>NC_139025.1:83222716-83822716 GCF_964662115.1 Mustela nivalis
AGCTTTATGCTTTTTCTGTATAGTAGATTGTTCTAAGTCCCTTTAACATAAGCATGTAGATATCTAAATATTTCTTTATTGGTGGGGCACCTGGGTGGCTCAGTCAGTTGAACGTCTGCCTTCAGCTCAGGTTATGATCCCAGAGTCCCTGGATCAGAGCCCTACCTTGGACTCTGGTCTGTGGTGAGTCTGCTTCTCCCTTCCCCCTGCCCCTCCCCCTACTCCTCCTTGCTCTCTCACTCTCTCTTAAATACATGAATAAAATCTTAAAAAAAAAAATTCTCTTTATGGGTCTTAGATTTCTCATCATTAAATTGAAAATAGTCATTAAGAAATTTGCAGTTGTCTAAGATACTTCATCTAATTTGATGTTCAGGAATTTGATACTTATTGGATAGTCCCCATTCTGCATATTGACTCTTCTTTTTGCATTTGTTTTTCATGTATTTTGGGGATGTATGCTTTGCGTGTGGAAGTACAATCTGAATTGCTATGTGTGGGTATGGTTTATGTATATTTTTAGAAAGTAGACATGGACTACCTATATATTAGGTGCTCCTAAGGTTTTATAATGTGTAATTTTTTGCTTCATTACATATTTTTCCTCTTCATTTTTAGTGCCTTTATTCTTTTTATTTGTTTTCTGTTTTTTTTAAAGATTTATTTTTTTTAAGCTTTTTTTTTTTGGTAAATATTTCATTTATTTGACAAAGACAGACACAGTAAGAGAGGGAACATATGCAAGGGGAGTGGGAGAGGGAGAAGCAGGCTTCCCCCTGAGCAGAGAGCCTTATGCAGGGCCTCTATCCCAGGACACTGGGATCATGACCTGAGCTGGAGGCAGTCGCTTAATGACTGAGCCACCCAGGTACTCCAAGATTGATTTATTTTAAAGAGAGAGAGAGAATGCGAGTGAGCGCAGGAGCTGGGGGAGGGGCAGAGGGAGAGAATCTCAAGCAGACTTCCATCTGAGCGTGGAGCCCTGCAGTGCTAGGTTCAATCTCATAACCCTGAAATCGTGTCCTAAAGCAAAATCAAGAGGTGGGATGCTTAACCCATTGAGCCACCCAGGTACCCCCCACTTTGAGTTCCTTTATTCTTAATTTTATTTTGAAAAGCTTTGGGGTAAGTCTTTGGTGTGGAGGACTTAAAATGACCCCCCCCACCCCCCCCTTTTTTTTTTTTTTTGCTAAGGAACAGCACCTTCCACAATGCATAATATTGTGGGATGCTACCTAATTTCTTGGGATTTTGTTTCTAGATTCTGCCTCATCACAGCTGGGCTTTGGAGTTCTGGAACTGTCTCAGAGCCAGGATGTTGAAGAACATACTGTGCCATATGAAGTAGCTAAAGAGCCTCCACTGTCAGTAACCACCAACTCTACTTATACTAGGCTGTCTGATGTGGATGCTAATACTGGTATGAAACATGTTTTCTGGCATTTGGAATTGTGAATAAGCATTTTTCTCCTGAGCTAGAGCTAGTTGTTTTTTTCCTTGATACATGTTATAGTTTCTAAGTTAATATAATCTAAGTTAATATAGTAAGGTTGTCTGGCAAATGCTTGTCAGTTGATGGCTTGCAGATTAAGTTTTTGTAAGTGGGTTACTGGTTATTTTCCTTTTTTGAAATGATGCCTGTATATATTTTGAAATTGGACTTCTCTTTTTATTAAAATCTTTGCCATTTAAAAAGCATTTGGGACTGCTGCTAGTACCTTGAAAAATTAAATGTCTCTTTCCTGTCTTTTAAAATTTCAAGGGAGTAAGCATGAAGAACAGTCCATTGAAGATACCCCCACAGCAGAACAGCCCAGCAAGGGTGTCCCTGTGGCAGCACAGCCCAGTAAGGATGTACATGTGGTCGAAGAGCAAAACCCACCACCTGGAAGGTAAACCCTGCTCTTTCTAGAAAGTATTTTTGAGTTTTTGTTTTAGGGGCACACTTGCTTTACTTGGCTAGGTGGAAACATATTTAGAAATTGTTGCCTTTTCTCCCCCTTATAATGTGCATATTTCTGGTCTGGTGGAAACACTGATTATTTACAAATTCTTGCTGTGTCCTCATCTCATCTTTAGGTATATTACAAAGTCATTTTATTGCTGCTATAACTATAAGCATGACTCCTCTTTTTTTTTTTTTAAAGATTTTCATTTTTAAGTAATCTCTACACCCAATGCGTGGGCCTCGAATTCACAACCCCAAGATCAAAAGTCGCGTGCTCCACCAACTGAGCCAGCCAGGTGCCCTATAAGCACGACTCCTTAATCTTTGCTTGTTACTTCTCTCTGATCTTTGTCTACAGAGGCACTGCTTATGGGAGGACTTCTACCCTCTCTAGTGTTATGAGAGGTCACATGACTATTTGAAAATCTGTTCCTATATTGAGGAGCACCCAGATTGCTTTGGGTCCTCAGGTATCCTGTGTCTGAAAGTTTCTGGTATAGCTATAAAGAGGTATTCTTTTCCCAAGTCCTCTGGGCCCTAACTTGGTAGGAATTAGGCATATTTCTCTGCTCTGCCTGTGGTGATTGTTGTATCCTAAACTTCATTACCTCTGGTCAGCAGCTCAATATGGCAGAGGAAAAGTGGGATGTGTCCAGTTTAGGGGAGATAGTGAATAAACATTGTCTGTAATGTGAGGAGTGGGGTCCTGAATAAAGCTGAATATCAAGAGAAGTTGTCTTTCCAATGCAAAATATTCAGCCTAACTTGGGCCAACTTTTTAAGCTTTTCTTAGGAAGTTGCTCTTGTAGCTAGCTATGCTATCACTTTAGTATGTGAGTCTCCCAAGTCTCTGGAAAGGGGCCAGGATTGAGAATCTTACACGTATGAGTAGTATTGGTATGAAGGATTCTTGGTTTGGGGCTTAGGTTGAGCAGATCAGATGGTCAAGGCCAGCAATAGATGGTGTGTGGCAGTAGCACCCCGGGTTATTCACACCCAAGCTCTTTTTTGTGGAATGTCTTCATTAGGACTGGCATTGTTGTGGTCTGGATCAGAATCCTTCATGCTTCCCTAGATAACAGTGTATGTAACACAAATCCTTAAATCACTTATCAGAAATCTTGGCCAGCATGCTGCACAGCTGTGAGCAAAGTTGAAAAGAAATATTGGTGTGAGAAACAGGCTTTGAAATGGGCTAAGGATTTTATATTACAAAAAGTAGCTTAATTCACTTCCAGCGATTATTTATATAAACTGGAACCACTGGAAATTTTGAAATTATTAAAGGAAAACACAAAACAGAAGAAGCTTGTTAATTCAGAGGTGAATGCATTTGAACATAGCAACTTTTTTCTCCTGGTGATTTGAATTTCCTAGGTCAGAGGATATGCCTTCTAGTCCCAAAGTATCTCTTGCTGCTGTGGAAACAAATGAACGAGTAACTGCTCAAGAACTCTTGCAAGGTGGACTGAAGATTCAGAAGTCACCAGAGCCTGAGGTTTTGTCAACTCAGGAAGACTTGTTTGAGCAGAGCAATAAAACAGGTACAAAGAGTAATTAGTTGCTGTAGCTCCTTTTCTCCAAAGGTCTAAACTTTATTTCTGTTTGGAGGCGACATTTAAGTTAGAAGGCACTTTATAGGTATGTAGGCTTGTTTGTAATGTGGAAGGAAAATGTGTTTCTACCTGATTAATGAGAAGGGCTTTTTGCGAATGGTTGCTGGTTAACATTTTAACATAGTTTTCTCTTTCTGTTGTAGATGGAAATAGGAATAATACTAATATAGTAAATTTAATATTGTGGACAGAGTAGCTATTTCTGTCATCATAGATCTTAGATCTTAACTATCATGATAATTAAGGGTAAGTTTTCATAATCACCTGGACAACAGTTTACCTACTCATCTGTCACACATAGGAAGTTACGGCCTAGCAGAAAGAACATAAAACTTAGAAGACTGGGTGGTGTTTGTTTCACATTTTGTTAACCTCCACCATTCCCCCATTCCGAGACCTGACAGAGCCAGAGAGCTTCAGTAACAACCATTATGTTGTTATAAGAAGGGAAGAAGAGAAGGTTTTATTCCTTTACTCTGCTGTGAATATGTTCAAGACATATATGTTGGTTATAAGGAGGGAAGAAAGAGAAGGTTATATTCCTTTACTCTGCTGTGAATATGTTCAAGACATTCAGAGGGTCACCAGAAAAACTTTTTTGGCCTCTCACTGAAGCTATTAGGTTGTATTTAAGAAATTCCTTTTATTTTATTTAATTTTATTTATTTTATTTTTTTTTAAGATTTTTTTTTTTTTTTTTTTAATTTGAGAGAGAGTACGTGTGTGCATATGTGAGCTGGGGCCAGGAGAGAGGGAGAGGGAGAAGTGGAAATCCCCCCCCCCCCCCTTTTCCCCTCACTGAACAGGAAGATCAAGGTAGCCCCAATCCCAGGACCCTGGGATACCAAGGCAGATGCTTAACTGACTGAGCCATCCAGCCACCCCATGGAATTCCAGGTGCCGCCAAGGAATCCCCAAGGGATTAATGCAGCTGATACTCCCATCTGTTTCTGAGGAGAAGGGACTAAATCAGTGATGGCTGCTCATATATCCTTTTACTAATGCATTCTTATTTTCTGTCTCCTCTGAGGAGGTTCAGGCTCTTATCTTGAAAATTGCTGCACTCATATCATCAGGGTTCCCCCCACCCTGTAGCCAAAGGCAGACACTTAACTAACTGAGCCACCCTGGCATCCCTGTATCTTCAGGTGTTATGCGCATTGTTTTGACATCTCCCTTCTGCATCATGGCACGAGCTTTACATCACCTTAGGCAGACCTTGGAATAAAAGGCTCACTTGCTGTTTTATAATAGAAGCTTCACAAGACAGAAGAGCAGCCAAGCAGAGGTATTAGGATTCTGCCTTTTTTCTCCAAGCTTTGGTCATGATAGAACTAAGAAGGGGCACCTGGGTGGCTCAGTCGGTTAAGCAAGTGCCTTCACCTCAGGTCATGATCCTAGAGTCCTGGGATTGAGCCCCACATTGGGCTCCTTGCTCAGCTGGGGAGTCTAATTCTGCCTCTCCCTCTGCCCATGCTCCTGTACTCTTCTGCTCACTCTCTCTCAAATAAATAAAATCTTCAAAACGAAACAAAACAAACACTAAGGAAAACTTTTGTCAATTCTGTATTAAAGAAACCCATATTTTAGGGCCCCTGGGTAGCTCAGTGGGTTAACTATCTGTCTTCAGTTCAGGTCATGATCCTGGGGTCCTGGGATTGAGATCTGCATTGGCTCTGTGCTCAGCACAGATACTGCTTGTCCCTCTCCCTCTACCCCTCCCCTCCACTTACACACATGCCTCTTTCTCTGTCTCTCTTTCAAATAAATGAGTAAAATCTTAAAAAAAAAAAAAAAAAGGAAAGAAAGAAAGAAACCCATAATTTAGCAGCAGGGGGCATTGAATGGTCACTCAGAATTTGTGTTAGCATCCATTTCATTGACTATACTACAATCAGAAAACAGTTTCTGCCCTCTTGGAACATGGTTAGAAACATGGATATTACTCTTCTTGCCGTACACAGTGGCTTCTTTCTTTTTCCTCTTCCCTTCCTTCTCCCCTTCCCTATTCCCTTCCCTCCCTTCCTTTTTCCCTTACCTCTTTCTTTCCTCTTTCCGTCTTTTCTTTAATACAACTCCGTGATGTCAATCTGAGAAGCAAATGCAACTAGAATTTCTCTCTCTCTCTCTCTCTTTTTTTTGAAAAATAGCTTCTGATGGTTGCTCTACTCCTTCAAGGGAAGAAGGTGGATGTTCTCTGGCTTCCACACCTGCTACTACTCTGCACGTCCTGCAGCTGTCTGGTCAGAGGTCCCTTGCTCAGGAGAGTCTTTCCACGTAAGTAAGCCTAAAATAGCTCTGCCAAGGAAACATGTATCTGAGCGTCTTAGGCTAAGATTGAAAGAACTAAAATTGTCTACTAGTCCAGAATTCTTTTTAAAACTAAAAGGCAAACTCTGGGCTTTAGAATTTTGGGGTTAAAAATTTAGTGGACCTGTTGAAGGCAGGTAGCTCTTTTCTGTTTTGAGGTTTTATAGTAGTAGCCCAGAGGTTCCACTAGGAAGAAACTGCCCAGTTTATGTTCTCTTACACATCCAAAACGAGTACTCTGCTCCTCCATTTGACCAGCAGTTCTTTCCATTTAGCAGCATAGGAGTGGAAGAATAGGTTATACTAGAGTTGACAGTAATTAGAGCTCTTTATTTATGGCAAAGAGGTTGCTTTTTTTTTTTTTTTAAAGATTTTATTTATTTGACAGAGATCACAAGTAGGCAGAAAGAGAGGGGGAAGCAGGCTCCCTGCTGAGCAGAGAGTCCGGTGCAGGGCTCATTTCCAGGACCCTGAGATCATGACCTGAACCGAAGGCAGAGGCTTGATCCACTGAGCACCCAGGCACCCCTGCTTTTTTTTTTTTTTTTAAACAAAAATGTGCATAATCTTTCTGATCTTTCTAATTAGGAAAAAATGGTGTTAATCCCAGTTCTGCAGATGAATTTATTTTTTAAAGCCATATGATTATAAGAGAAATAAACAATCTGACAAAAGAACATCATGATTACAAAGAAGAGAAAGTGCTGCACTTTCTCTTCTTTGTAATCATGATGTTCTTTTGTCAGATTGTTTATTTCTCTTATAATCATATGGCTTTATCCTTACTCTTTTTTTCTTTTTTTTTTCTATTCTAAGTTTGGATAGGTCTGGTATGAGAAATAGTTAAGTATTATTCATGGCTCTTCCGCCAACCTCTGGTAGCTGTTTGAGAGATTGCTAATAAGATTTGTCTGATTGACTTAGATATTTTTACTGTTAAAGTAAAAAACAAATACAAAACTGTGGCTATAGTAAAATAACCTGTGAATTCTCTCTTTATATAAAGGAATTCCTCAGATCTTGTTGCTCCTTCCCCTGATGCTTTTCGATCTACCCCTTTTATCGTTCCTAGCAGTCCCACAGAGCAAGAAGGGAGAAAAGGTGAGCTCTCTTGATTTGTCTGTTTGTCTCAGATTAGAAGAGGAGGAACACTTCTGCCTTGCAAAATGTACTGTTTATTTGCTTGAACACTGGGACATTATTCAGTAGGGCTTGTGTCTGACTTACCTTCAGAGATGTGGCCTAGTATAAAGTGCTTTCCTTAGTCCTCTGCTCTCCTAGCACTGCACTGATTCTTATACCAATTCTGTATTATTGATTTAATTTTTAAAAAGATCCTTAAGGCAAAATGTTTATGTTTTTAAAGTTTAACTCAGAGTAGTATATTGTAGTAGTATATTAATGAAGAACTGGGTTTATTACTAATAGTCCAGTAGTTTCCAGCAGCATGCTGACATGCTTTTGGTGAAAGGGAACCAAAAATTCTTTTGCTATTTATTTATTTTTAAAGATTTTATTTATTTATTTGACAGACACACAGCAAGAGAAGGGAACACAAGCAGAGGGAGTGGGAGAGGGAGAAGCAGGCTTCCCGCTGAGCAGGGAGCCTGATGCACGACTCGATCCCAGGACCCTGGGATTGTGACCTGCGCCGGAGGCAGATGCTTAACTGACTGAATCACCCTGGCATCCCTCTTTGCTATCATCAAACCACCCCTTTGCTATCATCAAAGCAATTTTAGCCAGGGAGTGGCAAGGAGGTAGTGGTAGAAAGTTTGACTTCATTCACATTGTCCTTCGTGGACCTAGTGATTTTATATTATTTTATTCACAAGAAAGAATTCCTTTATACTTAATTTATCTCACTAAACCTCTTTTATTCTGTCCTAGTCTCATATCAAGTAACTCAAGATAATTCTTTTTCTTTTTTATTTTAAGATTTTATTTATTTATTTGACAGAGAGAGATCACAAGTAGGCAGAGAGGCAGGCAGAGAGAGAGAGAGAGAGGAAAGTAGGCTCTCCGCTCAGCAGAGAGCCCGATGCGGGACTCGATCCCAGAACCCTGGGATCATGACCTGAGCCGAAGGCAGCGGCTTAACCCACTGAGCCACCCAGGTGCCCCAACTCAAGATATTTCTTTCTTTCATTTTTTTTTTTTTTAAAAGGATTTATTTATTTATTTCAGAGTGTGAGATCACACATGCATAGGGGAGGGGCAAAAAGAGAGGGAGAGAAGGAATCTGAAGCAGGCTCCCACCCAGTGCAGAGCCTGACATAGGTCTCAAATCTCATGACCCTGAGATCATGACCTAAGCCAAAATCAAGAGTCTGATGTTTATCTGAGACACCAAGGTGCCCCAGTCACTTAAGATATTTTTAAGTTCCTGCTACTTCTGCATGAAAACTTTTCCAATAAATTTCATGATTTTCTTTTTTATTATTTCACTTACCAATAATGATGTGATAGTTAATATTTACTGAGCACTTAGTGTATGCCAGGCATTGTTTTGTGTACTTCTCTTTGGTTCTAGGTGCTTTTCTTTGTTTTTTGGTTTGTTTTGTTTTTTCACTTTTCATTGAATCCTCACAACATTCCTGAGAAGTAGGTGCTACTTTTATCTCCATTTTACAGATGAAGAAATCAGTCATGAGAGAATTTACAACTAATAAGTCATAGAGGCAGGATTTGAACTCAGGCAGCTGCTTCCAGGGCCAGTGATCTTATCTGTTGTTTACATGCCTTCTATAATACCGTGCTGTCTCTACTGTCAAGTGATGTAAATATAGAAATATGTTTAACTGTTTTTCAGGTCCAGTTTACCCATGACAAAATTTAATCTTTCTAAGTCTTTCTAAGCCACTAAGTTTGTGTCTGGCTGTTCGTCTTGAAATCAGTTGTAGGTATCTAGATGGACTAGTACAACTTTAAGCATAACATGATTAATGATATCTTTAGTAAAAAATAAAAGTAATCCATTCTACAAAAAAATTCCAATGCAAGTTAAGTTTGATTTATACTTAAAACCATTTCTTCTACTCATAGTGTGAATATTGAAGATACATTAAAGTTACATTAAAAATGCTTTCTCCCTGACTGTAAAATAGTTAATACGCACTGTGGAAAGTTTGGAAAGCATATATGAAAGTAATGAGAAAATAAAAATCATGTGGATATCGCAGTCCAGCTACAATTAATATTAGGATATGTTTACTTTCAGAATGTTTTCTATGCATAAAGAAGTATTTAACACACTTAGGAATATGTTAAGTATGTGATTCAGTGTTCTTTTTTTTAATGTAATATACTCTATTTTGTCCTGTCAAATGTATTTTAGAGTTAATGTATTTGCTTAATATGTGCCTCTTCGTGTGTCTATATTTGCTTGCTTCCTTCTTTTTCTTTCTTTCTAAAATTATGAACCTAAAGCCTAATTGATTGATTGACTGATTGATTTGACAGAGAGAGAGAGAGAGAGAGAGAACAAATAGGCAGAGAGGCAGGCAGAAAGGGAGAGGGAAGCAGGCTCCCAGGGAGCCTGATGCAGGGCCGGATCCCAGGATCCTGAGATCATGACCTGAAACGAAGGCAGTCACTTAACCCACTGGGCCACCCAGTCGCCCCCTTAAAGCCTTTTTTATATGTGGTGCTTAGAATAGTGGGTCTTTAGTAAGTGCTTTGTCATGGTGACAGATCAAAAGTTGTTATGAAAATACTTACCACAGCTGTAGTAGCAGCTGAAGACTGGTATCACCAGATTGCAACCTAGCATTAAACTGGGATGTGAGGTTGAAGTCAAGCGAAGCAGCAGGGGTAGGTATTAAAGTGAGGCATAGCCAGTACCATGAGTGTAGATTGCAGTGAAAAACCTAGTGGCATAGATAGTTTGTGAGAGTGGTCTAGAGGGAAGCCTGTTGGGGTCAAGTTGTAAAAAGTGGGGAAAGAGTTGTTGAATAACTATTGGGTAGCTACCCAGCTAGCTAGGTGGGTTCTGAGGGAGAGCCTGTTACCCTGCAGGTGGGTAGTATATTGCGGGAACACAGTGGGGAGGTGGTGGTGGGTGTGTGGGTGGGTGTGTGTGTGCGTGCGCACCAACGTGTTTGCTTTCTCTGTGGGCAATTTGTCTCCTGATTAGTGGCTTGGTACTTCGTTCTTTGATAAATCACTGCTGATGGGCATTGTTAGATTTTTTTTCTTCTGTATTTGTCCTTGCATTCATCTCTCTGTGGTTAGCAGTTGTTAAGGCAAATGTAATGAGTTCATAAATAAGTAGATATTGGAGTGGTGACAAGTTCTGCTTTTCAAGGCCTGTGGCAGAATATATGATGGTTAATTAGATGACATTAATCTGGATGTTCCTATGGCAAATATGAAAAACTGAGTTATAGTAGGGAAAGGGGTTCAGAGGAACCAAGTTAATGTTTAATGTGGACGAGTGGATATCCCCAGATGAACCCCATTTTCATCTCTATCTCCGAATTTTGGAAGTGTGGACCTTCCTCCTCCCATGGAAAGAAAGAATGCTAGATTTCTGTGATGCAATCTACTGTTTATCTATCTGCTTTTCTGAAAATTACAGTTTTTTTAGGAATGGAAATTTCTGTAACATAATTGTTACTAGTGGTATTTTGAACATGAGTGATATTGATATGTTTTTCCGGTTTTAAACCAGATGAGCCAATGGATATGTCAGTGTTATCGGAAGGAAAAGGAGAGTCTTTTGAGAAGAAACTCCAGGATGATGAACCAGTGGAGGACAGAAAATCCCCCTCTCCCACCTGAGTCCACTGTATCACCACAGGCCTCAACACCAGTATCTCAGAGCACACCAGTCTTTACTCCTGGGTCACTTCCTATCCCATCACAGCCCGAGTTTTCTCATGTGAGTATTGTAGAAAGAGTGTTTTCCTCATAATGTTGTTGTTGTTGTTTTAAACCATCTTTGAGTATAATTTATAAATCATAAAATTCACCTATTTTAAATATATAATTTAGTGATATTTAATACACTTACAGAGTTGTGCAGCTGTCATCCATAGTCTAGTTTTAGAACTCTTCCAGAGTCACTTATGTTTAAATT
Source organism: Mustela nivalis (assembly GCF_964662115.1). Lineage (NCBI taxonomy): Eukaryota > Metazoa > Chordata > Mammalia > Carnivora > Mustelidae > Mustela > Mustela nivalis. The sequence continues at coordinate 83,233,671 of NC_139025.1, forward strand.
TTGTATTATGTCTTGAGCTTTTTGAAAATGTTCATGCAAATTGGAGGGGATGTTAACCATAATTCTACTGTAACACAACTACTATCATTTTTGTCTTTCCACATGCCTACTTTTTTTTTAAATGAAGTTGCTTATAGTGAACATATAGCTTTAATCTTTTTTCCAGGTAACTGCATCATAATGATTTTTCAGTGTTACACAGTCTTCATACTATCTTTTCCTTTTTCCTCCTCCTCCTTCTTTATTTATTTATTTATTTTTTAAGATTTATTTATTAGAGAGAGAGAGAGTACATGCATGGGGAAAGTGAGAGGGAGAGAAGCAGAGTCCAACTCGGTGCTCTATCTCAAAACCATGAGATAGTGACCTGAGCCAAATTAAGAGTTGGATGGATGCTTAACTGACTGAGCCACCCAGGCACTTCCATATTACCTTTTCAAAACTTGTATAGTATTTCTCTGAGTGGATGTACCATAAGCTAATTAATCACTCCTTGATGGAGGGTATTAAGATGATTTTAAGTTTTCAAATGAGAAGTTTTCTTCTAAAAGCAAGGGAAAACTAACATCTTTTCTGTGTAATTTTAAGTATTAAAATAATAGAGTGCAGGTTTTATTCATAGTGAATTGAAAGTCCTTAACTAAATCTAAGTGAGTATATTATATTTTCAGTCTAAATGCCTCTTATAAGACTGTAATCGGGGGATTATTTTAGTGTTCCTGGGAGAACTTCTTTCATGCCTTTCAATTTGTGAGTATTGTATGAAAGTTTATATTTAAAAAGGAACAGTAGTGAAATATACTATAAATTTCAGTATAGAGATAGTAGGAAGAAAAGTTTTAAAATTTTGGAGCACCTCAGTGGCTCAGTTGGTTGTCTGCCTTTGGCCTAGGTTGTGATCCCAGGGTTCTGGGATCCGGCCCAGCTTCGCTTCCTGCTCACCAGGGAATCTGCTTCTCTCTCTCCCTCTGTGCTTTCTGTGCTCTTTCTCTTTTCTCTTTCACTCACTCGCTCTTTCAAATAAATAAAATCTTAAAAAAAAAGTTTAATTGCTTTCTGCAGTTTTTAAGACTTGTGTGTTTTGTTGGAAATTCCGTTTTATGCCAATCATTAGAAGTGACTTGGTGGGGTGGTTAAGAATGACGCTGGAGTCAGAACTTCCTAGACTTAGTTCTGGCTCTACCATTACTGCCATTATGACCAGTTGGAACTGAGTCTCAGTTTCCTCATCAAATCAAATTGGGATATGGATACTACCTACCTCAAGGGTAGTTGTGAAGGTTACATGGGTTAATATATATCAAGTGCCTAGATTAGTGCCTTGCATGATCCAGAAGGGTTAGTTTTGCCAGCATTGAAGAAGTGAAGACATGGCTACCTAGAGGTGAAGTCAATGTGCATACACTGTACATCTTAGTTTTTTCTTTTTCTGTGAAAGTTGTATGTGGATATATATAGTTCTAAAGAATCATCAGAGTTTAGGGATGAGCTATAAGCACTGACCAAGAGCACTGAGAAGAATTTTCTAAAAAAAGGTAGCTGATGTGAAAGAGATCAGTTACAGATGTTTATCATTGATCAAACGGGACTTTGGGACTTACATGGAAATGTGTATCTTTGCAAAAAGGTATCCCTACCAGAAGAAGTGAAGCCTGGCCACAAAGAGATAACTGACTTTTTGAAGAACAAGGCACTGTTGAAGGAATTCCTTCACCTTCAGCATTTACTAAAGACCTCCAGAGCATTTATAAAACTAGCAATAAAAATTTGAGTCAAATAATGATGTTGAACATAGTTCAAAGGTCCTTTGAACCTAAGATGACTTAAATTTCTTTGGATTTATATTTTGAGATGCCTCAGTCAGTACAGTGGTCCAAGTCTCCAAAAAAAAAAAAAAAAGAAAAAGAAAATAAACAAAAAAGTACCTTTACAAATCTTTCAAGAATACCTAAACAGTTTTTATGTTAAGGCTCTGTTTTTACTTAATAAACCTTATAAAAGCCAAAAAAGGAGTCAGATGGTTAAAACAAGTTCTCTCTTCACCCCCACCCAGAGACAACCACTTTCAGTTCCTTCAGCTTTTTCTTGTGTTATCTCCATAACTCTGTATATCATGATTGTATTTTTATGCACTCTCTATTTTTAATTTTTAAAAGATTTTATTTATTTGTCAGAGAGATTGAGAGAGAGCATGAGCATAAGCAGGGGGAGCTAGCTGCAGGCAGAGGGAGAAGCAGGCTCCTCGCTGAGCAGAAAGCCCAAAGATGTAGGACTTGATCCTGGTATGACTAGGTCCCTGGGATCACGACCTGAGCCAGAGGCAGATGCTTAACCCACTGAGCCATGCAGACATCCCTCATGGATTCTTTAAAAAAAATTTTTAGGGATGCCTGGGTGGCTTAGTTGGTTAAATGTCTGACTTGATTTTGACTCCCTGGTCATGATCTCATAGTTATGAGATTGAACCTGGTGTTGGGCTTCACACCCAGCTGGAGATCTTCCCTCTCCCTCTGCTCCTCCCTGGCCCCCCCCAAAAAATTTTTTTAGCTATTTCCCCATCTTCTCAGTAAAGTTACATCATAATTTTGTTTAAATCATTATTGAATTTACATATTATGAATGTTGTTATAAACACTATTCAAAGCGGAATATGTGGAATATTATTTTTCATGTTTGCATAATTTCTTATTTTCTCTGGAATTGATAATATAGTTTTTAAATTTCTTTAGTTTTCTATAAATTTCTCACTTCATCAACCTTAGGCTCTCCATCAATTGTCAAAATCTCCTTTCAAGATGTTTGAGGGTCTCAAACTTCATCTCTTTGGAGAAACCTCTTTTGGAGACTCCTGATTTCTGATCTTTTCTTTTCTTTTTTTTTTTTTAAGATTTTATTTATTTATTTGACAGAGATAGACACAGCTAGAAAGGGAACACAAGCAGGGGAAGTGGGAGAGGCAGATGCAGGCTTCCTGCTGAGCAGGGAGACTGATGCAGGGCTCTATCCTGGGACCCTGGTATCATGACTTGAGCTAAAGGCAGATGCTTAATGACTGAGCCACCCAGGTGCCCCATATGGGGCTGGTTCCCAGGACCCTGAGATCATGACCTGAGTTAGAGGCAGATACTTAACTGACTAAGGCACTCAGCACCCTCCCCCATCCTGATTTCTAGTCTTTCCTGTTTTCTTCTATGCCTGGTGTGTTAATTCACCTCCTTTTCACCACAGTCCTTGGAGGTTGTCTTTAATGTGTCTTTGTGTTGAATTCTTTTTGGGTTCCATGTCTTACTTGGTTCACTCTCTCATTTTGGTAGAGGACATTGTTTAATAGCATACTTTCTATTCTCATTTTTTTTTTTAAAGATTTATTTATTAGAGAACACATAAGCAGACTCCCCTCTGAGTGGGGAGCCTGATGTGAGGCTTGATCCCAGGACCCTGATCATGAACTGAGCTGAAGTCAGATGCTTAACCGACTGAGCCCCCGAGGTGCCCCTCTACTCCCACTGTTGATTCATAGTTTGAAGAAGTATAGAATCCTAGGTTGGAAATAACTCCTTTTAATTTTTGAAGGCATTGTTCCACTGTTTTCAAACTTGCAGTGTTGTTGAGTAGTGTGCAGCCAGTTGGATTTTGATTTTTAATATGTAAGCTGTTTTTCTCCTTAATGAAATCTTGTAGGACTTACTCTTTTTGTCTCTAGTGTTCTGAAATTTCCAATTCCACAGCACAGGTTTATTTTCATTGTACTGGGTGGTTGTTAAACCCTCTTAATCTAGAAATTTGGGTCCCTTCAGTTCAGGGAGATTAGTTTAATTTCTTCCCCTTCGTCATTTCTTTCTTTCTTTCTTTCTTTTTTTTTTTTTTAATTTTATTTATTTATTTGACAGAAAGAGATCACAAGTAGGCAGAGAGGCGGTGGTGGGGTGGTGGGTGGTGGTGGGAGGAAGCAGGCTCCCCACTGAGCAGAGAGTTGGATATGAGACTGGATCCCAGGATGCTGAGATCATGACCTGAGCTGACGACAGAGGCTTAACCCACTGAGCCACCCAGGTACCCACCTTTGTTGCTCTTTTTAAGATTTTTTTTTTTAAGATTTTATTTATTTATCTTTCAGAGGGAGAGCGAGAGCGAGCACAGGCAGACAGAGTGAAAGGCAGAGTCAGAGGGAGAAGCAGGCTCCCCGTGGAGCAAGGAGCCCAATGTGGGACTCCATCCCAGGACGCTGGGATCATGACCTGAGCCGAAGGCAGCTGCTTAACCAACTGAGCCACCCAGACATCCCTAAGATTTTTTCTTTTACTAGAATACCTGTTTTTGGGATTTTGAAACTCCTAGAATAGTCCTGTAATTTTCTTTCTTTTTTTTTTTAACTTTATAATTTTTAATTTTTTATAAACATATATTTTTATCCCCAGGGGTACAGGTCTGTGAATCACCAGGTTTACACACTTCATAGCACTCACCAAAGCACATCCCCTCTCCAATGTCCATAATCCCATCCCCTTCTCCCAAACCCCCTCCCCCCAGCAACCCTCAGTTTGTTTTGTGAGATTAAGAGTCACTTATGGTTTGTCTCCCTCCCAATCCCATCTTGTTTCATTTATGCTTCTCCTACCCAATTAAGCCCCCAAGTCCTGTAATTTTCTTACTTTGTTTTGTACTTTACATTTCTGTCTTTGCAAAAAAAAATTTTTTTTTTAAGATTTCATTTATTTGAGGGCGCCTGGGTGGCTCAGCGGATTAAAGCCTCTGTCTTGGGCTCAGGTCATGATCCCAGGGTCCTGGGATCAAGATTGGGCTCTCTTGCTCTGCAGGAAGCCTGCTTTCTCCTCTCTCTCTGCATGCTTCTCTGCCTACTTGTGATCTCTGTCTGTCAAATAAATAAATAAAATATTTAAAAAAAAAAAGATTTTATTTATTTGACAGAGAGTGGAGGAGGGGCAAGGCGAGAGGGAGAAGCAGACTTCCTGCTGAGCAGGGAGCCCCGTGCAGGGCTCAATCCCAGGACCCAGAGATTAACGCCTGAGCTGAAGTCAGACACTTAACCAACTGAGCCACCCAGTTGCCCCTCACCATTTTTTAAGGTGTATAATCCAGTGACTTTTAGTATATTCACAGAATTGTGCAATTAGTCTCCACAATCTAATTTTAGAACATTTTCATCTCTCCCCCACCCTCTAAAAGACCCCATGCCCATTAGCAGTCCCTCTATATCCCCTATCCCCAGCCCTAGCCAACTGTTAATCTACTCCATGTCGCTGTAGATTTGTCTTTTCTGGATTTTTTTTTTTTTTTTTAGATATTTTATTTATTTATTTGACAGAGAGAGATCACAAGTAGGCAGAGAGGCAGGCAGAGAGAGAGAGGGAAGCAGGCTCCCTGCTGAGCAGAGAGCCCGATGCGGGACTTGATCCCAGGACCCTGAGCCGAAGGCAGCGGCTTAACCCACTGAGCCACCCAGGCGCCCTAAGATTTTTTTTTTTTTTTTTAATTTATTTGACAGAGATCACAAGTAGGCAGAGAGAGAGGAGGAAGCAGGCTCCTTCCTGAGCAGAGAGCCGATTTTGTTTTCTTTACATTAGCATGTTTTCATGGTTCATTCATGATGTGGCATGTATCAGAACTCCATTCCCCCCCTTTATCTTTCTTCATTCCTTTTTATTCTGAATAGTGCTACCAGATTCTATGTATATAACACATTTTATTCATTCATCAGTTGATAGACATTTGGGTAGCTTCCCATTTTTGCTTATTGTGAATATGCTACTGTGTACATTCATGGACAAGATTTTGTGTGCACATATGTTTTTATTTCTCTTGTATATGCCTAGAAGTGCAGTTGCTGGGTATAATCTTCTTTAGACCTGAGTTATTAATTTCTTCTTCTGGGTTTTTAATTTAGAGACTGTTTTTTTCTCTGAATGTTCTTTTTGTTAAAAACAAAAACATGTTGTTTTGTTTTATGGGTATACTATCTTATCTGCCTCAGGATATTATTCATAGTTTTTTGAGAAATTTTTCTCTTTCCTGCAATAGTCGCTATTTCTTCAAATAGATTTTAGTTAGTTTTGATGTTTGACTTTAAAATTAAAGGGTTTCCTCAAGTGTCTGATAATCCTTGATTATCTGCTTTGAAAGTTTAATACCAGAACACTGGTTCTGAACTGGTGATTGATATTTATTTCTGGGATTCACTGTAAAGTGGTCTGCTGGGCAATTTTGATGATCCCCTTGTATCAGTATCTTGATTTGTTTCAGCATGGTCAGTTTCCCCAGAAAACTGTCTAATCTCCTATCTCCTGTCTGTCATTGTTCTAGAAGTCTGTTGATGGAAGAGGGCTGGGGGTGTTGGAAGGCAGGTGCAGGTTCCATTCAGTATGTGAATTTTCACTTCATCTCTCTGTATCTGAGAGTTGAACAACTTCTTCTTCTCCTTCTTCTTCTTTTAAAGTTTTTATTTTATTTTATTTTTAGTAATCTCTGCACCTAACATGGGACTTGAACTCACTACCCCAGAGATCAAAAGTCACATGTTCTTCCACTTAAGCCAGCCAGGCGCCCCTGAACTGCTTCTTAAATAGCTTTCCAACCAGTCCTGTTGTTTCTAGCTCCACCCTCACCACCACTTCCAGAGTCACCTGGTGCTGCTGCCAAGTCCTGAATCTTTTTTTGGACATGGTGGTTCTGTGGTGTAATTTGGGTTGCTTGGCTTTCTCCACTGCTGGCTTAGAATTCAGCTTTCACTAGTCTGTGAAATAGATGATGACTCTTCCAAAATTTTGTTGCAGTTATCATTTTTTCTGTTCTTTTTCTTGAAAATACATGTTTTTTAAAAAATTTACTGGGGCGCCTGGGTCGCTTGGTTGGTTGGGCATCTGCTTTCGGCTCAAGTCAGGATCCCAGGGTTCTGGGATCCAGTACCTTGTCTGGCTCCATGCTCAGTGGAGAGTCTGCTTCTCCCTCTCCCTCTCCCTCTGCTGCTTGTGTGCTCTCACTTGCTCACTCTGCCTCTCAATTGAATAAATAAAAAAATTTTTTAAAAAAGCTTACTGTTTCTGGGGCGCCTGGGTGGCTCAGTGCATTAAAGCGTCTGCCTTCAGCTCAGGTCATGATCTCAGGGTCCTGGGATCGAGCCCCGCATCGGGCTCTCTGCTCGGCGGGGAGCCTGCTTCCTCCTCTCTCTCTGCCTGCCTCTCTGCCTACTTGTGATCTCCTTCTGTCAAATAAATAAATAAAATCTTAAAAAAAAAAGTTTACTGTTTCTTAGTGGGGTTTTGGAAAAGAGTTAAGGTAAATGTGCGTATTAAATCCACCATTTTGATTTTTTGTCCTTATCTATTGAACTTATTACGTTTTATTTTTAATGGCCAACCTTTGCACATCTGTTATTCTATACCTTGATTCCTGGAGTCCAAGTCAACCTAATTATGATGTTGTAAGATCTAAATGTTTATGAGTTAAATACTGATCAAAAGATAATTAGGATAAATGTAATTTTGTGTTTTTTTTCCTTCTTAATATATTTGTTAATTGCATCGCCTCTTTGACCCTTCACAAGGGTGTAAAAATTTTTCTTTGAGAGAGCACAAGCAGGGGGAGCAGCAAACAAAGGGAGAGGGAGAAGCGGGCTTCTCACTGAGCAGGAAGCCTAATGTAGGAAAGGATTGGTAAAATATGGTTTGATACTTGACACTTTTTTCATATCTGATATACATGTCAATTCAGGGTTGACAGATTACAGATGACTGTGACTAGCTCTTAAGCTCTACGTATGTGAGACCAGTTTTTGACTGGTTGGGTTCTATGGATTTAGGTCTGTACTGAATCTAGACTTAAAGATGGACTCATACTGAGTGTAGATCTGAGAGTTCTCCATCACTCTTTGTTCAGAGCCCTGGAGAGTTTCTGTTCGCTTAACTCAGTTATTCTGACCAGGCCTCCAGGGAGTCTCAGCACTGTGATTATTATGGGCCAAACACTCTTGAGGCTAGATCCAGGCAGTCCTTAGAAATAGAGCTTGTTGATAGGCTGGTTAGCCCATGACTAGAGTTCCACTATATTAAGCAAAAATCCTGTAAAAAAAAATCACACCAGTGGGGCACCTGGGTGGCACAGTGGGTTAAGCCTTTGCCTTCGGCTCAGGTCATGGTCTCAGGGTCCTGGGATCGAGCCCCACATCGGGCTCTCAGCTCAGCTGGGAGCCTGCTTACCCCTCTCTCTGCCTACTTATAATCTCTATCAAATAAATAAAATCTTTAAAAAAGAAATCACCCCAGTATTTATTCTAATAATGCTTATAAGGTATTCATAATTGGGGGGCAACTGTTTAATGGGTATATGGTTTCCTTTTGGGGGCAATGAAAAATTTTTGAACTAGAGGTGGTGGTGGTTGCACTGCCTTGTAAGTAAGTGTTCACTCTGAAGTGGTTAGTTTTCTGTTATGTAAATTTCACTTAAAAGATATGTGCAGTTTATTAACAGTGTCTTATATGTAAGCCTTTGTAAAATGACTTACTTTTTGCAGTAGGGAGAATTATGTATTTGTTGTAGAGGATGTCTAATATATGGATAAATGAAAGTTAAGATCATAATTATATTGGGGCACCTGGGTGGCTCAGTCTGTTAAGTGTTTGCCTTTGGCTCAGGTCATGATCTCAGGGTTCTGGGATTAAGTCCCACATCAGGCTTCCTGCTCTGTGAGGAGACTGATTCTCCCTCTCCCTTTGCTTGCTGCTCCCCGTTTGTGCTCTCTCTCTCAAATAGATAAATAAAATCTTAAAAAAAAAAAAATCAATTATTCTATCTCAGAAGTAACTACGTTTAACCTTTTTTTAATTTTTTTTTTTTCTAAGATTTTGTTTATTTACTTGACAGACAGAGATCACAAGTAGGCAAGAGAGGCAGGCAGGGAGAACAAGGAGGAAGCGGGCTCTCCGAGGAGCAGAGAGCCCGAGCGGCACCCAATCCCAGGACCCCAAGATCATGAACTGAGCCGAAAGCAGAGGCTTTAACCCACTGAGCCACCCAGGAGCCCCACATTTAACCTTTTTATGTGTGTATTTATTAATTTAAGAATACATGAAATTAAACATGTATAAAAAGAGTATAGTAAAATACATATTCATGTACTTTTTTTTTCCTCCACTGAAATAGAGACTTTCTATTTGGTGCATAGCCTGAATGTTTTCCTCTTTTAATGTTTATAAAAGTAGCTTTCTTTTTAAAGATTTTATTTACTTGTTTCACAGAGAGAAAAACAGAGAGGGAACATAAGCAGGGGAAGTGGGAGAGGGAGAAGTAGGGTCCCTGCTCAGCGGGGAGCCCAACGCAGGGCTCCATCCCAGACCCCAGGGATCATTGAAATACTTTGTGTCAAAAGTTTTGTTTTTTTTTTAAATTTTTTTAAGATCTTATTTATTTATTTGACAGAGATCACAAGTAGGCAGAGAGGCAGGCAGAGAGAGAGGAGGAAGCAGGCTCCCTGCTGAGCAGAGAGCCCGATGCGGGACTCGATCCCAGGACCCTGAGCCGAAGGCAGCGGCTTAACCCACTGAGCCACCCAGGCGCCCTGTGTCAAAAGTTTTACATGAATCTCTTTCTTGGGGCACCTGGCTGGCTTAGTCAGAGGAATATGTGATTCTTTATCTCAGGGTTTTGAGTTTGAGCCCACATTGGTTGTAGAGATTAGTTAAAAAATATAATAAAATCTTTAAATGAATCTCCTAATTAGACATTTAAGGTGTTTTATATTGTTTTCTATTTTAAATAAGAAATTTGGGGTGCCTGGGTGGCTCAATTGATTGAACAACTGCCTTTAGCTCAGGTCATGATCAATGGAGTCCTGAGATAAGAGTCCCACATTGGGCTCCTTGCTCAACAGAGGGTCTGCTTCTCCCTCTGACTATCCCCCTCTCATGCTCGCTCTCTCTCATTCTCTCTCTCTCTCTCAAATAAATAAATAAAATATTTTTTAAAAATAATAAATTTGCACTGAACAGTATTATAGCTTAAGTCCCAGTTCCATCAAATCATGTCCCTGAAATGGAATTATTGAGTGAGGGGGTATATGAAGTTTCAGGACTGTTGTTTATTGTCCTAATGGCACTTAGAAACACTGAACCAGTTTTTACTCAATCATACTCGAGAGTCTCAAATTAATGACTTTTATCACCTGAGAGGGTACAGAGTAACCCCAGATGTTGAAATGTAAGTGGTTATGGAATATATGCAATGTTTGGCAACCTGTTAGATTTTCTCTTTCCGTTAAAAATCATAGGCAATTAATGCCTTACCAGCTACATCTAGAGTTATATAGCATTTATGTCAGGCAAAATAACACACTAAATGTAAGTTCTTACATAAAAACATGTCTAAGCTTTGAGTTTTCTTTTTTTTATATTAAGATACTTAAAATAAAATACCATTTTAAGTGGATAGTTTGATGAATTTTGGTAGTTGTGTACAAATATATAACTGCCACCATCAATGTAGAAAAGTTTCCTCATCCTCATAAGTTTCTTCGTAATCTTTGCAGTTAATTCCTCCTCCTCATCCTCCTGATCTCTTCAACTTCAGGCAACCACTCCTCTGCCTTCTGTCACTGTAGTGTTTTTTTTTTCTTTTTTGAGAATTTCACATAATTGGAATCGTAAAGTGTATATGGTCTTTTGTGTTTTAATTCTTAGCTTAGCATATTTTTGAGGTTCATTCGTATTACCTGTATTAGCATCTTACTCCTTTATGTTGTTGAATAGTATTCCGTAATATACATATCCACAATTTGTTTATTCGTCAGTTGACAGATATTTGAGTTGCTTCTAGTTTTGAACTATTAAGAGTAATACTGCTATAAACATTTGCATACACATTCTAGGATGGGCATAGGATTTTATTTCTTTTGGGTAAATACTTAAAAGTGGAATTTCTGCGTCATATGGTAATATATGTTTTACTTTGTAAGATACTGTCCTGCTCGTCTCCATTTTGCCTTCCCACCAGCAGTGTATGAGAGTTGCACTTGTTCACATCTCACCCACGGGATGTAGTCTTTTTAACCTCAGCTGGCCTTGTTGGTATATAGTGGTGTCTGTTGACCAATGATACTATAAGCTTTGGATTAACATCTGTTTTATGAATGCTAGCCTGTTTTGAAACAGTACAAAGTAAAATAAGTGTATATTCCCACATTGTAAGAACTGAAGTGGGCTGTGTAAGCATTTGTTCGAATGATTACTATGAAATTGAAGGCCCACCAAACATATGAAATGATTTTAGTAGCTTGGTGATGTACAGTTAAATTTAAGTGTCCTCCTACCCTTAGAAGGATAAGATAATACTTCATTGTTTTTGTTTATATTATGCTGATTCTAGGTTAGTGGTTCACAGGAAAAGGATTAAACAGAATGACTTGTATTGCTGAAAAGACTGGTGACTTGTGAGCTTTGTATTTCTGAGATTATGTATTTCTTGAACAATTGATTGAGAAATTTTAGATGAATTCAGAGATTAGATATAAAAGAAATATTATGAACAAATGATTTATTTCTTTTTGTTCCTCAGGACATTTTCATTCCCTCTCCAAGTTTGGAAGAACGATCAAGTGATGGGAAGAAAGGTGGAGATTTGCATAGTTCATCTTTGACTGTTGAGTGTTCTAAAACTTCAGAGATTGAACCAAAGAATGCCACTGAGGATCTTGGGCTATCTTTGACAGGGGATTCTTGTAAGTTGATGCTTTCTACAAGTGAGTATAGTCAGTCCCCAAAGATGGAGAGCTTGAGTTCTCACAGGATTGATGAAGATGGAGAAAACACACAGATTGAGGATACTGAACCCATGTCTCCAATTCTCAATTCTAAACTTGCTCCTGCTGAAAATGATAATATCCTGATGAATCCAGCACAAGATGGCCAAGTAGAACTGAATCAGAATGATAAAACAAGAGGGGATGACACAGAAACCAGGGACGACGTTAGTATTTTAGCCTCTGGCTGCAAAGGCAGAGAAGAGACTGTAGCAGAGGATGTTTGTATTGATCTTACTTGTGATTCAGGGAGTCAGGCAGTTCCTTCTCCAGCTACTCGATCTGAGGCACTCTCTAGTGTGTTAGATCAGGAGGAAGCTATGGAAATTAAAGAACATCATCCAGAGGAGGGGTCTTCAGGGTCTGAGGTTGAAGAAATCCCTGAGACTCCTTGTGAGAGTCAAGGAGAGGAGCCCAAAGAAGAAAATACGGAGAGTGTCCCTTTGCATCTTTCTCTGACTGAAACTCAGTCCCAAGCGTTCTGTCTTCCAAAAGAAATCCCAAAACAAGAATGCCAGGAAGCTATGGAAGTTGAAACCAGTGTGATTAGTATCGATAGCCCCCCAAAGATTCCAGTACCTGACCAGGAATTGGAACATAAGGATCAGGAAGCGTGGGAAGAAGCTACTTCAGAGGATTCAAGTGTTGTCATTGTAGATGTGAAGGAGCCATCTCCCAGAGTTGATGTTTCTTCTGAACCTTTAGAGGGAGTGGAGAAATGCTCAGATTCCCAGTCGTGGGAGGATGATGCTCCAGAAATAGAACCATGTGCTGAGAATAGAGCTGATGCCCAGGAAGGAAAGAGTGCAGAATATGAAGGAGATCTGAAATCAGTGACTGCAGAAAAGGAACCTGTAGAAGTACATTCTTCACAACCTCCCTTGACTTTAGAAAGAGCAGGTGATGCTCTGGGACCTGACCTAGAGATGCAGCAGGCAGAACCTCCAGAGAAAACTGATAACGCGTTAACAAAAGACTCAAAAATAGCTAATGCAAAGCAGCTGGGCTCAAGTGTAGAAGCCCCGGAACTGGAGAAGGGCTCTGCCCATGCTTCGCAAAGCTTCTGTGAAAGCTCTAGTGGTGAGTGTGCTTGGAAATTGTTGTGTGTTTCCAACCAAATTGTAACTTGGAATGGAAGGTAGGAGGGAACTGTGCTTGTATCAGGGCAGAAAATTTACTTGGAGTTATGGTTATGAATAGCCAATAATAGTTGTATGTCAGCTTTGTAACTCAGGAATAATCAACATGAATTTTCTAAGTATTTGGAAATTGTATCAGTCTTGTTTTCTACTTAGGTCCCAACCGTTTTTTATATTTTTGTATTTTGAAAGTTTCCTTGAAATACAAGGACTTTTTTATTTATTACCCTACATAGTAAAATATTTAGAACTCTGTTAATGAGTGTACTGCTTTTTTCCTCTTTATGGGCAAAAGTTATAAATTTGGTTCAACACATATATATCTTAAATGTTAAACTGGAAAAGGTATTAGTTTGTGTTCTTTACCTATTTTATCTAAGATCAGAATGAGAATATAGATTACTTTCTTTTTTTTAAGATTTTATTTTATTTATTTAACAGAGAGAGCACAAGTAAGCAGAGAGGCAGGCAGAAGGAGAGGGAGAAGACGACTCCCCACTGAGCAGGGAACCCTATGCATGGCTTGATCCCAGAACTCTGTGATCATGACCTGAGCCAGAGGCAGCCGCTTAACCATAATGAGCTATCCAGGTGCCCCATAGATTACTTTCTGAAATATTTGTAGAATATTGTATATGACATTAGCTGAAAAGAATCCTAACTTTCTAAATGCCAAGAGTTCATATAATTTAAAAACAAAGTTTTCAAACTATGAGTTTAAAAAGCGATTGAGTTCATATAATTTAAAAACAAAGCGAACTCCAAAAATAAAAAAAAATAAAAACAAGACACCAAGTTAAGAAAACAAGCCTCTAGGGATATGAAAATGCAGTATTTGGACATCATAGCTATTAGTATGGGTGATGGGAATTTCTGGTGGCTTAAACTTGTCTAGGTGTGATTATTAGTAGTACTTTTTTTGGAGTAGCTTTCAGAATTGCCCCTGTTTGTTAAGAGTTAGGTTTTGTAATCAGGATTCCAAGACACCCCCACCCCACCGCTTTTCAGAACAAGAAAATGTAGCTGAAGAAGATGTTAGGGGTTATGGGTTCAGTCTTTTCTTTCTAAAGTCAGGACTAATTAATAATTAAGGTGGAACTAGAACCTACATCTCCTGATTCTGAAGTCTCTTGCTTTTTACTCCTGTCAAATGTGTAATATCGTTTCTCTGAATCTGACGAATAATGGAAACCATCTGAATGATCTAATATTGTTGAATATTTTTGTAATTGTGTTACATCTAAATACTGTTGTTGACCTACGCTAAGAAAATATTAGAACCTATAGATTGTTTTAATATGGTTACTTAAGATTTTTAAATTATCTTAGCAGTTGTATGCAGAAGAAGCTTCTAACATTGGGATAGTAGTTCTGTCACATTAACTGTATTCTCCATGTATTCTTGCTTACACTATTACTTGGCAGGGACAGTTTTTATCGTGGACATTCCCATAGTAAAACTTATTTTTGCTAATATTTATCTAGATTGTTGAAGATACTAGTAAGTTATTTTCTGCTTACTTCAAGATTTTTTTTTTTTTTTTAAAGATTTTATTTATTTGACAGACAGAGACACAGGGAGAGAGGGGAACACAAGCAAGGCAAGTGGGAGAGGGAGAAGCAGGCTTCCCGCCAAGCAGGGAGCCCGACCTGGGGCTCTATCACAGGACCCTGGGATCATGACCCAAGCTGAAGGCAGATGCCTAACAACTGAGCCACCCAGACACACCAAGATTTTAGTTTTTGAGCAAACAACTAACAATAGTAAAGCCAGTAGTTGGACTTTTAGAGAATTAGTCTAAAGTAAGTCATTCAGAAGAGCATTGCTAGAAAAGAGAAAAAATTATTCTATACTTAAAGTAGTTATTTAGTTGCTAAAAGTTAAAGAGAGACTAAATTAAATGAGAGTAACCTAAAAAGTTAATGGTTCTTTAGTCTGGAAAGACAGAATGAAAGGTATGAATTGGTTGAGTCCCAGGTTTGCTTAATTAGATTTCTGTATACTAAAGTTAGAAGGGTACTTTTGGTTTTTGTTAATAGCTTTATTGATTTAAAAAAAAAAAAAGATACCTGCGCTTAATTGTTAAAGTTCAAACGGAAAGGAGAAGAGGGGGATTTGGGAGAGAAAAGGAGATAATCACTGTTAAGTGCCTGTATCTACGGATAACTTGGGAGACCTTTTCAGACATCCGTTTAAGGAGTCTCTCTTTATAATATTTTACTTGAGAGAGCAAACGAAAGCGTGACCAAGCCTGAGCTAGCGGGCTTGCGTTTTCGAGCTTGAGCCGGAGGGAGGGGCAGAGGCCTAGGGAGGAACAGATTGCCTGCTGAGCAGGGAGCGGGATTCTGGGTGTGATCCCAAGACCCTGAGATCACAATCTGAGGTGAAGGCAGGCGCTTAACTGACTGAGCCACCCAGGTGCCCCTTAAGGAGACCTTGAAATTTGAAAAAGCAAATTTAGAAATATGGTACTTAGAAACCTGCCTCTTTCAATATAAAATAAACTTTTGATAGGTTGATTATGTGAAAAATTGTGACAGGTTAGCAAGTCTGTAATTAAATCCACAAGTGGTAGTCTGTGATAGGTTAATAATGATCAAGGAAGCTAGTGTGTTTGTGCTTTAGCTCTAACTTTTATTGGCTTACTTTATGGAATTATTCTAATTAGCGGTTAATGTCACATAGAGACTGGTAGGGTATACTGTTTATGCATGATGTCACCCAGTATAGAAGTTCTTGTATTTTTAATTAGATGGTTTTTAATCAGTTGTAAGAAGTGACCAGTTCTTTTGAGCACAAAAGAAGATTAAATGGGTTATAGATTGTAACAAAGTTAGAAGTTGGGGAGACCTTCCTGACATTAAGAGCTTTAAATAATTACTTTGAACTAATGAATTCTCTAAAGTCCTTAGTAATAAGGACAAACACCCTGTTCAGCTGGTTTGATGATTGATATTCAGTTTCCTTTTGTTCATTGCTGTCTTTCTTCATAGGTTGGTTTGCTGGCATAGAATAGGATAGCCCATGATAATCTGGGATAGCAAGAAGGGACTTGATAATTTAAACAGCAGGCATGCTAAATGTCAGAGAAAGAATTAAATATGTGGAAAATTCCAGTATTAAAGGCTGAAATATTATTTTGCAGGGTGGTGATAACTTGACTGGATTAGTGGTGTCTTTCAGTTGAGTTGAACAAAATCAGAGAAATGGGAAAGCATTTGGAGGACATTGAATAGAGGCTTTCTGAATATGAATAATTAAAGACTAAAAATAAAGGCTGCATCTGATTAACTGATTGCTGACTAAAGACTTAGGAAATTTTGGCATTTTGACAAGGGGCTAACATGTTCAAAGTAACACTTTATAGGAGTGTTGCTTTGGTTGTTTTTTTCCTGAAAGAATTCTGGGTTGGGGAAAGGGGAAGACTTCAGACAGAGCATGGAGTTGATAGGCTGTTTTAATAATCCAGGAATGAGTCATTGAAGGCCCAGATAAATAGTGTCAGTGTTGCCTGTAAAATTAGACTCTTTTCTTCTATTAAGCTGTAGGAATGCAATGGGATCAGTGGTGCTAAAATAGTTTTTCATAAGTGTTATCTTGTGCCATGCAAAGGAAACCCTCTTACAGGGAAATAGTGTTCAGTAATTAGTGTTTGCATGTTACGTTTGCATATTATAGTATGACATAGACTGATGGACTTAAACATTTCATGTAGATTTTTTAAAAAGTCTGCATGGTCAGTCATAATAGGAGGGATGGTTCCTGTCAATAAAACAGTGCAGTGCAGGTGATTGTTCCAGGAACCAAAATTCTGTAAAATACATCTTTGGAATATTTGATATTTGTGAGATTTTTAGTTTCTGTATCTTCTAAGTATTTCTTTATTAATCTAAACGACTTGCTTTTTTAGGGAATTGCCAGAGAATGAATCCTTACCTACCTGCCCCATTTCTCTTTCCTGTTACTGTAGTGGAATTCTTTGCCATTTAAGATGTGATTCTGAGGGGTGCCTGGGTAGCTTATTTGATTAAGTGTTGTCTTTTGATTTTGGCTCAGGTCGTGATTTCTGGCTCTGCTGCCCGGCAGGGAGTCTGCTTGAAGACTCTTTCTCTCCCTCTCTACCTATCCTCTTGCTCATGCTCGCTCGCTCTCCCTGAAATAAATGAATCCTAAAAAAAAAAAAAAAAAAAGACGTGATTCTGTGATTCTTCGCTCATACTCTACAGTTCCTTTAGTTGAGCATATATACGTCTCACCCTTTATTTCTGAAGTGTTTTTCATTTTCTTTTCATCCCTTCAGGTTACTAATTCATTCTTTCATATGTAGATGTAAGAGATGTTTTTGTTGTTTTGTGACTTTGGAGAAAAAAGTATCAAAGTGCTTTATATAAAAGATAATAGAACAGAAGTAGAATTGGAAAAAGATGAAAAGAGAAAAATGTATTATCAGAAATAAACTTGTTCTTCATCCAGTTCCTGGCAAAGAGCTCCAAAAATCCTTGTAATTTTCTAAGTGATAGGAGTATCTTTTGTTATACTTTTTTTTTTTTTAAAGATTTTCTTTACTTATTTGAGAGAGAGAACACGAACAAGGAGGAGAGGGAGAAGCAGACTGCACTGAGCAGTGACCTGAAGTGGGGCTGGATCCCTGGATGTTGGGATCTGATCTGAGCCAAAGGCAGCTGCTTAACTGACAGTTCTACTCAAGTTCCTCTCTTTGTTATTCATATTAAACCCTTTCAGACACTTACAAGATTATGCCATGAGGTGATTTAGGGTGGAATTTCTATATAGCCTCAGGACAGGGCTGTACACCAGGAAGACCTAGGGGATTGAAACTTTCAGCCCTGCCCACCCTTCTCCTGGAAGGAAGGGCTGGAGAGAGAAAAGCTTGGTAAAAACTCTTGAATAAGATTTAATAAGGTTCCTCTTTGTTAGGAGCCAGGAGGGTGGGTATCTCATCCTAGTTGCTTGGGGCATAAGCTCCTGCTATCTGAACCCTTCTGGACTGCACTTTCAGTATAGCTTCTTCTGGCTCTTCATCTGTGCCTTTTATAATTGGTAAACCTAAGTAAGTGTTTCTCTGAGTACTGTGAGCAGCTCTTGTAAGTTAGTCATTACCTGAAGGAGGCTGTCGTAGGATCTTCAAGATACAGCTAGTTGGTCAATAACACTGGTAACAACCTGGCTTTGTGATTGGCATCTCTAGTGGGGGCAGTCTTGTGGGACTGAGTTTTAAATTTGTGGGATCTGATTCTGTCTCTAGGTAGATAGTGTCAGAATTGAGACACCCAGTCAGTGTCTGCTGAGAATTGGAGAATTGCTTGGTGGTATTAGGATACACAATGGGCAAAATGTTTGTGAAGGAGTAGTGACTGGGTATGGCAGATTGTAGGTATTTTGAGCCATCAAAGGAAAGTAAGTACAAATTTTCATAAGTGATGTTTTAATAGGAGCAGTCTGGCACAGTTCTTTTTTTTCCTCCCAAACTTGGTCATTTTATTAAAAGAGGTAAACAAATCAGAAAATGTGATTTTGGCCGTTGACTAATTTGATTTGTAAAAATTTGGAACCAAGGCCTAGTTAAAAAGTGAAGTTTTATATCTTAACAAATGTTTTATGTTATTGATGACTAACCAAAATGTGTGTATAGGGAGTGCTCATATATGTGAGATTTACCACTGTGTGAAAGACCCGCGGATCCCCTTACCCAAGAATCCAACACTGCCACAGGATGCAAACAGCAAGAGGTTCTTTATTGTTACGCAGGCGCCTGCGGGTGGTCAGCAGCTCCTGCTAGCTGAGCACTCCTGGCTGGGGTGGTGCAGGATTTTTATAGACAGGTACAAACAAGTCCCGGATGGGACGGGGCCGATTGGCTGACAATTTGAACATTTGAAAAAAGGCATACTTGGTGTTAGCGAATTGGCTTTGGAAGACCCCCTCGCGCAAAGAGAAAGGCGGGAAGGGGAAACAAAGAGGGGAAGTTTGACCTTATTACTCAGCAGAAAGACATCCTGCCTACCTGACTATGCAGCCCCCTGTCTACGTGACCTACGTGACCATGCAGCCCCCTTGCCTATGTGACCATGCCTCAGCTATTAGGAGAAGGTATCTTGTTCAAACAGGAGACAAGTGTCATGCCCTAAAAGCCAAGCAGTTACAGAAAGGCAAAAGAGCAGTTACATTGAATTCAACCCTAGGGGAAGGGTCTTTTCACTGCAAGGGGAGGAGGGGTACTCTTACACAACAAAAGAGCAGTTAATTAGTTAACGACGGGGGGGTGGGTGTCTTTCATGTGTGGACATTTAGGTATGAATATTACTGTCATGGCCTAGAGTGAGTGCTGGTCAGTACATGTTACTTCTCATCTCCTGTTTCTTAGGGCCTCTAAACTTTGGATGTCTTCAGTTTTTCTGTTTCCTGGTTGTATGCTTTGTGTCAGTCCTGTTGGTGGCTGTAATGAGCACAGAGAAAAGTAGGAAATTGATTGGGTGGTCTGGTGAGGGGGGTTGGGAATGAGCCCAATTTGGGGAGCACAGGAGAAGAATAATTGAAATATTTCTTGCAGTTCTTTTCAGTTTTACTTTTTTTGATAATTCCATTTTGGTCATCTTTTTTTCCACCTCCAGAAACTCCATTTCATTTCACTTTGCCCAAAGAAGGTGAGATTATCCCACCGTTGACGGGTGCAACTCCACCTCTTATTGGACACCTAAAATTGGAGCCCAAGAGACACAGTACTCCTATTGGTGAGTGGCTAAAACATAATGGTATTTAAAGCAGAATTTCTGAGGTACCATTCTTTTTGCAAGTGATTCTTTTAGATCTGAGGAGTTGGGTCTGCCTGATAAGGTTGGTTTTTGTATTAGGAAGAATAAGGTTGTGGTATTGGATTTTATGAATTTACTCCCAAAAGATTTTGAGCAGTAATGAAAAGAAAGGGTGGAAGGAAGGAACAGAAAGACTACTTATGAGGATTGTATTCTGTTACTTTCAAGGCAGTAGAATCTGAGTGCTAAGGAATGATACAGAGGTATTTTTATAAGGTAGGGTCAGGAAATAGGGTAGAAGTACTATTTATTCTGTACCCTGGCTATCAGTCTGCTGCTTGACAGGGCAGGAAAACTTAGATCCTCCTTCCCTGAAGCAGCCAGTAGTCTTCTGCATTAACCTATTTGTTTTCTCTAGTCAGTGCTGGGAGGTAACAATCATGCCGTCTGGAGTCTCCTGCTACCTATGCCTGATGCTGGCAGATGTGGGTTGGCTGAGGGCTCATGCAGCATCCTTTGTCCAGATGCAGAAGTGGAACTGAATCCTGTTGCTCCTCTTAAGACCAGGTGTCAAAACTAGTGCGTAGTTGTTGATACTGTGACAGGATCTATCCTAGGAACCCCCTGCAGTCTTGCAGAGCTGTGGAGCCAAACAGGCAAAATGATGACCTTGAATTATAGTTTTTCCTGTTTGTATTTTAGAGTTCTTTCTTCCTCCTGCCTCCCTTGTTTCAGGTATTAGCAATTATCCAGAAAGCACCATAGCAACCAGTGATGTCATGTCTGAAAGCATGGTGGAGAGCAACGATCCCATACTTGGGAATGTAAAAGGAGATCTTGGGGCTGCCCCAGAAATGGATGATAAATTGTGTCTAAAAATGAAACTGGTCAGTCCTGTGACTGAGACAAGTGAAGAATCTTTGCAGTTTAGTCTGGAAAGTAAGTTTATTTTATGTTAATCTTGGGTAATTAGTAGCTGCAGATCATCTGAGAAGTATTAGTTATCTTCTAGTTACAGTGATCAACACTTGTATTACTAAATGTATCTCTGAAGTCTTGTTCTTACAGATTTAATCCTTTGCTTTCGGTTAGTCACTGTAGTGTTACTGAAGACACTTCATTTTAAAATCTTTTGTGCTGTTTGGTTTTCTGTAGTAAACCTGTATCTCTAAAGTAATTGGTTTCCATATTCAGAAACAGTTAAGAAGAAGATAGACACTGTAGGATTGTGGACTCATGTTGTAGGCTTATGTTGACTGTGTTCATGTTAATTAATTGCACATCCATTAGTATGGCTAAAATGCAGAGAAGGTACAAAGGAGGCTGCAAAGTAGGATCCAGATTTGAAAAGGCCTTTCACATGATGCTGAAACACTGAAGAATTTTAGGTAAGGGAGTAATACCAGATTTGTTTTTTTATTTTTATTTATTTATTTTTTAAAGATTATTTATTTATTCATGAGAGAGAGAGGGAGGCAGGGGCAGAAGGAGAAGCAGGCTCCCATGGATCAGGGAGCCCAGTAATGTAATTCCATCCCAGAACCCTGGGATCATGACTGGAGCTGAAGGCAGATGCTCAACTGACTGAGCCACCCAGGTTCCCCAGATTTGTTTTTTTAAAAGGATCAGCTGAGTGTCTAAAAATATTCTGCCTTTGCATTCTTCCTTGCCTTGCCTTGCCCATTTCCTGTTCTCCTGCCTGGAAAAGTCCCTCTTTGTTTAACCAGGAAGTAGGGTCACTACTAGAGGAGATGGAAAAGAGGGGATGAATCTGAGAGGTGAATAGTAGACCAGAGAGAACCTTGGGACAGGGAAGAAAGAGGGTGGGGGGGAGGGGGACATGAATTTACATCAGAATTTAGTTTTCATGATAGTGCTCTAAAGAAGATATTCTTATTTCCAGACACAGAGAGCTGTTGCAGTTACATACCTAAGGTTGTAATAAATTTTTTTTTTTAAGATTTTATGTATTTATTTGAGAGAGACATAGAGCATGAGCTAGGCGGTGAGGCGGGGCAGGGAGAGGTATGGGCAGACTCCCCACAGTGTGGAGGCCCACGAGGGGCTTGACATCAGGACTCTGGGATCATACCTGAGCTAAAGTCAGATTCTGAAGTGACTGAACCATCCAGGTGCCCCAATAGTTTTAAAAAATATATTTATTTTAGAAAACAGGGAGGTAGGTTGGGGGAGAGGAGGAGAGAGTCTTAAGTAGAATCCGTGCTGAGCACGGAACCTAAAACGTGACTCCATCTCAGGACCCTGAGGTTATCTGAAACCAAGAGTCTGATGCTTTAACTCACTGTGCCACCTAGGCACCCCGCTAAGGTCACAGTAATTGCTAAGAGGTAGTCCTAGAGTTTGAATCAGATCTGTTTGACACAGAAGTTTATATAATACTTCCGCTAGGTAATTTGTAAATGCTATTTAATGGAGTTAGAGCAAGAAGTCTTAAAGGATTGTAAAGGAACATTTAACATAGAGGACTAGAAGAGTATGAAGATGGAAGTCTGTGGGGAGGAGAATTAAGAAGGTAACAATGTGAGACACAAAAGTAGGGGTCTGATAAGGTATATCTGAAAATGAACAGTGGATTTGACAATCAGAGTCCATTTGGTGACTCTAGCAAGAACTATTTCAGTATGGTGCTTTGTTTGGGTAGATGCTATATTGAAGGTAATTGAGGATTGATGGGGAAAAGAGGTAGCAGGTACATTATCCTTTAGAGAAGTTTGAGGAAAGAAGGAAAAATAGGCCAAGTTAGAAATTCAGGATTGGAAATATTTTTTTATTTTTATGCCTATAAACATAGGGGCCTAAGGAGATTTATAGAGTGGAAGAGTCACCAAAGAGATTGGTTAAAGATGAGGGATCAAGGGAAATGGTTGGTGGATCAAAATCCTCGGGGCATTGGGAAAGGAAGTTTTCAAAGACTACCACTAGAATTGGTGGACTTGAATAAGAAGTGCCTTGCATTCTCCGCAGAGACCATATACTTTGAGTTCTTAAGATATACCAGGCATTTTACATGTACAGCTCAGTAAATCTCACAATAAACCTGTGAAATAGGTCCTTTATTACCCTCATTTTATATTTGAGGAGACTGAGGCATAGGGATACAGCAGCTTTCCTAGAGTTGAATAGCCTGAATTCAAAGTAGTTTTAAGAAACAGGAGTGCAGGGGCGCCTGGGTGGCTCAGTGGGTTAAAGCCTCTGCCTTCGGCTCAGGTCATGGTCCCAGAGTCCTGGGATCGAGCCCCGCATCGGGCTCTCTGCTCAGCGGGGAGCCTGCTTCCTCCTCTCTCTCTCTGCCTGCCTCTCTGCCTACTTGTAATCTCTGCCTGTCAAATAAATAAATAAAATCTTTAAAAAAAAAAAAAAAAGAAACAGGAGTGCATGGCTGGTTCAGTTGGAAGAGCATGCGACTCTTTGATCTTGGGTTGTAAGTTAAAGCCCTGCATTGGTTGTGGGTTTGACGTAGAGATTCCTTAAAAAAAATAAATTATTAAAAAAATAAACAAAGCAAAACAAAAACGGGGTGCCTTGGTTAAGCATCCAGCTCTTGGTTTCAGCTTAGGTTATGGTCTCAGGGTCGTTACATCAAACTCAGTATTGGGCTATGTGCTCAGTGGGAAGTCTGTTGGAGATTCCCTCTCCCTCTCCGGTTGCCCCTATCCCCCCCACACCCTGTGCACACATGCTTGCTCCCCCCCCCCCCCCCCAGTATATATAAAATTTAAAAAGAACAGAAGTCTGGGTCTGAATTACATTGCTATTCTGCTTTTCAGTGCTTAGTAATTTGAATCTTAATACTCAGAAATTAAAAGTATTACGTTTTCATTTTTATTATATTTAATATCAAGTGGGGTCTTAATTATTAAGAGAGTATGTGGTAGCCTTGAACCTTTATTTATATTTATTTTTTAATGATTTTATTTATTTATTATAAACGATTTTTGTTTGTTTATTTGACAGAGATCACAAGTAGGCGGAGAGGCAGGCAGAGAAGAGAGGAAGGGAAGCAAGCTCCCCACTGAGCAGAGAGCCCGATGTGAGGCTCGAAGCAGGGCTCGATCCTGGGACCCTGGGATCATGACCTGAGCCAAAGGCAGAGGCTTTAACCCACTGAGCCACCCAGGCGCCCCTTAATGATTTTATTCTTAAGTATTTTCTACATTCAACATGGGGCTTGAACCTACAGCCCAGAGATCAGCCAGCCAGGTTCTCCTACTGACTCAGCCAGCCAAGTTCTCCTCCCCCACCCCCTGCTTTTTTAAAAGACTGAATCTTTAGATTTGAAATTATAACTGGGAAGACCTTAAATGGAGCTAACGTTCTGGATGATAATACTGTCTTTCTTGATACCAGGAGCATTGTATTAGGCAAGCACCCTACTTTCAGTTTTATTCATTTTATCCTCACAACAAATCTGTGAGGTTGGTTTTGTTTTATCTCTATCTTCTAGATGAGGAAACTGACTAAGAAGATGGACTACTAAGTGCTGGAGCCATGGCCTGAGCCAGGTTTCTGTTTGAGAGCCAGGGCTCTAACCACTAACGTTTTAGCTCCCATCTTATTTAGACTATGTCCAGTCATAAATGCTTTAGAAATGTTTAAAAATATTTGCTATTTTCTCTAAGGCTGGAATAAATTGTACATGAGCAAATTTTAATCCTTTGGCATTAGTAACACTGGTTTGAGAATATGGGATTATTTTCAGTATCACCCTTAATTCTTTGCTAGAGATTCTTTCTTGAAAATGTGTTTTGTTTTTTGAGTATCTGTCACAAAGACACTTTGGGAAGAACTTGAGTACTGTCTGTTTTGGGTTCTCTTAAAACTGCCCACTATTTAAAATTTGTGCATCAAAAAAAGATAAAATTTTGTGCATCAGTTTAAGACTTTTTTACCTAAATTTTAGTTTTGTTTTAAATTTTGTATTTTTTTAAAATTTTACTTATTTGAGAGAGAAAATGAGAGAAAAAGTACAAGCAGGTGGAACAGCAGAGGGGGAGGGAGAAGCAGATTCCCTTCTGAGCAGGGAGCCTGATAGGAGACTGGATCCCAGGACCCTGAGATGATTCCCTGAGCCAAAAGCAGCAGCTTAACCAACTGAGCCACCCGGGTGCCCTGAAAAATTTTTTTTACATAAATTTTATACATCTTGTATGAGAAGAGAGGAATTGATTCAGGAGGAGTTTGATTGTCATTGTTACATGTCACTGTTTAGTAATTCATTATATTATATTTCTGGACAAACTTTCTTTTGTAGGAGGTTTGAAAGAAAATTGATTTGGCACAAGTGAGAAAAATTGTACCATTAAATGATAAATCTTTCTTCACTTATTCTTACCTCTTTTTGTCACTTGTTGCAGTACCAGTAGAGCAAGTTTTTAAGTGTGGTACTAACTGAATTCAGTTTCTCTTTACTTTCTGTTCTTGCTTTTGTTTTTATTCAGAGCCTACAACTGGCGAAAGAAAAAATGGATCTACTGCTGTTGCTGAGGCTGTTGCCAGGTAACCAGAGTTGGTTGCTATTTAGAGGAGTTTAATATACAAAGCCACTCTGGTAATAAGGAGAAGATGATTTATTGATAGGGGAAAAAACTTAAAATGAAACTCCACCATAAAGGATTTAGCCATGTGTCGAATCTAATGTAGGCTGTCTTACTAATACCTTCAGTCTAATAAAGCTTTTACTATACTTAGAACTAAGATATTTAAAGGTGTTTCTCTTTCTCCCTTTTGTTCATGTGGGAGTGCCCTTTTTTCTTTTTCCTGTTGGTGAGACAGGTTATTGCTGCTTATTGGTAAGGTAATAAAGGGTTTAATAAGAGCTCGCCTTAGACCTTGTTCCTTCAAAGATTCCTGACTCAGCTGCAACCTCAGGCCATTTTCTCTTCTGCCTGCCAAGTTAACTACTGTGTTGAACTGCTAATTTTTGCTTTGTCACGAATGCTGTAATGCTTGGAGGATGAGTTTGACCCCATCCTGAGGCTCTTGTGGTAAGCTTTGCCATCTGGTGGCTAGGAGAGTAGAACTGTTCGTTGGTTTATAGCATGAGTCATCCAGCATGAACACACTAGCAGCAGTCATTGGTGAAATCTAGGTGAGGATTCTTAAATGGGGCTTGGTAAGTACAGTAAATAAGTAAAGCAGGCCAGGTGCCAGAGCACAGAGTATTAAGGACGTTGGCTGGCTGAATGTGTGTCCTGTTTGAACATGTGCCCCTGTTCAACTCCAGCTGGTTATTACCATGCAAGAGTGCAAACTTACTGTTGCCAGACCTTTACACTTTTAACGAGAAAGCTGGATTTTTAAAATAAAATTCCTTGCTTGTTGGGTCAAATAGAACATGTCTGTGGACTAAATTTGACCCTCAGTTGCAAGTTTCTGACCCACATGTAAATCCTTTGTACTCAGTTCTGTTGAGTGTTCTGTTCTGTTCTGTTCTGCTGAGAGTTCTGTTTTAGAGATGGTTCTCTGGGCTCTTGCATATTTAATCTGAAAGATAAGCAGTTGAGGGTCATTACTCAGTTAAAGACTCTTTAATGTTACAAGTTAAAGAAAATGCTTAGGTTTTAACATAATTATATATCAGACATGACTTGTCATTAGTCTGTGCATGTGCACATTAAGAGGGAACAGTGTGTTGTTGAACCTTTTGTGCCAAATGGAGGGATGAAAAATAAGGGTAAGACTTCATTTTGGAGGATGGGTATTGGGGAGTCAGAATGAGATGAAATTCATTGGTACTGTTGTTAAGGAAATTGTGTATATGAGAATCTAGATTTTAAGTCTTCTTCACTTTATAGTTAGGTTCACCATAGAAATGTAAGTAAGCTGTGCTTGAATATTTTATCTATCTTATCTATTTATTAAAAGACCTTCTTTATTTGACAGAGAGAGATCACAAGCAGGCAGAGAGGCAGGCAGAGGGGGAGGGGAAGCAGGCTCCCCACCAAGCAGAGAGCCCAATGGGGGGGGTCTCGATCTCAGGACCCTGAGACCACGACCTGAGTTGAAGGCAGATGCTCAACCCACTGAGCCACCCAGGCACTCCTCTGAATATTTTCAATGATCGCTTCTTTTGCATTTAAGTGAAGCAGTACCACTGTTATCAGGTGTCATCTGTTAACTGGGCTCTGTTCAGATTACTTGCTGTTATCTTCTTTTTCTCTTAAACATTTCATTATTGAAGGTTTCAAGTATATACAGAAGTAGAAAGAATAGTAGAATGCAACAATACGTATTCACCACCCAGTGTCAAAAATTACCAACTCATTGTCTTGGTTCATTTATAAATACTTCCATCACACTCACCCTCACTGGATTATTTTGAAGCTAATTCCAGTGTACCTCATTTTATCTATAAATATCTCACTGCTATTTCTAAAGAATAAGGATTTTTTATTTTGAACTTGACCACAGTGCTATGATCATACTTTTAAAATTGGCAGTGATTCCTTGAAAAAAAAAAAAAAGGTCAGTGTTCAGATTTTTCTGATTGCCTCATAAAAGGTTTTTTTACACGGTTAAATCAAGATCCAAACAATGTCCACATATTATGTCTCTTAAGTTAAAATTTGATTTGATTTGTCTCATAAGATCTGATTATGTCCTTTTTTGTGTGTGTGTTATGTTAGTCACCATACAGTACATCATTAGTTTTTGATGTAGTGTTCCATGATTCATTGTTCTATTGGGATCTCCTCCCCCGCCACACACCCCACTTTTCCCCCTAGCAATTTATTTGTTGAAGAAACTGAGTTGTTTGTTCTATAGAGTACTAAAGTTTGGATTTCGCTGATTACATCTTTTTGGTATTTGATACAGTCCTCTGTCCCATCTTACTTCCTGTGAATCTTCTTGAGAGTTTTTAATTGTGCTAATTTGAAACAAGTATGAAGGGTATTTTGGTATAATAAGGTGGTTTGGGATGCAGAGCAAGGATTTTATTACTTTTGTGCCTAAAAAGGATAATCGCTAGAGGTACTTTCCCTTTCCATACTAACCCAGTATTGCTTTATTATCTTAGTTCTCCAAAGACTGTGTCTGTGTTTAGCTGTGTTTGTGAAGCCCAACAAGATGATGAGGCTCGAAGTCAGAATCCTCCCTCTGTGCCCATGAGGTGAGCATTATTTTCATAGCCTCTTTTGAATCGTATTGATTTGCAGAATGATTGGTACCAAAATCTAGAATGTACATTGCTACCGTTTTGTGAACTTGAGCTTACATTTTTATCTGAGGAATTGTGACATATTCTAGATGGATTTATAAATGAGATGATGTGAGAAATTTTATTTAATATTTTATAGGTACAGGTTTTTGTCTTGATTTACTTATTCTATCAATTTGAAATGATTCAATCTTCATAAATTTATGAAAATATATCATTCTAAAAAAATCTGTAGTTCTATATTTTTAAAATCACACCTTTTTTCTCAGTTTTGGAACTGTTTGCTTTTAATAAGACTTCTCATTTTTCTTTAGTTTCCCAAAGGGCAAACTGAGATGTTCACCCCCAAATTTAAAGTTTGTCATACTTGATGGAATTAAGATTTGCCCGATTTCTTTATTCTATAATCTCTTAGAATAGCTCTGAAACAAAAAAAAATTTTTGTGTTACAAAGTATTCTTTCTCTATTTAAATAGAGTATCTTGTTTGGGATATACATTTCTTATATTTAGTATAAGGAAATAAGGCAATGGAAATAAGCTTGTATTTTCATTATTATATGGTGTTCAGTGATTCTGTAATTAGAGAATTGGATGATGTTTTGTCAGCGGGTATGTTCCTAATGTTATCTGCAGCATAATTTTAATGTTATTGACATAAATATTCAGAAGGAAATATATCAGTGCTTTTATTAGCATTCTGATTATTAAATGTGAGCTTGTTGGTATTCTTGAGAATCAAATAGCCCAGGTCACATTCTAACAACGGGGAGCAGCAGGTAGAGAGAGAAGCAGGCTTCCTGGTGAGCAAGGAACCTAATGGAGGATTTGATTCCAGAACCCTGGGATCACGACCTGAGCCAAAGACACTTAACCGACTGAGCCACCCAGGCATCCCTCTGTTCAGAAGTTCTACCCTAAATAAACAGCTTCTGTAAAATGTGGTAGGCTTCTTTAAGGGTGGGAAACAGTGGTAATTGAATTTTTCAAATAGTTAATCAAGTACTTTTCCTTCCAGCTTTTGACTTTTATTGTTGTTCAGCTATTGATGTTCGCTGCCTGAAATATTCAAACATGAGTATTTAGGTCATAGAAAAGATGAATAGAATTTTCTTAATTGCTTTGTTTTATTCAACATAAAGCAACATAAAGCTCGATTGAGCATCTGCTGTGTACCTAGCCCTGTGCTATGGTCACTTAAAACCTCTTCAGAGGTAGGTTTTACTCCTCTGTCTCCTGGTGGACTCTTAACCTTTTCTTTATTGTGTTATATATCCTTATTCATTTGAGGTTCCTGACAGGACTCAAGCTATGACCACCAAATTTTTACCAGCCTGTCTTGGGCTACGCCTCTGTTCTAAATCTCTTCAATATCTTGTTTTGGTAAACTGAGCTCAACAAGATAGACATCTCAGAAACTTCTTTTCTCTTTCTTATTCAAGATCCAGAGCAGGGCATTTCTCCAGGAGCTCTTCCTGTTTCCTATTTTCTGCCTACATTTGTCAGCTCAGTTCTTAAGGGATGAGCGCTCCTTCCAGAATGGAGACAGCTTTCTCTTTCTCAGTGACTAGTTCCATCTTTCTCTGGCCAAATGCTCTCAGCAACATATGACATGGTTTCTAGATCCTTGATTATACTGGCTGTTCTCTTCTAGGTGTATCTCAGTTTATGCCGTATAAACTATGATACTCCAAACTGAAACATCCAGATATGGTCATACTATGGTCAGTTTAGAATGGATTCCTTTTCTCTTTTTTCTGGCTACTATGCATTTAATGTAGCCTAAAACGCATTAGTTTCTTATTTTGTTTGTAGTGTAATGACTCACTGAATTTTAATTTACCAAAAATTAAAAGTTCATAGGCATTTTCTATATGAATTTGCTACTTACACAATTAGTTTACTTAATCTGAGAGTAGATTTTTACAATTACTCAATCTCTTAATGGAGAGAACATTAATTCTTTTGTTCGTAGTACACTTATTAAACACTTAATGTGTAATAAGCTCTGTACTAGGTGTTTGAAGTAGAGATGAATAAGACATGAATGTTAAGTTTCTGTGTAACCTCACTTGGAGTTAATCTGGGCCTTTTTATTCTGGTTAAGGACATTTTAAAAAGCCCCTAGGCACCTCAGCTTGGTGGTATCTAGTTTGAGGAGACATTAATCAGATGCTTGTGGGATAAGTGAATAAGTCACTGATGGCCCAGTGGGAAGACTAATGAAAAGAAGTAGGCTGTATCTTGAGAATGTCTTCAAGAATCCAAGTCATTCTGAATTGTTAGTTGTAAGATCTACCAGTATAGCTAGCAAAGCTAGAATCTCACCTGTAACTCTATGCTGTAAAAATTAAATTTCTTTCCCTAAAATTATTGGTTGGGGTAGGAGGTAATGGAAAGTATCTAGACTGCTAGGAGTCATTTGAGAATGTTAGAACCAATAAAAACCAAACTATACATCTTGACCTAATTGAGATTTTTTTTGAAGTAGATCCCTGAACTGCCTTCATTGACTTTGACTTCAGGAATAGCTTTACATCTTTCTGTTTACCTTATTTTCTGGTATCAGATTTCAGAGTTCGTAACTAGTGATGGGAAGAAATTTTATGACTATTTTATCATCATGGTGGGATAGTCCTATGTACCATTATTTTTTCGAGAGTATAGTTAGGTTGGGGCACCCAGGTGGTGTACGTGCTTGAGGAACTGACTTCTGGTTTTGATTTAGATTGTGATCTCAGGGTGATAAGATCCAGTCCCAAGTCAGGCTCAGCACAGGTTCTGCTTGAGACTCCCTCCCTCTCCCCACAGTGCTCTCTCTCTCACTCTCTCTAAAAGAAATATATCTTAAAAAAAAAAAAAAAGGTGAAATTATGTTGAACTTTGTAAGGTGATATGCTCTGTCACCTTAGTTCCTCCCTTCCCCACATTTCTCAGATTGTCAAATTTGTGTACTTCCTCTTGCCAGTAGACACACACACTTGCTTACTTGACATGGCTTCTTCCTATGGTTGATTTTTAGGGGGAATTCGCTCAGTTTTCCAAGTACTCAAGATGAAGAAGAGAAGGAAAAATTGGAAGGTGAACAAAGGACCAGGAAGAGTCAACAGCCTATGAAGCCCAGTTGTCCTGTCAAAGACCCTCCTTCTCCTGTCTCCCAGCAGGTGGCCACACAGGGGCCATCCAGTCCTCAAGGGGAAGCAATGGAGACAGATGTGCTAGAAGGCCAGAATACCAATCAGGAAAAACCTAGTAATGCCTTGACTGAAAGGCCCAGCCAAAATAACATAGGAATCCAGACCATAGAGCGTTCCCTGTGGGTCCCAGAAACTGTTTCAGCAGCAACCCAGACTGTAAAGAATGTATGTGAACAGGGGACCAGTACGGTGGACCAGAATTCTGGAAAACAAGATGCCACAGTTCAGACTGAGAGGGGGACTGGTGAAAAACCAGTCAGTGCTCCTGGGGATGATACAGAGTCTCTCCATAGCCAGGTGAGACAACATACAGAGTATCTTAGGGGTCCTGTTTTTTGACTTCATGGATTCCTGGAGAATTGAACATGTGGTACTTGTACCTAATGATAATTCTTAAGGATTTTGTACAGAACAGTAATTAAAAACAATTATTCCAGGATGGAGATAGGGTAGTGAAAATTATGGGTAGCTATATCCAGTAGGTAGTCTGAAACAGTGTTGGAGTTTGTCAAGTAGGTCTTTACTGGAAACGAAAGCCAGAAATTTAGTCTAGGCCCTATAATATTCTTCTACATTTAACTTTTTCTGCCACAATTTTTCATCTTCCCTTAAAAGCATCATTGCTGATTGCTTCCCTCCCAAGTTTATTTCACCAAGGTTCCCAGGAACTTGAGAAGAGTACAAAGAAGAGGAGAAGGGATAGAGAAGCATGAAGGATACTGTACCACAGTATTAGAAACAGAACAGTAAGAGAGAGAGGAAGGAGTGCTCGGGTGACTAGGACTGCAGAAAGAGGCTACAGCTAGATATAATGGGAGGAAAAGGATTGGGGCTGATGGAAGTAAGACTGGAGGAGCAACAGGTTCTTGGGAAGAGAGTTGGGAAGTGTAGGTAGTAATAAAAATTGGGTAAGAAATTGTGGTAGAACTGTACCTATTAACAAAGAAGAAGAAGTTCATAAAATCTCATCAGATGGCATTTGGGTTCCATGGCAGGGAAAATTTGGAAGTTATTAATAGTGCTTAAATTGCCTTTTCAGTTGCTCTGGTAGACTATCTTCATTTGGAATCTGCCTAGGAAAGCTTCATTAGTGATGTGATAGAAGTTAGTGATGTGCTAGTGACGTTCTAATTGTCCAAGTTGTTTGTTTTATAAAAATAAAATAATATAGTTCCTCTTTATTGAACACCTAAAGTGTATCAGCATTGTGCTCAAGACAACCCATGAGGTTGGTATTATTATTCCCATTTCACAGGTAAAGAAACCGAGCTGAAGAGAGGTTAAGTAACTTGCCCAAGATTTTGCCATCAGTAGGTGGCAGAACTGGAATTTGAACTCAGCATATCTGACTTCACAATCGGTATTCTTTTCATTATGTTATGTTGCTTTTCTCTTTATTAATCATGGCCTGTGTAGTCTTGTTCTGTTTATCTGTGCCTCTCCAGGAACTCCAGAAATTATGTCTACATTATTAGCCTTTCAAGGTAACATGGTCTATGAAACTTAAGACTATCAGTTTGTACAGATTAAAAATAGCATAGTTTTTTGAATATAGGGGTTATAATAGACCCTATTTTGCACCTATTTTTACCATTAAAGTGTTTACAGTCTGTCAGGTAATAATATGGTCTCTCTACCTTTATAGAAAGTGTTAAACTTGATCCAAAAGATAGCAGTCTTATAGAAGCCACTAGATTATGTCTTCCTTTCTTTCTTTGTAAAATAGGGAAATAATCTCTGCTCCTATCTCATGATGATGAGAGCAGGAGCCAGTGAGCCCTAGTGGTTAAGCCTAGGCTGTGGAGTCAGACCACTTCTATCTGGGATATTGTGAGGATTAAATGAGATAAGGCATGTGAACCCCTTACTTAACACTACACCTGGCACATAGTAGATAGCTCAGTATATGTTGGCTACTGCTACTGCCTGTTGATTATTACGATTTTAAACACCACTGCTGATACTGTACTGCTATTGTGTCATACAGAGTGAAATAACATATTTAAGAGCTAATTTTTCCTGCTAAGAAAGGTGCTAGGAAAATCTAGGTGGTGAGTAAGTACAGTTTCACTTGGGAAAGGTGAGACATTATGGAGGTGGATTATGGTGATGTTTGCAGAACAGTGTGAATGTGTGTATGCTTACAAATGGTTATAGTGGTAAACTTCGTGTATATTTTACTACAGTAAAAAATTACAGATGAAGTGGGTACAGTAACAAATCGGCATTGCCGTGCTGTATTTTGAAGAATGTTGGAAAATGAGGAAGGCTCTGTGGAGGTTTTTCAGGTGCCAGTGTTTTCGTATCCACTGCATTCTGGGTAGGACTCCGGCCAGTGCTGGGGAAAAGCACAGGCAGCCTACCTTAGACAGTCCTTAAAATTTCACTTCTGTAGCCAGTGCACCTAGAGCCAGGCTTTTAATAAAGAGCAAGTTTGGTTTTGTTTTCATTTTGTTATCTTCCTTTTATAATGCTAAGATCATCAAGCTATTTATCTTTACAGAGACCTCTTTTCAGAAGACTGTTTGAAGAGAGAGTAAGCTTAGCTTTCTTTTTATCTGCCCCCTTTCTTTTCTCTCCTTTCTTTATTCTGTCAGACATATTTATTTTTAAGTGTCTCTCTTGAAGTGATCATCTTGTCTGGCTGTTGTAGTGGAACAATGCAGGAAGTCTTGAGAAGTCTCAACACAAGGAGTGTTGATGTATCCCTGAAACCTTTAAGACCTCTGTGATCCAGGGCCTGGCTCTCCCTGTGTAGGCAGGAGGTCTAGGCTGTCACGGTTCTGATACAGGGGCACCCTGATGATGGAGCTGTGACAGACCAGAGCTCTGACCACTCATTAACTAGAGTTGTGTATACAAAAGTACTTTAGTGTATGTGCTGCCAAAGTGAGCACTATACAAAAGTATTTTAAGAAATGAGTTGGTTTATGTTTCTGTACTTTTTGTTTTATTTATATCCTCATAATTTAGATACCCATTTCGGTAGATACTTTACCCCTAAGATGTAGTTGGAGTGGGAAGTAGGAAAATTACTCAAAGTTTTAGGTAAATTACTACCATATTGGTCAGTAAAAACCCAGGATCATCATCATTGCAGTGGTATATATAGTTCTTTGGAAAGACTTGGATACCTTGACATTGACTATTTAAAAAAATAAAGTCAGTCTACTGTGGGGAAGTAAAGCGGGAGAAAAAGTGCACTTTCTCCTGCTCAGAATTAGAGAGCCAGTGGGGTGGAGGGGAGGGCATGGATGCTGTCAGATGTGGTATATGTGTAATGAGAAAACATGTATGTAACAGTTGGCATAAAAATGTAGGGTTTATTTAAGCTATTTAACTATTCTTTATAGTACAAGTAAATACAGAATCCTTATTTATTAATGTTTTCTGTTTGTGGACACTAGCTTGGCTCTTGTTATAATTATTACTTGAAACATTAAATATTTCATATTCTGAGAGAAATCTGTATCTAGTTCTAGGCATAATTAAACTATAGTTTTGGTGACTAATGTGGGAAAAACAGACTGCACTGAGATTAATAGATTACTCTGTTCTTATATAAAGTTCTAAAGAATGCCTTTTATTTAAAGAGATGATGCAAGTATAAGTTTGTATACTGATTGACAAGTCAGCATCAAAATCCAAAGGATTATAACCTAAAATGTACTTTTATGGGGGTCAGAGTTTCACTTAAATATCCTTGATACAAGTGCTAGACGTTATGATTTTGATTTAGACAGAAATAGGTCATTTTAAGTGATAAACTGTTAAAAACTCTTTCTAGCTTCTGGCTATATAGTCCATCCCTGTTCTTATCTATAGGTGAGTAGAGTACAAAACAACTAGAAAATTCCGTCACACTAGATTCATGGAACCTCTGAACAATGCTCATCATGAAGAAATTGATCTGATTCTTTTTGCAGTGAGACCCATGCTTGTGTTCCATATTTTCTGTCACAGGGAGAGGAAGAGTTTGATATGCCTCAGCCCCCACATGGCCATGTCCTGCATCGCCACATGAGAACAATCCGTGAGGTTCGCACGCTTGTCACCCGTGTCATCACAGATGTGTATTATGTGGATGGAACAGAAGTAGAAAGAAAAGTAACTGAGGTAATACATACTTGGGTCTATGTTGCAAATTTCAGTAGAAAAGTTTCCCTGGCTCTCCACGTTCACCTCTACCTGCCTTCTTGTACAACTAGCTTTTGTGTTTTCCTTTGTCTTGTTAGAAAGATGTTAAGAACTTGGTAAGAGGAGAGTCTTTTTTTTTTTTTTTTAAATTAAAAATTTTATTTATTTGACAGATCATAAGTAGGCAGAGAGGCAGGCAGAGAGAAAGGGGGAAGCAGGCTCCCTGCAAAGCAGGGAGACCAATGATGGGGCTCGATGCAGGGCTCGATGTGGGGCTTGATCCCAGGACCCGGAGATCATAACCTGAGCTGAAGGCAGAGGCTTAACCCACTGAGCCACCCAGGTGCCCCAAGAGGAGAGTCTTCAATTCTCTTTTTCCCAATCATGAGCTTACTGTTTGACCTTTGGTCATTTATTTAACCAGTCCCATCATGGTTTCAGTTTTTGTTTTTTTTTTTTTAAGATTTTATTTATTTATTTGACAGACAGAGATCACAAGTAGGCAGGGAGGCAGGCAGAGAGAGAGAGTGGAGGAAGCAGGCTCCCCGCTGAGCAGAGAGCCCAATGTGGGGCTCAAATCCAGGACCCTGAGACCATGACCTGAGCTGAAGACAGAGGCTTTAACCCACTGAGCCACCCAGGTGCCCCGAGAGGAGAGTCTTCAATTCTTTTTTTCCCAATCATGAGCTTACTGTTTGACCTTTGGTCATTTATTTAACCAGTCCCATCATGGTTTCAGTTTTTGTAAAGAGCAGATTGATGAATCTCTTTAAATCCCTGTCATGTATAAATACAGTCTATGTATTATTTTTAATCCTTGGAAACACTTAAGGAGTTTTAGAATTCTTCTGCTTTATTCCATGTGTTTTCTCATTGCCTCTCGCTGTTTTCTCATTTGTGTTTATGTTTATTGATTGTGTCCTTTCTTGGTCTCCATTCATGTGTGGTTATACCTGCTGGTAAATATGCACCTTTATTTCTTAGTAGGATTCATTATGGACTCATTCCCAGTTTTGGCAAAATATTGGCATTTATTCATTGTCACTGGACAACATTATACTTTGTTTAGATCTCATACTAGCTGAAAGTAAGCACATTTTTAGAATTAAAGATGTGGCACCATTCTCGGTACATATGTTAATTTCTAAGAACCATTTTATTAATTGATAAGATGCACAGCTACGTACTTTCCTTCCTTTACTCAGGCACTTTTTAAAAAATCTGCCAGCTAGTCATACGGGAAGTTGAGCTCAGGGAGAATTAAAATTGTATGTAGTTTATTAAATGAAACATATTATTGCTGCTGTTCATTGATGGGCCATTGTGCCCCTCACGGCAGAAAGGATTTGACATTAGTTTGAGAAATTGTCTTGTATTCTTTCTTCATTGTATACCAAAATCCCAGATGTTATCTTCAGTTTTACAATTCTGGAATTTTTTTTTTGGTGTTACTACTATTTTGGAAAAACTGGGAACTTACAGCAGCTTTAGAAAAGTGAATGCTTTCATGGATAGTTTTTATAAATACTTTAATCTAAAATGTTACATTGTAGCATTAATTTATTATTTGATGTGCTTTTTTTTTAAGATTTTAGTTATTTATTTGAATGAGAGAGAGAGGGAGCAAGAAAACATAAGCGGCAGGCAGAGGCAGAGGGAGAGGGAGAAGCAGACTCCCCGCTGAACAGGATCCCAGAACCCTGAGATCATCACCTGAGCTGGAGTCAGACGCTTAATTTACTGAGCCACTCAGGCGCCCGATGTGTTTTCTAGAGTATATTTCTGGAAACAGCAGGTCTTTCAGATACTCTGAGAGGAAAAAAATGTTCCATGGTCAAAGTTTGAGAAATACCAAACGCTTAAAAACCTCCCATCCCCCATGAAAATTCATAGTACATATTACATTAAAGGCTCTAAGAAGTCCTTTATTAAAGATGTTTATTTTATTATTTAATACATTAGTTAACCAAACTTATTTGACAACTGAACATTTTTTAAGGTAGCACTTATTATACCCATATGGAACATAGTTTGGAAAATGCTGCCATAATTAAATACAGTAATTACAGGAACCAATGTTTTTGGAGTACTAACTACATGCCAGGCACTATTGTAAGGACTTGAAGTGATTTAACTTACTTAATCCTCACAACTAAGCTGTGAGGTAGATGCTGTTATCCCATTTTCTAAATGAAGAATTGGAAGCATAGCCAGTAAAAATAACCTGCTTTAGGTTACATAGCTAATAAACAGGAATTAGAACTCATCCCATGCAGTCTAGGTCTGGAGTGTACATTTTTTTTTTAAAGATTTTATTTATTAATTTGACAGAAATCACAAGTAGATGGAGAGGCAGGCAGAGAGAGAGAGAGAGAGAGAGAGGGAAGCAGGCTCCCTGCTGAGCAGAGAGCCCGATGCGGGACTCCATCCCAGGACCTTGAGATCATGACCTGAGCCAAAGGCAGCGGCTTAACCCACTGAGCCACCCAGGCACCCCTGGAGTGTACATTTTTAACCACTACATTTGCTCACTTTCAAGAGTAAAAATGATGTATGCAAGAAGTGGTATGTGATTCATATGGTAGTGTGATGAGGAAGAAACTCATCTGAGGGTAATTTTGATACAGTCTTTCTGAATGATGTCTAGAAAGTATTTGAGTTGGATACTTAAGTTTTTAGAAGTTGGATTGATAAGGGGGAAGGGCATTCCATATAGAAAGCTTGGTGAGTAAAGGCACAGATAGAGTAAAGAGCACACAGGCATGAATAGTCTAGTTGGTAGTCAGCAAAAAAGATGCATGAAGGAGTGTGAAGATTGAGGTCAGAGGCTTCTGGGAACTTAACTTTCCTCATATCTTGTATCCTTTGCTTCTTATTATTATTTTTTTAAAGATTTTATTTATTTATTTGACAGAGAGAAATCACAAGTAGATGGAGAGGCAGGCAGAGAGAGAGAGAGGGAAGCAGGCTCCCTGCTGAGCAGAGAGCCCGATGCGGGACTCGATCCCAGGACCCTGAGATCATGACCTGAGCCGAAGGCAGCGGCTCAACCCACTGAGCCACCCAGGCGCCCTTTTGCTTATTATCTTTTAGAGATTTTATTCATTTGTTTACCAGCAACA
Source organism: Mustela nivalis (assembly GCF_964662115.1). NCBI lineage: Eukaryota > Metazoa > Chordata > Mammalia > Carnivora > Mustelidae > Mustela > Mustela nivalis. The sequence goes on from NC_139025.1 coordinate 83,272,024, forward strand.
ACTTCTTAACTGTGTTCCTATAGTGTGGCAGGCCCTGGGACTACAAAGATAAAAAAAAGACTCCTATTCTCTAGGAGCTTATACTTTGTTCCTACACCATGGCAGGCCCTGGGACTATGAAGATAAAAAAAGACTCCTGTTTTCTAGGAGCAACGAATCCAAAACTTGTTGGTTGCTGAGATAGGGAGTAGAAAGATGTGTTAGAAGAGGGGGCAGAACCTGCCAGCTTACCTGAAGGTGGCTAAAAGATTTTTCAGAAGATGTAGTTCTCAAAAGTAGCAGATGACATTGAGGGGTGGGGGAGAAGGACATTATAGACAGAATGAAATATGTAGATAGATAGCATGATATGCTTAATGAATATTTAGAGGCTCAATATAACAGTACAGTCAGGTAGGGAATGGTAGAGAATGCCATTGGGGTTGGTAAAGGCCCATAGCGTAAGGGCTTTTGTATACCATAGAGAAGTTTAGATTTTTATCTTTGGTGTGATGGAGAACCTTGAAAGAATTTCGGAGAAAAGAGTGATGTGCTCAGATTTGTATATGGGAAAGGTCAGTTTAGTAGCTGTTTAACCATGGATTCGAATGGGTTGAGGCATAGTTGAGACAATAGGTAATGAGTGCCAGATTAGGACAGTGGTGGTCAGGGTTGAGAGAAGAGACAAGATGCAAGAAATAGATAGAGGGTAAAGTTTTGATAGACTTTGGTGAATTCCTGATTGTGGGGATAAAGGGAGAGGGAGAAATATAGCATGGTCCCTGGGCTTTTTGCCTGTGCAGCTAGATAGATGGTGGTACCACACACTGTGTCAAAGAATGTAAATAGAGGGGCGCCTGGGTGGCTCAGGTGGTTAAGCCGCTGCCTTCGGCTCGGGTCATGATCTCAGGGTCCTGGGATCGAGTCCCACATCGGGCTCTCTGCTCAGCAGAGGGCCTGCTTCCCTTCCTCTCTCTGTGATCTCTTCCCTTCCTCTCTCCTACTGTGATCTCTAAAAAAAAAAAAAAAAAAAAAAAGAATGTAAATAGAACACTGGTTTGAGAGAGAAGATCATTCAGTAAATATTTCCCGAGGGTCTCTCTTGTGGTATGCACTGTGCTGGATTTGGGGTATACACATACCCAGGAAAGAAGATAGTGTTACCATCTCTGTCTTAACAGGGCCTCTGTAGTTTGGAAGAAGAGACACGATCTTAACAGGCCAGCTTAGTGCCTGTGTCTACGTCATTAGAAGAGCAGTGGCTTTGACTGCAGGACAGTTGCAAAGGCAGGAGTAGCTTGCTACTGTTCCAGGGCTTACTATCCAACAGAGTCTGGAATCCCAGCCTTTTAGGCTGACCATGCCTCTACTCATTTGTCATATCCAAGTGAAGAGATTGTCTTCAGTTCTGGGCTGTTGTAGTCAGATGACCAGACTGGAATCTGGCTGGAGCAGACAGTTTGGTGAAAAGAGACAGTGATTTGAGAAAGTCATATTTATCTCTGACACTTTTTACAGGTGGTGCAATTTCTGGTAAAGACCCTGAGGACACATGGCTGAGGTAGTGGAAAATGTTGATGGCGGTAATCAGATCAGGAACTTGGTTATTTCTAGAAGGGTTATCTGATGAATGTAAGCCACAGAGGATAGTGACAGATGTAGGGAAAGACTGGGAAGGGAGGCTGTGAACCAGGAATTACAGTGTTCATTCATGAGAGTGAGTGGGTGGGAGGATTTGGTGAGTAATGGGGAGAGGAAAGTTGAACAGAATGGCAAATAGTAGTTTAGTAAGAGCAAGAGGCGGGGAGATAGAAATGGTCTGTTAATGGCAGTGGGGAGCAAGGTTGCCTCTTACCTCCATACTCCTGAATTGAGGTTAGTTGAGAAAAACCATCCTCTGCATAGAGCCGTAGGGGATGTGAGATGCACTGGGCATATCCAGGATTCATTCATTGAAGGCAAGGAAATGGAAGGAGGAGGACATTGTGTTTTGGATGGGTTAAATGTCAAGTGTCCTTAGTACATCCAGAGAGAAGACTTTATTTGATATTTGTATCTGTGAGTTTGGAGCAGTCATCATTGTGTGTTGGCAGACAGGCAGGGATGAGTCTGGTAAGACTGACCAGGGAAAGCACAGTAGAGTGAGAAAGGAATGAGAAAAGTCCTGTGAAATACTATTTCTAAAGGATCAGACCAAGAAAGAGGAACCCCAAAAACAAGCACATAAAGAAGTAGCCAAAGAGGTGGACTGAAAGTAAAAGTGACTTTGTAGATTCCAAGGGAGAGATTTTCAAGAAGGGAGTGGTCAAAGATAATCATTTAATTATCTTACAGCATTATTTAAATATGTGTGCTTTGCATACTGTATGCCCAGAGAGGCTATAAATAAAGACTGGGGGAGGAGAGTCTGTCTACATGTCTCCCTGTCTTCTCTGATGATTTGGATAATCATGAACAGTCTGGAGCAGGAAGGCAAATCTGTAGCACCTGGGCTGTAATTTTCAGTCCTATGCCCAGAGAGGATGTTGCTGATTGGTCCCATAACCTTTTAGAAAAATCCTGGGAATTAGCCTCTAAAGGCTGCTTAAAACTGAGCTCCATTTACCACTCCGTCAAAGTAAGCATGTGAGATAAAGTCAGTTTGACATTCCTGTCTTCTATGATACTGCAACCTTAAACGTTTTATTACCTTTTTGGTTTTCATTTTTCTAAACAGTAGCACCATTTTTAGCCCATTTTTGCCTCGTTTTCTGTTTCCTTTATCGTTTATGGAAAAGTAATATAACTAATTTCAAAAAGCATGTAATTTTATCCACTGCTGATCAAATATCCAGAAGGGCCCCTAACCACTTGTTTTCCTCCTCTAACTTTCCTTTCTTCTTACCTTTCTTCTCCCAGACAAAAATTGCCTGTAGTCTGGATTAGAGTCCTTACTGTTTTCTTAGTAGCCAAAAGTTGTGAACTTGTTGAGTAAAAAGATAATATAACTTACTAGCTTATAATAGAGGTCTCTCTCTTTGTGCTCCAGTACCACCTTTATTTATTTTTTATTGAGCTATAATATAATCCCTGTAGAAAGCTCAAGTCTCAAATGTTCAGTTCAGTGGCTTTTGACAATTAATTGTATGTAACCACTACTCAGAACTAGATACAGAACATCACCATGATTCCAGAAAGTCTCCTGATTCCTGCCTTTCTGAATTGAAATTTCTATCCATCTCGGGTTTTTCAACTTCCACATTAGCATGATGTCATTGTGGCGGCTTTTAGCTTTTGTATCCATTTCTTTCTTGCAGGAGACTGAAGAGCCAATTGTAGAGTGTCAGGAATGTGAAACTGAAGTTTCCCCTTCACAGACTGGGGGCTCCTCAGGTGACCTGGGGGATATCAGCTCCTTTTCCTCCAAGGCGTCCAGCTTACACCGCACGTCAAGTGGGACAAGTCTGTCAGCCATGCACAGCAGTGGCAGCTCAGGGAGAGGAGCCGGACCACTCAAAGGGAAAACCAGCGGGACAGAACCCGCAGATTTTGCCTTGCCCAGCTCCCGAGGAGGCCCAGGAAAACTGAGGTGCAGACAGGGTCTCCAGAGAGAGAGCTACAGCAGGGGCAGGGTTGCTGACATTTTAATACCACAGGAAAAGGGGAGTCATGGGAACACCCCCCCCCCCCCCCAATTCTCCAACTAGGATAATTCAAATCCTCTTCCTCCTCTTGTTCCTCTCCTGTTTGGTTTTGCATGGGAGGTAGGGTAGAGCTCTGTGGGAGCTAGACTTCTAAGAAAATGTAGGAAACAGGTGAGGGGACTTTGGAAGTGCTGGCATATGCTGCTGCCATCCCCATTTTATGTAGCCTACAAGTGTTTTGGTTGGGAATACAAAAAGTTTAGGGTAGTGACCCCAACTTGACACATTCCTAGCTTCTTGTTATCCTCTGCAGGTGTCTAGAGCCTGAAGTAGAAGAGGAGGCAGGGCGGAAATGGGTGTGCTGTTTTTGAGGGCAGCAGTAGGAGGCTTTGTCAGGAGGGAATAAACTTGTGCAGAGGAGGATGTCCTTTCCTTATTATCCAACACTCCCACTCCCTGGCTGATAGTTTTGGTGGTGGGTGTTCAGACTGGCTTCCTGCTGCCCTGGAGGGCTAGCACATGTTGGTTTGGCATGTAGTTTAAGGGCCGTGGGGAGAGTTTGTGAAGAAAGGACCCAGTCGCAGGTGCTGTCAGACTAACCTGTCTTCATTCTCTAGTCCTAGAAAAGGGGTCAGTCAGACAGGGGCGCCAGTGTGTGAGGAGGATGGTGATGCAGGCCTTGGCATCAGACAGGGAGGGAAGGCTCCAGTCACGCCTCGTGGGCGCGGGCGAAGGGGCCGCCCGCCTTCTCGGACCACTGGAACCAGGTACCCGGGTAGTGTGAGATAATGCTTAGTCTATGACTTGTTCAGAAAAAAAGGGAGTAGAGAGAAGAGAGGGGAGTAGAGAGTATGTGGGGTGTCAGGAGGGACATGAGGGGTCCGCACTGACTGGGGAGTGGGCAGGGATCAGAGAGGCTACCGAGAAACCAGGCTTATGCCTGTGCCGGGTCCTCTAAGAACGGGCTGACAAAGGAGTGGGAAACCTAGTAGATAAGTACTTTTTAAAATTCTTACTGCTGCCTCCTATCTCTTATCTCTCTTTAGAGAAGCAGCTGTTCCTGGCCCCTTGGGCATAGAGGACATTTCACCCAGCATGTCACCGGAGGATAAATCCTTCACTCGTATTGTGCCCCGAGTGCCAGACTCCACCAGGCGGGCAGATGTGGGTGCTGGTGCTTTGCGTCGAAGTGACTCTCCAGAGATTCCTTTCCAAGCTGCTGCTGGTCCTTCTGATGGTTTGGATGCCTCTTCCCCAGGGAATAGCTTTGTAGGGCTCCGTGTTGTAGCCAAGTGGTCGTCAAATGGCTATTTTTACTCTGGGAAAATCACTCGTGATGTCGGAGCTGGGAAGTATAAATTGCTCTTTGATGATGGATACGAGTGTGACGTTTTGGGCAAAGACATTCTGCTGTGTGACCCCATCCCACTGGATACAGAAGTGACAGCCCTCTCCGAGGATGAGTATTTCAGTGCAGGTAATAAAGGGGTGGAGTCTGTAAGAGATTCGCTTTGCCAGGGCCACTCTTCTCTCCAGTCAGTTACTACCAGGAGCCCTCGCTCCAGCTCTGCGGGGGTCTCTAAAGCTGGCAGTTCCATTCCTACTATATTGGTTACTTCCACACTGCCTTTTTTGTTTTCCTTTGTTGCTTATTTTTAAATGAACTTACTTTGGCATAATATTATATTTATGGGAAATAATACAGAGTACTGTGCCAAGTACAGAATACTGGGATAATGTAGGGAGTTGCTGTCCACCCCTCAGCCAGCTTCCCAGCTTTCCCTGTTGTTAACATCTTCCATTAGCATGGTACATTTGTCACAACTAAGAAACCAACCTAACTCACTAACTAAATTCCAGACCTTGTTTGGATTTCATGAGCTTTTACGTGTTCATTTTCTGTTCTAGGGATCCAGTCCGTTAGCCCTCATGTGTCCTTTGATCTCCTTTGATCTGTGACAGTTTCTGAATCTTTTCTTCTTTTTCTTGACATTGACAGTTTTAGGGGGTTAAATATTTTGTAGGATATCACTCAGTTTGGGTCTTCTCATGTTTTATTTGATTAGATCAGAGTGTTAAGGGTTTTGAAAAGAATGCTGGGAAGGTGAAGTGCACTTCTTTTGACATCACATAGGGCAGAGAGGCCATGACATCCATAGGACGTCACTGGTCTCGTTAGTCCTCATCCCTTGGTTTAAGTGTTGGCAAGTTTTGTCCACTGTAAAGTTAGTGTTTTTTCCTTTTCACCACTGAGACTTACATACAGTACCTGCCTTGCTGGGAATCTAGAAGGTGAGTGGCAGATCTATTGAGATATTTTTACTTAGGAAGAAGTTGTTTGTACTATGTTTTTGTGCATGCATACCACCGACCATGGTAGGTACCTTTTTTTTTCTTATAGTAGCCAGTTCCCTATAATCATGATGGTGACAGATTTGTATTTGTTACGACTGTTTCATGTGCCAGTTCTTTGAATATATTGCCTCTTCTGTGAGCTAATTTGAACATAAATGTTTGTGTTGAGTTTTATCATTTAAAAATACCGTTTCTGGAGATTGTTTGGAACATGGATTAGGATATAAGGGACAACAGTGCCTCTGTTAAAGTATCTTCACACCTTCCTGTGATGTAGACTCCTGAGTAGTTGTTTCCCCTTTATTTCGTTGTTAAACTTAACCTTTTAGCACTGAATAACAGCTCTATGTGGCTTTAATTAGTAGCACGGGGATTTAGGTCTTTTATGGTCTGTAGCTTATGTAGTTTGTATCAAATATATTCATTCTTCTTTTTCAGATGTAAAGTTTATCTTGGAGGTCCTCTTAAGACAGACAGTCTTTATGCAGGGTGAATTACAGCATCGGGGTTGGAGGGAGTCTGTGTCTCATTTATTGAGGTTGTCTACTAATGTCAGTGTTAGCCACCTTTAGTTTTAGTAACTCTTCATCAGTATGAAGCTTATTTTTGCTTTGGGCTTCTTTGTCCTTTTCAAGGGGGTCTTTGTGATTTAGTTTCCTGATAGAGGTTTAAACAAGGGGAAAGAGAGTGATTGTGTGGCATAGATAGAGAACCAAGTCTTGCTTTTCATGTCTGTTATTTCTTTTCTTGGTGGCATATGCTCTGGGTTTTTTTAGCCCTTCATTCAAGCATAGGCTAATGGGGGAAAACAAATGGACCCTTTTAAAAGGTGTTCATGATAATGCATTGTTTTTACCTCATGTATGTGTTTTGTGTGTGTGTGTGTATACACACACATATATTGCACACATGTGTGTAAATTGTTTGATAGGTAGAGGGTATTTTTCATAGGTTTCAGAATGGGTTTTACCCAAGACCACACTGCTTGGTGGTGGCAGAATTAGACCTAGGCCTAGGTCTCCGGAATTCTAGCCCTGATCCCTTTTATATTCCACATTGTGTTCCTTCTAAATGAGAGGCCTTATTTTTAGGTTCTGAATCAGAGCAAGAAATAGATAAGAGGGAAAATTAGGCAGGAGAGGCAGAATTTATTTATTCTTTCCTTTCTTTGCTGTGTATCTCTGTTTTGATTTAGCCACACAGACACATGTTCTCTTAGCGTGATGTCATCTTTCACCTACAGCTTAACTCAAGAATTACCACTCAGCCTCCAAAGAAGCCAAGAAGGAAAGGTTTAGTAAGTTATAATGGGATTGTTAAGAAACCACATGTCTCGCTTCAAAAAATAATTGAACTACTAACAACTCACAAAGGCTGGCTTTAGGAAGTTATTTTATAACTGAAGAGTTCCTTCTGTTAAGAACCTTTCCATGTCCCAACCCCAGGGTAGTAGCTACATACCTTTCTAAGTGGTGGTGGTGCCACTGGAATTTCTTTAAGTACTGGCTTCAGCCCCCTGTTGTACCTTTTAATGCCCTGCCTCAAGCCTGCCGTGCAGAGCCATGGTGAGTGGGTGCCAAGCAACCTAAAACAACAGCAGGCCGCTCTTCTGTTGTTCCCACTCAGGGGTGGTGAAAGGGCACAGGAAGGAATCTGGAGAATTGTACTACAGCATTGAAAAAGAAGGCCAAAGGAAGTGGTACAAGCGAATGGCTGTCATCCTGTCCTTGGAGCAAGGAAACAGACTGAGGGAGCAGTATGGCCTTGGCCCATACGAGGCAGTAACCCCCCTTACCAAGGCAGCAGATATCAGCTTGGGTAAGACCTTTGCTTCCTGAAAAACTGCCCCCAGGCCCTGCTTTGTTTGTGTTAGGAGGAGTGAATTCTAGAGTAATAAGCATGCCTTCCTAAATCTTACTACTCCTATGGTGTATGAGATGCTGATGAGCTGCTGTTTTCTGGAGCCATTGCCTATCTCTGTGTCTTTCCCGGGACCAGAAAGTAAGTCCTCAGATTCTTCTGACCTCCCCAGTTTTCTGCAGGGGGCCAGGCATACTTCAGTCATGACTGAGACTGAAACAGAAAAGGTGGTGGTTTGAAGGGAGGTTTTGTGCTGCCTGGGGAGGTGGAGGAAAGGGTGTGGTGATCTCTAACTCAGGCCCTACCCAGCTTCTTGGAGTCTAGGGCCTCATGGTCTCATGGAGTTGACCAGCCTTTGGCTTACCCTATCCTAGACAATTTGGTGGAAGGGAAGCGGAAACGGCGCAGCAACATCAGTTCCCCGGCCACCCCCGCTGCCTCCAGCAGCAGCAGCACAACCCCTACCCGCAAGACCACAGAAAGCCCTCGTGCCTCCTCCGGAGTTCCCTCAGGCAAAAGAAAACTGATCACCTCTGAAGAGGAACGGTCCCCTGCCAAGCGAGGCCGGAAGTCTGCCACTGTGAAACCTGGTGAGTGCTTCCTTTTGCCTCATTCTCCCTCAGACCACTATGGAATACAGGGCTAGCTGCCGGAGAGATGGAGCCTGAGAAGTGGCGGTGGCTCCTCTCTCCTGGCTACAAAGATGGGGTCCCATACAAGCCCCAGGTAGTACTCCGCTTACTGCATCCACCTTTATGCATCTCCCAGCAGAGTCCAGTAGAGGTAGATAGGACATGAAATCTTGGTTGGACACATTCATTGACTTCCGTGTAGGTTCTAAGAGGGGAAAAGAAGTACTGAATTTTAAGCAGATTCAAGATAGGTGAAACTGGTCTTACATATCTTCTTTACCTGGCACCATCTTCTACCTCAGGAAGCTCTGCTTCCCCCTCCCTTGCACCCAGGGTCCTCTGGCTCTCCCAGACTTCCTCTTGAAAGCTAGTACCTCACTTTGCATCTCCCATCCTCATACTGTTCCCAAACAACTGCTTTCCAGTCACTCATGCTTCATATTAACAGGAATTAATCTATCTTTATCTGTCTTTGTTTCATGGTCTCTACTATGATCCTTTCACATCCATTGGGGTTCTAGAGACACAGGGGTAAAGTCCTCCTGTCTTCCCTGAGGGAGCCCTCTCAGTCCAGCAAACTTAAGGACTTCGTTGATTGTTACATGTCCATTGTCCTGGCACCAGAACTGCTTTTGTTTCCTGTGTATTTGGGTTGTGTCATCTCCATATATATCTCACACTCGTGTTGTGTTCAGGTTATGTGAGGCATGGAACGAACTACTTTACACATAATACCTCAGATAATCCCTATGAGGTATAGATGTTAGAATTCATGTTCCAGTAGAAGAATCTGTGGCACAGGAGAGTGGGCTGACTTTCCCAAGGTGACCGAGTCATCCAGAAGTCACACTCAGGCAGTCGATTTTGAAGTCAAAAGCTTATACATACTGCATCAGACTGTGCTTCTCCTGCTGGTTTTGTTTTAGGGAGGCATGACCTGTCTGTCATCTTAGCCTCCTAATGAGGCTATGATTCTGCTTCTCCAAATCAGGTATTTGTTTTCTTTCTGTGGACTTATTGGGGCACTCCTAGCATGGGTGTTCTGGGAGTCCTGGGCTGGCTGGTTCACTTATCCACCACCAGGGGTTGGAAACTGGGACAATTGAAGCAGGCTGGTTTGATGGTGCTCCATCAGCGTGTAAGAACACTTTATTACCAAGTATTCTGTGTACCGTTCTGGTGAGGGTCAGGTATAGGATGGTCTATCTGCCAGGGACATTTCTTGGTAATAAAAAAGCTGGGCTTTTTGTTGTCTGTTTTTAAGGACTGTTTCAAAATAACACTTACCTTGGGGGATTCCAAGCACTGGGCAAAGAAAGTGGACTGAAGATTTCCAAATAATTTTTCATTCCTACCTAAGCTTCATTTGTATTAGAACCACCACCTTCTTCAAATGATCTCAGAAGTATTTGGTTTGGCTGTATAAAAACAATACTAGTTGATTTTAATCTATGAAAATAATGTATATATCATCATGACTGTAAAATTTAAATATACCACATTTCTCTGCACTGTAAATTGGGTCCTACGTTATTGACCATATAGCTTAAAAAAGTTGGTCAGGACCTTCCCAGCCCATCCTGTCGTGCCCAGGCAGTGGTCTGTAGCCTTCTAGTAACTGTACTCTGTCCTTTCCAGGTGCGGTGGGGGCAGGAGAGTTTGTGAGCCCCTGTGAGAGTGGAGACAATATGGGTGAACCCTCTGCCCTGGAAGAGCAGAGAGGACCCTTGCCCCTCAACAAGACCTTGTTTTTGGGCTATGCTTTTCTTCTCACCATGGCGACAACCAGTGACAAGTTGGCCAGCCGCTCCAAACTGCCAGACGGTCCTACAGGAAGCAGTGAGGAAGAGGAGGGTAAGTCCCAGGAAGCCCTGGGGACTCTGACACTTGGGCAATTTCTTCCTTTCTGTTCACTTTATGAGCCTACCAAGGTGGCAGTCCAGGTGGCATCTCAGATCTTGGTCAGGAAAAGTTAATGAGCCCTGCGTTTTGATTTATAGACTGTTTCCACAGAATTCCTCTTGGTGGCTCCTCAAAACAACCGAGATGGGAGATCGATCTTACCGTCTGCTTTACAGATGAGGAAACCAGCTTGGAGAGGTTAAATAATTGCTTTTTGTCTGCAGTAATGGTAGAGTTGGGACTAGAACCCCTGTTCATTTTATCCTACTATAGTCATCTGGCTCCGTCAAGTTTCTCAATGCCTTGCCGCTTTGCCATCTGTGTGCTGGGGCAACTGCTAGAGAAGACCCACGTGCGGGCCGAAGTTCAGTCTCTTGAGGTCTGAATGTAAGACTAAGAATGTAGGGTACCCAGAGCCCCTGGGTGATTACAGAGAAGCAGCTTCTAAGCCTTTGCAGCTCTTGTACCTCTCTTCAACCTTAAACCTCATCTGTATATTGCATTTCTGCGTTGTCTGTTACATAGGGTTTGAGTGAAGGCTACAGTGGGGAGAGTTAAAAAATAGTTTCAACTGTCTGAAAAGTGTGATCTAGGAGAGAAAATGGACAGATAAAAATGTAAAAATGAGTCACTGTAAGTGACTCAGCAGCATCCAGATGGGATGATGTTCTGCAGGTTAGAGTTGAATCTTGCAAGAGGGGATCACATTAGGGAACATGGTTATCGTAAAAGAGCAGCACTGCAGATCCTGTGATGGTTGGCACGTCAGGTGCGTGGATGACTCTCTGCTAACTAACCGAAACTATATCTCCCCCACCGTAGCCATGTGGAGATCTTTACAGGGACGCAGATCTTTACAGGTGGTCAGGGAGTTGCAGTTAGGGTTTATGCTGTTTGGAAGGTGCATAAACGGAGTCATCAGCAGTGTGTTTCTAGCATATGGGAGCAGGTGGCATGTGTGAGGTTTCAGGGTTGTGCACCCAGCCTTTTTTGTCAGAATTGAGGTAAGTATAGGTCCTCCCTATAGGCAAGGAGATAAGGTGTCTGTTTTCCTAGCCAAGAGTGTAGTTTTACATTGATCATAATGAGTCCCTTGGGGATTGTGTGAGATGTATTGTGAGATCAAAACAGTGTGTGTGGTCTTGTTTTCTTTTGCTTTTGCAGTATTGCTAGACTCTGGACCTTCCTTATTCTCCAGCACACTCCTAGCCGTTCCCTAGACCCAGGACTTGGCAGTTCTATAGATATTTTATTTGTGGGTTGGTACAGCATGGTCAACAAAGCCAGCTTTGGTAAGAGATGCAGACTGTCCAGTTCCTTAAATGTCTGTGACCATGTGTAAGATTAATAAACTCAGCTAAGAAGAATTCCCTCCATTGCTGATACATGAAATGTTTTTAATCCCAACCTTCTAACCAAACGTGAGGGGAGGTAGGCCTTGTCTAAATAAGAAGGGAATTGGACTTTTTTTAGAGAGATTCCCAGGTATCTTCTTCTTCTTCTTTTTTTTTTTTAAAGATTTTATTTATTTGACAGAATGCAAAAGCAGGGGGAGCAGCAGGCAGAGAGAGGCAGGGCTAAGCATGGAGCCTGATGCAGAGCTTAATCCCAGCACCCTGGGATCATGACCCGAGCCCAACGCAGACGCTTAACTAACTGAGCCACCCACATGCCCCGATTTCCAGGTTTCTTGTGGAAAATGTGGTTATAGTGAACACATCTGTTTTATGTTGCTCCTTTATTGTTGGATTATTGCCCCAAAGTACCAAAGTCCTTGATACTTTTAGTATGTTGAAGGTCCCTCAATCTCAAGAAGCCTAAAGACATTTGTACTGAAACAGTCTTCTAACAGAATATTAAGTTTTAAAGAAACGATGTGGTATGACTTGTAGATAAATGGGAATCTCTTAGATGCTACTTTAGATAAGGAGCTCATAAAATATTTGAATTCATTTAATGAGACCTATTTATTCATGTATTAAGTATATGGCACTCGGTTGGTATTATTGGGAGGCATACCATCAGCGACCCATCAGCCATGAGGATTTGACTCTAGAGTTGGGTTCATTTAGTACCTTCATCCTTTAGATGATGGAATTAAAAACCTGTTCATTTTAGCCTCTGGTGGGGCAGGGCCACTCATAAGTTGCAAATAAAGAAAATTAAATCCAAAATGAGAAAAAGTAGAGGAGTAGACTACTGCTACCTAGGTGGGATAATGTTTGATTATACAGATGCAAGGAAACATAATTGGCGATTAAAACCGAAGAGGTCAGGACTAGAAACAGACCTGGATTAAGCAGATGTAACATAGAAGTCTTGGGAAAAAGAAAGGATCACGCGAGGCCTTGGCAGTGACTCGGCAGTAGAGTGTTGGTACTAAAAATTGTGATGAGGTGTATTGAGATAGATCAACAGGATGCAGTGACAAGCCTGAGAAATAGTCCTGCTATACTCTGAGTTGTTTACAACCATTTAGAGTTTCCAGTTTGAGCTCTCATTTTAAGAGGAACATGGAGACTGCTTAGTCAAGAAAAGAGCAATGAAGGTGAAAGGGCCAGCCAGTCAGACCTTCCCGGAGGTGTAGAGTCCTGACTGTGGGGCACCAGCACTCTGGGCGGCTCCAGCAGGCAGGGAGGGCAGCACAGGGCTGGCCTCAAGGGGTCTGCTCTGCCGGCGTTTGCCACTGGGCACGAGGGGGATGGGAAGTGGTCCTGGCTCTGAACTCTTAATGAATTTGGTTGGGTTTTTTATTTGTGATAAGTTCATTAGAACTTAATTTCTCAGAACTCTTAACTAAAATCTCTAATGTCTTGCTTTTTTCTTTTCTTTTTTTAATGTGTTACTTATATATGAGAGGAGCAGATATTTGGTCAAAAGAGGCAATTTCTAATTGCCTAGGGTCATTACAGCTTCAGCCTCATCTCTCATAACTTCTACTTCACCCTCAAGACTGTAATGCAGTCATTGATGTTCAGTGTCCTGAGGTACTTCAAGATCATCAAAGGTAGATAGTTTTCAATAAAAAGGTTGAAATAGGATTTTTCTGGCTAACCTTCACTTAATCAGTTACATTTTAGAAACCCTACTTTCTTTGAGCTTTCTGGTTCATCACAGTTTTAGTGTATAGAGGGTAAAACTGCTGATGAAGGGGGAATTTGAAGGCTTTGTTAGAAAAAGTGTGAATCAGCTATTCTTTATCTCCACAAGCAAGCAGAATTAGAGGAAATGGGCTTAGCTTGCAGGAGAGATTGAGAGTAGGCATAAAGGACAGCTTCTTGATAAGGGTTACTCATATTGGAATACCCACCGTGGGAACTGGTTGTGTGTCCATCCTTGTTAACAGTCCCATGACTCAGTACACAAACCTTTGATGTTTTTAAGGTCCAGGACCTACCCCCATTTCTCATCTTCCCTACCCCTTCTGCTCTTGTCCCTTCTTTTGGCAGCATTTTGTAGTCCTCATGACAGAGCTCTTTCTGACCCATGGGAAAGCCCTTGATCCGTCTTTGGGATATAGTGCTATAGAGATAGTGGGGGAAGTGTGAAAGGAGGCAGTAAGAAGCAGCCTTAAAGTAGCGAATAAGAAACCGACTAGTAATTATGATCTTGGTTGTTTTTTTTGTTTTTGTTTTTTTTAAATAGAATTTTTAGAAATTCCTCCTTTCAACAAGCAGTATACAGAATCCCAGCTTCGAGCAGGAGCTGGCTATATCCTTGAAGACTTCAATGAAGCCCAGGTGAGGAGTTTCTTTGTGTAGCTTCCCGGGTGGGTCAATGATGAGAAGAACCTGGGGGGGTGGTGGGTTTCATAGGCAGCCCCATGAAAACCCTTTCCACAGTTCAGGAACTGGGAAACTGCTACAAGGTTTTGCATGAAATAGAATTTTTACTTTTATGTAAGGAAGAGAAGTTGGAAGCCTTATTTGTTAAAGGCTGTGGTTCTGTTTCTGGGACAAAAGCAGATTAAAACTTGTGTTTAATAGAAATCCCATTATAGTGTGCCTGATTCTCAGCCTGGAAGATTGAATACCTAGGCTTGGGTTGTCCCTTGAGGGTTTAGGCCCCCAGAAAAACCTGCAGGTGAGGCAGGGAGAGTATCTAGGGCAGTGCCTTGGGCCTTTCATTGAGAAAGGAAGTGTTGGGCAGAAGGATAAGCTCAATCCCATTTTGGGTAGTATTTGGAAGTGTTCAGATCTGTTCTCTGGAACTCAGGACTACTATTCAGGGGCTTTCTGTAGAAGTCACCAGACCTATTGGTTCTGTTCCTTTTCTTCCAGTGTAACACAGCCTACCAGTGTCTCCTAATTGCGGATCAGCACTGTCGAACCCGGAAGTATTTCCTGTGCCTTGCCAGTGGGATTCCTTGTGTGTCTCATGTCTGGGTCCATGATAGTTGCCATGCCAACCAGCTCCAGAATTACCGTAATTATTTGCTGCCTGCTGGGTACAGCCTTGAGGAGCAAAGAATTCTGGATTGGTGAGTATTTGAGAGCCCAACTAGGATGGAAGACAGGAAGCTTTTGGAGGGGGAAGAATCTAGGTGAGAGTGTATTTGTAGAAACTATAATTGTCATAGGATAAATTAGAGAATTTCAGTGAGTTCTTTTCATCAGTTCATCTAATTTATGTTCCTGATGTATCCTGGTTAAGGACCTTTTGAAAATGTGTGAGGATCCATGTAGGTTCAGTATTCTTGACCTCTAAGGTTAGGGGACTAAGTTTTAAGCAAGGCATTTTATTCTCAGCCCCAGGATGGATCTGGACAGCAGAAGGGCTGAATTAGAATGCCAGGATTCCAGAAAATACATGATTTACAGGAGAGAAGGGGAGTGGTATCCTAATGCAGGACTTTGGGAAACATTCACATGGGCCCAAGTCCCTTGGCAGAGGGGCTCTAAGATGCTGTGTCTCTGACTCCTTCATAGGCAACCCCGCGAAAACCCTTTCCACAATCTGAAGGTACTCTTGGTGTCAGACCAACAGCAGAACTTCCTGGAGCTCTGGTCTGAGATCCTCATGACTGGGGGGGCAGCCTCCGTGAAGCAGCACCATTCAAGTGCCCATAACAAAGGTGGGTCCCTGCAGAGTGTGTGTGGTGGTACTGCTCTAAGGAGGGCCTCAGACCCACGGATGCTTGGACTTGTGGTCTGACTGGCTGACCTTGTCCATGTTTCTGAGAGAAGAAAGGTACCACCCTCAAGAGGTGAGCCACTAGGAGTGAGGCCCTGGGTTGATGCTTCTGCTGTAGTCCAGTGCTGTATTGATAAACATGCCTATAAGGTTAGCATCTAATGATGGTGACTTTTCACTTTGGGTTGTGATCAGTAACACGGACATGAAAAGCTTGAATTTGGGCGCAGTCCTACGCACTGGCTAGGAGGCATGTCTTTTTCCATGGAAGGCTAAATCCAGTCTCCTCTCTTCCCTCACCTTCCCCTGCTTCCTGCAGATATTGCGTTAGGGGTATTTGACGTGGTGGTGACGGATCCCTCATGCCCTGCCTCGGTGCTGAAGTGTGCGGAAGCATTGCAGCTGCCTGTGGTGTCGCAGGAGTGGGTGATCCAGTGCCTCATTGTTGGGGAGAGAATTGGATTCAAGCAGCATCCAAAATATAAACACGATTATGTTTCTCACTAAGGATACTTCGTCTCATTGATTTTATTCCCTGATGTTGTGGAGATTGTGTTTTAACCGGGTTTTAAATGTGTCTTGTGTGTAACTGGATTCTTTGCATGGATCTTGTATATAGTTTTATTTGCTGGACTTTTATGATAAAATAAATGTTGAATCTCTTTGGTTGTAGTAACTGGGATTTCTTCATCCATTTCTTTGAACTTAACTGCAGAACAAAAAGCAAGACAAACCTAGTACCTTCTGCGGGTTTCAATAGGCTTGTTCATAGTAGGAAGACAGCTAGCCAAGGTAAATAAGTGAAATTTTAAAAATTTTCTGTGGTATCTTTGTCAAAAGGTTATCCTGGGCTAATATTTGACTTTCAAAAACTTGATTTTACAGTAGGCCCAAATCAATACATGGAGCAAAGTTAAATAGAATTGGGCATCTCCTGTTACTTAAAAAAAATCATCTTAGAGCTGAGCTCGCTGACAGCTGATGTGGGTACTGTACTCTGAGAACTAAAAAGGAAAAAGCACCAATTGCTATGAAAGATCAGTGACTGTAAGCCTGATGGGATGACTTTCTGCAAGGATAAACATGAGAAACGCAGGGACAACACTTGGAAATGTTAGCAGCTCTGGCCAGAGGTCCAATTTTATGTTATTGCTGTCATGGTTCCTAGAAGCTATTCTTTCCCTACCGCTAGCAGCATCCCTGTTGATGTCCTGTGATTCTCTGAAGCAGGAGTTAAAAAGTTTTCCCTGACAGTTAGTAAATATTTTAGGCCTTCTGGGCCATTTGACGTGTCACAAAACCTTTGCCATGACAGCATGAAAGCAATCACAGACAACAGGTAAATGAGTGTGGCTGGGTTCCAGTAAAATTTCATTTACAAAAACAGGTGGTGGGCCAGAGTTTGCTAACTTCTCCATAGACAGAAGTGGAAAGGGTTAACTTCAGCACACAAGTATAGGAAATAGGATATAGTATATGGTAGGGAAGGACCAGAATCACTGGCTACAGACTGATGCTGGAATGCTGCATTCTTTCTCATTATGGAGTTGTTCAATAAACGTTTATTTTTGTTCACACCAATATGAACATTAATAATTACAGTAATGGTTGGGCCAGATTAGGGGAACCTTAACTTTTGTGGTTTTTCCAAGAGGGGATAATAAGACTTGCAGTTTTCAATATTGGGAACCTAGAGATTTGACCTCAGGCTTTTTCTTAAGGACTCCTTTTCCGTGTTAAAATAGGAGTAATTAAACACGTCATCAATAGCTAGAACTGCCCTTTTTCCGGTCTGAAATAATTGGAAGTTATTACTTACTGCTGTCTCTCGCCGCTTGAACAGTACCTAGGCGCATAGTAGGTGCTCAACAAATGGACGTGTCTGACAGATGTTCTCCATGTAATGGATCTTGCAAGGTCAGCAGAGGGAGAGCTGGCACCACATGTCCTCCATGGTGGGTGAGTTAAGAACTCTCTTAAGATGGGTAGACTGTTCCACACGGGAAGGATTTGTACCCATGAATGTTCAATAGTAGTAGCTTCTAGGAGGAAAGGTAGGGCCCTCAGTAGATGGCAGGCATTTGCAGAGCGGCTGGAGAGTGGGATGTTTTGAATTTTGTCACGGATGTGGGAACGCTGGTGAGAGACTGCTGGTTTGTGAACCAGTTATTTTCACATACCGAAACTATAAAAGAAAAAAAGAACCTCATCAAATATGCTTTCCCAAGATTTTCTTCAAAGAAAGAGTAATCAGGGCAGCCTGTAATCTACCTAATGTCATCTTCTAAAACAGTGTTTCTTGTACTTTTTCTGCTTAAAATCACTTAGGAAAAATCTGCTTGAGGACATTTGAGAGACAAAAAGGAGAACAATAAAGTGCTTTTTAAAAACAGGAGAGACCTCTGAGAAAAGCCAACCACCAGTGAATCTTGGTGGTGGTTCCACTGAATGTTGGATTAAAAAGCTAAGAACTTGAAGGGGCAATCACCTTTCCCATGCATGGAAGCTGGGGACTAGAAGCCAGAGAGGCAGGGTGCCCGGCGCTGCAGAGCTGGTTAATGTCAGAACTGGGAACCAGCCACAGCCACTCCACTTCCCAGTTCGTTCTTCCTGCCCAGCAAACTAAAAACCCATCTCAGCATCAGGAGTTTTAGTATTTCACTATGATGGTGGCTTTTACTAGAAGTTAAGCTTCATTAATATAAATAAAGATGATCAGACATAGCCCTTTATCTCAGCCTATTTCCTTGTTTATAAAATGAAGCCATTTGGATGAGATGGTGGCTAACATCTCTTAGCTCTGGAATTATAAATTGTTCAAAAGTCACACACACAGAGTCCACAAACTTCCCCAAGGCTTGTTCGTACCTGCCCAGAGTTCCACCGGCCTGGGTGTAATATTTGTTATAATCTAGTCGTAAGAGGAGTTGAGCCAAATCTGAGTTGATCTGATGGTTCCGAACACTGGAGAGAATCTTGAATAGCAATGAAGACTGGCGGCTGAAGCCCTGCAAGGGAGAAGGACCCAGGCTGTCACTCCTCTCAGACTCACCAACTGTCCATGTGGAGTGAGAGGGGAGCGGGGGAGCTTCTTGAAAAACTCTTCCTCAGAATTCTACAGCACCAGCTGGCCTTCCCACAGCCTCGCTTCTCTTAGCTCCTAAAAGGTCGTCTTAGGACGGAGTCCACAGATAGCATGACTTTCTGTGAAGGTACACTCCCATGCTCAGTAGGAAGTTAGCATCCGCTTTCAAATTAATATATTCTGTTGTATACTGGGGCTGGGGAGAGCCGGCGGCTTTTTGTTAAGGATAATTAAAATCCCAGTAAAGCAGAGTTCGTTCAAGGAAGTAAGGAGGTTGGATAGGAGAATCTGAGAACAAAGCCAGTGCATGTTTGTGGGCTGAAGAAACTATTCACAGCTGAACTATTTTTGAACGCTGAGATGATGGCACATAATTAGCTGCTTCAGAATGAACTGATACCAACATTTTAATCTTTGTATCTTGTTATTTCTGTGTGTATGTATGTATTGGGGGAAATGCTTTATTGTCTCTGAGGAAAAGATGGAGATTCCCCATTGGCAAAACATCCTCCACCCTCTGGACAGGGCTGCATATGGCCAACAGCCAGGCAGACTCACCTTCACCAGGATGCCCAGCTGGGCAGCCCCACGTTCATCCAGCGGGCCCAGATTCTGACTGACCAGCGAGCAAAAGCCGTGACACAGATCTAGGATTTCATTCAGGCAGTGAAACACCTACCCAGGAAACAGTTGGTATGAGGAAAAGAAGGAAGATACATGTATGATATTAAAGATTATTCCTACTCTTTGATCTCAGGAGAGACAATGTCACGTGTCAGTCCTGCTGGCCCCTCAAAATGCAACAAGTGGAAACCAAACTCTTCCCTTCCTGCAAAGATGCTGTCATTCTCTTAGTCACCCCTGCATAAACCTTCCACTGTAGTCACATCACACTAGTCATCATTTCTTGGGCCCAGCCAGTGTGCTCCTGCCCTGAGCTTTGCTTTCACTGTTGCTCCCTATACCCAGGATCCTCTCCTTGAAGCCACTTCACGTTCTGCCTTCTCAGTGGAACACTCCTTTCCCCATGTAGCCTTTAGTGACCCCTGCTTCTATTATCTATACTGTTCTCTTGGCCCCTGTTCAGGCCGCCTGTGTTGTTACTGATCTATGTATGTATGTATGTATGTATGTTCTGTTTCTCCAACTAGATTGTGAGCTCCTTAAGGGCAGAGCCATGACTTATACCTCTTTGTATCCCCAGTGCCTTGCACACAGTAAGCACTCAATAAATATTTAATGGTGACCACCTGCTCTCATCTTCTCCTTTACCCAAGGATGCACTCCTGCCATTTGAGGACAGTCTGCCTGTCATAGTGTTGGTGTCAGTTTTGTTGGTGTCAGTTCACAGAGCCCTTGGGAGTGGCATCTATGTAACCTGTTGTCCCTTAGTGCAGCAAAAAAAGCTTCGAATAGGAGCAAAAGAGAAGTCTGCAGTGTTTGTGGTGTGGCAGAACTGAGGGAGAAGAGCTGGCTGACATCAGAGATGAAGTGTAATCTATGGAACCCATATAATCAGAGAAACTATGAGGGGTCATTTCAGCCTTCCCGCTTTCTATTCTGGAATTGGCATGCATGTTGAGCTTTTAAAAAAACACACCGGGCCCTGGGTTTCACTCCAGAGATTCTAATTTAAGTGTTCAGGGTCCCAGCTTTTTAAAGCTTCCAGGTGACTCCCATGTGTAGCCAAGGTTGAGGGTAATGACCCTGAAGGAGATGGACATACACACACACGGGCAGGGAGACACTACTCTTGGCTGTGAAAACAACTTGGAACTGGTGCATCCTGGCCCAAAAGACTGCTAAGAAAGTAAGTACTATATGTGCTTTCATTAGTCTTTCTGTGGTGTCAGGTTTTTTTTAAAATTAAATCCTTTCAGCACATACTCTCCTCTGTAGCTGCTCACCACATCCCCATGATACAATATTTCAGAAATTCAAAAACATTTAAGTTCCCTTTTAACATTCCCTTTTAGCTTTGCTTTAAGTTGTTAAAAAGGTATGAAAATGGAGATTCAGCAATTGTTTTAATGATAGTTATGTATCCTGGCAACTCAGGATCTAAGGGAACAGTCAGGCGAGAAGCAGTCCAAGGAAACCAACAGGCCTACTTACAGGTTTCAACAAGATAAAGGACTGAGCCAGCAGATTGCTGAGGAAGTGGTCATGAGCCAATCGGATGCTTTCAAAGTCACGGGTGGAGTTGATCTGATGCAGAAGCTGTGAGAACTGAGACTCCAGCACGTCCACCTGATGGGCAGGGACACAGGTACTTTCAGTTACAGCACATTCTAAGCACTCGAGGACATTAAGATGCCTGACACTATGAAAGAGAAAGTCTCCCTCCTATTCAAGCCACTTTAAAGCTGACCAAAGACCCCCTCGCGTTGCTTAGCTTTCTACAAAGTTACCTGTCTAATGCCTAAGAAGCTCCAAAGTTCTGGCAGATCGCCTCACCTCATGCCACATCCCCTCCACCAACTGACGTTCTAGCCAACTCTAAACATGAGGGTCAGATCAACAAGAATTAAAAAAGAATTAAATGCTGCACTGCTGACAAGAACCCTAGACTCAGTCTCCTTCCCTTTATTCCCACTTTCTTCTAAAATGCCACCAAGAAACCCTGCCCAGTGATAAAATCTGTGCCTTTTCTCAACCCCCAACATTTCAACCACTGCAGGGTTGAAGGACCTCTTGAGTCAACCCCGTTCACCTCCCAGACTTTGGTCGCCCTTCCTCTAGTCAGCCCTGGGCCCGGACCTGGAGATAGTACTGAAGATTATCCACCAAGAAGGCCATGTGGTTTCTCAGGCGCCACTTGACGGCATCTGTCTGGTTGGATTTGAGGTGCTTGCGCTGCATCTGGAGGGCCCAGCAGTGCTGCAGCTCGGCCTGCACCCGGCGCACGCTCAGTAAGTACTTGAAGACGACATTGTACCTGCGACAGAAATGTCAGGCTCTTTAGGAATAAAACTTCATTGCCCACCTCACCTGCATGACAGACCCTAGGACTCTGGGCCTGCCACCTGTTCCCTGAGAGGCAGGGAGGCAAGGAGAGTGGCTAGAGCTGTGGCTGAATGGACTGGCTCACTGAGATGGTGGAATATTACATAGCTGTCAAAATGAATGTGCTTCAGCTGCACAGCCCAAGAGGACTCCTAGCAGTAGGATTCTGAATAAAAAAGGTAAATCTCAGAGTACATAGAGCCTTTTATACTTTTATTCAATAAAGCTTAAAACAAGCGGGTAGGAAAAAAAACATACTTCGAGGGAATATATATTGATGTTATAGAACTAAATATTAAAAGGACAGAAAATGGGACTGTGGGAGAGGGGTGACCATGGGCAGGGGGAGCCACGGGAGGGAGACTACGAAAGACCGTTACTGTTGGTATTCCAGTTTCCGTGCTGGGAAGTGCTTTTACAGCGTATGTGAAAGGAAGGCAGGAGGGTCTTGTGTGGCCCAATAATAACAATGTGTTAGGAGGCAAGGATTTCAGTTAATCGAATTTTCTGTCCCAAAGAAGAGAATGCAAGTAAGGGCTCCCTAGCTCCTGCCTCACAGCAAGCTCAGGGCCTAGCTGCCTCATGCTGAGCCCTGCGCTGAGGACACACATGGGAAGAACAGCTGATTCCTAGTGAAACTGGATATATTTACTTGTTCGTAGGCAGACTTGCAGAAACCAATGTGATTTGGTTTTTAAGATCATCTATTTCTAATGGAACAACCTAGTAAAAATAGTACACTTTGTTTGGATTCGGATTTGAACAAGCCGAAACATAACAAGACATTTTTGGATAACTGGGAAAGTTTCAATCTGTACCAGATATCAGATAAGGACTTATTGTTAATTTTACTGGCTGTGATAACTGCACTGTAGTTACACTGACAACACACCGGCTCTGCATCGCACATTGATGGAGTGAAACAACACGCCTGGGCTTTCCTGTCTAAGGCTCTCGCTAAAACAAGAGGCGGAACAAGTGACGCTGACAGATGCTGCAGCTGGATCATGTATACGTGGGGGCCATTATGGTCCATGCTTTTGTTTATATTTAGAAATTCCCATAATAAAAAGTTTTTAAAACTACATCAGAGATTGATTTTTTTTCAAGGGCGTTCAGAGCATATCAAGTGAGGATATACGTGTTTGCCTGTGGGACACTGGGAGCGGTGAAGGCTCAAGGACAAGGAGCAGCTTCCTTCGTTGGGCTGTGGGCCCTGAACTTACCCCCCAAACTCCCGGGACCAGCCTTGTCTTCTCCAGATCATGCCTAGGCTCTCATACCCTAAGCTTCTCTACTCAGAAAGGTAGAGAGGACTAGGAACAGGAACAGAGGGTGGAAGAGAGGCCCTTTTGTTCATCATTTTCCTTTATCTCCATTCCTCTAGCCTGAGCACAATAACTACTGTCCTCCAGCCCCAGCCCGGGCCAGATCAGGATTTGGGAGATTTGTGTAAGTGTGGGGAAGGATTCCACATGTGACCACTAGCCAAGCCTGCTTCTCCACCTCCCTTCCCCTAGAGCTCTGGTTTCCTGCCTCGGGGACAGAAGGTCCTGATGGAACTGAGCAACAGCACCTGGCAGGCTCTCAGGATAAACAACAAAGCTGATCCCAGAGCCTCTTACCACACTGGTCCCGCTCCCGTATTCCATCCCAGCTTAGCCATCCCCACTGCCTCTCCCTGGGGGTAAGGCGGCGAGTTCCTCTGCAGTGGCTCAAGTCCACAGCAAACATCTGGGCTTGGAAAGTCTTCCCAAGTAGATCAACAAAAAATTACACAAATTTTAGGGAGGAAACTTGCTAGTCTGATGGAATTGGCAAGGGCCAGATTCTTCATGAGGTGCTCAAGACTGCATCTTCCAGAGGCCACAGACAGAGAGTGTGTAAACTGCTGATTGTGCGACTTAAAACATGACAACGGGCACCTGGCCGGCTCCGTCAGTGGAGCCTGTGACTCCTGATCTCAGGAATTTCAAGCCCCACACTGGGTACAGAGATTGCTTAAAACATAAAATCTTAACAACAAACACACACACCACTACCACACTGGTGGTCTGAGGGTCTGACACTTTCATTCATCCCAGCACCCAGCAGCCCCCACGGCCTCGTGTCCGCGGCTTCACTTGCTAAGCTTTGCTGTCCAGTCCCTGAAGGCAATTGCATTTGCAGCCTCTGACTTACAGACTGTACGACCACCAGCCGCGTGGTTATCCTGTGCCCAACAATTCTATTCCTGTTTATTTCTACCCTTGCAAGTCAGGTCAGACTGACCTAGAAGAAATTCAGAAATACTCACTTTTCCAGAACAGCAGGGGTGAAGAGAATGTGTAGCGGCCACTGCACTTTGTAGGAGAGACCAAGGGCTGCCCAGCCAGATGCAGGGGCTTCCCTGGGAGATGTTTCCCGAGAAGGCCCTTCTCTTGCCTGAGCAGCATCTGTTAAGAAAATACAATGTTGCTCATTCAGAACCAGGGCTTCCACAAGGTGAGTCACGTTCATGAGGGAGTGCTCATCACTTGAGCCTATAGTGTCAGAAGCATACCGGCGACAAAAAGGGGACTTGCATTAGAAGGCAAGGGAAGTCTAAGGGACTTGCATTAGAAGGCAAGTGAGATTCTCTTAGGAGGTCTCTCAGATTCTTTTTTCAACCTTAAAAGTCTGTTTGCTGGAAATAAACAGAGACCTTTCCAGCAGCAGGGCAAAAAACCATGGTCTGGGCATCCTGCCTCGCCTCTCTGGACTTCCCTTTCCTCCCATACAAGATAGGGCCCCAGACAACGTGACTTCTAAGGTCCAAAATGAAATGGTTTCTGTGGAGGTGGGTGGAAGCACGGATGGGATAACAGATGATGAACCCATAGGAGCAGAAAGATGCAAGAAAGAATGGCAAACCTTTATGCTCCTTTCCATGATACTCGATTGTCAAGTGCAACAGAGGGAGAAGGTTGTCATCATCCAGGAGAACCTTGTGTGCGGACTGCTGGAAGGCCACATTCACATCTGCAAGGGCGAACACAGTGGCTGACAAGAACGCTAGGCTACATAATAGACCCAGGCACTGCTGGCTTTCCACTTCTCTAGCCCACCTGACACTAATGGTGGGACACATGGAGACAGGCTACTTTTAACGGCCTCGCATGCATTCCCCCTTCTCTTGCTGATAATAGCACCCAGTTTTCCCTAGAGAATCACCCCTCCCAGTATTAGCCATGTGGTTCAGTGGGGTTGACAATACCTGATGCTAGGGGTAGGCAGGTGACCCAGCCATGCTCAATGGAATGTAATACTCTAACTTGGTATACTATTTTGTTTAGGGATATGAACATGTCTCCAGCCAAGCCAATCCAGAGGCTTTATTCAGAGTAGAGGTTTTTTTTTTTTTTTTTCTTAGATAAACTGGGATTTAGTGGGATGTAAGGTTGGTTGGAGGCCATCTTGCTACCATATGGAGCAGGCCTGTCTGAGAAAAAAGGCAGAGGTGAAAGATGGAATGGCACCAAGTCCCGAAGGCGTCATGTGAGTCCCCGGATCAGACTTTGCCTAAAACCTTAATCCTCTGGCCTTTTCAGCTATCAGAATCAATACATTTTTCTTCCCCTTTGCATGAGTTTGAATTGGGTTTTCTGATATCTGCACTGAAAAAAGTCTTGTGTGACTACAGTGGCCATCTATTGTTTATAGAGTCAGACAAAAGGAAACCATGGTGTCCCCCCCCCCATTTTGTTTTAATTTTTATTTATTTATTTATTTTTATTCTGATCCTTTCCCAACTCTCCTCACATAGTCTGAATGGAAATGGTTGTCATTCCCATTAGTCAAAGGTGAACACTTCATTTTATCTTCATGTCGGACATCTTTGGTGCAGGGGTATGTTTATGATCTGGACTGGGCTAATCAAAACCCCTTCCTGGGATCTTTCAATTTGCTCCCAGAGATGCTGGATTTGGCTCCTCCAGTAGATACTGTGAGGTACTTGCTTGAAACCATTGCTGGCCATGTTTCCAAATTGGAGTGGAAGGCCATCAGAGAGCATGGAAGAGGCACACATAAGATGCGGTAAGAAAGAAAATTCTAGCAATATTCAAGTCCCTAGTTTCTGTTGTCTGAAGCCCAGCTAATACTATCCCACTGGAGTTAAAGATGAAATAGCAAATAAATTCCCCCTTTCTACATAGGTTGGTTCAGGTTAGGTTTCCATCATTTGGAACCTAAAGAACTCGAATATAACAAGGGGCAGTAAATAGCGCTATGTCTGTCCGGTAGGGATGTAGGATGACACTATGATAACATAATACCTGATTTATACCCACTCTTCCAGGAAGGATCAAAAGGCAACTCCCAGTGACTTCAGTGTGCAACCCACCAAAGGGCCTTCCATCTTTGGAAACCCTGCTCTCTAACTCACCAGGTTGCTTTTAACGTGGAACAGAATGAACGGTTCAGCAGCGGTCAAGAAACACCCTACAACATCAGTCAACCTGTAATTCTCAGGCCCAGAGGGCAATTACCATGTTCAGTTACTGCAGTGGGTGGTGTTTTTAACATGTGTTGAGCTGTGTCAATGAAGGCCTGAAACAGTTCTCCACGTCCCAGAAGATAAAAGTCTTTAATGATCTGCAGAAAGAATGTCAATTTAGGCAGAGCCCCACATCATGGAGCCCCGCATCAGGCTCTCTCCTCAGCAGGGAGCCTGCTTCCCTTCCTCTCTGCCTAAATTGTCAAGTTCAGTGATCTAGAAAGGCAGGAGCTGTTCACCATCGTAATTACACATGAAGTTGCTAATCTCATCACTGTGAGCCCAGCCTACAAAAGGATATAGGCTTTTGGCATTTCACAGGGGCACACTTCCCACTCGTCAAGGCAGGACAACGGTGTGTCTTTAGTGTCATTTATTCAATGGCGACACAAGTCTGTTCTGCCAGAAGAAAGTAAACACCCAAACCTTTGTGCTACAGTATATGTGTAATATTAGGGAGAATTTGCCCTCTTGGGTGAGGACATGTGAGGCCATTCTGGAAGTCTGGGTACAGGCAACCAATGCTCTTAGGGAGAGGCTACAGAATAAAGTCGCTGCCCACCAGCATCATTTTAAGAATTAAAAGACGGGGGCGCCTGGGTGGCTCAATGGGTTAAAGCCCCTGCTTTGGCTCAGGTCAAGATCCCAGGGTCCTGGGATCGAGTCCCACATGGAGCCCTACATGGAGCCCCATATCAGGTTCTCTCCTCAGCAGGGAGCCTGCTTCCCTTCCTCTCTGCCTTGTGATTTCTGTCAAATTAAAAAAAAAAAAAAAATTAAAAGACAGCTATTACCTTCAGCTGACCCAGTAAATCTGACTCTTCTACCATGAGCTTCCAGAGATGCTGTGAAAAGAAAAAAACAGGAATAAAATTTCATTCCAATGAAAACTTCTGTAGAGAATGGTTTTGTGGGGCACCTAGGTGGCTCAGTCATTAAGCGTCAGCCTAGAGAATAAAGTCACTGCCCACCAGCATCATTTTAAGAATTAAGACAGGGGGCTCCAGGTGGCTGGGCTAGCTGGGTGGCTCAGTGGGTTAAAGCCTCTGCCTTTGGCTCAGGTCATGATACCAGGGTCCTGGGATCAAGCCCCATGTCAGGCTTTTAGCTCAGCAGGGAGCCTAATTCTCTCCCTTGCTCTGCCCCTCTCCAACCCCACCTGCTCCTGCTTTCTCTAATTAATAAAATCTTTAAAAAAGCTTCTGCACAGCAAAAGAAATAATCAACAAAATGAAAAACAACCTCCAGAATGGGAGAAAATATATGCAAACCACATATTTGATAAGGAACTAATATCTGAAAGATATAAAGAAGTCCTAAAACTCAACAACAACCACCATCACAAAACACAGACAATCCAATTAAAAAATGGAGGAATTAAACAGGTTGTTTTTTTTTTTTCCAAAGAAGATATACAAATGGCCAACAGGTACATGAAAAGATGCTCAATATCATCAGCCAACAGGGAAATGTGAGTCAAAACCAAAGAGCTATCATTTCACACCTATTAGAATGGTTATCATCACGAAGAGGTAACAAGCTGTTGGCGAGGATGTGGAGCAAAGGGAACCCTCGTGAACTGTTGGTGGGAATGTAAATTGGTTCAGTCACCATGGAAAACAGTATGGAGGTCCCTGAAAAATTAAAAGTTGAACTACCACATGATCCTTAATTCCACTTCTCGGTGTGTACACAAAGGAAACGAAACAAAGGAAACGAAACAGGATCATCAAAGAGATACATGCACTCCCACATTTACTGCAGCGTTATTCACAACTGCCAAGATACGGAGACAACTAGGTGTCCATGACGGGTGAACAGACAAAGAAGATGTGATATATAATGAAATATATATATTTCAGTTATGAAAAAGGAAATTCTGCCACTTGTGACAACATGGATGGACCTTGAGCATATTATACTGAGATACGTCAGAGAAAGAGACACTGCATGATTATCATTTATATGTATAGTCCAAAAAGCCAAACTCATAAAAACAGAGTAAAATGGTGGTTACCAGGAGCTGCAGGGTAGGGGGATAGGAGAGAGGTTGTTTAAGGTTACCAACCTGCAACTAGTAGGTAACTGAGTCCTGGAGATGTGAGTCATGGTATAATGAATATGGACAACAATGCTGTATTATAATCAGATTTGCTAGGAAACTAGATCTTAATTATTCCCACCACAAAAAAGAGATTATAGTTATGGGATATAGCAGAGGTGCTAACTATCCCTATGATGACAATCTTAAGAATATATAAATGTGGGGAGCCTGGGTGGCTGAGTGGTTTAAAGCCTCTGCCTTCGGCTCAGGTCCTGATCCCAGGGTCATAGGATCAAGCCCTGCATCGGGCTCTCTGCTCAGCAGGGAGCCTGCTTCCCCCCCCCCCCTCTCTGCCTGCCTCTCTGCCTACTTGTGATCTGTCTGTCAAATAAATAAAATCTTAAAAAAAAAAAAGAATATATAAATGTGTCAGATCAATATGCTATATACCTTAAATTTACACAATGTTATATATCAAATACAGTTTGATTAAAAAATAAAAGCACATGTATTAATGATGATAATAATTAAAAATAAAAACACATGTAATAAAGATCCTCAGGAAAAGATCAATAAAGATCCTCAATAAAATAAAGTTTAAAAAAATTGTATGCTCAGGATACATTGAGAAGAGTGTTATTTCAGGGAATGGATGTGCTTGTTCTCCCATGATGCATTCAGAAAAGTGTTTATAAACACCTGTAATAATGGTATTTATAAAAGTGGTACCTAATTGCTATGACATGAGTGTTTAAGTACAGAGATATGTTTACCATTCAACAATGCATTTATTTATTTATTTATTTATTTATTTATTTTTAAAAATATTTTATTTATTTATTTGACAGAGAGAGAGATCACAAGTAGGCAGAGAGTCAGGCAGCGAGAGAGAGAAGCAGGCTCCCTGCTGAGCAAAGAGCCCGATGCGGGGCTCGATCCCAGGACACTGAGATCATGACCTGAGCCAAAGGCAGCGACTTAATCCACTGAGCCATCCAGGCGCCCCTCAGCAATGCATTTAGAGAAATGTTTAAAATAATGATATTAATGATGGTTATAGAAACATTCTGAACAAGCTTTAAAAAAGGAATAAACTATTGATACATGCAACAGGGATTAATCTCAAAATAATCATGAAAAACATCCTGACCCGCCTCCTCCCCGAAAAGAGCACGTATTGTTTGGCTCCATTTATATAAATTCTAGAAAATGCAAACTAATCCCTAGTGACAGAAAGCACATCAATGGTTGCTTGGGGCCAGGGAGGTAAAAAGAGTTGCAAAGAAAGGATGGAAGAAGATATGAGGTAAATAATGACCTGGAAAAGAGGTGGGTAATGATTCTTAATTAATAAAATAGAATTTAAGTTTAAAAAATATATATATGTGTATGTGAGTATATATATATATGTATGTACATATATACTCACATACACATATATATATGTATGTACATATATATATTAATATACAGAAATAAGTATATAAAGAAGACATTATATATACATAAAAGGAAAACAATAAATATATATTCATTACAAATATGCACATGCCTAACATCCAGCTCGGAAATGAGATATTAGAACAGGCACAGAACTCTAGACTCACAGAATATACACTGTCTGGGCACAGGTAGAACTAAAAACAAAAATGGGCCCTACATTAATCCATAAAGGAAGCCTCAATCAACTCCAAAGGACTGATCTACAGACTGTGTTCTCCAACTATACTGCAATAAAAATTAAAGCTTAATAAATTCCTGGGGTTAAAAAGAAAATCAGAAAGAAAATAAATTATTTAGAACAGGATGATAATATGTATATACTCCATGCCAAAAACTTGTGGGACAAGGTCAAGGCAATAAAGTTTTACATGTATTTCCTAGGAAGCAAGGGTTACAAATAGGAAAGTCAAGTTTCAACCCAGGAAACTGGCAAAAAGTAACAGAAAACTCAAAGAAATAAGAAAGAAGAAAAACAGGGCGCCTGGGTGGCTCAGGTCATGATCCCAGCATCCTGGGATCGAGCCCCTGATTGGGCTCCCTGCTCAGTGGGAAGCCTGCTTCTCTCCCACTCCCCCTGCTGTGTTCCTTCTCTCGCTGTGTCTCTCTGTGTCAAATAAATAAAATCCTTAAAAAAAAAAAGGAAGAAAAATAATAAAGGCAGATACCAATGAGATAAAGAAAAAAGGTAATAAAAACACAAGCTGTCTCTTCGAAAAGATTAGTTAAGACTGAACAGTAAAAGATTAAAATAAAATACAAAATAAAACAAATAGCTACAGACAGATTTTCTAAAAACTTAAATCTAGATGAAATGGGCCTTCCTAGAAAAGTAGAAAATACCAAAATTGGTATAAGAAATAACAGTCTTGAACAGATAAATACAGGTTTAAAATAGGTTCCCTTGGTAAAGATTTTCTTTTCTTTTTTTTTTTAAGATTTATTTTTTGCGGGGGGCATGAGTGGGCAGAGGGGCAGAGGGAAAGGGAGAGATATCCTCAAGTAAAGCCTCGATGAGTGTGGAGCCCCTCGTGCGGCTCGATCCCTGGACCCTGAGATCACCACCTAAACCAAAATCAAGAGCTGGATGCTTAACTGACTGGGCCTCCCGGGCACTCGGAAGATTTCCCCTTCTTAAACAACCTAACTTAGATAATTTTTCAGGTAAGTTCAATCAAACTTCCAGTAACAACTCCTGTCATACAAATTACTCTAGAAAAAAAGAAAAGTGAGAGATACCTAGCTCATTTATAAGGCTTATACACTCTATATTCTGCAGCCACATGGGAATAAAACAGGAATCATCTAATTTCACTCGTAAATGTAGATGCAAAAGTTCCAAGTATTGTATTGCCTAACCAAATCCAACAGTGTTTTAAAAAATAAAAACTCATGTTTTCAAGTACAGTTTATCTCAGGAAGATTCAACATCTGAAAATCTAACCAGGAATTTACCCTATGAACAGATTAAAGGAGAAAAAGAACCCAGAGCAAGAAATTGCACCATCATCGATAAAGAAAAGGCAGGTTACAAAATTCAACATCTATTTATGAAAAAAGCACATAATAAACTAGAAGGTTAACTCCTCTTTTAACCTGATAAACTTATGTGCTGAAAACCTCCAGCAAACATTAAAGTAATAGAGAAACTGTTGATGCATGATCTTTAAGAGCCAACAAAGCAAAAATGCCCACTATTGCCTCCACTGGTTAACACAGTTTATACCAACTTATCACTCCAGCTGTTTAATATAGTATTAGAGATCCAAGACTGTAAGAAAAAGAAAAGCAGAAGTCTAAAAGTTGTAAAACTCATTATTTGCAAATGATATGATCATTACTTAGAAAAATCAATAGAAACAACGAACTGTTAGAACTAAAAAAAGACTTCGAGTTGTCACACAGATTAACCCACAAAAATACTGCCACTTCTCTGCATAAAACAATAAGCAACTAAAAAAAATCAAAATAACTAACTTAAATATCTAAGAATTGTTTCAAAATCTTTTCATTTAAGTACTAAAAAATATACAGAAAGTACACAAATAATAAGTTTACAGGTTGGAGAATTTTCACAAATTGAACACACTTGTTACCAGCACCCTGAAAGCCCTCCTCCTGCCCTTTCCACTGACCAAGGTCAAATTCTTTTTTTTTTTTTTTTAAAGATTTTATTTATTTATTTGACAGAGAGAGAGATCACAAGTCGGCAGAGAGTCAGGCAGAGAGAGAGAGAGAGAGAGAGAAGCAGGCTCCCGCTGAGCAAAGAGCCCGATGCGGGGCTCGATCCCAGGACACTGAGATCATGACCTGAGCTGAAGGCAGCAGCTTAATCCACTGAGCCACCCAGGTGCCCCCCAAGGTCAAATTCTATTCTGACATCTAACGTCAGATTAGTTCTGCCTTCAAACTTTTTTTTTTTTTTTTTTTTTTTTCAGAGAGAGAGATGGACAGTGAGGTTGGGAAGGGGCTGACAGAGAGGGAGAATCTTAAGCAAACTCCATACCCAGCTCAGAGCTCAAGTCAGGGCTTGGCTCTCACAACCCTGAGATCATGACCTGAGCTGAAATTAAGAGTTGACGCTTAACTGACTGAGCCACTCGGCGGCCCTGCATTTGAACTTTTATATTAACTTTACATTAACTGTTTTTCAACTTTATATAAATAAACTCATAGAGTATGTATACGTAAAGAAAACCAAGGGGCACCTGGGTGGCTCAATGGGTTAAAGCCTCTGCCTTCGGCTCTGGTCATGATCCCAGGGTCCTGGGATTGAGCAACGAATCGGGCTCTCTGCTCGGCAGGGAGCTTGCTTCCTCCTCTCTCTCTCTCTGCCTGCCTCTCTGCCTACCTCTGATCTCTATCTGTCAAATAAATAAATAAAATCTTAAAAAAAAAAAAGGAAACAAAAAGGGAATGAGTATGATATATATTTGTACGACACTCCCCCTTTTTCCTTCTGAAAAGGAAACTATTTTCATTACCATAAAGTGTTACTTTAAGAGAATAGCTCTGAAAAAGGCCTATTAGCTACAATTATAAAAAACTTCAGAGTCTGAACTTCCACTCTTCATCTATCATTTTTAAACTGGAAATGTAATTTCTACCAATATCCACATTTCAGAATTTCACAAGAAAAAAATTTTTTTGAAATCTTGTACTATTCATTCAATACGATTTTTACTTTCCTCCATGAATTAACTCCAAAGTTATCACAAGAATAATGGAAGAACAGAAATAGATTTAATAAAGTAAGTTGCAAGGACCTCAAGATACCAACTCCTTAGACAGGAGCTGCCTTGGCTATAGATGGAGGGGTAGGATCTTGAAATTACGAAAGGACAAAAGCATGTATTCTAAAGAGTTTAAATAATTATTTGCCTATAAAGAATCAAATGAAGTGACACCTAAAGGTCACCTTATGATTTAATATTCTGTCAATATCACAGCTATCTCCCAGACCTAGAATTTTTGAGACAGTGACTAGAAAAGGAAATCATATTCATGATAGATTACTGTGCTTCCAACGTGAGGATATGTGTTGCTAAGCTGCTCTGTTCTGGAGACTGTAGTGCGCTGGGTATGCTTCACCGTCACCTGCAGTGGTTTGTTGGCTGGTGTAAATACACATAGCTACTCCCTCCCTCCCAATGCAGATCTACCAGTCAGCAGCTCTGGAGGTGAGGGTCGAAGTTGAAAACCACCAAAACAGGGTGCCTCGGTGGCTGAGTTGGTTAAGCAACAGCGTTTGGCTCAGGTCATGATTCTGGAGTCCCACCATGGAGTCCTGCATCGGGCTCCCTGCTAGGCAGGAAGTCTGCTTCTCCCTCTGACCCTCCCCCTTCTCATGCTCTCTCTCATTCTTTCTCTCTCAAATAAATCAATCTTTAAAAGAAAAAAAAAAGAAAGAAAACCAGTAATATAGTAAAAAAAAAAAAATCAGCTGTTTAAACTAAAAATCCCATTTCACATTATCACACACCTGTGAGCCAAATTTTATTTTAGGCCACAGAACAGATGCACATCCAGAAAATTACTGGTCACAGTCTAAGTCAGGGGATAAAGCAGAATTCACTTAATACTGAACTAGGGGGCACCTGGGTGGCTGAGTCAGTTAAGCCTCCGACTCCTGATTTTCACTCAGGTCATGATCTCAAGTATCCAGGACTGAGCCCTGCATCTGGCTCTCTGCTCAGCGGGGAGTCTGCTTGTCTCCCTCTCCCTTTGCCTGTCCTCTGGCTTATGCTTGCTCTCTCCCTAATAAATTTATCTTAAAAAAAAAAAAAAAAAGATTTATTTGAGACAGAGAGAGAAAATGCACGAGCAGGGGGAGAGTAGGTAGAGGCAGAAGCTAACTCCTTGCTAAGCAGGAAGCCTGACTCCAGGCTCAATCCCAGGACCTTTGGATCATGACCTGAGTGGAAGTCAGACACTTAAGGCAGACACTTAACTGACTGAGCCACCCGGGGGGCCCCTAAACAAATTAATCTTTAAAAAAAAAAGAAAAGAAAGAAAGAAAGAAAAATACTGAACTAGGAGTTATAAGACCTGCTTCTGACTTCACTTTTGTTACTGTGCAACACTAGCCAAGTTAGATTTCTATTTTATTCATTTGTAAAAATGGAAAAATAGGGACGCCTGGGTGGCTCAGTTGGTTAACTAGCTGCCTTCAGCTCAGGTCATGATCGAGTCCCACATCGGGCTCCTTGCTCGGCAGGGAGCCTGCTTCTCCCTCTGACTCTGCCTGCCACTCTGTCTGCCTGTGCTTGCTCTCCCCCTCTCTCTCTCTGTCAAATAAATAAATAAAATCTTTAAAAAAAAAATGGAAAAATAAAACTTATTCTATGTTCCTCATGGTTATGATGCCCATTAATGAAAAAGTAATAAAGCCATCTAAAATATAAGCAAGGTGCTAAATTTAGTCTGAATCCATTGATTCCTAGCCATTATCACCAACTACATTGACAGATTAAATATGCTGACTGTCTGAATTTGAAAGTGAGACCTTCCTTTATTCAAGTAAATAGCTAACTAGAATTCTGTCAGGTGTGAAGACTAAAGCAGTTCTGCATCTATTATGAAAAACTTGCCCTGCAACTCTCACAATTCCCTCCAAGCTAAGCTCTAACCACATCAAGAAGCAATGGAAGTCAAGTGCTCAATTTCTGGGGGCCTAGTCTGTTTTCCTGCTAAGAAAGCCTACTAGGACATACAAACCTCGGCCACGGTACTACGAACACGATCCACCACCTGTTCGAAATCCACCAGGCTGAAGAGCGCCTGCTGTTTGAGCCGATGGAGCTCCGCAGCGAAAGTGTCCTCTTGGTTCTTCAAAATGGATCCTACAAGGCAGGCAGGCACCATCAAAGGAAGGCAGAGAACAGCAGGATGGGTTAGGACTTCTGGTCCCCCTGGTGCATCTCCTTCCGGTTTCTCACGTAAGTGAGTCCTGGTTGTGCTGCAATCTCAGTGCAGAAACCTTATCATCCACTCCCTTGGAGGGGCCATGTGCTATTAAAAAGGGCCTTTGAAGACAGGGCCCACTGGGCAAGGAGGTTCTTACCTTTCCTCGTCAGGTTTACATTTTGATTCTCAAACATCTGGACAGATTCTCCAACAAACAGGATTTTTTCAGCAACCCTCACTGGAATGTAGGATGGCAAAATCTCCACTCGTAAGGAAAACTGTTTTAGGGACGGAGCCAGCATGTTCTCTTCCTCTATCAGGCGCTACACAAGGAAAAATCCACATCAGACATGATGTATGAAGTAAGAAGTGGAAGGCAAGAAAACATCAACTCTCCCAACCCATGATTTCTATTTTTTCTAGAGGTATGGACTTGAATTTTTTAAAAAAATTATTATATATAGAGAGGGTGTGCTCAAGTTGCGGAGGGGCAGAGGTGACAGAGAATCTCAAGCAGACTCTGTGCTGAGCACAGAGCTGCACACGGGGCTTGATCTCAGACCTGAGCCAAATCAGGAGTTGGACGCTAACCAACATAGCCACCCAAGCGCCCTGAAGCAGGGACTTACTTTTTTTTTTTTTTTTTAACGATTTCATTTATTTGATAGAGACACAGAGAGGGAACACAAACAGGGGGAGTGGGAGAGAGAGAAGCAGGCTTCCCACTGAGCAAGGAGCCCCATGTGGGGGCTCGATTCCAGGACCCTGAGATCATGACCTGAGCTGAAGGCAGATGCTTAGAGACTGAGCCACCCTGGCGCCCCCAGAAGCAGGGATTTAAATCTGAAGTTGCACAATGCCTGAACTACCAGTGTCAGAGAGATGAACATACTTCCATTTTCAGACAGCTGGATAGCACAGTAGAAATAACAGTCTTGTTGGATTTTTGTTTTTTGTTTTGTTTTGTTTTTCAACATTAGGATTTTTGTCCTCATTCTGCCTTTACTATGTAAGAATTTGTGTAGCAGATTGGGAACTCAGTTTCCTTACCTGTAGAATGGAATCATTAGTCTTTATTTTTCCAGGTCTATAGGTCTATGACATCATTATCTCGCCATTTATGTGGGCTCCGCCCAGCCCTTCACTAGTACATAGCCAGAGTCATTAAACCAAGTGGTTCTCAAAATGTGGCTCCCAGGGGCGCCTGTGTGGCTCAGTGGATTAAGCCACTGCCTTCGGCTCAGGTCATGATCT
This sequence comes from Mustela nivalis, assembly GCF_964662115.1. NCBI lineage: Eukaryota > Metazoa > Chordata > Mammalia > Carnivora > Mustelidae > Mustela > Mustela nivalis. Next base: position 83,308,319 of record NC_139025.1, read on the forward strand.
CAGTGTCCTGGGACTGAGCCCCGCATCGGGCTCTCTGCTCAGCAGGGAGCCTGCTTCCCTCTCTCTCTCTGCCTGCCTCTCTACCTACTTGTGATCTCTCTTTCTCTGTCAAATAAAGTAAATAAAATCTTAAAAAAAAAAAAAAAAGTGGCTCCCAAACCAGCAGCATGGGCCTCACTTGGAAGCTTGTTAGAAATGAAAATTTTCAGGGCGCCTGGGTGGCTCAGTGGGTTGAAGCCTCTGCCTTCGGCTCAGGTCATGATCCCAGAGTCCTGGGATCAAGCCTCACGTCAGGCTCTCTGCTTGGCGGGGAGCCTGCTTCCCTTCCTCTCTCTCTGCCTTCTTGTGATCTCTGTCTGTCAAATGAATAGATAAAATCTTTTTTTTTTTTTTTAAAGATTTTATTTATTTATTTGACAGGCAGAGATCACAAGTAGGCAGAGAGGCAGGCAGAGAGAGAGGAGGAAGCAGGCCCCCCGCTGAGCAGAGAGCCCGATGTGGGTGCTCGATCCCAGGACCCTGGAATCATGACCCGAGCCGAAGGCAGCGGCCCTAACCCACTGAGCCACCCAGGCGCCCTGAATAGATAAAATCTTAAAAAAAAAAAAAAGAGAGAAAGAAATGAAAATTTTCAAGCCCCTCCCCAGATCCAGGACAATCTGAGAGATGAGGCCCAGCCATCCCTGTGTTTTAACAAGCTCTTCAGCTGATTCTGACACATGTGGAAGTTTGAGAACCACTGAATCGGCCCAAGAAGCCCCAGATGCCCACCACCCAAACACTCAGTGCCCCCCCCCCCACTTCCTCCGACTTGTTTTGGGTTTGACCTTTATCCTCCAGCTCCAACCAGGAACTTTGGGCTCCACAATCCTGCCTTTGAGCTCTGCTGTTCACCCTTCCTGTTCTGCACTTTAATGCAGGTGGTGCTCAGGCATTTTCCTATCCATCTCCTAACTCTTCTTAAACTATCCTTTTTCCACCACTGAACTGAACATTGCAACAGGTGTTTTTTTTTTTTTTTTAAAAATATTTCATCTACTTGATAGAGACAGTGAGAGAGGGAACACAAGGTGGGGGGATGGGGGTGGAGAGGGAAAGTAGGCTTCCTGATGAGCAGGGAACCCAATGTGGGGCTTGATCCCAGGACACTGGGATCATGACCTGAGCCAAAAGCAGATGCTTAATGACTGAGCCACACAGGCGCCCCATAACAGGTGTTTTAAATCTTTTTACATCACAGGACTCTCTGCCATATATAAAAGCTATGGACCTTCCAGACAAATATACAAACATACATTAAGCAGAAACTCCCGAAGCACCTCTGGGCCCCAGGTTAAAAACTGCTAGATGCTGATGACTCCTTAAACTTATCTTTAAGCTAGACTGCTCTGTTCTCATGAGCTACAAGCTCAGCCCACTGGACATTTCCTGCAAGTACCTCAAACTCAACATGTCCAAAAGTAAATCTTTCCTTCCCCTCCCTTCCCTTCCCTTCCCTTCCCTTCCCTTCCCTTCCCTTCCCTTCCCTTCCCTTCCCTTCCCTTCCCTTCTTTCTTTCTTCCTTCCTTCCTTCCTTCCTTCCTTCCTCCCTCCCTCCCTCCCTCCCTCCCTCCCTCCCTTTCTTTCTTTCTTTCTTTCTTTCTTCCTTTCTTTCTTTCTTTCTTTCTTTCTTTCTTTCTTTCTTTCTTTCTTTCTTTCTTTCTTTCTTTCTTTTTTAAGTAGGCTCCAAACCCAGCATGAAGCACAATGTGAGGTTTGAACTCATGACCCTGAGATCAAGACCCCAGCTGACAGCAAGAATCAGATGCTAAGGGATGAGCCACTCAGGTGCCCCTCAACATAATAAAATCCATTAGATGGACCCAAAATTAGATCCATCTCTTTTCTCTCAATTCCTGCCATACACATTCCGTATCATCTCTACCCACCTAGCTGCTGAAGGCAGAAACTGGGTAACATTCTTGATCCTTCCCTCTGCACTGCTATCCAATTACTAAGGCCTACCTATTCCATGTCCTGAATCTCCCTCAGGCCACTTTATTCTTCTGCATGTTTACTGTTACTACCCTTGGTTTAGGCCACCATTATTTTTCACCTAAGTGTCCCCAACATTCTCTTAACTGGATCTACCCCTGTTGCTAGCCTTGATTTTTTAAAAAACAATTTCCCCACACACTATCCAGAGTCATCTATCATAAAATCTGATTGTGTTAACCTCTTCCCTAAAATTCTTCACTGGCTCTCAGTTCTTTTGAGGTTCAAGGCCAAATTCCTTCCCATAGTTTACAAGGGCTTTCATGATCTTATTTCAATAGTTTCATTGACTGCGACTTCCCCAACCCCCTCCACTGTCCTTGCACTTTGTATTTCTGCCTTTACTTGACCATTTCAATTGAATTACTACTGGTTCCTCAAGTAAACCATCTTTCATGGTCTCTGTACTTTGTACACATCCATCCCCTGCCTGGAATATTTCTGGACCTCTCCTCCCAAACTCTTTGCAATTGCAATTTAGATGTACATTCGACTGCAAAGCTTCTCTAGCTACCCTAAGACCAAGTTCTGAGAACACCCATAACTGTGCTTTCCAGAGCACTTAGTGCACTGTAATGTCACTGTTGACTTTTCTATGATTTCCACTAAACAGTAAGCTCTTTAAGGATAGGGTCTGCTACATTTTATTCATTTACTTCAGTTCAACACCCAGTAACTCTCCTAGAACAGTGCTTGGCATATATGTAACAGGCATTTAAGAATATGTTGTAGTAGGACAAATAAATAAATAAACATATCAATGGATGAATAAAGACAATACAGAGCTTTGGGGACTCTAATTGAAATTCCAAGCTGCATGTAAAAGTTATAGGGTAGGGGCTCCTCGGTGGCTCAATCGTTAAGCATCTGCCTTTGGATTAGGTCATGGTCTTGGGTCCTGGGATCAGGCCCCATGTTGGGCTCCCTGCTCAGCCGGAAGCCTGCTTCTCCCTCTCCCTCTGCCTCTCCCCCTGCTTGTGCTCTGTCAAATAAATAAAATCTTAAAAAAAAAAAAAATTATAGGGTAGCTACATGGCTACCTTAAGAGACAAGACTTATTAACCTCAGAAATGCACATACTGGGTAAAGGGGAAACAAAGGAATCTCACAAATACATTTTCTATTTTGTAGTCTCACATTAAGTTAGGTGTTAAGAATGCAACTAAGATAAAACCAAGTTCAAGTGTTTATATCTGCAGATTTTGTGAAAGGTGCTTCAACTACTATGAGCTGGGAATGGCAGGGGGACGGAGGATTGGGGGGGTTGGAAATCACTGAAAGGTCAACTAGCTCTAGACTTTGCTGACTCCTGGGAGGAGTATATTAGGCTTTCTGCTATGCTCTCACCAAGTCCTGGAGTTCTCGCAACTGTTTTCCTGTCAGTCCCCCAATGCCCAGATCCTCCTCATCCTCTTCTGGCTGGGCACTGACATTACCAGAAGAGGGACCTTGTTTGATAAAGAACTCTTCGTGCTGGTCCAGGAGGAGTCCATGTAGCATCCAGGCTGAGAGCTGCTTATACATGACCCCATGACACACGGCCAGGATTCTGAGTGGAGAGAAAAGCAGGAGCCTTAGAAGTCCTCTTACAAGCATTAAACCCCACATCGGCACAGAGGCCATGCTCTAAACTGCGACAGGATAAACAGAGGCCTGAAGGTCTGATGACTCAGAAGGAAAATAACCAATTAAAGCTAAAAATAATCGTGCTATTTTAATTTAAATGTTTGTGGATGAACTAGTGATTAAATTTCCCAAACTTGTAGGCTATATACTGAAGTCTAAATGTTCAGTAAACGTTTTACTAGTTTTTTAGAAGAGACACATTTTCTTTCCACCTTTTGTGTAAAGTGAGTTTCAAAACTGAGGATTCTTATTAAAATTAAATGCGCTTACAGGAGTCTTTTTGGCTGACACAATATTAAATTTGTTTTTGTTGGAATCACACAGAGAGAATAGATTCACTCTGTGAGAAGCAGGTATACCTGAAGAAGGATAATCCAACAAAACGCAGAAAGGTTGTTGAAGAAGGTGATATTCTCATGGTTTCAAAGGACCACTTCCCAGATAACATGAATTACAAAGGAAAATGTGGAAAGATCTGACAGAAAACACTAAACCAAGTGATCAAGCTTTTACAAAACCAAAAATGGAACACACTTACTTTCTGTGCCTTCTGATGTGATGCAACAAGAAATAATGTGGCCTATGGTATGTAGTGTTCTTGCCAAGTATCAGGAAATAATCAGAAAAATCCGGATCGTGTCACAGTTTATAAGACAACCAGTCAAAACTTTTTTATTTTATTTTATTTTTTTTAAGATTTTTATTTATTTATTTGACAGAGAGAAATCACAAGTAGGCAGAGAGGCAGGCAGAGAGAGATAGAGAGGAGGAAGCAGGCTCCCTGCTGAGCAGAGAGCCCGATGCGGGACTCGATCCCAGGACCCTGAGATCATGACCTGAGCCGAAGGCAGCGGCTTAACCACTCAGCCACCCAGGCGCCCCAGTCAAAACTTTTAAAATGTCAATTGTCACCAAAGATTAAAAAGGCAAGGACAGGCACTGTTCCAAATTAAAGGGGACTAAAATGAGGTGACTGCCAAATGCCACGTGAGAACACGTACTGCGCATCTGGGAGTACAAAGAACCATGGGAAAGGACTTGTGGTGGACAGATGGAGACATTCAGATTTATCCTGGATAATACACTGTTAATGTTAACTTTTTTGGGTGTAATATGGTATCAAGGTTATCTTAAGAGAACTGAGATTAGATAAGCCTTTTTTCTAAAGAGATACAAAGCTGAAATATTTGATAGGCCTTTCAAATGATTCCGTAAAAAAATGTGTTGTGTATGTGTTTGTATATTTATAAATACTTACATGCATATATTTCATACTCCACATAGAGGGGAAAAAGAAAAATGGGGTCAAATGTTAACAATTAGTGAAGCTAAAGGATATATAGGTGTTTATTATACTGTTCTTTCAACTTTTTGTAGACATGGAAATTTTCAAAATAATTTGGGAAAAAAGAAACTATGAGCTTGAGTCTGCTATTTATAGTAAGCTAACTGGATGGAATCCCTCTTTAAAAAAATCAAATGGGAGGCCATTTACATTGTGCACATTTGAGTATTTGGTCTATAAAATTTGGTCTCTGCAAATATATAACAAACATGCACTTATCACATGATCTATGCAAGATTTTATATTCCATGCATAAAACTATATATATTTACATAGAAGGAAATATACAGCAGAAGTTAAATTGTTTATCTCAAAGATCAGAAAATATTTCTTCTCTTTGCATGTATCTTCTATAATCAAAACCCAGCTCTTTTATTAGGAAAAAAAAAAAAAGCCCTGTGATAGAGAATTAAACAGAATTAAGCATGTTCTGGAACATTTCCTTTGGTGGATTCTAACAATAATATAGTATTTTTAATTTTATTTTATAGACTATCAAGTGAATACACCTCTATTTTGCTTCCTTCCGGCTACTGGTAATTTTCTAATTTCCTGATAGAACGGACACTGTTACAACGAATGTTTCTACATATGGTTATTTTCTTCTTTCGAATAACTGTAAGGATAAAATTCTTAAGAGTGGCATTATGGGACTATAGAGTATAAACATTTTTAAGGCCCTTGATATGAAATACCAGCTACTCAAAATACACATGATTAGATAGAGCTTCTTTATCCTGCACATGTAATGGAAATTCTCAAGGATAATGATAAGGATAAAAAGCATTGCTTCAAGGTTATCTAGGCAATTAGATCCTAGCTTTGATACTCAACACTTCATAACACTCTTTATGCAGTTTCCGAGCCATCATACATGGAGGCTTTTCTATCCTGCTCTACACAGAAAATCTCATGGATCTTTTCTATCCTGGTCATAACTTTCCCCAGGGGAAAACCTGAGATGACCTGAAAATGAAACAAGTACAAAGTCAAGTCACTTGATCACCCGCCCCCGCCCCCAATTCCCAGTTAAGCCATGACTTACTTTTCTAGCGCACTGCGAACAGGAGGCAAACCTCCACAGCTGTGTTTGTATACCGTTTCCAGGATCTGACAACCATGAATCTGTGCAAAATACAGACTTGTCAAACTTAATTCCATTTTAATAGTTCATGTAGCACAAACTCATATTCTATATTCAATCCAGATGGTACAATCCAGCAGATAATGGAGCTAAAGATCTATGTATAGTTCTGATTCTGACTCCAATGTATTTGGCGGGGGCGGTTTCCCCTACAACACCAAGCAAATCTTGAAGCAGCTGGGTGTCCTACAGGTCAACTCGATTCTGACACTACCTACCCAGAATATTATTAGATTCTACAAGTTAGGGGGTCAGTCCCACAAGGCTGTCCTCTGCCTCTGACATCAGTCTCAAGCCCAGGACTGACCGGCTGATAAATAACAAGTTCCCACGAGCCTCTCCCTGGGTTCCATTAATTTGCTAGCGCAGCTCATAGAACTCAGAAAACCCGTTTACTCACTAGATTACCTGTTTATTAAAAACATACTAAAGACAAAATCAAGAGTCAGCTGAAGAGATGCACAGTGTGAGTTCCAAAACAAAGGAGTTTCTGTCCCTGTGGAGTGTGGGCCCAGCAGTGAAGCACAAAGTGTTCTGATTCATCAACCCACAAGTTCTCTGAAAGCAAACCTTCCGGGTTTTTACGGAGGTGTCATTACATAGGCACAGGTGATTAAATCACTAGCTACTGGCAACTGAACTCAATCTCTTGCCCCTTTCTCCTCCCCAGAGGTCAGGGGCACGCAGCCTCAATCCTCCAATCAAATGGTTGGTTCTCCCGGCAACCAGCCCACCCTTAGATACGCTTTCCAAAAGTCACCCTATGAACATAGACTCAAGTGTGGTTGATAGGGGTTTGTTACTACTATCAAGACACCTTTGTCATTCTTGTCATTTAGGAAATTCCAAGCGTTTTAGAAGCCCTGTGTCGGAAAGGGGATGGAGACCTAACCTACATTTCTTATTATAGATCATAATATCACAATAGTTGTTCTCAAAAGTATGGACCCTCAACCCTCCCTACTCCTCTCCACCTACCCGTATCTCAGCAGCAGCAGCAGCCCACCAGCAGCCGCAGCAGCACCTGAGAGTTTGTAAGAAATGCAAATTGTTGGGCCCAACTCCAGCCTTATGAATCAGCGTCTGGGGTAGAGCCCAGCCATTTGGTTCTAACATTCGGTTCCAAGTGATTCTAATGTACAATGAAGTTTGAGAACTATTTGCACTAGAGAAACCAGAATCATTTAGAGTTGAAATTCCAAGCTAAGAGGTAAAGAAAGCTCTTTATTTCAGATGAAGGCCTAATTCAGACTATTTATAAAAACAAAATTTTCCAAAAATCTGTTTTCTCCTTCTATGTCCTTTTGGCTTTTTTTTTTGTTTTAAAGATTTATTTATTTATTTGACAGACAGAGAGATCACAAGTAGGCAGAGAGGCAGGCAGAGAGAGAGAAAAAGAGAGGGAAGCAGGCTCCCTGCTGAGCAGAGACCTGGATTCAGGGTTTGATCCCAGGAACCTGAGATCATGACCTGAGCCAAAGGCAGAGAGGCTTAACCCACTAAGCCACCCCTTTTTGGCTTTCTTTTTAAAACTGCTTTATTGAGGTTTAATTTATATACCATAAAATTCATCCGTTTTAAGTATACTATTCAACGGTGCTTACTAAATTTACAGTGTTGTGCAATCATTGCTATAATCTAGTTTTATAATATTTCCATCACTCTAAAAGGATCCCTTATGTGTGCTGGCTATCATCCCTGTTCTCCCCCCAATCCATGTTCTTAAGACCTAATTTTTTTTAACTCTCTAGAGCCAGAGCACACTGGCTTCTCTACCACTACCCGGACAAGCAGGAAGATTTGCCCATCTGCAATCGCTCTACTCAGTTTCTATCTTCTTCCTGTGGCCAGTGGAAACTGAAAGTCAACTGAGATGTGCAGCTAAGCACAGAAACATTACCGTAGCTCTACTTATCTAGAAGTTCCCCTCTATCTTGGGAGGAGAGTTTAGTGTAGTGGTTAAGACCATAATCTTTTGCGCCAGACATATCCGGGTTTAGATTCCTACTCTGCCATCTCCTACCATCTGTGTGACACAAAGCACATTCCCTAACCTACTTGACCCCGTAGAGGACTGAAAGGGATCAAGTATGTGAAGCACTTAGCAGTGTCTGGTATACAGTAAGTACATAATAAAAGCTGAGTGTTATCTGATGAGGGTAATCAGCTTTGAAGGCCAAACAGCACCTCCCCTACTGGCTTTGGGGGCTCAGAATGAGCTCAGCACAGCAGAAATATCTATATTCACACAGCACAAAAAATGAAGAAGCAAGCTGGCAAATTAACCGGTTAATTAGTTATATTTATCAAGGTAAAGATTCCTAATAATCTAAGGCACAAATATAACAGCTTAAAAACATAAATGAGCTAAACATATTTAATCTATCTGTCCTTTTTCATTCAGTTACAGACTAGCAGATTCTTCTACTGTGAAATCTCAAAGTAATTTTTCCTTAGTTATTACCTCTGCCCAGAAAAGGCATTCTCCTGTTATTGGGGACCCTCACTTTTCAATGCACATGATAAGAACTTGTGATAAGAACAGACATATTTAATAAAATAAGCATCTGGGTTTCAACCAATGATCTAATTCTCAGATATAGATTTAATCATAAATCTATTATTCTTTCTAAAGATGAACTTTCCACTTCCCAAGATCCATATCCAACAATTATTCTTAAAGATTGTATTTATTTGAGAGAGAAAGCATGAGCCAGAGGGAGGGGCAGAGGGAGAACAGACTCCCAACTGGATGGGGAGCACGACGACATGGGGCTCATCCCAGGACCCTGAGATGACGACATGAGCTGAAGGCAGATGCCTGACCTACTGAGCCACCCAGGCATCCCCATATCCAAAACGTCTAAATCCTTAATGTAAAACACTCTCACCTCCCAATACCATCCATATCATTTTGCTTTTACCCACCAGTATTCTGGGGTACATCTATTAACATCAGCCCCATCTTCAGATCAGGAGGTGCTTAAGGGCAGTGTCATAACTTCTTTTTTGTATTTCTGACATTTAGCATGATATCCAAGCAAATATTATTAAAATAATGAATAAATAAATGAAAACTACTAAAAACTAGGGTCCTCAAGAAAGAATGTAAGGCAAAATTTATTATGAATACATCCTTGGTGCTTACCACAGCAAAGGAAAAAAGTAAAGTTCTCACCTTTTGACTTTTAATTTGTTCTACCACGACCATTACAGAGGGAAAAAGGAGCTGGAACTGCAAATGACAGAAAAATTAGGAGGGCACATAATCAAATATAAGGGGGAAAAAATGACTCAGGAAATGCTTTTGATTCTAAATAGTCCCACTTAACACAAAGACGGCAATACGGCAATACCACAGAACAGCCAAGATCCAGTATCCTAAGGCAATTCGATATGGGTTTGGCTGCAGAGGGAGAATGACAGAAGCAGTTTCTATTTCTAAGGCTAGTATAACTGTTAATATTGAAGTCAACACAGAGCATTAATATCAGACACTAGATTTTTACTAAAATTTGGAGCTTTCTAAACAGTTCTGATCTCAGAAAGTACACAAAATATAAAATGCCGGGCTCTGAATCCAGAAGGAAAAATGTGCTCAAAAAATAATGTCTTAAGTTCTTCTTTTTAAAAATAGGTTTAATTATAATTTTTAAAATTTTTTTAGAGAGAGGGGGTGGGCAGACGGGGAGAGAGAGAGAGAGAGAGAGAGAGAGAATTATAAGCAGGCCGCATGCCCAGCACAGAGCCTGACACGGGGCTTGATCTCACCACTCTAAGATCATGACCTGAGCCAAAATCAAGAGTCAGATGCTTAAATGATTGACCCACCCAGGTGCCCCTCTTTTTTTTTTTTTTTTTTAATTCTTCACTTAAAAAAAAAAAAAAGATTTTATTTATTTATTTGACAGAGAGAGAGATTGACATCGAGAGAGCCCGATGCGGGACTCGATGCTAGGACCCTGGGATCATGACCTGAGCCGAAGGCAGAGGCTTTAACCCACTGAGCCACCCAGGCGTCCTACCACCAAACTGTCTTAAAATTTAAAGGGACTTCTTTATTTATTTTTTTTAAAGATTTTATTTATTTGACAGACAGAGATCACAAGTAGGCAGAGAGGCAGGCAGAGAGGGGGGGGGGGAAGCAGGCTCCCTGCTGAGCAGAGAGCCCGATGTGGGGCTCGATCCCAGGACCCTGAAATCATGACCTGAGCTGAAGGCAGAGGCTTTAACCTGCTGAGCCACCCAGGTGCCCCTTCTTCACTTATTTTAAAGATTTTTAAAGTAATCTCTCCAGCGAACATGGGGCTCAAACTCACAACCCTGGTATCAACAGTCACATGCTCCACCAACTGAGCCAGCCAGCCACCTCTTAAGTTAGATTATTCTAACAGTTATCAACAGATCCTAAGGTATTTTATTATTTGGGCAGCATACCTGATCCAAGGAGTAATTGACATGTGATATGGAAAGATGGGGGTCAGCCAGGAACTGCAACAAAAACCACTGTGATTAAGGCTCCATATAAAACATCTCAATCTATTTGATCTTTGAAAACTAGGTAGGAATCTGAGAATGGGCACCGTGTTAGTTTTAGGTTATGGAGAATTGATAGTTCGTAGAGTATTAATTCTGATTTTTCAGGTGACCAAAAAAAACAAAGACAGGGTTCTGATAAACTCACTCAAGAACCTTTGCCATGATCTGCATGCCACTTTGACTGTGGCTTGGGCAATCACAAATTATATTGTACGCTGCAGCCATGCAGAAAATAGCTCTCTCTTAACTACCTGACCACATTAAAGGGTATTTCAAATTCAAGAACATGCCCTAAGCAACTGTCCCAGAGACGCCTTTCCCATATCTACTCTCTCACCTCTTGTTCCAAATCAAGCAGTGCTTGGCGATAAGGCTGCAAAACGGAATCCAGCCCCGTGCAGAAGGCCCTTAGGTAGATTCCATGTAACCCACCTTGGCCCTGCTGAGATGGATGGTGATCCTGAAATCAAACACAGAGAACTCAGCCTCATGTCTTATACTCTAAAACCTGAGGAAAACATTATCTTTTGTTAGTGTTACTGTTTTTGCTTGATTCCGTAGCAAAGCCGTGCTTCAGTGAGAGAAAAAACCAACTAGAGAGAGAGATTTTGAGTTTTTACCTTTTAAAATGTGATATTTTAATTTCCCATGCAGCCTAGATGTTACATTCAGGTAGGGGGCACCTGGGTGGCTCAGTCAATTAAGCATCTGACTCTTGATTTCGGCTCAGGTCATGATCTCAGGGTCGTGAGATGGAGCCTCCACATGGGGCTCTGTGCTCAGCATGGAGCCTCCTTAAGATTCTTTTTCTTCCCCTCCCCTTTTCTCTCTCTCTCTCTGCCTCTCTAAAATAAACAACCAGGTACTACCTCATATTGTCAGAGGAGATTTTTCTACAACTAACCTTATAACTTCCAGCTTAAATGGTGGCTTCCCATTGCCCCAAAATAATACCTCAACTCCTCTGCATGGCATACAGTGGCTTCTACATTCGCACCCCTAACTATCTCTCTAAAATTATCTTTTACTGCTTCCAACTTCACATTCTCATTTCCAAACTACCCACAGTTCACCAAATGTGCCTTGCTTCTATTTCTCACCCCCATGAATCTGGATGTGTTCCACTTATAACAGTGTACTCATCTTTGTGACAAATACCTACTCTTCCTACAGGACCCAACTCAAGCACCTCTTTTCTCAGAGCCCTTCCTAACTCTCCCGAGGAAACGAATCACCCCCACATTGTTGCTTTCAGAGCATCTCTGTGTAGTGCTGGAACTGTACTTTGGTTTATATGCCCCCTTCTCTAGACCAAGAGCTTTGTGATGGAAGGACACGCACTTTATTCATCTTTGTATTTCAGCTTCTAGCACAGTTCTTTGAACACAGGGTAAATATTTACTGAATAAATAAAATGACCTCAATCGTCCTTCTAACATCCCTTCTCCCGCCTGGCCTGGTAACTCATCAGGAGCACGAATCTGATCGTCAACATGAGGCGTGGTAAGACCCTCACCAAGAGCCTACTTGCGAATATGGCTGTCTTTCAGGAGACCTGCAATTTTTTCCGAAGAGCCTCTTCTGTATTTTACACGGGGAATTACAGAGGGAGCTGACTAGAGGCCACGATGACCAGCCCCTTGGGCTAAGTTCTTCTGACTTGGTGATCAGGGTCTGGTAGCAGCAGATACAATCACAGGACACCACAACAAACAGGGTAGGAAGCTCAGCTTCAGGGGTCATGAGGCCTGGTATAGTCAGAGGATGCTGCAAAAGGTACTAGCAGTTCCTGGAGATAAAGGTTCACAGCTATAATAAGACTGGCATGGGTATAGGGTGAAATAGACCAGATGGGCTTGCAACCAGCCAATTTTGTTTTGATCTTCTGTCATTCCAGAGAACTAAACGTCTTCATTTATCACGAAATGAAAGAGAAATTAAGTATACTTTTTACTGTTCCAAAAAAAGAGGCACTACAGCTATCTTTAGAATTTGGGAAAGTAGGAATTCACTTATTATATAAGATAAAATCCATATAGTCACAGGAATACAGAACAGCTTTTTCTCTTTTAAGTGTTACTTAGGAAATTAAAACTAGAGGCCTTTTCATCTATCTATCTATCTATATATATAGGTTCCAACTCTGATAATTCATGTGCCCTCATTAATATGATTTTATAGCAAAATGGCATTGATTAGATTTTAAGCTCACATTTAGCTTACGCATTTCCAATAAAATACTTTTGAGAGAATCAGAATCCCTGTCCCAGAAAGGAAAATATAACGCATTATTCTCCAACTCTTCTGCCCCACAGATGAGCACCAAAGGCCTGACAACCAATTTATATAAGAGAGGTTACTGATTGCATTATTCCAGGAATCCTTCCTTTTCCTTTCTAGAAATCCCCACCTTTCTCCCCAACCAGAATCATTGTTTCAACTGGGCAACAGTCATCACTGAACCACAGTCACACAATTGTGTAATCTTTTTATTTACCACAGACAGAATTACAAACTGCTAAAAACGAAAGGGAATTTTAAAATTTCTCTTTAAAAAAATATGAGTGCTTACTATGTGCCAGGCACTTTGCATGAATTACCTTGTTTAATCCTTACAACTCTGTGAAATACGTACACTTATTACCCCTACTTTATAGATAAGTGAACTGAGCCAAAGTTACTGAGCATTAGGTTATTGCCAAGCAGTCTATGGCCGGTAAGTGATAGAGCAGGACACAAATCATTGACCTCTACACCATTAATCACAATTAACATATACACTTCCAATTAACTCATATTAATGGATACTATTTAAGTGCTTGCTACATGCCAAGCACCTTCTCTGATTTAACTCTTTTATTTTCAAATAAGAAAAATGAAGCCCAAAGAGCTTGGTTGATTGGCTTAATGTGACTAAGGAAGTTAGAAGCAAAAAGATCTGAAATGATGCTTTATGTTTTTACTGCTGGAATTGGAATTCTGGTCCAGCTCAAACTACTTTAACTCAGGTCTCCTAAAACTCAGGCAAAGCATATTTTCTCTTACACCAATCTGCCTAGATTTGTCCCTGTGTATATTTTTCCCCTTGTTTGAGCTAGTTATCTGGCCCTCACTTGAATAATTCCAATGATAAGAAATTCATAACATCTTAAGACTCATTTCATATCAATTATCAATGGATTTACTCAAAGCCTGACATGGCTCCTGACCTCTGGGGGTGTCCAATCCCTGGGACCGGCAGCCTACCTGTTGCTGCACATGGCCCGTGTACTGTTCAATGAACTCGGTGAAGCGAATGTAGTCTGTGCCCAGCCGGCAAAGGCGATTCAGGACGCTGGTTTCACTGGGATGGAGAAATGGGAAGTCCTGTGACACCTGCAGAAGAGGACAAGCTAAAAACACTGATGCCCACATATCTCGAGGTGCTTCAAATGCTTCATACTATGAATCACTCCCGTTCTCAAGATGCCCATTTAAGTTTGGTAAATTCCAAAGTGCTACAAAGGTGTTGCTCCCCATCCCTGACCTAATTAGGTTTATTGAAATAGTTGGTAACACGAGGTAAAGAATTCAAACACTACCAAGTGTTGCACATTAAAAACAAGCCAACCTCCCCACAGGTGGCTAGGAGTTTTTTACCCAATTTCAACAAAGTCTCTTTAGCGTTACTGCTCAACAAAGTCTCTTTAGCCCTACTGCTCAAACCGGGATCTGCACTCTAGAGGTTTCTCAGACATATTCTTAAGATTTACAAATTCTCTACTAAATTTTAAATTTTATTTTCATTTCCATAAAAATGTAAAATTAATATAACATACTATAATCTATAAAAGCACCTTATAACTGGACATATAAATGTAGTGTCCATATTTTCATTTGTATTTGGTATTTCATTTCATTGGGTATTATTTTAATTGAAAGGAAGGCCAAATAATAACCTACTGTGCTATATAAAGGTTTCGTAGCACATCGAGTACAATGAAGTAGGAGAATGTACTCATTCACATTTTTTTTAATACTGTGGTAAACTATACATAAAAGTTACCATTTTGGCTATCTTTAAAAGTACAGTTCTGTGGCATTAAATGCATTCACACCGTTGGGCCTCCCTCACCACCATCTAACTCCAGAACTTTTTTATCTTCCCAAACTGAAACCCTCTATCCAATAAACAGTAACTTCCCATTCCTCCCTCCCCCCAGCCCCTGGCAACCACCCTTCTCTTGCTTGTCTCTATAATTTTGACCATTCTAAGTACTTCAAATATGTGTAAATACAATATTTGTCCCTTGATGACTGGCTTTTTCACTTCATATGATGTCTCCAAGGTTGATCCATGTTGTAGCATGCGTTATCTGAATTTCCTTCCTAAGACTGAAAAATATTCGACTGTATATTTGCTCAGCATTTTGTTTATCCAATTCATCTGCCAAGGGATGCTTGAGTTACTTTTACCTTTTGGTTACAGCAAATAATACTGCCATGAACGTGGGTATACAAATATCTGGGTATTGTATACGATACATATTTGTGTCTCTTCTTTAACTTTTTTGGGATATGTACCTGAAATTGAAATTGCTAGATCATTTGGTAGTTCTATGTTTAATTTTTTTGAAGAGTCACCCTATTATCTTCCACAAGGGTTGCACCATCTTCTGCTCCCACCAGTAATGTACAAGGGTTCTTATTTTTCCATGATCTCACCTACACTTGTCATTTTGTTTTTTCTGAATGGGTATAAAATGCTATCTCATTGATCTGCATTTCCCTAATAATCAGTCATACTGATAATCTTTTCATTTGCTTATTGGCCAGTGTATATCTTCTTTGGAGGATCAACCATCATTTAACCAATACCTACTTATCCCAGGCACTGTGTTAATATCCCAAGATTAAATAGTGAACAAAATCAGATGTAGTTACTATCCCCAGATGTGGATGTCATCTTTACATAATAGTAAATGTAATAAATAGGAGCAAAGAAGAATTTTTCTGTTACCAAATCCATAATACGTTTAGGAATCCATTTTTAAAATATTTTATTTATTTATTTGACAGAGAGAGACATAGCGAGAGAGGGAACACAAGCAGGGGGAGTGGGAGAGGGAGAAGTAGGCTCCCCACGGAGCAGGGAGTTCAATGTGGGGCTCCATCCCAGGACCCTGGTATCATGACCTGAGCAGAAGGCAGCTGCTTAATGGCTGAGCCACCCAGGAGCCCCTTAGGAATCCATTTCATGCATATTTTAATGACACAACACTAACCATATCTTCAAGTTAATAACTTAACAACACAGTGCTTAAGAATCTGTCTTTGGGGGGCATCTGGGTGGCTCAGTGGGTTAAAGCCTCTGCCTGCGGCTCAAGTCATGATGTCAGGGTTCTGGGATGGAGTCTCACATCGGGATCTCTGCTCATCGGGGAGCTTCCTCTTCTCTCTCTGCTTGCCTCTCTGCCTACTTGTGATCTCTCTCTCTCTGTGTCAAATAAATAAATACAATCTTAAAAAAAAAAAAAAAAGAATCTGTCTTTGGGAGGCCAACCTAATTACTCTGTTTAGTGCAGTGTCTCCCTTCAGCTGGAACTATACCCCCAATAAAGCCCTACCTGTGGCTTTGAAACAAACAAACAAACAAACAAAATTCATATTTGGAGTCAGAGTGCCAGTTTTAAATCCCTGAGTTGCTGCTTACTTGCATGAAAACTTAGGCATATTATAATAACTCTCTGTGCCTCAGTCTTGATATCTAGAAAGTAGGAGATGGTAATTGTGGGGATAAATGTTAATACACGTAAAGCTATGCACACTGCAAGTGCTCAAGACATGAAAGCAATTTTTTATTATTAGGACAGCTCTACACAGTTATCAAGTGATAATTCCCATTAACTGGAATTTTGAGCAGTGCTTTGTTGGCAGAGTTTTAGAAATGTTCAAGATCTAGTTATTCTGAAACAGCAAACAGTACTTTGAAGTTATTGATACCATTTGGTAAAACCCACTTAAATGAATAGGCATTCTTATTTATTTATTTGTCAGAAAGAGAGAGACAGACAGGGACAACACAAGCACAGGAAGAGGCAAACAGAGGGGAAGCAGGCGCCCCATGAAGGAAGGAGCCCCATGTGGGGCTCAATCCCAGAACCCTGGGATCACCTCCTGAGCCAAAGGCAGACACTTAACAGACTGAGCCACCCAGGGGTCCCTGAACAGGCATTCTTTATCACAGACTTACTGATGTCAAAACAGAGATCTGTAGCAGTCAAACTATTATTAAACTCAGTGTTGGAGATTTAGTTTCAGCAAAACAATAGTATATGTCACATTACATCACCAGTTCTCAATCAGGCAATTTTGCCCCATTTGGTAAATGTCTGGAATTAGTTTTGATTGCCACAATTCAGGGGGTACTACTGACATCTAGTGGGTAGAAGCCATGGGTGCTGCTAAACATCCTATAATGCACAAGCAGGACACACTCCCACAACAAAGAATTATCCAGTGTACAATGTCAATAGTGTCAAGGTTGAGAAACCATACATTAATGTTATTTTGAATTTATTCATTTGATAGTTTTGTTTATTTTTTAACAAATAATTGGCTTTACAGTTTTTATTTATTTATTTTAAATATTTTATTTATTTATTTAACAGAGCTCATAAATAGGCAGAGAGGCAGGCAGAAAGAGAGAGGAGGAAGCAGGCTCCCCGCCAAGCAGAGAGCCCGATGTGGGGCTCGATCCCAGGACCCTGGGATCATGACCCAAGCCAAAGGCAGAGGCTTTAACCCACTGAGCCACCCAGGCCCCCCTGGTTTTACAGTTTTTAAAGAGCAATATGCTTGAGTTTATATTTAGGTTAATGTGTACATATATTTAATATTATAATAAAATGATTTTTATCAGTATTAGGCATTCATAACATTTTCCCCCTTTATTTGATTGTGAAAAACATGCTCTGCAGAAAGTATGCAATATTTTCTGTTTTTAGAAGTCTTTTTCTTCCATAAATATCTGAACACTTACTATATGGCAACAATACCCAGTGTTCATCACAAGAAGTGTACCCCTTAACCTCCATCACCTATTTCACCCATTCCCTCATGTCCCTCCCCCTCAGGTAGCCACCAGTTTTCTCTATAATTAAGAATATGTTGCTTGGTTTGGAATTGGCATTACTTTGTGAGCTAGATTCAAATCTTGCCATTAGGAGGACGAGTCACCATAAATTTCTCTGAGCTTCAGTTTGCTCTTTTTTCAATTCCAGCTAACAATACCTAAGTTACTAAGTTATTGAGAGGACTGGATAATATTATAGAAAGCAGAAGTAGAAAAGAATGGTTCAGATACAGGAGCCAAGCAGACCTGGGGTTCAACACTAAGCTCAATAATTACTAGCTCAAATACAGGGAGTTAATCTGTGAAATGGAGATAGGTGATTGTTAAGATTAAATGAGATAATGCATATAGTACCTAGCCCTTCCTCCTCATACATAGGAATTCCAAATTCTCCAAGTACAGAAATTTCTTGCGAAAGGAGTAATGAGGGAAACACTCTTCATTTTTTTTAGTCAACAAAATTGGATGACCCCCACATAGTGTGTTAAGAGCTACGTATTTGGGCTAGTTTTCAAAGCTCAGTTTAAAGCAGTGCAAGCGTGAAAACTGGTAAAAGCGCCTCCCTCACTTTCACATCCAGTTCCCCAGCAACTCTCGCTCAGACACCTCAACCTCAGGCTGGGTCGCGTGTTCCCTCCTTCCGGGTCAGCCTTCTCTACGCCAGCCCCGGCCCAGCCCTCCCGAGGTGAGGTACCGCGCGCCAACGCCCCTCAGGCACTTCCCGGGTTACCAGCCCAGGCACTCGCTCCCCGAACACTGCCCCTGTAAGCCCCGCCCGTCGACCACGCAGACTCCTCCCCCAGGTACTGGCGCGGGCCCGCCCATTCTGCGCTCCCTAGTTCCCGCGCAGGGGGCTGGACTGTACCTGAAGGCCACTCCGCTTGTTCCACGTGAAAATGGACCCTGGGTACCCGCTCAGAGCCAAGAGCAGTTCGTGGATCATTCCCACGGCGGATCTCGAGTCCCTATATCCGTCGTCCCCTCCTCCAACGTCCCTCCAGGGGACCGCAGGGGCGAAAGCCGCCTTCTCGACAAGCGCACACGCCCCTGGGACAGGCGATTTGTCCTGAATCCCAAGTGGCAAAACAACTGCTGCGGGAAGAGCGGAGGGGAAATATTACGGGATAGGCGCCCCCACGTCCCGGAAGTGTGCCGCGCTCGGCTGGGCCCACTCGCTCGCTCCTGCCAAGGTTCTGCTGGAGGAATCTCCGGAGTGCCCTTGCGCATGCGTCCTCAGTGCCCGAGTCGCCCGCTCGGACTTCCGGTTCCAGAGCTGGACTGGGAGGCTGGAGAGCCGGGGCTGGGGCCCGACCCTAAGAGGGTGAGGCTGGCCCGGGGGCAGAGATGCGAGTGGGTTGAGGGGCAACCCCAAGAAGGAGACGCTATCTGGGGTGGCCAGAGGGTGCTCTCGGGGCGCTTTAGCTCGGTCGGAGACCTCTGGAGGGACCGCACGACGGCTCCGAGAGTGACCTGGCCGGAGGGACCGAAGACAAAGAGGCCGGAATCCCGCACCCGCCGCTCCTAGAGTCGAGTCCCGCTCCCGCGAACCCCGCAGCACCCGGAACCCCTGGCCAGCAACCGAACTCGTCCTCAGGAGACCCATTACTACTGCCCCCTCGGACTCCCTCTCTCCACCAACTCAGTGTGACTCCCCACGCCCACCGGCCCTCGCTTCAGGAACCCAAACCAATCCTCCTAGTGCGCGAGGTTTCCCGTCAGTAGTTCCCGAATAGTTGCTGAGCGGTTACTTAGGCTGTGAGGGAAAACAAAGACCCAGTATTCAGTACTTGATTTTTGTCCCGGGTGGGAATTGGTAGTTGTGTAGTCTGAGGAGGCGGGGAGGATGTAAACGGTCCCCGGAAGGACTGCGGAGGTACTGGGGGAGATCAGCTGCCACCCGCTGGACAGAGGCTTTTTGCCTTCAGCAAGAGGGTGACTTGCCTTTAGATTCTCTCCAGCTCCAGGTCTCCCATATGGTTCGAACTCACTATGCAACATTGGTCAGGGGAGCTGACTGGGATCAGGTCTGGGGGGAGGTGGAAGAAGGGCAGACAATACTTTATACTTTGCTGCTTCCCGGGGCTGCCTTGAAAGTCGCCCCAAAATGGTAGCTTTTGAAAGGTCTCCTTCATGCTGTTTGGCTTGCTGTCCTTAAGTTGGTGCTACCTCACATGGCCACGTGGAGTATATGGGAAGTCAAACCAACCCTTGGCAAGACTTCAGACATATGAGTGAGTGTATTTCTTCTGATAGTGCCATCTCTCTCTACCCTAGGAAGAAACTCTTCTTACAGTTGAGAGACTCATCTGCAGGTGATTCTCCAAGGACATGGGAAAATAGGTGTAAGCCCTCCAACCCTTAAGTGGAGGGAAGCTGCTTTCTACTGTGAATGATGGCCAAACCCATTCTGAGAGGGAATGGCACTAACTCTGAGACGTTCCGACAGCGCTTCAGGAGATTTCACTACCAGGAAGTAGCCGGGCCCCGGGAGGCTTTCAGCCAACTCTGGGAACTTTGCTGTCGTTGGCTAAGGCCGGAGGTGCGCACCAAGGAGCAGATTGTAGAATTGTTGGTGCTAGAGCAGTTCCTGACCATCTTACCTGGGGAGATCCAGAATTGGGTACAGGAGCAATGTCCAGAAAGTGGAGAGGAGGCAGTGGCTCTGGTGGAAGATTTAGAAAGAGAGCCTGGAAGACCTGGACTTTCGGTGAGAAGGGAGGGGGAATTCAGAAGTGTGTGACTGGGAAGGGGCAAGGATAAAGGGCCATATTAAGGTATATACAGCTTTAAAGAGGGGCACAATCTGCTTTGGTGATGCTTAAACTTAGGGTCCTGGAACAGGTAACTTTTTCAGTTAGAGCTTATCTGGAGATGCTACCTGGGTGTACCTTTGCTATCCTGTCATAATGAGTTATTCATAGTCTTACAGGTTTTTTACTTAAGAGGGAAGAAAGGGGAGTTATGTTTTAGCTGTAGGTGGGTTTACTATTTTGAGCTTTTCTTTCTGGAGCTCCAGTTGCTCTAAGCTAATGGAATAAGAAAGACCCATGTTCACTGTTAATCCTCCTCCCCTGCCAAACCTAGCCAGGTCCCAAAAGGATGAACTCTTTTGGGGTATTAAATAATCTCCTCTGGGAATGCCCCTCATTATAACCTTGCAGTGACAATTAATGGGGGTTGTTTCTAGGTCACAGTCTCTGTGAAGGGGCAGGAAGTGCGCTTGGAGAAGATGACACCCCTGAAATCATCACGAGAGTTATTAAGTGTTCGGCAGGAGTCAGTGGAACCCCAGCCCAGGGGTGTAACCAAGAAAGAGAGGGCAAGGAGCCCAGACCTGGGACCACAGGAGCAGATGAACCCAAAGGAGAAGCTCAGACCTTTTCAAAGGAGCGGTGAGGAGTAGATTCATATGGGAAGATAGGATACCATTCTAAATTGGGAAGTAGGGTTGGGATTAGTGAGTGGGAAAGGGATTTCAGGAAATGAGTTGAAATTGTAGAGTATGCAGTTGTTGGAGACCTCCTGAAGGTATGTAGTTTAGCCCTCTGGTGTAGTATTCTTGTATTTCCTCTTTCAACAAGTCTGCCAGAGGATGACTTCCTAGTTTTTAATCAGAATGGAACTATTTTATTTCCTATTGGTAATGATGATACTAGGTATTTTCTAGATAAAAATTCTTTTGTATACTTGAAGGCACAGCCTCTTTTTAGTCATTTTCTTAATCCAAATTGAACTGTATTTGTTTCTTCAAGTATTACTCAGAAGCTCCATTCTTTTTTTTTTTAAAGATTTTATTTATTTATTTGACAGACAGAGATCACAAGTAGAGAGGCAGGCGTGGGGGAGGGGAGCAAGTTCCCCACTAAGCAGAGAGTCCCAGAACCCTGGGATCATGACCCAAGCCAAAGGCAGAGGCTTTAACCCATTGAGCCACCCAGGCGCCCCAGAAGCTCCATTCTTTAGACCTATTAAGGTTTTGTTATTCTCCTTTGGAAATGAAGTCTTCCAAATACCTAGTTAATTGTGGAGAACTAAATTATATTATTTGAGGGAGGGTCTGGTAGGCAGAGGCAGAGTAGGAATTTTACTTGAGAATTTCACTATACTTTCTTTTAGTAAAGCTCTACTAACTGGTGATTATTGTTTTCTTGGTAACTTTCAGGACTCTTCTCGGTTTCCCCATTGTCTTTGTGCCTACTCCTTATTGTTGTATTTGATTTTGTAGAACTTGTTTTTCTTATTTGTTCTCAGTTGAATTCTCTATTATCTGTTTGGGGTTTTTTTTGATCGTTTCTTTAACTTGTTAAGGTTGTTTTGAATTATGATCTGATCATCCAAGAAGCTAGCCTTCTCAGCCATTTGTAACAGTCTCTGTTAGCAATCCAGATGCAAGTCCCCCAAACAGAGACTTGCAGAATTAATGAGTTTTTGAACACCTACAATGCATTCTAACACCTTGCAAGGTACTCTGCAATAAGTAAACGTGCCTGTTCTCAAAGAGCTTAGGGTGTTATTTGAAAACAAATATGTGCTGAACTGAACTATATTGAAACCATGCCAGCCAATGACTGTTCGTCAATTTGTGTGAGTACAAAAGGGGTTTGGCAGAGTAAGAGATGAGGGAGGGCAGTAGGGAAGGCTTCATAGGGTGGCTCTGGTAAATACAACTTCTCATAGAATGGGTTAAAGTTGGATAGGAGGGACTTACAGGAAAGGCCCAGAGTGATGAATAGTATGCTGTGATCTAGAGAGGAGTCTGATATGAATGGACAGTGCATGGGAGGCACTCAGGTTAAGGTTCAGCAGTATAGTGTTTGAGCTGAGGAAGTTAGAGCCTGGAATTAGGTAGAACAGTGACTGCTGCATTTATCTGGCTATAAGAGGATAAGGGTTCTAGACTTGGATGGGGCTTAAGGAACAGAGCAGGACATCCTATGGGAGAAGGCTTTAGAACTTGGTGACATTGTGAAGGAAATGGATGAGTTGAAATTTCTCCCCTACTCTTTTTGCCCTTGGAATCACTCTGAGTTTAATTCTCTAGTGCCAAGTGGAGAACTATAGGAGATGGGAGGTGACTATTCCCAGCAGTACCAAGACCTCTTATAAGACCTGTAAGATTCCCAGCAGTGCCAAGACCTATAAGTGGTGAGGAGAACTAGGGAACAACATGGAACAGAAGTATTTGCTCTGAACAATCAAACAGAACCTTTTCCTCTCTCTAACCCTGCTCTGGAAAATAATCTCTTTTCTTTGGGTTTTATGTATTTTTCCCACTTTCTCCAACCCACTGAACTTTCTGAGAATACTTCCTTAGACACTTTCTTTATAAGCCTCTTGGATTCGAAAAAGACAGGTCTGAACTCAGAGGAATTTTTATGATCAATCCAAATTGTGATATCCTTTGTTTGCTTCCCTGCAAGCAGGATTTCCATTTCCTAAATCCGGTGTGGTCTCCAGGTTGGAGCAAGGAGAGCCCCCTGATCTGGGCTCCAAGGAGAAGGAACTATCAAGAGGCAGTCACACAGGAGAAAGACAAATGCATGCTGATCTGTTATCACCCAAGAGAGAGAGAAGAAGCTGGGTAGACCAGGATCACTGGGGCTTTGAGGATGAGAAGGTAGCAGGAGTGCACTGGGGCTATGAAGAGACCAGAACCCTCCTTGCAATTCTCAGTCAGACTGAGTTTTATGAGGCTCTCCGAAACTGTCATAGAAACAGCCAAGTGTATGGGGCTGTGGCTGAGCGGCTCCGGGAGTATGGCTTCCTTCGGACATTGGAACAGTGTCGGACCAAGTTCAAAGGTCTCCAAAAGAGCTATAGGAAAGTCAAGAGTGGTCACCCACCTGAAACCTGCCCCTTCTTTGAAGAGATGGAGGCCCTGATGAGTGCCCAAGTCATTGCATTGCCCAGTAATGGCTTGGAAGAGGCAGCCTCTCACTCTGGCCTGGTGGGCAGTGATGTTGAGACAGAGGAGCCAGGGCAAGAGGGCTGGCAGCATGAGGAAGCAGAAGAGGCTGTGGCTGAAGAGTCGGACAGTGATGAAATGGGCCAGGAGGCCACCTCCCAAGTCCCTGACAACTCATCTGCCCCTGTTCTTTTTCGAAGTCCCAGTGGTAAGAAGCTTTTCTTTTGGGGGTTCTGGGATTAGATTTGAGGAGTTATGAGACTGCATGTGCAGTCAGGAAGTCTAATGTTGCCTGTCAGCTTTGTCACTTAAATAGAACACAAAGAGGCAGGCACTTTTCAGTTCTATGTGTATTTCATTCTCTTGTGGGAAAATTAGATAATAGTACAGAGTAATTTTAGATATTTTAAATATGTACACTCAGAAAATTCTAGAGCTCTTTAAAAGAATATCATTCCATTTCTTTATTAAAATATTTTTTTCCTGATTATAAAATCACTAACAGCTGAGAAGAACCTGGCACTATGCTATGTTTAAGGAAAATATTTATTGAGCACCTTACACAAACTGTGCATTATTTCCCCAGTTCTCAATGTCAGTTTATTTTGTATTCCTTTTCACTTAGCATAGCATAGTGAAGGACTTCCCAAAGTTGGGGAAACATTTTCTAAGACTCTTACAGGAGATTCGCAACACACATAGTAAGAAATCTTAGTTTAACACTTGGTTGAAATATTTGCCCATGGATCTGTTTTTAAGTATTATTTATTACTGTTGATATAATTTGTATAACCATGTTGTTACGGAAAGAACACCAGAATATGAGTAGGGGGTTTGTTTCTAATCTTGACTACTAATCACCTTGGGTGACCTTCGATAGTCATTTGACCATTTTCGAGCTGCTTCCTCACCTGTAAAAAGGGGCGTGGCAGCAGGACTACTTCTCTTAAAGTTGCAGTTTCACTGTGAACAGCGATCTTTTCGTTTTTTTATTATATGTGTGTGTTGTTACTTCAGTTCTGTTACAGGTTTTCTTGTCTTCCTATCTTCTTTTCCCTTTCTCAGTATGCTTTTTTCTTTCATTCTTTTTTTGACAATGGAATAAATGTAGGTAAACCACAGACATGGCACATATGCTAGCTGCCATTATTTTTATGATCTGTTCAACTTTTTCCACTGCTTTTTCTGTCTTCCAGTTCTTTCCCCAACTCCTTTACTTGACAGTGAGTGGAGGGTGATAGAAGCAGCAGCATCTCCAGGTGGCTGTCAAGTGGGAGGAAAACTCTTTGAATCTCCTTTCCCTCTAGCCTGGGGACTAGCAAGGAGCAGAGTCTGTAATCCTACTGAAGCACTGCCCAAAGGAAGCCTGCAGCACTAGTACGGGCTCAGGCTGGGAGATACTTCTCACTTTCTTCCTCTTTCCAGCTTCCACCAGACCTTTTCTCCTAAGGATAAGGTGCATGACTATCAGGCTCTCACCTCGTATCCTTCAGGTCTGAATGGCCCTTCAGGTCTTAGCTATTACTGGGCTTTTTTGAGATTGTGGCAAACGAAGAAGGGCCATAATAGGGAATGGGCAACCGCGTGATTCTGCAAGAGACTGTTCTTTGGGGTCCTGAGTCATGCTTTGAAACACTTAATTCATAAGGAAGTAGAGCTGATGGAAAAATAGTGATCAGAAAAGTTAGGGATGACTCATGAGAGTGATTGACTAGGTCTTATTCCCCTGGCCAGTTATTTTCTAGTTATGATCAGAATTCCAAAGAAATTACTAGAAGAATGGGGAAATGCATCCTCTACTCTTGACTCAGTGTAATGAGTGTTTCAGTGATCTGGTGGAAAGACTTTTTTTTTTAAATGGCTAAAGAGAAAATAGGAATCAAGGTCCCTGTGAAATTGCTGTGGGATATAGAGAAGCAAAACATTCTAATAATGAGTTTGTATAGATTTTGGAAACAAAGTATTTTTACTTTTTCACCAAGCTTAAGTGGTTTTTCATCATACACTTGGTAGGACTGAGGAATAGAGGCTATAAAGCCCTGGATTAAGTGGTGCTGAAAATTCTTTTCTGGTGGCAGGTGTACACTGGGGCTATGAAGAGACAAAGACTTACCTTGCAATTCTTAGTGAGACTCAGTTCTACGAAGCCCTCCGGAACTGTCACCGCAACAGCCAGCTGTATGGAGCAGTGGCTGAGCGGTTATGGGAATATGGATTCTTAAGGACACCAGAGCAGTGTCGGACCAAGTTTAAAAGCCTACAGACCAGCTATCGGAAAGTCAAGAATGGCCAAGCACCAGAGACCTGTCCCTTCTTTGAAGAGATGGATGCTTTGGTGAGTGCCAGGGTTGTTGCCCCACCCAGTGACAGCCAGGAAGAAGAGACAGCCTCTTGCCCCACCCAGACCACCAGTGAGACCAAAGCTGAGAAGCAAGCTGAGGCTGCAGAAGAGACCATAGAAGAAGATTCTGAGGATGATGAAGAGGATACTGAGGTACCCCTGGGGGTTGTCATGACCCGTGCTCCAGTCTTATTCCAGAGCCCCAGTGGTAAGATCCTTTTACTTTTTGAGGTCTGAGTAGCAGAAGGGAGACAGTGGGATTTAGGAGAAAAATCAACAATCTGAAGAGTAGGAGACTGGCTTTTATACCCAGCTCTTATGGATTCTTCTTGTGACCACCTTCTCTCTTCTCCATGTTTCTTTTCTATTAAAGCAGCTCACAGAGGGGATATAAATTATTCACCTGCCTTGCTTTCTCATAATACATCATCAGTCTGATGGGTGCAAAGTTTATAAGTTCGCTCTCATCTACATCTGAGCTAGTAGGCAGTTTACCTAGGAGGGAGTATGAAAGTTAACATCTCCTAGGTAGCATGTTGTATACCCATAGTGGGATGAAGTTGATTTTGAAAGTTCATTCTTGTTAAATGTTTTTTTCCTCTACTTCAAACTTGCATACAGGTTGTATGTCTACTTTATTCACACCTATGAAAACCGAATAACCTCTTCAGCCACAGCTGGGCACAAGTCCGAGATTTCTTAGGGAATGGACTGTTTGAACCTTAGCCGTTGTGTAAGAAAAAGAAATACTTCACTATGGCTTCCCTCCTTGTGGGAAGAATAATTCTGATTTTGGAGTCATACATGTATGTGAATCTGAACTCTCTTGTCCATTAGCTAGCTGAATGACTCAGAGCAAGTTATTTAAAACCCTGTACGTTTGCTTACATATTACGATGTACCTCACTGAAGCTGATGTAAATGAGGTACTATGGTGAAGCACCTAGCACAGTGCTCAGGCACACAGTAAGTATTTAATAAATAATAGTTTTCTTTTCAAAATGTTCTTCAGATGTACATTCTTCAAGGGTGTCCCATGGAGGTGTTAATATGTTCCACTAAAAAAATGTCTTGTAAGTTAAGGAAGTGCTAAATTACCCTCCTCAGAGGCCCACAATACACACTCACATATTTAAGATTCTGAGATTTCATTAAATTTAACAAATCTCTGTTTCACGGGGGCATCTTACATGACTGAGCTTCTGGATAGAAATACTGTCTTTAGTGGGTACATAAACAGGCTGATGCTCAGTATTCCTTTGCTCTCAGATTTCGTCCAGGGAATTTGGGATCCAGAATTTGAAACATCTGAAAATTCTGCAAATTCAAAGTCAATTTGCAAACTGAAAACTTGCCAAGTATCTGCAAATTCACATAGCGTAGGCCTGGGGAGCCTGGTATTTGGCTCTTAGAAGAATATTAAAAGCTTAGCTTGGGCATTAGAGTAGTGCTTTGGGAACACTCAATGTTTATTCTTCCAGGGAAAAGAGACTGTTTTAGGGAGATATTTCCTAGCAAAATTTCTCTCTCAGAAGACCTTCTGTTCTTTGAAAGACACCAAATATTTTCCTACCCTGTTTTCATTCTCAATATACATTGGAATTTGAGGGGAGGGGGACTCAGATAGCTCTTTTGGATATAGAAATTTTCACGGTTTTCCTGGGTACTCCTGGACCTATCTTAAATCTCGTAGGTTTTCCTTGTTATACTGAGAGAGTTTTCTGAAGATGATGGGTATCCAGGAAGCATTAAAAGAATATATTAATCAGCCCCTATAACAGATGAGAAACATGTGATTGGTTACTAAGCACAGGAGTAAAAACACTGGAATTCTAATTGGTAGTAGTCACTGGGGATCTAGTGCTCCCTAATTTTTATCTTTAATCATCTAATATGATACTTACTTTACCCCCAGCACATAATATTGAGGAAATGGATAACCTTTGAAATTCTATTCTTATATCAGGTTTTGAGGCTGGATTTGATAATGAAGAGAATCTAAAACGAGATATTTCTGAGGAAGTACAACTACATAGAACATTACTTGCAAGGTCTGAAAGGAAACTGTCCCGGCATCTTACTCAGGGTAAAGGTGGTGAGAGTGAATGTAAATCAGGACAACAGTGGGCAACGACCCCAGGGGAGAGAAGAGGAAAACCAACACTCCCAGAGAGGAGTTTAGGTAAAGTTCTAAATCATCAGAGACCTTACTTGGGAGAGAGACCCTGTAAATATCTCAGATACAGCAAAAACTTTGTTCCAAATTCCCACCTCATGCATCAGATATCTCATCAAGTGGAAAATCCATATAAATGTGCTGACTGTGGAAAAAGCTTCAGTCGGAGTGCACGCCTCATCAGACACCGCAGAATCCACACTGGAGAGAAACCTTACAAGTGTCTTGACTGTGGGAAAAGTTTCCGTGACAGTTCAAATTTCATCACCCACAGGAGAATCCACACAGGAGAAAAACCCTATCAATGTGGTGAGTGTGGAAAACGCTTCAATCAGAGCTCAAGCCTTATAATTCACCAGAGAACCCACACAGGAGAAAAGCCCTATCAATGTGAAGAGTGTGGAAAAAGCTTCAACAATAGTTCTCATTTCAGTGCACATCGGAGGATACACACAGGAGAGAGACCTCATGTGTGTCCTGACTGTGGAAAGAGTTTCAGTAAGAGTTCTGACTTACGTGCACACCATAGGACCCACACAGGAGAGAAACCCTATGGGTGTCATGACTGTGGCAAATGCTTCAGTAAAAGCTCTGCCCTTAATAAGCACCGAGAGATCCATATGCGAGAAAAACTTCTGTCACAGTCAGCACCTAAGTAAGCCCCTGAGAATTTAAAGAAAGGATACATGCATTGAAATTGTTAGGAAAAGTCTTCCAATAGTAGATCCATCTCCTAGCTCTGCCCAACGAGCTTAGGAAACCCTCCAAGATTTACCCCACTTTGTCCATGTTTTTCCTGGGTCTATGAATTCCTAAGGTAGTTATCTTAAGAATGAAAGGAAGATTTCAGTCTCTCTCCTTGCCTTCACTGGAAATGAGAAATAACACCTTTATCTCTAAGTGCCTATGTTGTTTCCTTAATAGAGAGGATGTAGTAGTAGATCCCATGTATTTATTTATCCTGATACTCAGCTGCATTTCAACTGGAAAAACTTACCATGACAGCATTTCAGAGAGAGGTTGTGAGCCTTATTCTGAGTGGGTCTAGCTTTTTATAAAATAATGGAAATGCAAAAAAGTGGCTTTTTTTGTTCATATAAGTCTGTGCTCAGAATGACATCAGTCATGTCCACTCTTCATTTACCTTAAAGAATTTAATATCCATCTTGGTTCTGACCTATGAATCATCTTGTTAAAAGCCTAGGTGTTCTATATGGGGAAACAGTATAAACCTTATATAAATATTGAGGTGTGAACCCTGGATTTCTTAATTTCTTCAAAGCTCTGGAATATAATAATATATTTAGAGCATTCTAGATAGATTTTTTTTTTCTTCTATTCCATCTGATACGAATTTCATCTGTCCCTGCTGGTCCAGAAGTGCAAAGAGCTAGCCAGCGGGGTATGTTGATATGAGAGAAGGCATTTAAAGCTGCCAGTAGGGGGCTGTCTGCATTTCGCACACTCTAAACACCTAGTATAGTGTTACACGGCACCCCATGGTCACTGAATACTCATGTGCATTGAGCAGAAACAACTGCCACATACCCATGAGTTAGGAAACAGACCACTTTGTGCCAATAACTCTTTACCCTAATGGCAAGGAGGACAGATTATCTTTGGTCACTGGAATTGCCAATACTTGCACACATGCACATATTCAACTGTCTAGATCTAATTTTTTAAAAAGATTTTATTCATTTGTCAGAGAGTGAGAGAGAGAGCACAAGCAGGGGGAGCAGCAGGCAGAGAAGCTCCTGAGCAAGGAGGGAGCATCCTGCTGATGCAGGACTCATGTACAGATTTATTTCTAAAAGCTCTTCAAACACAAGTGTAATTCTGATCTATATAATCAAATAGTATTGAATAATTGCCCACCTGTTCATAGCAGTAATGATGAGCCCTGTACAGCACAAGGTAAATAAGCCCTGTCCTTATTTTTATAACCTAAAACAGATGACACTGACATGGACAAATAATAAATGCACATGTAGAGCTGCAATAGTTTTAGAGAAATCTATAAATCTAGTAACATTTTGCATAAATGTTAAGGTCTAATGCATTATAGTTTTCTATAAGAAAAACCTGGGAGGATTTTCTTCTCTTTATTCAGGAAGGCTTCATGAAACAGCAAGTGTTCAAGGAAGGAAGGTTACTGGGTAAGTTAGGGTGGGATGAAATCCCCAAACCAATCACAAAACTGAGTGTTGAGTGGGTGAGAAATGGGAAAATTGGAGAGCAAGGTGTTTTACGCAGATGGAGCCAAGAGCAAAGGACAGACTGTAAGGAAAATTAAACAAATCTTGGAGCTGCACAAAATCTGAGGAATAGTATTATCTAGGCTACGCACGAGGCAGAGAACTGCCTTAACTGGGACATGGAGTACCGGAGGCAGATCAGGATGTGGTCCCATCCACCTATAATAAATCAGATACTGCGCTGTTCTTATTGATGAAAGAGCCAGCTTGCACTAGAGAAGAAGAATGAGCTGTTTGAGGGGACTAGCTCCTATGGGAGACAAAGGTCAGAAACTAGTATCTTGAGAAGATACTACAGGGGGCAGGTCTGAGGAAATGTGAACAGATGGCTAAGGTCTAGGATAAGTAGCTGTTTCATATTCATATATAATCAGAGTCCTGTGGCTGGAATGAGGTATTAAAGAGGAGAGGGGAGATAGAATATTCTGTCATTCATAGCTTGCTATGTTAGGTGAGAGGTTGAGTAGGGTTTTGGTATTGAGGGATCATACTACAAAGAATTTCCTAATGTTTATTAGGACAAGATGGTATCTCAATTATGTGGCCTAAGGAGACAGGAAGATAGAAGAAACACCAATCTAAAGCAGTGCCTCAGGATTTGAGATGGTTTAGTAAGTGTGTCTTTTAAATGTGTTTTTTTTTAATATGGGAGATTACTGTCTTTAGTATATTTATGGATAGTTGTGTATAAAAAGTACTGGTTGGGGGTATCAGCAGATATGAATTCCGGTTCCAGATGTCTTGTGTGTAAGTCATCCTGTTTCCATCTCCATAAAAAGTACTGGTTGGGGGTATCAGCAGATATGAATTCCGGTTCCAGATGTCTTGTGTGTAAGTCATCCTGTTTCCATCTCCCTTTCTGTAAAGCAGAATAATGTTTACACCTTAATCTGCCTCTCAGGGATACCATGTTAATAAAAATTAATGTCTATAAAGTACCCAGTGTTTCTTCAGATGGTTCACCCCGTCCCACGCCCCACCAAATATACATGTGCAAATTACTAAGTTGTTGTTGCTAGGAAAAGAAATTTTTACTCACTTTTTTGGCTCCCTGTGTGGGCTTACCAGAAGTATGCCTGTTTGAATCTTTATGTGCTAGACTGAGAAACAAATTAGGATGTGGTAGAAGAGAAATTAGAATGAAAATTCTGTGGTGTCTATATCTATATCCATTAGTACAGTGTATTCGACCTGTCATATTATTATGACCTGTCATAACTGAGCATGGAGAGTAAGTCTTACTTTAAAAGACCCAGTACCAGCCTCCCTTCTCCCCACCAACCTCCAGGTGAAGAGAATGTACCTAAGGAACAGGGCAAAGGCAAACTCTCTTACTGGGGAAAGCCCATTTCATCTCAAATAGCTTAACAAGGCTTTTTCTCCTACCCAGTCTGCATTCCTAAGGATGGAAGAAGCAAGAAATAGTCTTCCAACATTCAAAGAAAGAGAAACCAAGGCCAATGTAGGTGGAGTAAGAGGATCTGTGCACCCTACCCTTTTAATATTCATAAAACCTTTGTGGGGACATACTAAGCAACACATAGAGCAAAGGAAGTAAGGATGTATTAGCAGGAGCTGAACAATCCTATCCTCATCAGTTGTTTTCTAGTGCTATTGTTTCTTTTTCTTCATTTTCCCCACACTACCAATTTTTTTAAAGTATTTATTTATTTATTTTAGAGAGAGAAAGTATGCACTTGCAAACGGGGAAGAGGGAGAAGAAAGACAGAGGGAGAAAGAGACAGAATCTCAAGCAGACTCCATGCTAAGTGTGGAGCCAGATACAGCTCTCCAGGGTAGGGCTTGGCCCCAGGACCTTAAGCCCATGACCTGAGCCAAAACCAAGAGTCAAACACTTAAGCAATTAAACTATCCAGATGCCTCGAGGTAGGTTTGGGGCTCAAACTCATGACCATGAGATCAAGAGTTGCATGTTCCACTAACTGAGCCGACCAGGTGCCCCACATTCTTCCTTTTGATTGCTTACTATGGCCAATTCTACAGAACTTAATAACATTTATATGTTTTCTCTTGTTGTTGCCATTTCTCTTTTACTATAGTTGGAATATGGAGGCTGAGTCTTATTAACTCTGTAGAGAACTATTTTTATGGTGACCAGGTAGGAAAGGGAAGCTGAGATAGAAGCAATCAATTTTTCCATTATTCAATTCAAAATCCTATACACTCAACTGTCCAGTGAGATGCATATCAAAGTTTAGACATATAAAATAGTATATATTCTCTGATATCATTAAGCTTAAAGTAACATGTTATGTGGAGATATTTTAGTTATGAGTTTAAATTACTCCTACATCCACCATGGTGCTCTTTCAGGAACAAACTTTGGAACAATCAGAAGTCAAATTAAAAGCAGGAAATAGAAACCTAAGGAGACCTCAAGAAGCGTCTGGTATAGCTCCGTTATGGTCAAAATTACAGAGGGATAAGTTAGGAACATTTAAAAAAACCCACCACCTTGATTCCAGGGGGATTAATCATGAGAGGGACAAAGCCAGATCTCAGAAGCTAGCTTTATCTGTCACTAGTAGTCACCCTGACTACTGGGTATTCAAAAAAATCCATGGTATACAGTATAACCTGGAGTCAGCAGTTCTGGAGAATACTTAAGTGAAGGGAATTTGAGTAAAACAAGGAAAACAAAATACAGAGCACTGTTGTCACAATTACAAGGCTTAACGGTTTTGGGGGCAATTTGTTTTCCTTCTCCTCACCTTTAGTTATTCTAAAACTCTTCTTGATGACAAACTCCTTTATTTTCCTCAAGGTTTATGATCATTAATGGAGACGGACTGTTTGGTCAAATATCTGGTGTAGTAGGGAGTTTATTTTTTATTTATTTATTTGACAGACAGATCAGAAGTAGGCAGAGAAGAAGGCAGAGAGAGAGGAGAAAGCAGGCTCCCCAGGGAGCAGAGAGCCCAATGTGGGGCTCGATCCCAGGACCCTGGGATCATGACCTGAGCCAAAGGTAGAGGCTTTGACCCACTGAGCCACCAAGGTGCTGTGTGGGGAGTTTAGATAGCCGCCACCTTCAGGTCCCTTCCAGTAAGCAGCATGGAGGTAAGCTCTGTAAGACTTTAGAGCCTGTCAGCCATGGGACCAGTCATGAGTAAGCTACTGGTGATGGAGCCCGTGGTACCTGGCTGCTGTGCTTCAGAGGGAGTGGTGGACAGTTTACTATGTGGGAGATGTCAGGAAGCTCTTGGTTGCAACACATATTCAAAAGTAGTTCACCTCATTGCAGCTTAAAAATGTAACATTTTGGGTTTCAGATGATTCCACTTCCTCCTCAGTTCAGACCTGGTGCTGTCAGAAGCAAAGATGTAGTCGATGGATTTGTAAGACAGATCCCACACCTGAGACTGGGTCAAATTAAATGTTTCAGCTGCTAGTTGGTACTCTTGAGAAAGGTGTGTTGCAAAAACACCCTTATCATCGGTCTGCCAAAACAAAACAAAAATAAAACCAAAAACCAAAAACCAAAATAAAACAAAAAACAAAAGTTTTAAAATTAACAAGGAAATGATTTTTTAAAAACTGTAACTCATGTTTAGTCTATATTTCCCTCTTTACCATGCTTCTTTTAAGAGTCTAAACAAGTCTATAAATGCATCCATGCATATCTCTAACTAAATAGGCCTGTTTATCCTTTTTAAAACAAAATTCAAAAACACCAAGGCAGGGGCTCTCAACCACGGCTGCATATTAAAATCACTAGGAAGCTTTTAAAATGTATCTGTGTACAGGACTCACCCCAGATCAGATAAAACAGAATCTCAAGGGATGGGCACTTGGGCATCAGTATTTTTTTATGTTTCTCTGGGCACTGCCTAGGACCTTTATCCATAGAGCTAAACCTGAGTCACCTGGCCCTCTGCAGCCTCACATGCCCTGATCCTCTCTCACTCCTCTACTTTGGCAGCATCCCAAGGCACACGAGGCACACGAGGCAGTCAGCTAGTAGTGACTGTCGACCTACTACAATAATAAAACAAAAAAGGGGACGCCTGGGTGGCTCAGTTGGTTAAGCAGCTGCCTTCAGCTCAGGTCATGATCCCGGCGTCCTGGGATCGAGTCCCACATCGGGCTCCTTGCTCAGCAGGGAGCCTGCTTCTCCCTCTGCCTCTGCCTGCCATTCTGTCTGCCTGTGCTTGCTCTCTCCCCCTCTCTCTCTCTGATAAATAAATAAAATCTTTAAAAAAAAATCTTTAAAAAAATAAATAAATAAAACAAAAAAGGAGCAAAATACTTCATACAAAACACCTTACACAGATCACAGATGGATGGGCGATGCTGTACCAGAATCCAAAATGATGCTGGTCATAAGATGGAACTGTCTGACTTTTGATGTTTGAGGTCAAACAGAGTTCTAGATGAAGGGAGGAAAAAGTCTCTTATTAAAAGCAGATTAGTAGACTCATTCACCAGTGTTCACCAAGTAGATACGTCAGAAATTTTTCCGAGGTATGTTAATTTTCAATAGTTCATTACTTTACAAAACTGACCTTAGGTATGAAAATTTATAGTTCAGTTAGTGTAGTGGTACAGGATGTATGTGCTGCAAGTTTTGGCAGCAACTGTGCCAGGCAGGGAATTAATATCTTCTTCACAGCTATGTGTGTCCCCCTTTCTTTTATCCAAAATGGAGAGGAAAGGGGAATGTTATAAGCCAGTCCCCATGGAGAAAGCAGGATAGAGTCATGAAGGAATTTTTGAATGGTTGTTGCACTTCTTCCTGGTCTTCTAGTGGAGGCTAAAACAAATGGTAGCACTGCTTGAGGGCTACAGTATTATATAAAAAGCCAAGAGCAGAAATGGACTTAAAGAAAACCCCTAAACTCGTTTAGTCAGACAACCATCTATTCCCTGTCTGCTGCAAGTTAAGTCCATCTTAAGAATGACTTCTATTAACAAATTCCTGCCTTGACACACTACACTGGGCTCCCCAGCCACAGCAGAAATACTTCACTGACTTAATTGATGGTATCTGCTCAGTGTGATAAGGCAGCCTCAACATAAGGCCGACTCAGTCTAAGGGATGGCAGCCTGCCCCCCTCACACGGCTGGGCACAAAGCTGAACTACCACACTAATCGCTATGTAAGTGTTTCCATCTTCGTAACTTCTGTGGATGTTTAAAAATGTCCTTAGTAAAAAGAAAAAAAAATCTCATTATGAATTGCTGAAAACTCCATATGTAATTAAAAAACACACATCACACACAAATGTTTCTGCAAACTGATCATTCAGTAAAATGGTTTTCAGCCAACTGCTTTTTTTCCTCCGGAGAAGGCCTTTCCCAACCATAACACTGACCAGTGGTTATCTCATCACTATTATCTCACACTGTTTAATTTTCTTCAAACACTGACATTTTCTTGTGTAACTGTTTACTATCTCTTTTACCAATGCCAAAATATAAGTTCCTTGAGAAAGAAACCTTGCCTGTTTTGTTTACTGCTCTATTCCCAACAATTTGAAAGTAACTGAAACAGAACAGGCACTTCAAAAATATTTGTTGTTAAATACACATGAGGACAAATACGTAATAGTCAACACACATATAAAACTATGTCTTGGAATCTTCCATAATTCTTAATTTTTAAATAAATGTCATACATTTTCATAACATTAATTTCATTAAAGTCATTTTAAAATACTAGATGACCCTTATTCCTTCAATAAAATAATTATTGAGTTCCAAAAACTGGGGAATGTAGCAGTGAACAAGACAAACAAAGGCCCTGCTTTCATGGAGCTTATATTCTAATGGAAGCTAAAACTTTCTATTACTTTAAGGCTCAGGAGGCACATGTCCAAGCAACTTTTAATTTCTAAATGACACTTAAATATTTAGAATAGGAGTTCTCCACATAAGGGTTGCAACCTGGTGGCTGGGGACAAATGTACACTCTTGTCTGGAGGACGTGAAGCCTTACGCCTTACCCAGTGGTATCTGGTATTGCCTCACGAAGTCTACCAGGTCCAGGGATCCTCCCTCAGAGGAGTTGAGAAATGTCCCATGCCCAATTCTGTCAGGAAGCAGATCCAGAAGTACTTGTGTTTCTTGTTTTTGGTTTGGAATCTGAAAAGGGGGGGGGCATAAGTAACCTCTTTCAGTGATTTTTTAAAAAAGATTTATTTATTTGACAAAGAGACAACGCAAGCAGGGGGAGTGGGAGAGGGAGAAGCAGACTTCCCACTGAGCAGGGAGCCAATGCAGGGCTCAATGTGGGGCTCGATCCCAAGACCCTGGGATCACGAACTGAGCTGAAGGGAGATGCTTAATGACTGAGCCACCCAGGTACCACTTTCAGGGATTTTTAAAGGTACTTTTTTCTGTAGCCAGCTACTTTGTCTCTCAGAGAAGATAATGCATTCTGGAAAGCTGAACTATCTATACCTTCCCAGCTTTCTTCTTTGCCTTTATTTTCCCATTCATTTCCCAATATTCTTCTAGATTTGTTTCAAAGGTAGTAATAATTATGGTTAACAAGCATAATAATAATAAACACTTTTAGACCTGCTTTGTGCCTTTTCACAATAAATTCTCCTTTAAACCTCACAAGACTCTTATAAAGTACTAAGATGAAAAAAACTGAAGTTCAGAAAAAGTAACAGGATCAACTTGGGAACAGAACTGAAACAAGAAAGGGACCTTTCATTTTTTTTTTTTTTTTTCCTTCTACATTACACTTCTCTACACTTGGGATTTCTTCAGATATACCTAACTTATGTAGTTAAAATTTAAAGTTTTTTTTTTTTTTTCAAGTTATCTAAGGCCATGGAGCTCTGTCTGACTCCAGGGCCCAGATTCTCTGTGTAGTGTACTCATGTTTTATTTTATTTATTTTTTTTAAGGATTTTCTTCATTTATTTGAGAGAGACAGAGACAGAACGAGCTCAAGCAGCGGGGGGTGGGGGGCAAAGGGAGAAGGAAAGAAACTCAAGCAGACTCCATGCAGAACCCATCTGGGTCTCGATCTCATGACCCTGAGATCATGACTTAAGTGGAAATCAAGAGTCGGATGCTTAACGGACTGAGCTACCCAGGTGCCCCATTTATGTTTTATTTTGACACAGGTAGCTACATACATACCACAGCTACCATGAAAAGGTCTAGATGTACTCTATCTGCTAGACAGCCTACAAGACAAATGACCATAACATGAGGAAATGAAGTGTTTCATATCTAATGAATCAAACAAGAAAAGCAACAGAATAAAGAATATTAAAAAGAATTGTTAAGGAAACAAATTGGCAAAAGAAAAGAAAAAAAAAAAAGAAAAGCAACAGAGACTAAGGTAAAGGGAAGGTTCTGATGCTGTGCACAAAGACCACAGATAACGGGTCACAGTAACACATGTTGGTTGTTCCATTTTATTGACCATAAGCTTCAATCAGACATCAGTTCCATTAGCAAGAGGGAAGTCCTATGAGTGACAGATCTTTTTGTTCAGAGTGTGGAAACACAGATCCTACCTTTTAAGTTCTGCCACCAGATTACTCTTTGCTTATAGACATGAAAATATCAGTATTGACAAGAAGCTCCAATTTTTCCTTAATTTTTAAGTCATGATGCTATTCAACATTTATATATTACTGCATCTAATACAAATAACTCTGTGAGGAAAGTAGCCTAAGTATTATTTCCTGTACTTGAGACAATAAACTCCAGATTCATCAATCTGTATACACTAATCATGTACAGCTTTTTGTATGTCAAAAAAAAAAAAAAAGAAAAAGAAAAAAGAAAATGTATGTCAAAAAAAAAAAAGAAAGAAAGAAAGAAAAAAACCAAAAACAAATAGAAGTACTTCGTTATAACGTAAACCCATCCGTAAAATGGGGGAAAGTGTAGTTGACTCCCTTGTTTGCCTCATAGGGATGTGCTTAAGTAAGTGACTGTTCTCTAGCCATCATCTCTACATTATCTGTCATTGTGCTCATGTTGCCAAGGAGCTGGGGCCCAATGATGGGCACCTGATCTTCTGATGAGCCTTATAAAATAATAATGAGCTACTTCTTTTCTTGCCAGTGCACGTGATACATTGAGGTCCCTTACCCTACGAGGACAGGTGAGATGAACTGGTGTTTTTCAGTGACAGCTTGCCAATGACAAGACTGATGATGAAAACTTAACACATTTTCTTAGTAAGATGTCAATAACTTTTTTTAATGACATAATGATACTGTGAGTCAATAGCCACCCTCATGAATGACAAAAACAGAAACAGTAACAAGGGACTAAAGCAAGTCATACCTTTATCATAATTTACAATAAAAAAATTTCTACTTTCCTTCTTGTCTTTTTTTTTTAATCTCCAGGTTTAATTTTAGCCATTTACAAATGATTATTTTCACCGTAATCTATCTTCTCCAGCCTAATTTTACAATATTATTTACCTCTGAAAGATGCAATGCCAACTTCAGGCCTGCTTTTTTAGCTTCTAAAAGTGGTTCCAAGAAGTCTTTTGCCTGTCCTACCTTGAAGATAAAAGTTAAAATGAAGATGCATGAAACTTCTAGGCAGACTGAAGAATCAGCTACTGTGTGTCAATAAACAAAGGAATAAAATAATGGCAAGTGAAAAAATGTCAGATTGGCTCATTTGAAAATTTCAATTATAAAGCACCTACAGTGTGCCAGACACTTTAGGGAACATAAAGCTCACAAAAACAATCCCTGCTGTCAAGAATATTGAGTCACATATCAGCAAACCTGAAGTCAATCAGCCACACTAGATATAGAGGTTACCAAGTTTTATTTCTGTAAGGAAATCCTAAATATCTAGTGCTAAGGAGGAGAACCCACCTGATTTAGGAACCTGTAGGACTATAGCAAAGAAAGCTTCTACCAAATGGATGAATGAAACGAGAGCACAATGGTCCAGGTTTAGACAAAGCCTTAAGAACCAGTTTCATGGGACAATCTAAATCCTGTGGTTTTCAACCAGGGACAATTCTGCCCCCGCCATCCCCCCACCACCCCGGAACTTGGTATTATCTGGAAACATTTTTGGCTGTCACAACCAAAAATGCTACTGGTATCCAGTGGGTAGAGAAGAAAGGAATGCTACAAAACATGCTGCAATACACCGGACATTCTCCCAGGATAAAAAATTATCTGGCCCAAAATATCAGTAGTAACATAAGTGAGACACTGTGTTTGAATCTGACATTCAAGAAGCTCTAGGCCAGCCTTTCTCAACTGGGGGGTTCTGTGAGATAAGTAAGGCATAGCCATAATTAAATACTAATTATTAGATAAACACTGTATGTAATGACTTAATTTCTCTCTTCTCATTCAGATCTTTTTTCTTTTTTAGAGAGCTTAATTCTTCCATAGAACCCTGGTTGAGAACAGCTGCTATAGACATTCTGGTCATCCAGGGCAGAATAGGTCTTTTTTTTTTTTTTAAGGTTTTATTTATTTGAGAGAAAGAGAGAGAATGAGTAGGGGGGAGAGGGAGATGCAGACTTTCTGCTGAGCAGGGAGCCCCAGTGTGGGGCTCAATCCCAGGACCCTAGGATCATGACCTGAGCTGAAGGCAGATGCTTAACTAAGACACCCAAGTGCTGCCCCCCATCCACCTTTTTTTTAAGATTTTATTTAAGAATAGGTCTTCATCCACTGGGAGCCTGCTAGACCTCTGGAGAATGCAGGATGCCCCAACCTAATACTTATCCCACAAACTGATTCTACTTTTCAGAAATAAAAAGTATTTAAGAAAAACAGCTTACAGTAGGGTCTCCACTGAGGTCAAGGCCAAGAACTGTATTGTCAGCAGAGAGGAAGAACTCTTCCGCAAGTTTAACAGTCTCCTTGGCTACTGAAGGGCCACCTCTTCTGTCAATTGCTATCAAATACCTTTAATATAAGAAAAACACAGTTGAAAACAAATATAGTGAGGATGAAAAAAACAACTCTGAGTATGGCCAGAGAGGTATGGCAGGCTACATGTAAGTCACTTAGTAGAAGTACAGCCTGACTGACAGGACAGCTTACTTTGCCAGACAGCTTGAGACCATAAATTCCTAAATAGTACCAAACATCTAGTTAGTGTTCAAACTCTTAAATGTTTCATGTTTTTTTTTTTTTATTCTTGCATTTGTTTTTTAGTTTGATTCAGAATTCAACTGAAGTCCACAGTGGACTTCAGATTTATTCTGAAGGCACTCCCTCCACACCCCACCTTCCCTTCTCCGCAAACCCCCACTGTTTTTCTTGAATTTATTTCTTGAATTTAAAGAAACCATATCCTTTTTCTATAAAGTCTCCTACAATAGTCATTTTGCTGAGTGAATTCCTGTGTTGTTAACCTATTTCTTCTGTCTCTTGTATCTCCTACAAATTGAAAACTGGATCTAGTCTAGAGGCTTGATCAGATTCAAATTCTTAGCAAGATTATTTCATAAGTGGTGGTGTGTTATTTCATTAGAGGGCTTAGACTCATTATTTCAGTAAGTGTTAAAAAATTGGTAATATTCTAACACATATCCAATAGCTGATACAAGTTCATTCTTCATGTTAGCTGAAATTCTACAAGCCATCTAATACCCAGAGAATCTCTACTAATATTGCATAATTTTCCTCTCACATTTATTAATTTATCTATTTTTTTTACACACATGAAATTCCTCCAGCATTTATTTATTTATCAAATTTGGATCAATGATATATAAATGCAGTCTTTTTTTTAAATTCACAGTTTATCCTAGCATTAAATATTAGAAAACAATATAAATCATATGACCATAACATAACTGTCTTCTGCTAAATGTTTTAGGATATTTTCCACTTTTTTATAAATAACCCTATAGGGGTGCCTGGGTGGCTCAGCTGGTTAAATATCTGCCTTGGGGTTGGGTCATGATCCTGGGGTCCTAGGATTGGCCCAGTGTTGGGCTCCCCACTCAACAGGAAGTCTGCTTCTTCTCCCTCTGTCCTTCCCCTTTGCTCATGCTCTCTCACATTCTTACTCTCTCTAAAATTAAATAAATACTTAAAATAAATAAATAACACTGCAATAAAGATTCTTACACAAAAATCAATTTATTTCTTTGGATACATTTCTAGAAGTGGAGTACTGGGTCAGAAGGAAACATTTTTATACATCTTAATACATACTACTTTTTTAAAGAGGTTTTATTTATTATATACGCTTACTAGCAGTGCGTAAGTTCACAAACAGTGGTCATTACCCTGTTTTCTGGCAGGGGGGGCTACAGAAATGGCATTGTAACATTTCTTTTTAAAATTGTCTAAGGGGTGCCTGGGTGGCTCAGTGGGTTGAAGTCTCTGCCTTCAGCTCAGGTCATGATCCCGGGGTCCTGGGATCGAGCCCTGCATCGGGCTCTCTGCTCAACAGGAAGCCTGTTTCCCTCTCTCTCTGTCTCTGCCTACTTGTGATCTCTGTCTGTCAAATGGATAAATAAAATCTTTAAAAAAAAAAATGGTCTGATTGGAGGGCGCCTGGGTGGCTCAGTCGTTAAGTGTCTGCCTTCAGCTCAGGTCATGATCCCAAGGTCCTGGGATTGAGCCCCGCAATGGGCTCTGCTCCGTGGGGAGCCTGCCTCTCCCTCTCTTACTCCCCCCACTTGTGCTCCCTCTCTGTCTCTGTCAAATAAATAAATAAACAAACAAATAAAAATCTTTAAAATTATCTGATCGGGATGCCTGGGTGGCTCAGTCAGTTGAGTGTCCAACTCTTGATTTCGGCTCAGGTCATGATCTCAGATTTGTGAGATCTAGACCCATGTCGGCTCCATGCTCAGCAGAGAGTCTGGGTGAGATTCTCTCTCCCTCTCCCTCTGACTTTCCCCTAGCCCCTGTACACTTTCTCTCTCTCTCAAATAAATCTTTTTAAAAAATTACCTGATTAGTGAGATTAAATAGTTCCCTACAGACTTATCAGTCATTTGTAGGTCTTCTTTTCTGAATTCTCTTCTTTTGCCTGCTTCTTTTTGGGAAGGGTGTGGGTGTTAGTCTAGTTAAGCTTAATTTGGAGAGATTTTATAAGCAGAAATTATACAGGTAGCTTTCTTCCTTCAAGGACTTATTGAGCCCTGATTAGTGTCATCTCTCGTCTAAGTACTGTGTAAACAAAAGACAAGGTTCCTGGCCTCATGAACTTATACTCTAGTAGGTATGTACACACAAATAAAACAAGATAATTTCTGATCTTATCAAGAAGAGTGCCATAAGGAAATAGAAAGGATTACTAGAGGATTTGTGTGTGTGGGGGGGAATCTTTAGATAAAATGGTCAAGGAAGGCCCCCGAGGAAGTGACAGTCAAATTGAGAACTTGATAATGAAAAACCAGCCATGCAAGGATATGGCAGGAACTGTGTTCTAGGCAAAAGTAACAGGATGTACAAAGATGCTGACATGAGACATTCTTGGCCTATTTGAGGAACAGAGAACAAACCAGTGTGTAATAATGACAAGTGGTCCACATAAGGCTATTGAAGTAAGAGAGGCAACCAGGGGCGCCTGGGTGGCTCAGTGAGTTAAAGCCTCTGCCTTTGGCTCAGGTCATGATTTCAGGGTCCTGGGATCGAGCCCCACATCGGGTTCTCTGCT
This sequence comes from Mustela nivalis, assembly GCF_964662115.1. NCBI lineage: Eukaryota > Metazoa > Chordata > Mammalia > Carnivora > Mustelidae > Mustela > Mustela nivalis. Next base: position 83,351,407 of record NC_139025.1, read on the forward strand.
CAGCAGGGAGCCTGCTTCCCCGTCTCTCTCTCTCTGCCTACTTGTGATCTCTGTCTGTCAAATAAAGAAAATCTTAAAAAAAAAAAAAAAAAAAAGACATTAAAAAAAAAAAGAGAGAGAGGCAACCAAATCACATGGGACCATGTAGGCCACAATAAGAAGTCTGGATTTTGGCTGAAGAGCAATGGGAAACTGTATTTGTCTAGAGCAACAGTACTCAAAATGTTTTGCCACATGAATAAACTCAGCACTGCATTCTCAACTTTAAGCAATAGATTTCTTGACTCCATTTTTCTAAAAGTCAGTTATTGTTTGATTTATAAAAATCTATTATACTTATGATCAAAATAACAACATTTTCACCTTCTAGTTTTTTTAAAATGGTGAACACTAGGTACAATGCTTCTTACCTAACATCAATGTCAATGTTTTCTTGTTTGGACTGTTTTATACCCTCAAGTACAGATTCCACATAAGTCTTTTTAGTCATTCCTGGAAAAGGACATAAAGAAAGTATTTGTAAAGAGATAATCAACTATTTTATCCTTCAACATTAGCATCCCTCTATGAACAATTACGTTTTTACTTTATGCTGTGACAAGGGCATAATTAGAGAGGAGTTAAAACATAGTCCTATGGGTACATTTTCATAAATGCTAACAGTACTTTAGTACATTTTTTTAAATGAAGTACTAAAAAGCAGAAATGGAAAGAAAGACATACAAAATATAAGCCCATTTAAAAATTATTCTTAGATCTAACAGAAATTAAACTACTCTCATGGGGTGCCTGGCTGGCTCAGCTGGTAGAGCAGGCAATTCTTGATCTCAGCATCGTGAGTTCAAGCCCTGTGTTCAGTGTGGAGCCTAGTTAAAACAAACAAACAAACAAACAAACAAAAAAACTAACAAAAAGAAACAAAACAAAAAACCCCATCACACAAATTGCTGTAAAAATCTAAAATGCCTGTTCTAAAAACACAGGAACAGCCCTTTTCTAAGGCTTGGCCTCAAAAAAAACAGAAACAAAAACAAAAGATTTTCCTCTATTAGAACAATGTTCTCCTGCTGGTCCAGAAAAAAAATCCCTTCTTGGGCTCCTGTCTCTTCAACCCTGGTCAGGCTCAGTGTTTCCTATCCAGGGCACTATAGCAGTTCTTCCAATTTTGGGTGTACAAGTCCTCTTCTTCTGGGGGGCTCTGAAAGAGCACTCTCCAGAACAACTTCCTCTAAAATACTCTTGTACCCAGTCACAGAATGCTTATTTTTGGCAGAAAATCTCCAATAACACAGAAAATTATAAAGAAAAAAATAATGAGTAACCTGTAATTCCACCACTCAGAGATAACCACTCTGTTTTTCTAAGTATACATATTTTTTTAATAGATGAGATGCTACCAGGTATATATGTACCCTATTCAGTTGTTTAATACAGTCCTATATTCTGAGTGTTATCCCTAAGTCTTTACAGTAGCTTTGCAAATATTTTTAGTGGCTGCCTCATATTCCATTAATCCTTATCTAACCATCCCCCTATTATTGCATATCAGGTTAACATCCCTCTTGGAATCTCCATTCACAGAGCAAACTAGCTCTAGTAAGTGGCAGGTTTTTTTTCTCTCCTTCCCTTTCACTATCCTCACCAGGGTAACTTGGAACTGATCCTACAATTTAAAAATGCGAGATAAGAATCTTCTGCTTGTCCCATCTCAACACTTACTTTATGGAGTTTTAAAAAGCTTATCCCCTAAATGACTGGGTTGTACATGTCACAAGATGAACTGGCAGAGCCTTTTCAGGTCACAGACAAGGGACTAAGAGGGACCCAATGACCCCACATACTATCTCTCCAATCTGTCCTTATGAAAAGAGGGTTCCAGGAAGTTTCTCCAAACCACATCCAGATGCACTCATCTCCATCCAGAGAGGTTCTACCACATCACCACTTGCTCCTGGCATAAGACACTATCAGTCTCCATGCAATGACTGAAAAACCTTCATTTCTGTGATCATAATAAAACACGATTCAGCATCTACTCAGTGGCACTGTCTCACGAGTGCCCTTGATGAAAGGAGCAAGAAGTAGCCTCTGTTTAAGACAATGTAACTATAAGGAGCAAGTATTCTTTCCTCAAACTGAGGAAAAAACAAGAACCAGCGAAATTTTTGTAGGCCTTGTAATTTCCCTTAAACAGATAATTCTTGACCTGACTTTTTTTTTTTTTAAAGAGATTTTATTTATTTATTTGACAGATGGAGATCACAAGAAGGCAGAAAGGCAGGCAGAGAGAGCGGGGGGGGGGGGGGGGGAGCGGGCTTCCTGCTGAGCAGAGAGCCAATGCGAGGCTCGATCCCAGGACCCTGGAATCATGACCTGAGCCGAAGGCAGAGGCTTTAACCCACTGAGCCACCCAGGCGCCCCTTGACCTGACTTTTTAATTTAACACCTCACTCATTAATAATGTACATCACTAATGCGCATCAGAAGATTTGGACTGTTGACTCTACTACAGTGTAAAAGTAAGTGCTTCATATTCTTAACTTACAAACACATGAATCATCAAAGCACAGAGGAAAAAAGTACATTTGCTGAGACGTAATTAAACTCTACCTGTAGCATTTTCTCCTCTGGGTGTGCTCCTTAGTTCCAGGTACTTCACACCATCATCTGCAAATTCTTTAATGACATCTTTTGTGACCTGATGGTTAAGGCAATGGACACAATATTGATAAGGTTAGTGAAAGGATCCCAATGAAAATGCCAAATGCTACAGCTTTATTTCACACATTAGATTTGATCTGCAAAAAATGCTGGAAGTCTCTCATGTGGTTAAGACAACCTGCTTTGTCACAACCCTTGCTGGAAATTGCTCACATCAAACAAGTCTGCACATCTTACATACTTTTTCTCTTCTCTCCTTTTAGCCATTTCTTCATTTTCTAGTGTTCATAACAGTAGCTAATAAGACAGAGAAATGAGGCAAACCTAAAACTGAGTGTGTAGTGCAGTACTAGGAAGGTATGTATGGAAATAAGTGGCTGAAACAATTAGGCATTACTGATGTACCACTCAAAGTCATGGCTTATGGTTCTTATTCAAGTTATTTATGAATAAGCTGGATTTTTCAAAAGTTTCTTCAGGCAGGGTGAAATTGTCCCTAGGAGTACTAAGAAAACTCTCTTTGGCAAAGAGAATTGGTGATAGATATGAGTAAAATGGTATCCAATTTAGCACAAATTAAACAACTCAAAAATGACTAAATTACCAGGGTAAAAGATATCAAAAGGATTAAGGGCATGTTTTCCTTCTCTGCAATGAATCCTAAAAAAGTACCAAATCTAGAAGAAAAAAGGACCAGGTTGGAAACGCTGTGACAACCAGCTCTAGCTAATGCTTGTAGTTGGTATCCTAATCTTAACCTGTTTTGACCACATGCACATAAGTGGGCAAGTGCAACGTCCTGGCAAGGGAACAAGGGTTGGCTGATTGTGTAGACAGTGCCTAACAAGGTGGGACTACTTTAGTGGATTCATTGTAATCTAAGGTCTGGGCTTCATCAGGTGTGTGTGTGTGTGTGTGTGTGTGTGTGTGTGTGTGTGCGCGCGCGCGCGCATATGTGTGTGTACACACATACACTTACCTAAGACAAAAAGGAGTTTATTGTAATATTAGAATATAAATATTACTAAGCTGAGATTCACTAGGAGGTCTGGAGAATCAGCCTCAGAAATTATACAACTCAGGACAACACAAAAGCATTCAAAACCATGTAACACTCTTGGACCAAGCAAGACACCCCTGCTTTCTCCACCACCAAGCATGACCCTGCAGCTTCTGTACCATCATCACAGGCACTGGACCCCATAGCACTGGTGCTCCCCAAACTCCGTGTTGCTGCCAATGCTACCACCAGAGTGTGGGCCTCATCTATGCAGGCTATGGAACTGCATCTAGTTACTGGCTCCAGAGCAGACACAGAGAAGCCAGCTCCCTCTACTCCAGCTCACATGTGGCTAATGCAGAAGCCTATCTGTTATGTATGCAGTGACTTGGAGGGTGAAGTGAGGGTATGAAGTGGCAGTCCTCAGTGACTGATGAGACCATAGCTACCATCCAATGCCCCCTCTCTTCGTTTCTTGAGCAGCCAGTGAAACCAAATAAAACAAGAGAAGACTATTGGCAAGTATGGAATGAGAGCAATGAGACAATTTATCTAGGTCCTAGCGAGGCCTGTGGAATCATCCCTACCCATGTCCACATCTGTGTCTGCCAGACTCAGCCCTTTCTGCTCCACACTGCAACTGGTACTAAGGACAACTCTTATTTGAGTTCCTTCTTCAGACAGAGTACATCACGATTAGTTAAGTTTCTGCTTACAAAGGATGTTAAGACTGCATCTCTTGAATGAGAAGGAATATAAGCTCTGGAACCAAAGACAGTCAATTCTACCACTTGCTTTCTCTGTGAGTGACCTTGAGCAAGTTACGTGTAATCAATTTAAGCCTCAGGGTTTTTTTCATCTGCAAAACGGGAACAATAAAAATACCCACTTCAGAGAGCAGTCTTGAATGTAGTGTCTGGCACATGTAATAGTTAATATTATTATTTCAAACACATTCCAATCCTTTTTCTTTCAGATTACATCCAGATCATCTTGACTAGACTGTTAAGTGATCCACACACAACAAAGAATCTCTTGGCTTATTCCTACAGTGTTCATTTATTATATGTAAATGTTATTAACTTCACTCTCAGTGTCATCCTTCTGAACCACCTAAAGTTGCTCATTCTAGTACCACTATGTCAAATCACAGAATCTTAATTCCTTATCTCATTTTATATTTTTTAAAGATTTATTTATATGAGAGAAAGAGAGCACATGTGCAAGTGCATGATTTAGCAAGGGTCGGGGGAGGGGCAGACGGAGCAAATCCCCAAGGGGACTCCTGCACTGAGCCTAAGGAGGGCTCAATTTTATAACCCTGAGATCCTGATCTGAGCTAAGTACCCAGGCAGGGACCCCCTCCTTACCTCATTTTATTTTGTTTTATTTTCTTTCTAAAAATTTTATATATTTGAGAGAGAGCAAGAGAGAAAGAAAGCAGAAGCAGGGGGAACGGGGCAGAGAGAGAGAGAGAAGCAGGGAGCCTGATGTGGAAATCGATCCCAGGACCCTGGGATCATGACCTGAGCCAAAGGCACATGCTCAACCAACTGAACCACCCAGGTGCCCCCTTACTTCATTTTAATAAAGTGTTTTACCAGTTTTGAAAATAATAAAATAATGAGCCTGGCATTACTGTAGCCCTACATAAGCTCTCAGAATCCAAGATTTCATCAGTTTTGCTCTGTTACAATCAACAAAAGAAAGTGAGACATTCCTAGCAGCATTCAATAGTGTCTGCTGAGTGGCTAATTAGATAATCCTCCTTTAGGTTCCTGTAAGTCCCTATATGTATCTCTAACATATAGCTTACCTCATTATGTTGGATTTATCTGCTTATGGATCTGTCTCTCTCCCTCCTCAGGGGCCAGAGACCATGTCCATCTATCTTACCTCCCAGTCTTTAGCAGAGTGCCTAGAACACTGTGGACACTTGAGCAACTTTTGTTGAATTAGACTTTTAGAGCTAATTCTCCACCAAAAGGTAATTAAATTACTTAATACTTATCATGAGGATCAGTTTCAGCCACGAAGGAAAATTCTTTCTTGACCAGTCAAAAGTTATTTTTCCAGAAACACAAGTTTTCCTCTTACTCCACATTTTTTTTCCTAATGGTTAGGAACACTAATAAGGATTCTGTTTTTCTCCATTTAAAAAGAGTACATTTTAAAATGCCATGTAGGGATACTTGGGTAGCTCAGTTAGTTGGGCATCTGCCTTCAGCTCGGGTCCTGATTCCAGGATCCTGGGATTAAGTCCTGCATCGAGCTCCTTGTTCTGCAGGGAGCCTGCTTCTCTGTTTACCTGCTGTTCCCCCTGCTTGTGTGTGCTCTCTCTGACAAATAAATAAAAGTTAAAAAAATAAAATTAAAATAAAATACCACCCTAGTCAGACAATGATACAGAAACCAGTCTTCCATATCAGAGAGTAGTATCACAGAGCTACAAGTAAGAGAACACAGTGGTGTCCTCTAGTCCTTCACTCCCAGAGAGAATTCAATCTCTAAGTACTTCTGAACTTCATTCTCTATACTGTCACCCAGGCACTTAAAAGTATCTCAAGCAATACAGATAAAGCCGTATCAAAGGAATGCCCACCTATGCTCAAATACTTCATGTTATATATGGAAAACAGGACAAGATTTTATCCTCTATGTAACAGAATACATTGACCTTGCTTCTCTTCTCAGATCTCTTATAATTAGCTCTTGGCAAATGTCTTACATGGCTTTTGAAAAGAGTTGCCATAAAAAAGCAAAAAATATTTTTCAGTTGACTCTTGATGAAAGCAAAAATTCAAGTGCAATACCAGAAGGGCATAAATTACAAATAAATTTTAAACCACTCTAATAATTCTTCATTTCTCACCATTAGAATATCTTCAGGGCTAGTAGTAAGCTGATGAATAATTTGAAACATCTGGAAACATCTGCAACAGGAAAGTTTTAACATACTCTAGTCATCAAAAACTTGTCACTCGACACAAGCCCACTAAATTGAATGAATATATTTTAGACTAATACTAATTATATATTGTAAGGAACTACAGAATAGGTTTTTCAAAAATTACACTGACCTGGGAGGATAATCAAATAACTGAAAACTAAATGTTACTTTTAAGTGGGGAAAAAACAGTTTTCCTTTGCCACTTCCCTACTCCCTGCTGATTAGCAGCAAACAGGAAGAAAAATCAATAAGCCCACATTTTCAGGTCTAAAGAATATTCTAATATAGTATAACTTTATAAACAACATAAAGCATTAAAAATACTGTCAATGGTCTAACAGCTGGGGAAAAAAATGCTGTATGTCAAGTTACACTCTCCACAGCAGATGGCTACCCAATTCCTTTAACTACTAAAATCTGGATTCTTATAGACTATTTCCAATCTCAAAACAGTAACAGAGATAAAAAGAAGCATGTCCACAACTTCCCTAAACTCACTCTTTTAAAGTTCTTTTCTTTCCCTTGTCAATCATAGTCATCTGATTGTCGATTTTAAGACCTGGCTTCTTGGCTATCAATTTCTTCATGGTATTAGAACTAATGGATCCATTCAGGTGGGCATGAAGTTCCTAAAACAAGAGAATACAGTCAATAAAAATTTCTCAAGTATCCACCAGATTAATAGCATCCTACCAGGTACCTGATGTCTGTAATCTGCAGTAGGCAAACTGCCTACTAGATGTAGATATATAACTTTTAAGGTTTACAAATCTTACAAATTCTCCCTGTAAAATGTACTTTTCTTTGTGGAAAACAAACAAACAAACACAGACATTTTTATAATTAGCAACCACTCCAGAATTCTGTGGTTGAATTCTTACCACTTTAGGTAATTCTGAGTAAAAGGATGTCTTCCATGGCTGTTGGTGTTTTTCTGCTTCCATCCTGATTTCACAGAAAGGTCTTTCTCCAAATACTCTTCTGGTACAATGTGCTTCAGCCAGCAAGTTTTGTGGTCTTGAATTTCCTTCAGATTGCGTTACATCCACACGTTTTGATACGATAACCTGTATATGTAGCTCTGGGCTCAGCTTCCCCTATTTAAACAAATGTGAACATTTTCAGACGTTGACATAAAAACAAAGAAACAGAATTTGCCACTTTATACCTCAAAAGACAAAAGCCCCTTCAACACTATTTAGGCAAATTAACAATCTAACCTAGAAATAAGAAAAGGCCTCAGACTGCTGGAGATTCTCTCTCTCCATCTCTTTCCCACTACCCCTCTCCCCTGCTCATGCATGCGTGTGCATTTTCTCTCAATAAATAAATAAATAAAATATTTTTTAAAAACTGTGCAACACTGCACAGAGCCACAGAAATCCACAGAAAGGCCAACACAGGATGAAATAAAAGTGGCATTTCAACAAAATGCTATAGGAGGTGCTTCATAAATAGTAACACATGAAAATGATAGGCTGTTTAACTAACATGCTTACTACTCCTACCAAAATACATAGAAGACAACATTAAGATGGAAAAACACATCTTCTGTAGGTAAAATCAATTTACCATAAATTGACTTTTAAACTCAATGTTAATCAAAATATTCCACGTTATTTCTTAGAAATTGATTTTTAAAGTTCATGTGGAAGACTTAACTTATAAAATTATCCAGAAAAAATTGTGGATCTCAAAAGAAAAATATCCAATATTAGTGAAGGTATGAGTAAAAGTTCTGGTGGAAGCAAAACTTGATATGGTCTTTTTGGAAAGCAATTTGGCACTATCTATCAACACACACAAACACAAAACACCATTTATTTTCTGACCCAATAATTCTACTTTTAAGAATTTATCCTGGGGCATCTGGGTCGCTTATTTGGTTAGATGTCTGCTTTCAGCTCAGATCATGATTCCAGGGTCCTGGGATCGACCCCGCACTGGGCTCCCTGCTCAGTAGGGAAGCCTGCTTCTCCCTCTCCCTTTGCCTGCCACTCCCCCTGCTTGTGTGCACACTCTCTTTCTCTCCATCCAATAAACAAAATCTGAAAAAAAAAATGATCCTATATCTTATAGGATATTCACACTTTTTTAAAAAATATTTTATTTATTTATTTGACAGACAGAGATCACAAGCAGGCAGAGAGAGAGGAGGAAGCAGGCTCCCGCTGAGCAGAAAGCCGGATTCGGGGCTCAATCCCAGGACTCTGGGATCATGACCTGAGCCAAAGACAGAGGCTTTAACCCACTGAGCCACCCAGGCGCCCCCCAAAATACATTTCTTATATAATAGCAAAAACTGGAAACATCCTGAATGTCTATCAGTAGGCTAAATTAATTTTATCTCAGTCCAACAGAGTATCTATGACTATAGGGAAAGACTTCTATGATATAATGTTACTTCCAAAAAGTAGCAAAATATATTGCTTAGAAAGATGGCATTTATGAACAAAGCATGTTTTATTTATTCATAATTATGGGTTGGAAGTGGAAAATGTCAGGGGAGAGAATTTTGCTTTAATTTACCTTACACAGTGTTCTGCAACTTAAAGGTTTTACAAACATGTAATACTTGACTGCTTTCTGAAATAACTTTAATAAATTAAAATGTTAATCAATAAATTTATATAATTTACTTAATAATTTTAATAAAAATAATAAAAACATGGTTTAAAGTAATTATTTATAAAATTAAATAATTTTTAAAACTTGCAGAACAGTGGTGCCTGAGTGGCTCAGTCAGTTAAGCATCTGCCCTTGGCTCAGGTCATGATCCCAGCGTCCTGAGGTTGAGCCCTGTGCCTGGCTCCCTGCTCAGTGGGGAGTCTACTTCTCCCTCTCCTTCTCCCTGCCACCCCTGCTTGTGCTCTCTCTCTCTCAAATAATTAAATGAAATCTTTAAAAAAAAAACCTTGCAAAACAATTTTATTATTATGAATTGTGAGAGGGAAGAACTTCTATGTTTAGACAATGGAATGACAGCCTAAAAAAGTACTTAGGACATTTTTCATAGCAGGCTGATAATAAATCTGACAAATGGCTAGCTTTTTTAATATATTTTCAGGGATGCCTGGGTGGCTCAGTCAGTTAAGCCTCTACCTTCAGCTCAGGTCATGATCCCAGGGTCCTAGAATTGAGTCCCACAGTGGGATTCCTGCTCAGTGGGGAGCCTGCTTCTCCCTCGGCCTGCTGCTCCCCCTTTCAGTGTGGGCTCTTGCTCTCTGATAAATAAATAAATAAATAAAAACCTTAAAAAATATATATATTTCCAATCCCACTCTAGCATTCTGATCTTATTTTGTGCCACATTCAAACCAACCTCAAGACTGGTCTTTAAGTAAATTTACTGACCCACTGGCTACAATGTTAACCTCTGTAAATTTGAGATCCACCCAAAAGTGCAATCTTTACACATTTAAAAAACTGTTGTTTCACTGATCCATGCCAAAGATACTGCCATCAACAATACCATGCCCTGCCAAATTCTATCTTCCTGGGCAACATTGGGTGTGGGTGGGAAGAAGCTAGGATGGGAGTGAGGAGCGGAAAGGCAACACATTGAGATAAGATCTTTCTACATTTGTACTATACTTCATCAAGTTAAAGCAGAGCCAAGACCAAGTCTCCTGTCTCCCAGAGAACTTTTTTTTTTTAATAATTTTTTTAAAAGATTTTATTTATTTATTTGACAGAGATCACAAGCAGGCAGAGAGAGGAGGAAGCAGGCTCCCCACCGAGCAGAGAGCCCGATGCAGGGCTCAATCCCGGGACCTTGGGATCATACCCAAGCGGAAGGCAGAGGCTTTAACCCACTGAGCCACCCAGGTGCCCCTCCCAGAGAACTTTTTTCATGCCCAAATAAGAAAAGGGAACTCAGAATAATAAAGACACGTGTTACTTTTTATTAAGCACTTATCATGATCCAGGCATGCTAAATTTCTTAAATGGTTGTTTTACTTAATCCTCACAACCCATGATATTATTATCCTCATTTTACGTAAGAATGAACAGGTTAAAAAATAATAATCAGAAAACAATTCTTTGTTACCCATATCACAAATTTTGCTCCATTCTCTTTCTTCCTGAATCAGTTTTCTTGATCTGTTCTTTATCAAAAAAGTAACATTTCTAACATATCACCTAAATTTTATTTTATTTTATTTTTTAAAGATTTTATTTATTTGTTTGACAGAGAGAGACACGGCGAGAGGGGGCACAACCAGGGGGAGTGGGAGAGGAAGAAGGCGGCTCCTCACCAAGCAGGGAGCCCGATGCAAAGCGGGGCTCTGTGATGTGGGAGTTCGATAGCAGGACCCTGGGATCATGACCTGAGCCGAAGGCAGACGCTTCATGACTGAGCCACCCAGATGCCCCAATACCACCTAAATTTTTAAAAATTCACTTCTACAGCACTGTATATATTTTTTAAAGTCCTACAATTTGTTTTTCTTCTTCTTTGGCTGCAATCAACTCAAGACACCCCAGAAAGCAGCACTTATTCCTCTCATTTTAGACACAAATATCCCCCAGGCCTAACAACCTCAGGGTTATGCTTCTCCCATTCCATCAGAGGCAATTCCAAACACCTCAAGCACTCCACTAGACCCAATCACCTCACACCGAACTGACAACCCAGCTGCCAGCTTTACAAAGAGAGGCCATGAGGCAAGAATTCCCTCCCTTACACCTAGCTTACCTTTTTTTTTTTTTTTTAATTTATTCATTTGACAGGCAGAGATCACAAGTAGGCAGAGAGTCTGAGAGAGAGAGAGGAGGAAGCAGGCTCCCCACCGAGCAGAGACCCCGATGCAGGGCTCGATCCCAGGACCCCGGGATCACAACCCGAGCCAAAGGCAGAGGCCTCAACCCACTGAGCCACCCAGGTGCCCCTAGTTTACCTTTATCTACACACTTTCTTCTCTCATAACTCAGAGAAAAAGGATTCATTCTTCTGTCCTTAACACTGATCTGTGCCCTAGATCCCATTCCCTCCTAGCTATTTCAAGTCATTACTCCATCAGTTACTCTCAATTTTATGTTCCTTCAACCTCTCTCTCCATTGGCTAATTTCTCTCAGGGAACCAACATGCATGTCCTTTATTTGTTTTCACCTAAAAAGCAAGCAAACAAAAGCCTTTCTTGTATCCCATATTCCTCTTTACTGCCCTGTCTCTCCTTTCATTCTAAGCTAAGCTCCTTGAAAGTGTCATTTAGACTGGCTGCCTCCATTTACTTACCTCCCATTCAGGTGAAACATGAATTCTGCCCTTACTGCTCCACAGGAACTGCTCTCCCTGAAGTCATTAAGAGCTCTTCAACACTAAATCTTTTCAGTTTATCCTGACTCAAACCTCCAAATCCAAACTGGCTGGACTCCTAAACTCTTGCTCTTACTATTCTGCTAGACTGCTTCGAAGTAACCATACTTAGAGTTATCCTGATTCCCTTCTCCACCTCAGCCCCTGCAGTCAGTCACCAGATTCCAATCAATAAATTATAAATCTTCTAAATATCTCTGGAAGCGGTTCCCTAGGGGTGATGACTTGCAGACCCTGAACTCAAGAAACTTTATTATTTTAAACCCCTGACAAGACTCACACGGTATCAGAGGTAATAATCATCTCTCTTCTGTGATTTCCCTTTTCCGTGGATATATTCAACATTACCCTAGAATCACAGACTTTTTGAAGTGGAGGAGAATGCCATTTTATAACCGAGAAACAGAGGCTGAGTGTTTTATTTATTGTCAGCTTTGCAGAGCCCCAATACAAGGGAATTAACAGTATTTATCTGTGGGGAAACATTTATGGGGTGAATCAGAACCTCTGTAAAAGTTTTTTCATTTTGCACCTGGCCTCAATGACTAAATTTCAGATTTAAATGAGATCTCTTTTTAAACTATGAAAGCATTAAATAAGTACTGATAGTTAGCATCTGAGGACGACCCCTTCTTCTTCCTGGCCACCAACCAACCTCAGTAGTTCTAACCCTACTTTGCCCCACCAGATTACTCAATGCGGACCCTGTCGTCCAAGAAGGTCTGGTTGTCAGTCCCCACACACTCACCCCTTAAAGATTTCTGTCAACAGTTGAGTCAACTATGAGGACTTAGCTAAATTCTCTCTTCAGACGGAAAGGCTTGTAGAAAAGCGACAACCTGAGCTTCCCTGACACAGTCCATGCGCCCACAATATGCCGTACGGGTCAGCCTTCCGCGAAAACGCAGTCCCAGAAAAATCCAAAAAAAAAGGTCAATCACAGTCGAACTTCAGCGCAAGCTACACCCTCCTCAATTCTGATTGGTGAGGTGCCCTCTTCGCGGAAGTGACGCAGACACACACGGAGGGGAGTCACGGAAGAGGGGTGATTTTTCTGTACCGAAATCCCCGAGGTGGGTACGGCAGAATGAAAGAGAGCTTATTCCGGTGACGAGCCGTCGCTCCTCTCCCTCATCTCGACCATGGGCCCGCGGAGCCGCGAGCGTCGGGCTGGAGCAGTACAGAGCACTAATGACAGCAGCGCCCTAAGCAAGAGTTCCCTGGCCGCGCATGGGTACGTACTCGACCCCTTTGCCGCGCTGCTCGTTCCGGGAACTGCGCGGCGCGCGCCGCTCATCCACCGCGGCTACTACGTCCGCGCACGCGCCGTGGGGCATTGCGTACGCGCCTTCCTGGAACGGACGTGCGCGGCTCTTCGACCCCAGATCTTGTCGCTGGGAGCGGGTTCAGATTCGCTGTATTTTCGCCTGAAATCTGCGGACCATTTGGCCGGGGCTGCAGTCTGGGAAGTAGATTTTCCGGACGTGGCCCGGCGCAAGGCAGAGAAGATTCAAGATACGCCGGAGCTGTGCGCGTTAACTGGGCCTTTCCAGACCAGGGCGTCAGCGCTGTGTTTTGAGAGTGTGGACTACCACCTCCTAGGGGTGGACCTGCGACAGCTCTCGCGTTTGGACCAGGCCCTGGCCGCCGCTGGCCTTAACGCGGCCGCACCCACTCTGCTTCTAGCTGAGGCTGTGCTGACCTACCTTGAGCCGAAAGATGCCGCGGCCCTCATCGCCTGGGCAGCCCAGCGTTTTTCTGATGCCATTTTCGTGACCTACGAGCAGATGAGGCCGCATGACGCCTTTGGCCAGGTCATGCAGCAGCATTTTCGGCAGCTCAGTTCTCCCCTGCATGGCCTAGACCGCTTTCCCGACGTGGAGGCCCAGAAGCACCGCTTCCTTCAGGCTGGCTGGACTGCCTGCTCTGCCGTGGACATGAATGAATTCTATCGCTGCTTTCTCCCCTCAGAAGAATGCCAGCGCGTGGAGAATCTTGAACCTTTTGATGAGTTTGAGGAGTGGCATTTGAAGTGCGCCCACTATTTCATTCTGGCCGCTTCTAGGGGACACACTCTTTTCGAAACTCTGGTGTTTCCACCCTCAGAGATGTTTCCTCGAATAGATCCTGCTTCTCCATCAGGCGTCTTCCCTGCCAGTGTAGTCACTAGTGACAGCAAAGGCCCAAACCTTAAGAGATATGGGCATGCCTCTGTCCTTTTGAACCGAAACATTATTCTTAGTGCAGGAGGATTTGGAGAGCAGGAAGGGCGGCATTGCCGAGTGAGCAAGTTTCACTTGCTTTCAAGATATGGTGACTTCGAATGGAAAAGCAACCAAATATGCAGTTGTGAGACTGGAGCCCAGTGGGATGGGCGTCTTTATCACACCATGACGAGACTTTCAGATACTGAGGTTTTGGTTCTTGGAGGGAGACTGTCCCCAGTAACCCCAGCGTTGGGGATTCTCCAACTTGGTATCTCTAAGAGTAAGGATAATACGACTAAGGATCTAAATGTAACAATAACAAAGGCGGATCCAGAAGATTCCACGTTGTCATGTTGGCGGCATTCAACAACAGAAGTGTCCTATGACAATCAGAAATACTTGTTTGTGTATGGGGGTCGAAGTGTGGTAGAACCTGTACTAAGTGACTGGCATTTCCTACATACGGGGACAATGGCTTGGGTCAATATCCCAGTAGTGGGGGAAGCACCTGAAGGTCGGCATTCACACAGTGCCTGCAGCTGGCAAGGGGGAGCCCTTATTGCTGGAGGTCTGGGTGCTTCTGAGGAGCCACTAAGCTCTGTACTCTTTCTAAAACCAATCTCTTGTGGATTCCTCTGGGAATCCATAATCATCCAGCCTCCCATTACACCAAGGTATTCCCACACAGCTCATGTGCTCAATGGGAAGCTTCTACTAGTTGGAGGGGTCTGGATTCATTCTTCCTCAGTTCCTGGAGTGACTATTATTGATTTGACTACAGGATTGAGCTCTGAGTATCAGATTGACACAACATGTGTGCCATGGCCATTAATGTTACACAATCATACCAGCATCCTCCTTCCTGAAGAGCAGCAGCTCCTGCTCCTTGGAGGTGGTGGGAACTGCTTTTCCTTTGGCACCTACTTAAACCCCCATACAGTGACATTAGGCCTTTCTTCCTTACGTGCTGGACAGTAGGACTGAACTTTTTATATATTGATGACCCACTTAGACAATAAAAGTTTGCACAAACAGGATTTGACTGCGTCTATAGACACTACCAATCCTTCCTTCCCGTTTTTTCCTTCTCATTAGCACTACTATCCAGTGCAGAACGTGAAAGAGTTTGTTAAACACATACCAACATTCAGAGAGATGACACAAAAATAAAACACGAGTAGGCCTATCTGAAGAGATTGGGCATACAGTCCTAGAGTAGGAATTGGGGAGCCTTTGGATCCCTTTGTGTCTAGTTTATTGATTTTCCTCATCTAAGTTTATCCATTTATGGAGTTAGAGTCTGTTAGCCTAAGTCAAGTGAAAAGTTTTCCACTCTAAGGCTTTGAAAAAGTTTAAAACAGATCCTTGGTGAGAATACAAAGTTGATAACTCTGGTTTCTCTTTGGAGTACAAAAAGCTTTTGCTTTTTTCTAAAGATTTCCATGGAGAAGAACAGTAATGAGTTTTTTTTTTTTTTTAAGATTTTATTTATTTATTTGACAGAGAGAAATCACAAGTAGGTAGAGAGGCAGGCAGAGAGAGAGAGGAGGAAGCAGGCTCCCTGCCGAGCAGAGAGCCCAATGCGGGACTCGATCCCAGGACCCTGAGATCATGACCTGAGCCGAAGGCAGCGGCTTAACCACTGAGCCACCCAGGCGCCCCAAACAGTAATGAGTTTTGAACTAATTTTCGAGGCCTTGTTTTTATGAGACTCCCTTTAAAAAAGAAGAACACAAACTTGAATATAGCTGAAGAGACATGGTTTGACCTCATTCTTCATGTATGAAATCTGAAATGAACCCCATTACTTTATCAGATATGGATATTAATAAACCCTTAGGAAACAAAGGGCTTAACAGCTTGGCATCTGGCAAGGCATCTGGCAAGGCTATGCGTGGGCCAGATACTAAATAACTGGGAGGAATACGATCAGAAGGCAGAAAGGCTGCTCTGTATTTCTTGTTTCTAAATTCACACCACAGACTGCCTCCAACTTGCAGGAAGGATCAAAGCAGAATGTTGATGAAAATGAGTGTTCTCAGCTTGTAGTAGTTAGTTCTAGAATTCTAACCTGGATGACTTAAAAGTCCAGGTTATACCTTCCATTATGCTACTCTCAGATGGTGCCATCAACCTTTTTTTTTTTTTTTTTTTTCATTAGTTTTGGTGAGGGGAGAGAAAAGGTGGTGGGGGCATGATTGTCAAGAGAATGTGGATGTGAGCCAGACCTACATTAGTAGTGTGTGGTGCCTCTTGAGTATTGCCCGGTGTGGTGCATTATGAGTAACTGGGCTTGTTCTCTTCAGAGGAATTACATGTATTTTCTGTAAGTGATTACCAGATTAAGCATGCCCTCCACCTTTAACCCTATACATGCATCATACTCAGTTAAGGAATTATTCACTTCTCAAGCTCTACTCATTAGAACACTTAGAAGTTTTGTCAGCAGCATTTACTCTCTACCTCTGGAGCAGCACTCAGTATGGACTAGTGCTGGATCCCAGTTTCATAACTGGGATAATTAGAGATGTGGGCCAGATTGAGAACTGAAGTTAGACAATGATTTTCGCTTCTCCAACTGAGCTGAATATTTTTGTTATAAAATTCTGGTATGGAGCCTGGTGCAATTATGAGAGTCAATGAAAGGTTTTATACCTCATTTAGTGATTGCACTTCTTTTTAGACCAGAAAAACTAGTTAAAGAAGGAAGACTTTCTCATTTTGAGTATCTACTCTGTCAGGGTCTCAAAAACAGTATATCATACCACTGAGGATATGTAAACAAAGTTAAGAACAACTCTTCTAGGATATGTTCTTCAAAAGCCAGTGCTGTCACTTCTTTGAGTGCTTTCTGGATTTTACCATCAACTATCCATTTTTTGTCTTTCTGTAAGTTTACTCCTCCTTAGTGATATTAGGAAATTGGCATATAACAATAATGTTCCAGTGCCCAAGGACTGTTTGGTCTTCTCTTTCTGTGATCTTAGACCTTGAAGTCCCGGTTTATTCTCTATGCGTTTGTAATCCCAAACCCAACACTGAACAGCCCATGCCTACTCTGGGACCCATCCTACATGATATCTTTTGGAAAATACTCTCATATGGCAGCCCCAAATGTAGCCAACTATTTCTTTTCCTTTGGGAGAGAAACCTGTACTCTGGAGAATCTGGTGAACATGAGAACTAGTCACTAAGGTGAGTTCTTACTCATAGGGATCCCATAATGTCTAATGTGACATTAAAACTAAACTCAGTTTTTGAATGCAGTAATGAAGGGGATATAAAATAGCATTACACTGGCAAGGAGGGTCATAAGTCCTGGCTAATCATGTTTGGACTTGATGTTTAAGGAGAGAATGAAAATATGTCAAGCAAAAATTATGAAACTTTTTTTATTTTTTTTTTAAGATTTTTTTTTTTTAATTTATCTGACAGAGATCACAAGTAGGCAGAGAGGCAAGCAGAGAGAGAGGAGGAAGCAGGCTCCCTTCAGAGCAGAGAGCCCGATGTGGGGCTCGATCCCAGGACCCTGGGATCATGACCTGAGCCAAAGGCAGAGGCTTAACCCACTGAGCCACCCAGGTGCCCCCAAATTATGAAACTTTTAATCAGCTTCAGAGTAGATTGAGATTTCCTTGGATGTCAATAATTATGTAAACAAAAGATTTCTGTCTTTCCACAGTTTAAAGACTGTTCACTTATCTTTCTTGGTCAATGACATAAAGCATTTGGCTGGGAAGGGGCAATTCCTTGACTATGGAAGGAATTGGGTATGTCTAGTTCATTTCACTATCCCCAAAATACTTGATGCTTAATAAATACTTACTGGATGGAGGTTCAATTTGACACTCAAATAAATTAATATTGAATATTACTATTGTACATACCATGCACAAACAGATGTCAATATTCATTTAACTAGTGTGGGGGGAGCATTGAAGTTTTTAAAGACCTCCTATTTAAGTGTTTTTAAAATTCAACTGTTTCAACATGGGTAAATGTGGTAGGCTTCCTGGTGTTACTCCTAGCTTTATAGATTACACCCAAAACCTCTCTGATTGCAATTTCCAGCTGATCTTCATGCCTCTTTGCTCAGCAATGAACCATGGTTACCCCATATCCTTTGCAAATGAAATGAGTTAACTTTGCCAAAAGGCTAATCTGAGGATGTAGGAACATGCAATTAAATGTGCTCATGAACACATACACACAGGATCTTACTAGGATGTGGTGATGCTTCACTGGGCATGACTTGGTGTGTAACTCTCAAAGTTTAATAGAGAGAGAGGAAAAAACTTGCCCTAATATTTATGCAAAAAGTTATTTGCCACCTAAATGGCAATCTAAAGCTAGAAAATAAATTGCAAATTTAGGATATGATACTACATTCTGATTTTCTCATTCCCTAGCCTTTGTCCATGTTTTTAGGCTTTTCATTAGAGCTTCTCAACATCTGATTCATATGTAGACTTACTATTTCAGAAAAATTTAGTAAAGCAGATCTTATGTATGGCTATATCAGCAACTTAAACAGTACTTAAGAGGAAAAAACCAACTTTCCCATCTTTCCTTTCCTTCTAAAAACAACTGAAAAGGCAGTCTAGACCTCAGTAAACCGAATTTATATTTGGACAACTGAATCCAGCCAACAATTTTTTTTTTTTTTTTTTGAGAGGGAAGTGGGTGAGAGGGCAGAGTGAGAGGGAGAGAGTATCTTAAGCAAGCTCCATGCCCAGCATGGAGCCTGACGTGGGGCTCAATCTCACAACCCTGAGATAACGACCTGAGCTGAAATCAGAAGTTGGATGCTTAATCAGCTGAGCCACCCAGGGGCCTCCAGCGAACAATTTTTATTTCCAAGGCATAACACATAGTAAATGTTCAATTAATGCACATGAAGAATGGATTTATGTTTGATTCAGGCTAAAATTAATAATAAATAGTGAGTTATAATGTTAAAATCAGAGATTATCCCAGAAAATAAAAATATATTGTAAAGTCATAGTAATTAGTTTGGTATTGGTGCCAGAATAGACAAATAGATTGAAGAAACAAAGAATTCAAGAATATCTGTATATTCTTGTATATGGGTGCCTGGGTGGCTCAGTAGGTTAAGTGTCTGCCTTTGGCTCAGGTTATGATCCTGGGCTCTCTGCTCAGTGCGGGGCCTGCTTCTTCTACTCCCTCTGCCTGCCACTCTGCCTGTTTGTACTCTCTTTCTCTGTGTCAAGTTAATAAATATAATCTTAAAAAAAAAAGAATAGGTTGTATAGTAAAGTGACATTCAGACCTGTGATGACTGGCTGGACTCTTAAGTATATGTACAGTTTGGTACTACTTGGCTAATCGTTTGTGAAAAATGATGTCAGCTTCCTACTTCTCACAAAACACAATCACATATTCCAGGTGGATTAAAGACCAGACTTAAAAAACAAAGCCAAACTAAATTATATGAGCATAAGAACAAGTATAAAAGAGTATATTTATAATCTTAGGTGTAGGAAAGGCCTACATACATATATACATACATATAAACCAATTTTTTAAAAAAATCTGATAACTATTCATGTAAAACTTCAGAGCAATAAGGAAAATACATTCTTCCCTCTCCACAGGGTCAGGTCATAGGAAAACTTGTTTTCCTTTTTTTTATTCAGTCCCTAGAATTAAGATGCATGTGACTCATTCCTCTGTTTCTCAGTACTAGTTTTTGAGATAGGTTAACAATGGGAAATTTGGATAACATAAAGTGAAGCTTTCAGTTGACCAAAGCAACTCATTCATTCATTCATCCATTCAGTAGTTAGTATTCTATGTGGGATAGATCAGTGAACCAAATAATCCTTTGTGGAATTTGCAGCCTAGCAAGGGGAGACAAGAAGCTAAACAACAAAGATAATAAATACATATTATATTAGAAATGATAAGAACTGTGGAAATAAGAGAAGGTATAATAGGATAGGGGGGATCAGGAGTGCATGGGGATAGGGGTAACAGGTTACAATAACTAAAAAGGGTGGACAGGAGCACTCTATGGAGCCATGAAATTTGGGAAGGTAATAGAGTTAACTAAGAAGATTATTAAGGAACGAGTGTTTCGGGTAGGGGGAATAGCCAGAGCAAAGCTCCTTAAGAAATTCAGTGTAAGAACTTTAGCTTTGATCTGGGTGAAAAGGAGGGCTGTGTAGGGTATTGACTCACATTTTTTAAAAAGACTTATTTATTTGAGAGAGAGCATATGAAGGGGTGGGGAGGGCAGAGGGGACAGGAGGTGCAGAGGGAGAGAATCTCAGGAATATTCCCTGCCAAGCACAGAGACTAACATGGGGCTTGATTTCAGGACTCTGAAATCATGACCTGAGCAGAAATCAAGAATGAGACACCCAACTGACTGAGCCACCGAAGGGGCCCCTATTTGACTCACATTTTTAAAGGATCCCTTTGGACATCATAAGAGGAATAGATTGTAGGAGGTCAAGAGTAAAAGCAGGGAGACCTGTAGTAAAGCTGTTGGAGTCATAAAGATGAAAGAAGATGGGGATTCAACTGGAGTGGTGAAAAATGGTGGGATTGGGGTATATTCTGAAGGAAGAGCTAACAAAATTACCTAATGGACTGGGTATGGAATATGATGAAAAGGGAGGAATGAAGAATGAGCTCTAAGACTTTAGTCCAAAGGAACTGGAAGATTGGAGTTGCCATCACCAAAAGGTGGTGCAAATTTGTGGGGGCAGTAGTGGGGGTAGATCGGGGTTCAGGTTGGATATATTAACTTTGCCATGTCAGTTAGACATCCAAATGGAGAGTCACTTACTCAAATATCTATTTTATAACCTTCCACCTTATTCTCTACATTCACTCATTTTTTCCTTTGCCTTCTGTAAATAACCAGACCAAACACAAGAATGGAACTGTCAAATAAAAATGACTGAATTGGAAACACAAATCCTAACTTGAAGAATAAGAGGGGCAAATCCTCTATGAGATGGCCCATGCCTGGCTGCTCCTGGCTCTCAGAGCCCTTCTTAGAGCACTTTCATTCATATTCACTGTCTTGTTTTTTTCTGATTTTAACGTCTTTATTAATATTTGCTATGCATGCTGTGTAATTTTCCATTAGTAGATCTTTTCATAAAGCCAGAGTCTGACATTCCCTATGTCACAAGCCTCACCCCCTGCTATACCTCCTCCTCTTACTTGAGATCCCAGTTATGTGGAACTACACCTGAGTCTCCAAATACCTCCATTCTTTTGCTTACAGTGTTATCCCGATGAGACTCTTGATGCTTCTCTTCTTACTTTACTCTTAACCTGTGTATACAACTCCTGCTTGACTTTCAAAGCTTATCTTTTTTTTTTTTTTTTTAAGATTTATTTACTTAAGAGAGAGAGAGAGAGCACAAGTGGGAGGCAGGGGCAGAGGGAGGAGGGAAAAATAGTCTGAGCCCAGGGCCAGATGTGGGGCTTGATCCTGTGACCCTGAGATCATGAACTGAGCCAAAACCAAGAGTGGGATGTTAAACCAATTGCATTACCCAAGCACCTCTTGAAGCTTATCTTTGAAAAACATTCCATGATTTTAATACCCTTCCCCTTTCAGGCTGGGATGGGTTACCCTTCTATATTACAATACACCTTGTAAATATCCTCCATATTGCACTTACCATACCGTCTTATAATCTGTTTTCTAGTCGGTCTTCTCACTGCAGATTTAACTCCTTGAGGGCAGGAATAATATCTTATTCATCTTATATTCCCAGCACCTGAAACTATAAACACTGAAACTGAACAAGGATCTCTCATTGTAGGTGTTTAACTTCTTGGAGCCAATCCTTTCTTATACCCTTTCAGTATAATAATCTTATGCCACTGGCTTCCTGTAGAAGAATAGAGAAACATCAGTGAACAATAATGACAAAATAACAACAACAACAAAAACAAAACCACAAACTCCTGTCATGCAAGCCTATGCTGTTGGTCATAAACTCAGAAAGAATCGTCCAGAACCTTTAGAATATAGCTGTGATTATACACATCTGTTTTCAGGAACCCCATTCTTAGTCCTACTGCTTCCTCCATCTCCCACTCAGACATCTGGTGAGTAGTAATAAAGATAAGTCATCTGAGATATTGAATTTTTTGTATTATTTTGAGGAAGATCAGTCTATTAACCACATTCTAACTATTAAGAAGATCCACTCAGTAGTGACTTGAACCTGCAACTTACCCTCTAGCCCAATATATTCTGAAATTTTCAGTTTGGGTTAAGATTCGCCAGTGGTCACTTTTGGTTTGAGCTAACCACCTAGACTCCTACTAGTGTCGATTCAGCTAGAACAGTACAACCTGTGGCTTCTGTACCCTGCTATGTGTTAGCCAACAATTCATTTTAAAACACTTACTGTCATTTATTGTATAAGACATATACACTTATTATAGAAATACTTGAAAAGCAAAATATGCTACATTTAAACATTTTCTAAGACTTGCCAACCATGCTACAGTTGCATTGTTTCCCTTCTTACAAGTTCTGAATAAAAATCCTTTCACCACTATAAAGAAAGGTAACCTCAGGGGGGATAAAATCAAGTTGTTCATTGTTTCTGAGCATGTCTTGTTCAGCTGGTATCTACATGACAATTTCTTAGTTGATGAATTCCTCTTTGATAAGTGATTGCCTTCTCTTTCCTGCATTGATAAGAGTAATGTCAAGTTCCTAAGATTACTAAGATTATGAAACTAAGAAATATATATATATAATATATATATATATACTATATATATATATATATATATATAATATATATATATATATATATATTTTTTTTTTTTTTTAAAGAAAGCACTATGCCCAAGGTGGTATTTGATGTCAGGACCCTGAGATCAAGAGTTGCATGTTCTTCCAACTGAGTCAGCCAGGTGTCCTATATGGTATTATTCATAGCATTTTCTTTCTTTCTTTCTTTCTTTTTTTTTTTTTTTAAGATTTTATTTATTTGATGGAGAGAGACAGTGAGAGAGGGAACACAAAGCAGGAGAAGTGGGAGAGGGAGAAGCAGGCTTCCTGCTGAGCAGAGAGCCCTATGTGGGGCTCAACCCCAGGACCCTGGGATCATATCCTGAGCTGAAGGCAGATGCTTAACGACTGAGCCACCCAGGTGCCCCAGCATTTTCTTTTTTTACAAGATGAGAAATATGGTCTGCAAAATCTGGAAAGACCTGCAAATAGCCTGCAAGTGAAGAATCAAAGTTCTGCTACTCAGGATGGAAAGGAAGTAAAATATAAACCTGAGGAGGACAGCAAAACTGAATTAATGTTTGCTCATCCTAAAGAAGTAACTAGACAGAACTGTGTCAAAAGTTCATGCTGCATAACTAACCAATGGCAGTTGTGTAGTTTAGGCTCATGGAATTGGAATCAGACAGACTTGGGTTTGAATTCTGATTTCACTCCTTAATATCATGTGACCTTAGATAATTGTATATTAATGGAACTCACATAAGTTGATGAAAGAATTTTATAAGACAACGTAAATAGAGTGTTTTAGTGCAGTATGAGGTGTACACTAAGGACTCAATAAATATTAGGCCAGGACATGGACTGGGCTGGACTAACATTTATGTTGGACATGACATTCATGTTAGACATGACAAAGTGGAGGGGGATAGTCTGTGACCTCCCCTGAGCAGTTTGTCTCCACTGTTTAACCAGTCAGTCCAATGTTTAATGATTATTTAATACTGTGCTAGGTCTTATGGGGTGACACATGGTCTCTTTTCCCTCAAGAGGCTTACAATATTTTTAAAAAGTAATGCACATGAAAAAATTGGATAACAGTTAGTATGGACAGCATAATGCTTAGAATCAGAATATCTTAGAGAAATCAGATAAAGAATTTAATTGAGAGAGGTTTTGTAGCCACATAGATATTCTTGAAAAAAAAAAAGGGGGAGGTAACTAGAGTGAGAAGGAATAGAGAAAGAATACCTCAAGGATAATGTGAGATAAATGCCTTGTGTGGAAAGGATGGATAGAGTATGGTTGAATAGAGGCAAGAAGTAAGTCTTTTCAGGTACACTTGAAATGTACAGTTGAGATAGCATGCCTTTGGAATGCCTTCCAACATATTATCCCTATTTGATGGTTCCTATTTTGTTCTTTAAGTCATTTAGACTTTAATACTAGGCCATGAAGCTAGAGTACAAAATAAGAAAATAAGACACAAGGGAAGCACCTTCTAGATGGAAAGGAAGCTGAAAACTTTTTGGTCCTGGAAGGGAGAGAAAAGGAGAAGGATGACAAGACTTGATGTATGAGCTATCTTCCCACCCTCCCAACTCTACCTTGGGGTCAAAAGAGAGGGGAGGTAGAGTCAAGGATGGTAGAATCATCTAGATGGACTTAGGCAACTCCCAATGAAGGAAGTTTCTTCTCAGTTCTCAAGGCAAGGCCTGGGAAAATTGTAACCCTCTCAGCAAAACTCCATATTCAACATGGCACCAGAGCAATATGGGGCCATGGGTAGTTTAGAAATTGCTAAGGAGTATGAAGGTCTGAAGTAGCACCACCATTTCCCACAGCCAGTGTTTGGTATTTAATGAAAGCAGAAGCTCCTTTATGACCAGCACAACACAAACACACTGAAATATCCAGCAGACCGGCAGAGGCCTGGGGTCAGGCTAAGTGAAGCTGCTGGGGAAGGGACCACGAATTTCAGTGGAGGAAAGGAGGGGCCCAGCATGAGATTTGGAGAGCAAGGTGGGACCATAAGAACCTCAGCAAACCAACATAGACACAGACACAGGGTATCCAAAATCAGAGGGGAGCCAAAGGTCTGTGCCCTTGCCCCTGTGAGGATGTGTAAGCTCCCCCTATACTCAGAAGCCACCTTTGAAAGAAATCAGGAAGAAGGAGGTCTTAAGAATGAAGAAATACGGGGCGCCTGGGTGGCTCAGTTGGTTAAGCAGCTGCCTTCGGCTCAGGTCATGATCCCAGCGTCCTGGGATCGAGTCCCACATCGGGCTCCTTGCTCCGCAGGGAGCCTGCTTCTCCTTCTGACTCTGCCTTCCACTCTGTCTGCCTGTGCTCGCTCTCACTCTCTCTCTCTCACAAATAAATAAATAAAATCTTAAAAAAAAAAAAAAAGAATGAAGAAATACCCCAAACAGGGAGTTTACACTTTGAAATGACTAAAACAACAGTTACCTGAGGTTACACAGTCAGGCAGTGGTGGAGCCCCATAGGCCCCAACAGAACCTATGCCCTCAGTTACTGCACTAACCTGGATAGATACTGAGCAGGGTGAATTCTTGAGGGCCTTGGAAGCTTTCCAGAGAAGCTGGATTGGATGGAAAGGAAGTGGATTCTGAGCTGGAGAGCTGTATGATATTTAAGGAAGACAAATCTGGCAGAGCTCTGCAGGACAGGGTGAAGAGAAGGATATCTGGAAGCAGAATAAAATATGATATCAATATCTGTAACCCAGGTCAAAATTATAAGAGCTTAAAATAGAGCAGTTACAATAAAAATACCGAGGAAGGAATACATCCTGTACTATTTGCAATAATATTAAGACCAGTAACAGAACAAGTATGTACTATGTGCTGGCACTGTGCTGAATACTATCTCATTTAATTATCTCAGCAACTCCATAAAGAATTAACTATTACTTTCCCTATTTTGAAGATGAGAAAATGGAAGCAAAGTGAGATTAACAAGCTTCTTGCCACACAGATGAATGTGGTAAAGCCAAGCATCACACCAGGTTAGGTCTAACGATGGGGCCCAGAATCTTAACCAGTCTACTTGACCATGATGTGGTAACATGACCAAGTAGCTCCTGACAGCAGGAAAAGGTGTTGGAAGAATCAGAGATCCCACTAAGAACTCTAGGTTTGGAGATTGAAGTGGTAAATCTATTGAAAGAAATGCGTAGTCGGGAAAGAGGAAGGTAAAAAGGGGAAATTAAAAAAAAAAAAAAAGAGGAAATGAATTTAGTTTGAGATGTGTTGAGTATGTCAATATGATATACATAGATCAATTTCCTGAAGGTTTAGATGGGATTTAATGGGACCTAAGTGAATTTTTAGGCCCAATCTATAAATTTAAGTTGTTAGTTAATGGGGAGGAGTTAGGAAAGCCAATTCTCAAATATAAAGACACACATTATTTTTGTTAACTTGATCCTCTGTATTGCATTTACATGATGATAAATAATTTTTTTTAACAAGTAACATATTTCCTCTCCACGATATCAGTCAAGACAGGTAAATTTGAAAAATCTAGAAAACATAAGTATTATCATTCTTCTGCATTCAGCAAAGAACTTTGGTGGTAACTTGAGTTCCTTGCAAGGCTCAACTATTTCCAGATGCTGGACCCAGCCTTGTAGTTACTCAACAAACAGCTTCACACTTATTTATTATATCAAATAAGGTGTCAACAATCCATAGTCCTGCCTTCTTCCTTACCAAAAAGTCTGAGTCAATTGCTGAGGTAATCACCATAGGTAACCACATTAGGACAGTGACCAAACTGTCCAGAAATGGAGTGAAATTGGCTATTGGGCAGTGAGGTACAGTAAGGACTGGTCAGTCTCTGTAGACCTGGCCAGGGGCTCCTTCAGTAAAAATAAGGAAGGCAAGAAAAGAGAAGGGCCTTCCTTGAACAGAAATAGGCCTTTTAAATAGTCATAATTGCTTCGGTTTATTCAGTGCTGACTCTGTGACCAGAAGTGAGCCAAGAGCTTTCAAGAATTATCTCCTATAATCCTCACAACCATCTAAAGAGGTACTATTATCATGTCCCCTTTGAAGATGAGGAAACTGAGGCTTAGGGAAGGGATGTAATTTATTCACAGACATAGGCTGATCATTGGGACCGGATTCAAACTCAGGTTTGAGAATCCTATAGTAATCCAGTCTCAAGGTAGCTCCGAGGCTTGGACTGAATACCACACCATGGCACTAATCTGCTTTGTAAGAACAATCACCATGACAAAAAGGCCTTTGACATTTTACAGACCCAAACTGGAATAGTCAAGTTAGCATCCAGGACAATACCTCTGAGAATGTGCTGCTAGTCAGACTGGCCTTACAGGCAGCCTCAGCCCTGCCCCTGGAATGCCAAAACTCCCTCTCTGCATTGTCAGCCCAGCAACCTGAAACCCATTTCTGTTGACTTTAAGACCTAAACCTTACATAACCCTTCCCTGTCTCTACTGCTTTTACAGGGCCATAATTTTATGCCACGATGAAGTCAAATAACCCAGGCATTGGTTTCTGTTGCAGCAGCTGAACACAAGCCATCAAGGGAAATCATTGTCCTTTTGTCTAGATCAACCTACCAAACATGAAACAATGATGGAAATATATGGTATTTCCCAGAGCTAATGTAATAAATTTAGCTGCCCCAGGTGCCCAGTCCCTGTGTTGTAACTTGGATGGCCAAGTTTGGGGACTAGCACTAGAGGGTGAGCTAACCTGGAAGTCATTCTCTCATCCAGAAATGTTGCTACTGCTTTATCAAGTTCCTTAGAAACCAGACTGCTTTTAGGTCCTGGTTTCATATCTATAACCTGATTTGCTATAGGTCAAAAGTTAAGAGTAGGCATTGACTTTCAGATTCTCGGATAACTACCCCCAAGGAAGAAACAATGTCTATTCTGATATTAGACCCCTCTGGGAGGCATCTTCCTACCCCTTCTTGAGATAGTAAATGTCATTTTCAAGGGACTGTGAGTAATTCTCTAGTCTAGGGCTGATGGAAACAGCCACTGTTTTGAATCTTGGAACTTAGATTAATGATTACTCTCAGCACCTCATCTGTCCCAATCCTGAGGTTTTGTTCAAATCACAGGACACATTGTCTCATTCTTTTTCATTTTTTTAAAAAAAGATTTTATTTATTTATTTGACAGACAGAGATCACAAGCAGGCGGGGGTGGGGGAGTATGTCTGTGTGTGGGGGGGGTGGGGTGGGAAGCAGGCTGCCTGCTGAGCAGAGAGCCAGACACAGGACTGGATCCCAGGACCCTGAAATCACCTGAGCCTAAGGCAGAGGCTTAATCCACTGTCTTATTCTTATAAACTATCCAAATGTCCTCTTTCAGGACGCTATATTTACAATTTTTCTCCCTCTAATGTAAATCCTGAGTTTTTGCCTTCACAGGAGCTCCATTTTATTGATTCATTTGTAGTTATTTATGGGGTCATAAGTAATGGGCTGGGAAAAATGATGGAGGCTCAAGAGAAGGAGACCAAGATGCCTATAAAGCAGAGAAACTCTTACCTGACCTAAGTCAACACTTCTCAAGAGATGAAGCCATCTCTCATTCAGGGCTTCTGGTGAAAGTGTTGAAACAACAGCTAAGCCACATAGCTGTCCTTAAATTCTGCCTGGCCCTTTGCCTAGGTACAAGATTTCGTCAGCCAAAGTTAGAGAACAGCCACACCTTGCCTTAATGATTTTTGCCCAAAGTCTGTCCCAGCCAATGACAATCCAAACTAGAATAATCATTTACGTCACCACAGACTAATGCAGAATGGTCTTAACTTAATTTCTTGTAAGGTTCTGAATAAACCTTCTATCACCTAGCCTGATGACTCTTCCTCTGGCTTAAATTGTTTTTCAGGGAGTTGCTTGAGTTCATTCCATGTGTGAGTTGAACCATCCCAGAACAGGCAGGGGATCGTCAGGCACAGGTGGACTCCTAGGTCCTGCAATAGGGGTTTAGGAGCCATGGAATTATTGAATGCAAACCAAGAAAGTATTCTCCTATCCCTTTGTTCAAAAGATCAAAGGGGGCTTCAGGCCATGGCTAAAACCCAGTCACAGAAACTAAGTGTAGAATGTATTCAGTCGACTAGAGAATGTTCAGCACGTAAAAAAGGAGATCAGAGTGACATACACTTTGTAGAGAAATAGTACATACCCTTTTAGTTGAAGTGGAAAGGCAATACCCTTTCTGGGCAGGCACAGGGTGTATAGGAAAGGAACACAGTTTAGAATCTGGATTCACCACTGGGTGACGTGAGGGAGGTCACCTAATCTCTTTGGGACACAGTTTTCTCATCTGTAAAATGGGTTTCACAGTACCTACCTCACAAGGTGCTTATAAAGATCAAATGATGCAGGGGTCTTGCATGGTACTTGGCAAGTAGGACACACTCAAAACAAATGTTGGTTTCCATCTCCAGTTCCGCTTCCTAAAGTTCACATTAATCCCCAGATCATTCTGGGTTCTACCGCCCTCAGACCTGGGCAAGTGAGAGGGTCCTGCACTTTGGAGCGCCTTCCTCAAAATTTTCTAAATCCCTCTCTGGTAATTGCTGGCAGTGGGCACTAGCTTGGACCTGGTCCCATATGGGCCCCAAACTCTGTTTTTAATCTCTTTCAGGCACTCTAACTCTCCATATCTTTCCCTCCCCAACATGGGGTTAACCAGATACCCTGAGGAGTTCTAGGACTCAAATCTATGGGGTTGTCCCTGGGCACTGTGGCCAGGATCATGTTTTAGGAAGATTGCTGGGTGAACAGATTACTCCAGTTGGCCAATGAGATACTTCCTTGAGGGATCCTGCAAGACTGAGCTGCCAGAATGATGTTGGCATGCTGACTGGGTGATTCCAATTTTTATTCAGATAGGGACCCTGCAAAAAATATTTGCTCAGGGGCTGTGCAAACTATAAGTGTAGCCCTGCTTTTAGGAACCCAGAAATACTTGTCCCCACAGTTGGTTGGACTTATGTGGAATTTAGTAATATAGTAATTATTTATGTGCTAGCTATCAAAATTATCAAATATTTGGGCTCTGAAGAGGGCAGCAATTTAAAACACTGGTTTTAAGTTAAAATTCTAGTATCATCCTTATTTCCCTCCGCTATGTACCGGGTCCTGTCTCCTCACAGTCACCAAATCCCATCAGTCCTAATTCTGCGTGTCTCTAACATGTAGCCCCCTCTTTCTGTCCTGTTGTCTTAGTCTAGATCTCCAAGGTGTCCCTTTCCCCCTGGACTATTGCAGTGGCCTCACAACTTCCATATTCTTCCCACACCATTCTATCTCCTACATTGACTGGGAAGGAAGAAAAGCCAATATAAAAATGGGTTACCACTCAAGAGCAGCACTATATACAATTGCCAAAAGGCAGAAACAACCTAAATGTCCATCAACTGATGAACAGATAAACAAAATGTTGTATATCCATATAGTGGAATATTATCCAGCCATAAAAAAGATGTACTGATCTATGCTTCAACATGAATGAATCTCAAAAACATATGCTAAGTAAAAGAATCCAGCTAGGAAAGGGTATATATTATGTGACTCCATTTACATGAAATATCCATAATAGGCAGCTTCATAGAAACAGAAGACAGATCAGTGGTTAGCAGGAGTTGGGGTAGGGAGGAGTGGAGAGTGATGGCTTACTAGGTATGGAGTTTCTTTTTGGGGTGATGAGAGTATTCTGGAGCTAGATAGTGGTGATGGTTGCATAATGGAATGTACTAGATGCTCCTGAATTTTATACCATAAAATTGTTAAAATGGTAAATTTTATATGTTAACACAATAAAAAATATGTGTTATCAAGCTGGTCACTGTTATGGGCATCCAGGACTCAGTCTTGCTAGGACCCTTTGGAAAGCCAAGAAGAATGTACCTCAGCATTGTCCACCCTGAAGGAGACCAGAGGGAGCATTTATCTACCAGATTCTGGTCTCCATGGCCAAGGATTACCCCTCGGAGTACTAACCTTCTTTCCCTTTTAGGTTTGTGTATGTGTGATTGCATGGCAGGTCAGAGAAATGCTGGGGCAGAGGGCAAGAGATTCTTGTTGAAGCTGAGACATGCTGCTACGGGGTCACACCTGATAGTTGCAGAAATAGCTGGGGTTAAAGATGGGCCAAGTGGATATGAGGTAGGGCATGGGATGCATGTAGTACACCCTCAGTTTGAAATACTGTGGATACACACTCATCGAAGTAGAAAGTAGATGTGGAGGAAAGAGCAACAGGAAAGAGGGCTGGTGGATTCTTATTACTCCTGATCTTCACTTGAGCTTCAATGTTGTCATCCCATCTCTCTAGAGTCTTACTTCTCCCTCTCCACCACAATCACCTGTTCTTCAAGCTTGCCTGCTCAATTTCTTCTGCAGGAATCTTTCTTTCACGGCATCAGGATGTCTAAGTAGTAAGATCTCCACTTTCTCTCCAGCCTTCCGTCTCCTCCTGCCCTCATCATTCTCCCCAGACTAGTTTAAAATCCATGGTTCATACTTTTAGTCACTCTCTCAAGAAGTTCTAGACTCTTGCTCTTTAGCACTTTCATACCATTTGTCTGATCAAGTCCCAACTCCTGGTGAAACCAACTCCCAGGTTATATCCTGGGATAAGCCCCATTAGAGAACAACAGATCACTGTGGTAAAAGTTAGCAGTTCCATACTCTCAGGTATATTCTTTAATAATAGGACCCTGATGTCTACTAGGACACATTGTTGCCAGGGATAAAAGACGACATTTCCCAGGTTCCCTTGTAGACAGGTTGATCTTCTGATTGCATTTCGGCAAATGGGGAAGGATATAGGGTGGTTGCTGCAAGAAAGCTTAAGAGAGTTGGTTGATCAGGAAGAGCTACCCCCTCCCCCTTCCCCCTTCTATTGCAGCTCCTGTGGCCATCTTGAACCATGAGGGAACCTTAGGGATGGAAGCCACAAGCCAAGCTGTTGAAGAAAAAGTAGGTTTTTTTTTTTTTAACTATAGAACACAAACTAAGGGTTAGCAGAGGGGAGGTATATGGGGGGATGGGAGGGATGGGGATTAAGGAGTGCACCAGGTGATGGATGTAAGTGTTGAATCACCATGTTCTATACCTGAAACTAATATTACACTGTATATTAACTAACTGGAATTTAAATAAAAACTTTTTAAAAAGTAGTAGTTTTGATCCCTGATGAAATCATATACCAGCCCTAGACTTACCTCTACAATTCCTTTATATGAAAGAGAAATTTAAAAATTTTTTAAATAGAGAGAAATAAACTGATTTTTGAAGACACTGTTATTTTGGTTGGTTTTGTTTCCTGTTATATGCTGCTGAACTCAATCCTAATTAATAATCACCAACCTCAGAAGGGCCTGAAATGTTACCTAGAAACCTTGTCATCTTTTTCATGCTCGAATTTTCCTCTCAGGCTCTATCAAACCATCACCACTCTCCTCAAGTATCTGACTTTCCACCTCCTACCTCATAGTCAGCAGATAACTGGGCCTCCTGCTTCACTAGCAAAACAGACTTCTACTTTCCCATCAGAAATCCCTCAAATTCCTGCCACAAAATTGTCTTCCTGGTTTCATTCCCTTACTACCTTTCCTCCCAGTACCACAGAAATCCTATTCCTCCTCCAGCTGATATGAGTCTCTCTGCCTGATGTCTAGGTCCCGTTCCTCACATCTTTTCAAAAGCTTTATTCTCTCAATTATTCTAGAGACCACAAAATGATGCTTGTAGCCCACAGACATATCCTATGTTTGGCTTATACAGGTTTTTTCCCCCCTTTTATTGATTTTTTTACTTACAATAAGGAAAAATGTAAAGTAAAATCCATTCTTTTTAGTGTGTAATTCCATGAGTTTTAACCAACACATACATTTGTAGGCATACTAGCATCACAATCAAGAAGAGCTCCCTCACCTCCCAGAATCTATATCTATACCTATATCTATATCTATATGTCTATATCTATATCTATCTATCTAGAGAATATGCTGGGGGTGGGGGAGGGGCAAAGGAAGGAGGGGAGAGAAACCCAAGCAGACTCACACTGAGTGTGGAGATCAATGCAGGGCTCAGTCTCACAATCCTGAGATCATGATCTGAGCCAAAATCTAGAGCTGGATGTTTAACCAAATGAGCCATCCGGTTGCCCCCAAAGTGGGTAATGTTTAAATGTTACTGAATATTGTTTTGAGTAGAAAATAAAGAGGCAGTGAAAGAATTCTCTTCAATTGGCCTCTACCTCTAGGTGTTCTGAATTTTTCCCTTTGCTGGTTATTTTTTAAAAGAATGAAAATGAAGCCTGGCAATAGGAAAGAAAGTCCACCCCAACACTGTCCACACTCACTGGATCCCTGCCATGACATTCTCAATTCTCTCCAATATCTTTTTTCCCACATCTCACCATCAAAATCTTTTTCTCCCAGGTCCAACTGTCTCCATACCACAAAGCTGATGGACACTTCTCAGACTTTGTGTTACTTGATAGCTTGTCAGTCCTTCCTACCGATAAGCACTTTCTTTTTCTTGAGATTCCCTTTCTTTATCCTCTTGGGACAACCCACCTCCTTTCCTACTACCTCTCTGGATTCTGTTCAGCCTCCATGGCCATCCTCCTCCTCTACCCACCCTTCAAGTGCTGGTGTTCCTCAAAATCTGTCTTAGGTGCTCTTCTCACTCTACAACTTTTCCCAGGTGCACACATCCAAACTCTCAACTCCAATGACTTCTTACATCTTGAATCCAGACTTGTCTTGTAAGCTCCAAATTCATCTGTTTAACAGCCTAATCAGACTTTCTGTTGTATGTCTAAAGGGCATCTCAAACTCAATCACAAATCCTGAATCTGACCCTACAAACTTGGTCCTCATCCAGTATTTCCTATTTGAAGAACAGCATCACTACCCACCAAGATGCATGAAGCCAGAACCCTTAGGACTCATGACATCTCCTTTTACTTCGCTCCACATATCCAGCCAATTACCATAGTCTATCAGTTTATCTTCTAATGCCTCTAGTGTCCTCTGCTGAGAACATCTCTAATGCCACTACCCTGGTCCAGGTCTCCATCATTTCTCTCCTGCTTCACTTCAGGGGTCTCCCAATAGGTCTCCTTCCATTCACCTTTGCTCCCCCCCAATTGCTCTTCCACCATAAAGTCAGAATGACCTCTTTAAACACAAACATGAGGGGCACCTGGGTGGCTCAGTGGGTTAAGGCCTCTGCCTTTGGCTCAGGTCATGATCTCAGGGTCCTGGGATGGAGCCCCGCATCGGGCTCTCTGCTCAGTGGCGAGTCTGCTTCCTCCTCTCTCTCTGCCTGCCTCTCTGCCTACTTGTGATCTCTGTCTGTCAAATAAATAAATAAATAAACAAACCAAAACAAAAAAAAACATAAACATGACATTTCCTGCCTTACTTAAAACCCTTAATGGCTTCTCATTGTCATAACCCCAAAATGAAATCTCTGGCCTTCATCTCATCCTATGCTCCCCTTTGCTCTAGGTACATCAGTCGCACCGACCTTCCCTCAGAAATGTTAGGGGACTCACACCTGCTTCTTTCTACTGCAGGGTGTTTGCACAGCTCCTTGCCACTCAACATCATCTTCCCATACTTAGAATTTCAAGTTATCTTATAAAACAAAGTCAAAGATCTTTCCCCCTGGAGGACTTCCTGTCCCTACCTTCTACTATTCCCCAGATTGACAAGGCTCTCTTGAAATATGGTTTCAGTATACTCTTTACTTGCTCACTTGGAGCTAAGTAATTAGTTTGAAGATATTTATCTCCCTCGGTAAAGTATAAACTCTATGAGTAAAGGAACCATTTTTTGTTATTTACTGCCGCACCTTTAGAATCTAGCTGAGGGCCACACTCATGGAAGCTCTCAACAAAAATGTTTGTTCAAACTGAGGGTCTCTGGGGACTGGGGGTAGGGAGAGGGTGGTTGGGTTATGGACATTGGGAAGGGTATGTGCCATGGTGAGTGCTGTGAAGTGTGTAAACCTGGCAATTCACAGACCTGTACCCCTGGGGCTAATAATACATTATATATTAATAAAAAATTAAAAATAAAAAACCCTAGTGATAATAAATGAATAATTTAAATGCATAATTAAAAATTTAAAATGTTTGTTGAATGAATTAAAAAAAGACTTGTTTTGTTGAGGCACTTGGGTGGCTCCGTCATTTAAGTATTTGCCTTCAGCTCAGGTCATGATCCCAGGGTCCTGGGATGAGGCCCATGTTACACTCCCTGCTCAGCATGGAGTGGTCTTTCTCTGTCTCGAATAAATTTTAAAAAAATATTTAAAAAAAACAAAACAGAATTTCTTTGTTTAAGCTTTCAGAGGCTCATTCTGAAAGGAGTCATTCCAGACACCACTTGGGGTTGCAGAATTCCATCTGGGAAATAGTGGCAGCCCCTAACAACTTGCTACTTGAGTCTGCAGCAGAGGTTGGATACAGCCACTTTTCACTAATAACCATATGTCTCTTCTGCAGACTAACAACCATATATCTTTTCACTAATAACCATAAGTCTATTCCACTAATAGCCATATGTCCTCCGTGGGGTTGGTTAGGGAAATCACTACTGTTTCTAAGTAAATAAACTTTGGATTTCATAGTGCTGTCCATTTGAGAAGCAGCAAGGTCCCAAATCAGTGCCAGCAATTAATTTGAAGTCGCTACTTTCTTAGGCCTACTATATATCTTCATAAGATGTGTCCCGTTCAGCCCAAAGCCTAGAGATGCTTGCTGTACCTTTGTTGCTCCAAAGGATGTCTATCTCTTTAAGATGCTCTTCAAGGAAGTTCCCTAAGACAGATTCTGGGTATACCATGTAAAACACATTTCCTGTCATATCATCCCACACATAGCTTTCTAATTTGATGAAAATCTGTTTAGTTGTATCCACAGAGCCTAGAACAGTGCCTGGCACATGACAGACACTCAATATATTTTTGTGGCTGAACAAATGAAACGAATGAAAACTATGAGACATTTATCAAGGAAGTCATCCCAAAGTAAGTAATGTTTAAGCTAGAGGTTTAAAGAAAGAAGAACATTTAGCTAGCAGAATAGAAGAGGGGAGAATATTCCAGGAAAATGCATGTAAGTTATTGGGAGAAAACAGATGTGCCCAAAAAACTAGGACAGCTCAGAGGAAATCTGAACTAACCATAGTTAACATGACCAGTGGGGTTCATCCTCTTCTTCTCTGACCTTTTCCTCAAGTCATTCCCCCCACCAACCTCACCCCACTCACACTAGCTGCTCTTTTCTTCCAACAGATACTTGGCAAATATGTGTCAAATGAATGAATGGTTGCAGCAGAAAGAAAACAAGGAAAAGGAAAGCAGAGTTAGAACATACAAGACTGTATTATATCTTTTGGACCTTACTCTAAGGGGAGTAAGAAGATACAGAAGAATTTAAGCAAGGGAATCATCTGATAATCTTGGCTTTTCTGAAGGATTACTCTGGGTGTTGTGTGGTATAGGGATTGTGTGCCATGGGAGGCCAGTTAGAAAGTGGAGTGGTCCAGGAGGGGGGATAGTGAACTGTGCTGGTGGTAGGTAGAGTTGGAATAAAAAGTAGAGGAAACTAGATTATGTTTAGCCTGAAGACAAAATCTGGTTGCAGCATAATTGATGGGATTAATACATACATTATAAAAAGGATAAAAATATTTTTGTCCATTTTGGGGTTGTTGTTGGCAAAACTGGCCTTACCTCCACCCTAGGTTTTAATGTTTAGGTGAAACTCCTCCATTACTCTACCTCCATCATTTTCAAGTGGCAAAGGAACACTTTGGAAAGGGGGTATTAGGAGACCAACTATGACTAACTTCCCTTGGATGCTTACTCCTTAAAACAAGTTTGATAGCCTGGGTGGTCCAGACTGTGGTCAGACAGGTAGGCAGGGACTTACAACCAGGAAGAGGCTGTTTGGATGAGAACCTGGTCTATAGCAGGGGTTCAGGAGCTACCCAGGCAGTGGGTGTGGCCGATCTTATTAACCCCTTCTGCCACACCCTCCCAGCTATATAGCTAAATGCCTCTGTAATCCTCCCCAGTTTGTGGGGTTGGCCAAGAACCTCTAGCCTTCCACAACCAGTCAACCCATCTTTGAAAGACTGCAGTTGAGTTCACATTCTCCAAGCAGGCACCAGGGGTCAAGACAGCAGAGCTGATTTGTGCACAAAAGTAAGGACCCTGGGGACTTCTAGGGGAGGGAATCTAGGACTTCTGGGCAGGGGGAGGAGATCTTAGGAGTTACTTGACTTCCAGCTAATTTCATAGAGGAGGGATTGTTGTTGTTGTAATTCAAGTATCATAGAAAATGGGCTTCATTTTGCAGATGGCTCAGTCTATTTGGGAGGAATCATGCAAACGATGCATAGGAGGCAGGGAGTCTAGAGGAGAAGAAAAAGTATACATATGGTTGTTTCGAGTGTGATCGGTGCTGTGAAGGAGAAGCTAAACATTCCAAGAGAGTAAATATGGGGTCTCAGCTAATTAGAAAAAGCTTCTGTGATAAAGTGACATTTCAGTGGAGTTCTGGAGAGGGGGTACAGAGTGTGATCAGGGAAGGGAATGGATTGGGAAAGCCAAGAAAAGATCAGCAAACAAGTGAGAGGAAGAATGGTGGGCAATACTGCTGGAGATGTGGTCAGGGTAGAACATGGGAGAACGTGAGAGCCTTGTGAAGATTTTGGACTGTGGAGCAAGGCAAGCCATTGGTGAGTCTGAAGCAAGGGTATGACCTAATCTGTTCAGGTCATATATGTTTTCCATCCCCTTGAGAATAATCAGGCCAGGAGTAAAGACAAGGCTGCATGAGATTGGTCTGGACTAGGTTATGGTAAGTTCTCTATGGTCATGAATGTCTCTTTGGGAAGCTTAGCCCATCTTGACACATTCTTGTATGAACCTCACATTCTGAAGGATCATAAATATTACTGTTATTACCAAATAAAACTGGCTAATGTTTGTGTAGCACTTTAAGGCTTTTACAAACATTATCTATTTGATTCTCAAAGCAACTCTGTGAAGTAGGCCCTGCTATCAGCCCCATTTTACGTAAGAGTAGAGTGCTCATCAAGGCTTACTTGCTTATAGTCAGGAAAGCACTAAATCTCAGAATGGACAGAGCTGGATCCCGAACCACTTCTCTAACTCGGAAGCCCGTGCCTTATCCATTGGGTCACATAACCATCAAACAGAAGCCTCAAAAAAACTAATGAAGATTTATAATATTTACAAGGATGATTAAGAATATGAATTTGGTGGGGGCAGCTGGGTGGCTCAGTGGGTTAAGCCTCTGCCTTCGGCTCAGGTCATGATCTCAGGGTCCTGGGATTGAGCCCCACATCGGGCTCTCTGCTCAGCAGGGAGCCTGCTTCCTCCTCTCTGCCTGCTTCTCTGCCTGCTTGTGATCTCTGTCTGTCAAATAAATAAATAAAGTCTTTAAAAAAAAAAAAGAATATGAATTTGGGGGTTGGGTGGGACCAAGATTCAATTTTGAAAATGTTGAATTTGAAGTAACAGCAAGATCTTCAAGCAGTAGACACATACAAGGATATGGAGCCAGGAGAGGATTACAGGGGGTCTGTTCTGTATTTATTTTAGATTTAAGGGTACTCAGAGTTTACGACCTTGTTATGGGACAAATCTAGTGGGTTAACCCTAGCAGAGGTTAGTCTACTATCAAAACAGAGATGATTCTATGGAAGAAAATCTTTTCTGTTCAGGAAACCAAATTTAAAGCTTGACTATATTAGGCATTTGTCTTTGAGAAAAATCTATACACAGAATATAATATACTCAGTCAATGAACATGATTTGCAATACCATGATGGATACTGATAACTTAATCATGTGATTCTAACTCCATTAAAAAACCTTTTTGCCAAATATAACTGCTTAGCTAGATTCCAGGTGGGTTTGACAATCATGTAGAAGGAGCTGGTGTAGGTGGTGGTATGACAAAAAGCTAGGGGTAATCAAAAGCTCAATTTTTTTTTTTAAAGATTTTATTTATTTTTTTGTCGGAGAGAGAGGGAGAGAGAGTGAGCACAGGCAGAAAGAATGGCAGGCAGAGGCAGAGGGAGAATCAGGCTCCCTGCAGAGCAAGGAGCCTGATGTGGGACTCCATCCCAGGACGCTGAGATCATGACCTGAGCCGAAGGCAGCTGATTAACAAACTGAGCCACCCAGGCGTCCCCAAAAGCTCAATTTTTTCAGTGATGTTTAGGTTTTAAAACTGGTCACTTGCAGCTATAAAACTATACTTTCTAAAGCAGTGCAGGAAAAGTAGCTTTGTTATCCACCATTATCGAGCTTTCAAGCCTCTCTTCCTTTTTTTCCCTACCAAAGACAACTGGTTTATAAAATAAGTTTGGGTTGCTGCTGCCAATTCCTCTGCCGGTTTTAGAAGCCCTGGCTTTCCCTGCTCTCCCCCTTTACTGGTGCCGTGTCTTTGGCCTGAATGCCTTTCTCACACCAGCTTTCTCTCTAAAATCCTCTTCATCTGCCAGTGGCTGCTCACAGTTCACAAAGCCTTTCCAGAGCTCCTCCCTAGTAGACCTCCACTGTTTTGAGCCTAAGAAGAGCAGTTTCCTTTGTAGAGGATATTGTGCGTGTTTCCTCTCCACCAATGGACTGTAAGCTCCTTTGGGTGGAAGACCACCTTTGTTTGCCTTGAAACTTCTAGTATGGTGCCATCAGTATTCCAGGCACTCAAACTTGTAAAACAAAGGAAGGAAAGGCATCAAAATAGTAGGGAAAATTGGGATACTTGGTCTTTTTTTTTCCCTTGAAGAATTTATTTATTTATTTATTTATTTATTTGAGAGTGAGAGACAGAGAGAGAGTGTTCACACAAGCAAGGAGGAGGGGCAGAGGGAGAGGGAGAAGCAAACTTTCTACTCAACAGGGAGCCTGATGTGGGACACCTCCCAGGACTTTGGAATTATGACCTCAGCCCAAGGTAGACACTTAACCATCTGAGCCACCCAGGTACCCCAGGACATCCAGTCTTAATGAGGCTCTTAGGCTGACCGAATGAAATTTCTTTCATTAACCTAAGTAGTAGTACTGTGGTTATTTTTGGAGTAACCTCTTTTCTCATCTAAGCCCCCACCCAAATAAGTAAGTGAGTGAGTAAATAAATAAATAAATAAATAGAATTTGAGACAAGAAAGTTTATTTTTACAAGGCAAAAGTCATTACATTGTGAAAGCTGTATTTTCAAATAAGATGGCAAATTGTTTTATATGGAAATTCACACTTTAAGCAGGTCCTGTCCTCAATATACAGTGTGATTACTACTAAGGAAAAAATCCCACCTCTGCATAGACAAAATAACAGGAAGGAAATTTACCAAAATGTATACTACCCTCTACCATTAAAAAAAAATCTATTTTCAGGGTGCCTAGGTGGTTCAGTTGGTTAATGGTCTGTCATCATGGCTCAGGTCATAATCTCAGAGTCCTGGGATCCAGCACTGTGTTGGGCTCACTGCTCAGCAGACCCCCTCTCTCTGCCCCTCTCCCCTGCTCATGCTCTCTTTCTCTCAAATAAATAAATACAATCATTTTAAAAATTCTATTTTCAAAATATCTTCAGTATGAATTAGGAGTTCTATTACAAAGAGGTTTTTAAAAAAATTCTACTTTCCTCAAAAGAGCATATGGTTCTAATACAAGAGATTTTTGCACTAGTAACAAAAGTATATTTTTCTGAGCCAAAGTTTTTTTTTTTTTTTTTTTTAATAAAATAAAGTCCCTGAGGTGTTCAGTAAACACTTGGTAATGAGTAAGTTTAATGCATCTAATTGAGGACCATTTCCTAAATACATTCAACACATTTAAAAAAGGCAGAGGATGTGACAGAAAGCTTTGGTTACAATAGGTGTGGGAATTTTCGATGAATCACACAGATTAACCCAGGGAATTAGGCACTTCTTACATACCTTTGACAATGATCAGTGAACATGTAAATAGCTTTATGTTTTTTCTGCAGCACTATTCTTCACCAAACCAAATTCTTCCTTCAGGTGTGTTGACTAAATACTTCTGTTCCTCCCTTTACACTGTGAATCAGGTAAAATACCCATGTCCAGATTTCCAGTCATGGTCTTCCTACCACTTTGCTCCCTTACTCTGAAAAGCATTTTTTAAAAAATATTTTATTTATTTATTTGACAGAGAGAGGGAGATCACACGTAGGCAGAGAGGCAGGCAGAGAGAGAGGAGGAAGCAGGCTCCCCGCTGAGCAGAGAGCTGGATGTGGGGCTCTATCCCAGGGCCCTGAGATCATGACCTGAGCCGAAGGCAGAGACCTAACCCACTGAGCCACCCAGGCACCACCTGAAAAGCCTTTTTTTTCCCTCCCTGGTTAAAAACATCTTAAACTCCCACCATGAAAATTTTTTTTAATTCAGAAAAGTATAAATAAGCAAATCACGATCATTCACAATCCCACTGCTCTTAAACAATCACACTTTATATTTTTTTCCATCTTTTAAAGATGGGTCTATTTATATAAATAACATTTTTTACACTACTGAGATAAGCTGCACTGCTTTTGTACCCTGCTTCTTCCCCCCAACACACCTTAGTTAACACTATTTATAGGCATTTCCCCTTGTCATTGGAAACTTTTACCAACTTCATTTTTTTTTTAATTATTTATTTATTTTAGAGAGAGAGAGAGCATGCAGAAGCTGGGGTTGGGGGTGGCAAGAGAAGAGACAGAGGGAGAGGAAGGGAATCTCAAGCAGACCCCTACTGAGTACCAAGCCAGTTGTGGGACTTAATCTCATGACCCTGAGATCATGACCTGAGCCAAAAGCAAGAGTTGAATGTACAACTGACTGAGCCACTCACATGCCCCTATCAACTTCATATTTAATCAATGGCATAATAATTCACCGTGTCAACATACTTCGTTTTTCAAGATGCAAAGTTCTCCAGGTCCTTATGGGCTGTTCAAATCTGTTTTCATGACCACTGGTGCATGACCTTCCTGAGGGCAGCTCTGCTCCTTACTCGCCTTACTCGCCCCCATCTCGACACTGACTATCTGGCAGTGCCTGATACCAGACTGACTGAGCTGGCTTAGAGTGAACTGGGTCCCAAGCCTTAAAGTGACATAGGTGCAAAGGGACAGATCAAATCATGCTTTGCCTTCCATATCACTTGAGTCTTCTCAGCTTAAAAAGGAGGCCACAGAAACAAATCCCTCAGCAATTTTTTAAAAGGCTTAGGACAGAAACTTCTTTCCTTATGCAAAGATGCATCTGGAACAGTGGGGAAATTAAGAGCAGGAGGAGTCCTAGGAGGAGGAGGAAATGGCAGCCCCACCCAACCAACTCAGGATGCGAGAAAAGGTTCTAGGAGGATGACTGTAAATGCTCAAAGACACAATTAGGTCTGGAATCTTAATACTGATTAGCTGAAGGGCCTTGGCTGACAGAAGAAGGAGGGAGATGGACCAGAGTGAGTACCGGGAATCTGACTTTTCTGAGGTGCTGAATTAAGAGAGGGGAGGTATTTGGGGAGGGTGGGGGATGAACAGAAGAGACAGGAGAACTTACATGAATGGTGATAGTTCATTTTGTAATCTGGCTCCTTCCCCCCATTGCCCCACTTTCATTCAGAAGATATAAATCATTGGGGCACAACCATTACTTTTCTTATGAATGGATTCAGCTTAACCTTAAAGCTGTGAGCAAACTTTGCTTTGACATCTTGTGACTGGAATGGCCTTGAGAAGTCTGAGGAAGCCCTTAAGGATCTTGACCTTTCCCACCAGATGTCCTTGGTACTTGGGAAGCCATTTCTTTGGCTAACCCTGCAGCTGTGGGAAGACCACCTCTTAGATCCTAGACCTTTTTCCTGGCCCAGCTTCTCCTCTGACTCTGAGCTCCCCTTCGAGAGTGCTGCTTCTGCCCTCTGAACTCAGGCTCTTTTTTGGGTCCCCTCAGAACCTCTGCTGCTAGGAATGTAAAGAACACTCCAGCCTGGCAGGCACACAAGGCCTGCTGGGAGAGGACACTAAACATGGATTCTGTATTTCTTAAAATTGTGTCCAAATTTATGTATCACAGAAACTACTAGAGATTAGCGATATACATGGTATTATACCACAAGTCATAGTTTAATAGAGAAGTCTCAAGACATCTCTTTGTACACTAGATTCTAGGGTGTTTTTTTGCCAACATCTAGGGTAATTTTCCCCCTCAGGTATCCTCAACCTAAGCCTAAATGTTATATTATCTTTTTTTAAGCTATACTTTAATTAAGCAAGTAAAA
The DNA here is from genome assembly GCF_964662115.1 of Mustela nivalis. Classification (NCBI taxonomy): domain Eukaryota; kingdom Metazoa; phylum Chordata; class Mammalia; order Carnivora; family Mustelidae; genus Mustela; species Mustela nivalis. The sequence continues at coordinate 83,394,646 of NC_139025.1, forward strand.
CACACACAAAAAATATGTTTGTTATAAAAAGTAAAAAGTTCATGTTTTAGGATAAAAAATGCCAAGTCCCCCTTCACATATGTATGTGCTCTAAATCCTGCTCCTTCCTCATGGGAGAGAACTGTTAATAATGTGGTTAACTGTTTCCAGATAATAATAGATGTTATAGAATTTTTCATTTTAAAAAATGGAATTATGTAATACATATTATCTGTTGACTTGCTTTTTTAAAAACTTAATCATATATCTTAGAAATCTTTGCATGCCACTGCATACTTATCTATCAAAAAATTTAAATGAAGTATATATAATTTTCCATTCTGGGCATATAAATAGTTTAATAAATTTATTAATAAAAATGGTTTTATTTGTTACTATGCCTTTTTCATGGGCATTTAGATTGTTTCCAGTATTTTGCTCTTATGAATAATGCTGCAATGAACATCCCTCCTGAGAAAACTTTGCATATGTGTGAAAGTCTTTTTTATATGAAAGATTTCTTTTTTTTTTAAGATTTTATTTATTTATTTGACAGAGAGAGATCACAGTAGACAGAGAGGCAGGCAGAGAGAGAGAGAGAGAGGGAAGGCTCCCTGCTGAGCAGGGAGTCCGATGCGGGACTCAATCCCAGGACTCTGAGATCATGGCCTGAGCTGAAGGCAGCAGCTTAACCCACTGAGCCACCCAGGTGCCCCTATATGAAAGATTTCTAAAAGAATTATTAGCTGAAAGACAATACCCACTAAGTTTTTAATGGATATTATAGAAGAGGGAAAGCTTCACTATTTTTCCTGCTACCCAGTCAAGCTCATTGGCTGGGGACCAATAAATAGACTGATAAAAGAAACAGAAAACAAACTGAAGTGTATTAACATATACTTTGCACACACATGGGAGCACTTAGTGATGAGTAACTCAAAGAGATGATTAGAACTTGGGCTTGTAAGCATCTCAACAAGAGAACAAGACATTTTTAAAGAAGTGACAAGACAAAGAGAAGGACTTGGAGTACCTAGGGCAGAAAGTTGTAGGAAGGTAAATTTAGGGGGAAACTAATAGAAGAGAAGAGCCAGTTAATAGTTTGTTATATAGATTTCCTCTGGTGCCATATCTGGGTGATGAGGGTCTAGAGCTGTCTCTGGTGATGGACTTCTACCCTGCCTGGTAGAGAAGGGTAGAGTAGAGGAGGGACACCTTTGTAAATGTGCGTCCTGCTTTTAGGCAAATAGGGGAAGTGCCGAGACCTTTTCTTGTATCTGCTTCTCAAGCGCTCAAAATAATCTTTATGTCAAAGTGGCATATTTTGGGTTGGCATATTCTGTTCCTCTTCAATATCAATTGATTTCCTCTAAAACATCTGTATGAATTTATACTAACACCATCAATGTATGAAACAGTACACTTCCATTTATAGCATATTCACAGAATATGCTATTTTAAACAGTTTAAATATTTTTAAATATTAAAAAAATATTTTTAAATTTAATTTTATTTAAATAAAATTTAAATTTATTTTAATTTAATTTAAAAAATAAAAGTATTTTTTAAAAAGATTTAAAAAATAAAATAAAAAGATTTTTTTTTTAAAGAAAGATTTTATTTATTTATTTGACAGAGAAAAATCACAAGTACACTGAGAGGCAGGCAGAGAGAGAGAGAGAGAGAAGGAAGCAGGCTCCCTGCTGAGCAGAGAGCCCGATGCGGGACTCGATCCCAGGATCCTGAGATCATGACCTGAGCCGAAGGCAGCGGCTTAACCCACTGAGCCAACCAGGCGCCCTAAAAAGATTTTTTTTTAAATCTTTTAAATAGTTTAAACGTATCAAAGACAGGATCTCATTATTGTTTTAGTCTGCATTTCTCTGATTACAGCAAGGCTTCTTAATATTTATAGCAACTTTTCTACATTATGGATATATGTCCTTTATTACATTTGCTGCATTAGGCCTAAAAATTTAGGGACACTTGGCTCCTGCTAGCAGCTATTTGAATTGCTGAGTTCTAGGTATAAACAATTACATAATACAGTTAATCCTGTAGATACCATTAAAGGGAAATAGTGTTTCAAAGAAACAGCTTAGTAGTACATGATTAACTGACAAATAAATGGTTCAGAGTCCGAGAAATTCCAGAGAAGAAGAGAGGGACACCAGGTGGGCTCTGGAATTGATTCTGACCTGACCACCTGGCGTTTTCAGATGAGGAGGTTGGGAAGAATCTATGATTTTCATTGTGTTCTTTAGACCCCTAGGGCTCTTCAGAGAAGCTCCCCACTCTTCCACCAGAACAGCTCCTCTTAGGTCTATTCATTACACTCTCATTCGAATAAAGCACAATATTCACTTACTTGGGAGAAAAAAAAAAGGTGAAAACCTCCAGACCAGAACCACAAGCCAAATGTGAAAAGCTAGGTAGTCTTTGAAGTCAAGCTGTCTAGGTTTGAATGACAATTTTTCCACTTACTAGGTAGTTGACACTTGGCAAGTTTCTTAAGCTCACTGCTGGTCTGTCTGCTCCCTATAATATGGAGTTAATAATATCTTTTTGGGGTAAGGATAGAAGGAGATAATAAATATAAAGCCCAGGGCTTAAAAACACTCAAGAAATATTACCCAGATATAAAACTGATGAAGGAGCAGGAGGCTGGCTGAGGACAAAGCAAGAGCTGGCGCCTTGCACCCCCACCTTCATCCGCTCCCTTCCATAGGTGTAGCATTCCTCAGGCACCCCTGACTGCCATAAAATGATAAATAGTTAACTTGCTGAGATCGCAATCCTGCAAAACAGGAGTCTCCCTTGGTTTTCAAATTTCCTTGAGATTACAACAAAGAAGTTACCTTATCAATAGCCCAATTTCCAAAGACACAGAACTCAGTTCCTCAAGCCCTAATGTCACCCTCCCCTCCATGAAAAACGGAAGGAGGCGGAGGTAGAAGGAAAAGTAAATAAAGTTAAATTTCTTCTAAACCTAAATCTCATTAACAAGGATGCTTGATAGCAGGAATGTAACATTCCACCAGACTTCCAATTGTCTTTACTTGATAGCAACTAAGCCTTCAATATCCTGATAGTATTCTTTGCCCCAACAGCCCTTCTGAACACCCCTTTGTCCTCACCTACCCAACTCCTGTGTATATAACCAACCACTCCTAACAACCCGGGGCAGCAGCTCTTCCTGCCCATGGGTCCTGTCCCCGTGCTTTAATAAACCACCTTTTTGCACCAAAGATGTCTTAAGAATTCTTTCTTTAGTCATCAGCTCCGAACCTCACCCTACCGAACCTGACTTAGGTTCTGGGACTTCATCAAAACTATTGTTACAGGTGTTAAGAAATCTCCATGTTCCAAAATACTTGGGTAGGATTTCGTGGAAAAGGTGGATGCTGAATTTTGCTGGAAGAATGGAGACCGTAGGGATGTAGGGATTGGGGAAGGGACCATCCAGAGGTAGAGCCAGCCAAGCATGATCTATTTAGAAGACACAACATGAATGAGGCAGAGTTCATTTATGGGCTACTGGGAGATAAGTTTGGATAGATATGTTGGCACCACATTGGGGAGAGCTTTGAATGCTTGACAAAGAAACCTGGACTTGAGCCTTTAGATAATGTGACATTTTTCTTCTTGCACACTTTAAGAGACACAGAAACACTCTGCAGTAATCTCATCCCTTAGGAATCTTCGAGAGCTCTCACAAAGCCATACCCTTTCACATTTTTTAAAAGGGAAGCAATGAAAAGGAAGGGAGTATTTAAGAAAGCACTAAACTTATCATAATAACAAGAAGGGGGAAAAGATACTGACAGAGGAGCTAGACTGAATGCAGGGACAAAGGCAGGAGAAGGAGAAGGAGCCGAGTGCACCTGCTGTTCAGTGGCCGGTGCCAAATCTCATTGCTGGCTGTGCCTAGGATAATTTACCCTTCATTATCTCTGGAGCTTTCCAGTCTTTCACCAGTAGCCTGACTGCCTAGGACGTTGCTTAGGACATTGTGCATGCTTTTAACCTGCCCCAGTCTTCATCCAAACTAGCTTAAGGAAGCCCTGGAATTATTAGGTATTTCCACAAGTGTTTACTAGCCTGTCACATGCCCGTGGACGCCAGTCCCTCACCAGTCCCTCGCACACACCGGGCGGTCCCTCCTTTCTTCTTGCCAACACCTTTGTTTAGATCGTCTTAACCTTTTATCTGGGTTATTAGGACAGAGTCTCACTGCCCCTCCCACCCCAGACTTTTCCCCTCCGTCTGGGCTACATACCATAGCCAGATTAATCCTGACCTACAGCTCTGAGGGTGTCACTCCTGTTTAAAAACCTGCCTCTAGCCAAAGTAACACTTTACCCTAAATACAAAAGGAATACATGCTCAAAGCAAAAGCTTGGACAATACCAAAAAACTCAAAGGAAAGAGGAATTTCCCATAGTGCCACCTCTTACCATATCGGGTTTGAGTCTTTTTATGTTGCTTCTTAATGCCTCATGAATTATTTCCTCAGATTCTTTGTTCTTTCTGTTGGTTACATTGAGATGAGAGGAATAAAGTTTACATATCCAGCTCTTACTGTAGGATATTTGGGTTGAACTGAAAATCTTCATTGCTTACATTTTTATACACAAATTATGATTTTTCTTAGGAAAAATTTCCAAAAGAGGAATTTATGGCTCAAATATATTTATGTTTTAAGACTTTCTTTTCTTTGGTAATAAATACGGATAAATTGCCCTCAGAAAGTTGTACCATTTTATCCTCCCACCATGGATAGGTGTACCCATTACCACTGAATCGAATAGCAGCATCTTGGCCTGGAGTCAAGCACCCACTCATGTTAGACCTGCTGCCATCGTGGGCTTCTCTCTTCTTCCCCTATAGTCCCAATGCCCTCCTGTAGGGCTATTCTCCTTGTACTTTATCCACGCTGCACATACTGCTGCAGCAAACATCCTAGAGAACCCACCAAGGAAGGCAGGAGACTGTGAAGGTTAAGAGGGAAGGCTCTGGAACTAGCCCACATGGGTTTGAATCCCAGCTCTTCCCTATACCTCTCTGCATGTGGGGAACAATATTAACACCTCCATCACAGGATGGTTGAAAGAACAGAAATGGTTTCAGATTAATAAAATAACTTCTGATGGTGCCTGGCATGTAGTAGGTAGTCAGTGAGCATTAGCTACCGTTGACAGCAATTAAGAACCATGCTCCATGGGGCACCTGGGTGGCTCAGTGGGTTAAGCCGCTGCCTTCGGCTCAGGTCATGATCTCAGGGTCCTGGGATCGAGTCCCGCATCGGGCTGTCTGCTCAGCAGGGAGCCTGCTTCCTCCTCTCTCTCTCTCTCTCTGCCTGCCTCTCTGCCTACTTGTTATCTCTCTCTGTCAAATAAATAAATAAATAAATCTTTAAAAAAAAAAAAAAAAAAAAGAACCATGCTCCATCCTAGGCATGGGGGATCCAGGTATGAGAAGACAGCCAAGGTCTCTGCTTCTGAGGAACTAATTCTAGGTATTATGAATAGCAGAGAATAAGGAGGGTTTTGTGATGGCAAGCAATAGGGTGAGAGGTGAGGCATCATATTCAGTGGCCAAAGAAAGCCTCAGTGTAGTGGTTACCTCTGAGCTAAGACCCAAGGGCAAAGATGGATCCACCCTCGAGAGCAAGGCTGCCTCAGGCTTTGGTCTCAAATGGCAGGAGCTTCAGCACTCACCTCAGAACTCATCACAGACAGATGGCTGTTTAGATGTCCACCCCGCCCCAACTTTTTAAGACTAATATACATGGGGGTATATTTTGATCGTTCCTTGTCTTCATATTAGTCAACCACCAGGAATCACGTGGCCAGGTCTTACTGTCCCCTCACTCAAGTCATTAACTCTGGTGGGCCTGTGACCAAGTCAAGAAGGCCTTATGGGTGCTGACATGTTTTTACTAATTGCTTCTGCTTGATTTCCTGCTTTGTTGAATCTCTTCTTGAGCCTTTTGGTTTTCTTTTCCTACTCCCTTGAAGGACCTCTCTTTTGTTCTCTGAAGTCACTGTCTCCCTGACAGGAAATGCACTTTAGTGAGCCAAATACATAGTGCTATTAAGTGGAATAAAAAGAAAACCCGAGTCTCCAAAGGAGAATGAGTTTTCTCCGTGCACTGCAACCTCAGGCATGGAGAGGAAGACATCTTTCTTCCTCTTCCCCTTTCTTTCCCAAAGCAAGATCCAGCCTGGGTAAAGGGAGAATTGACTTGGCTGCCCTTAGGAACTATGTTTCCAGCTGTGAACAGCAGCCAGGAAAAGGCTGGCCCCAGTCCTGTTCCTTTCTGCGGAAGTGATATAAGCACTCCTGGGTGCTGTTCACTGCCGCCTTTGGGAATCTGATCTTTCAGGGTGGAATGGCTACTGGGCTCTATACATGGGGTGGAGAAGCTTCCTTCAGAGGTCTTGCAGTTCCTGGTATGAATACATCAGACCCCTCAGGAACAGAGAAGATGCAATCCGTTTCCACCAGTATCTAGGCCAGTTTTCAAATTTTTGACTATGACCCACAGTTCACATCATGACCCAGTTACACATAAAATTACACTTGCTCTCCTTATGTGTGATACATTGTGATATTTTCTATTTTAAAAAATACTGGTCACATTTCTCTAAATTTATTTTCTAACTACTAATGGATTGGACTTGACTTTTTAAAAAAATGCTATTAAGTAACCCAAAAGCAACTGTCTTAGATCTTGCCCTGACTTTTCTGGTTCTAATAATGTAATTATTTAAGTGCCTAAGTTACATCAAGAAGTTAAAAACTTTGTATTATTTGATCCACTAATTCAGCTTTGAATCTACCTCAAGGAAAGAAGGTTACAAGAAGGGAGATCAAGGGATCAACAAGAACAGTGTTTTTAGCCAAAAGTTTAACAAATTTGTGGGAAAGATGTAAATATTAAATTTGATTTGCTCTAGACTGTGAAATACATTTTTTAAAGATTTTATTTATTTATTTGGCAGAGAGAATGAGCGAGAAATCACAAATAGGGGAAGGGGCAGAGGGAGAAGGAGAAGGAGGCTCCCAACTGAGAAGAGAGCCCAATGAGGGACGGGCTTGTTTCCAGGATCAGGGATCATGGCCTGAAACAAAGGCAGATGGCTTAACTGATTGAGCCACCCAGGCGCCCTCCTGAAAAACATATTCAAATACCTAATCCACTTTCCTCATGTGAAGTATTAGATGTAGTCACAGGTAGTTGAACAACTATACTTAAAGGGTATTTCCTAATAGCTCAGCATTAACCTGGAAGAAAGCTCTAACATGACTCCATTGGCTTCTGACTTAAGCCCTAATGTTTAGAACCATCTTATTGCCAGTGACAGTTTAGGCAATCCTCGGATGGTGTTTGAGTGAAAGAATTGGAATTCAAGAAACCTAGCCAGGTGGGAAAGATGAGCTGAAACTAGCAAATTGAACTCATTTAGTAAAAACATAAAGAATATATGTGGAAGTTTGGGGGCACCTGAGTGGCTCAGTCAGTTAAGTGTCTGCCTTCAGCTCAGGTCCTGATCCTGTAGTCCTTGGACGGAGTCTGCATTGAGCCCGGTATCAGGCTCCCTGCTCAGAGGGAAGTCTGCTTCTCCCTCTGCCCCTCACCCTGTTGCTCAATCTCTCTCACATAAATAAATAAGTCAATAAAATACTTTTTTAAAGGGACGCCTGGGTGGCTCAGTTGGTTAAGCAGCTGCCTTCGGCTCAGGTCATGATCCCAGCATCCTGGGATCGAGTCCCACATCGGGCTCCTTGCTCCGCAGGGAGCCTGCTTCTCCCTCTGACTCTGCCTTCCACTCTGTCTGCCTGTGCTCGCTCTCACTCTCTCTCTCTCACAAATAAATAAATAAAATCTTAAAAAAAAATACTTTTTTAAAAAAAGAATATATGTGGAAGTTCAAAATGTGAATGGCACAAAAACCAAGTAGGTGCCGACATTTGTTTTTCCTCTAGGATGCTGTTTGGCAGCATCCTTGGGCTCTATCCCAGTTGTGACCACCAAAAATGCCTCCAGACATTGCTAAATTTCCCCCAGGGGACAGAATTTCTCCAGTGGAGAACCACTGAGATAAACTGATATGCTATTAGGAACAAAGGCTTAACAGATTTTCATTTATGGTAAGTGCAATAAATACCACCAGCAGAAATAACAAAGCAAATGCAGTCTGAGGCTGCGTTATTCCTAGCACTAAGAGCAATGAGGGATTACTGAGGGCTGACTCTCCACCTGCCACTACAATATGGTCTTTCCACGTGAATCCTCACTCAACGCCCATGTGAACCCTATGGGGTGGGACTACCACAGTCTCCGTTTCTCAGTGGAGGACACTGATGTCTAGGGACATAAGTGACTTGCTCGAAGTCTCACAGCTGAGGTGGTGAGAGCCCACAACTCTGGCCCATGGAGCTATGAGAGTCTTTAATCTGTATATTAGGTGTACACCTACAGGAACATCCTGGGAAGAGTCAGTGCCCTCATACACATGGAATATGGCTGACAGGTGAGAAATAAGCCACCCACCTAGGATCTTAAAGCCCGTAGCTGAGGTCCCAGCCTCCAGTCAACTCACTGGCTTAATTTGTACAAAATTCTAATATGCTCTTTCTTCTATCAGTAGGACAATAGAGTAACTTCTGGAAAGACTGTCAACAAAAGTGGTTAATAGTACGCAGTGGCCCTTCAAGGGTTAAGTTTTAGTGCTGTAGAAACATTTCTCTTCCTGGGGCCCTAATTCTTAAGGGGGTCCGGGGGCAGAGGTCACTAGGATCAGTCTTCCCACTCCAGGGTCAGATCCTGCTACATTGCCCTCCGAGGCTAGGCTGTGAAACTAGGAGGCAGAGTGGCAGAAGGGCTAAGGTCTGGATGGAATCCTACCTAAGACAGAGTCAGGGAGCCACAGCTGGGTAATGACTGGTCTCCTCCTTGCCCCCTTCCAGTGGCAGCCTTGGAGCTCAGGTCTGTGGATCTGCAGAGCCCGAGGAACAACAAAGAGCATCACACCCAGGAGATGGGCCTGAGGCGGCTCATCGTGCGACGGGGCCAGTCCTTTGGGCTCCAACTACATTTCAACCGACCCTTTCACTTTGGGACAGACTATCTCACCTTCGTGGCCGAGACTGGTGAGTTCACCTGACCCCAAGGCAAAAACTCACCTATAGGGCTCCCACCTCTCCGTTCTGAGTGCTCCCTCCTCTCTCCTTTCTTGGGATCCCCAGGGTGCTGTAAGTGATGTTAAGGAAAGATTTGGCCAACTCAGCAAACTGCAGTTGTAATAGTAATAGCTGATTTTTCCATATGCAACAGGTGCTATGCGCACTTCATACATATTATTTCATTTAATCCCCATGCTGAGAGTTTCAGGTGGGTAGTATTATGATCCCATTTTGCAGATAAAAATACTGAGGCCCAGAGGTCCTAAGTGGCTTGCCCAAAGACACCCATTGGCAATAAAAGCCTTAAGCCAAAAAAATTAGCAAGGAGGTGAGGGTCCTCTCAGTTTCTTCCTAGAATCACGTCACATGGATTTTAAAACCTCACTCTGGGGTCATTCTCTCCCACACAGGACCGGCACCCAAGGAGTTGCTGGGAACCCGAGCCACCTTCTCTCTCACCCAGGCTCGAAAAGGAAATGTCTGGAGCGCCTTTGACTTCACCATTGACACCAACTCGCTCTTAGTTGCCCTTTTCACGCCAGCCAACGCAGTCATTGGTCCCTACACTCTGAAGCTAGAGATCTCCCAGGGTCAGAGTCACAGTGTGGTTCACCCACTGGGGACTTTCATCCTGCTTTTTAACCCTTGGAATGCAGGTACGACTTGCTCACAGGGGGTAATGCTAACCTGAAACACTGGGAATGCTCAGTGAGGTTCTTCTGAGAAAACCCAGAAGATACAAGTCAACTATCTATGCCATATATTACCATGTGCTCACTAAAAACCATCTTTACCAAAAAACAAAACAAAACCCCCCAAAATTGAATGGCACAATGAAAATGTTCATGGTGTGAGGTTAAGTGAAATAGATTAGGAAATGGAACACAGTAGGACCTTAATTGTCTAAGTGGAGAGAAAGAATGGCTGGGATTCACCAGTTGTAACGGTGGGTATCTCGGAGTGGGAGGACTGAGTGATTTTCATTATCTTCTTTCCATCACCTGTATTTTCCAGATCTCTACAAGAAGCTTTCCACTTTTACCATCAGCAAAAGATAATGATTATGTTTTAAAGGGACTGATTCTATCACTGGCCTCTAGAAAAGCAAAGTAGATTTTTAAAGGGTCCAGTCTTGATTTCTCTTGCCAGCAACATGTTTGTTCCCTTGTTATCCAGCAGGACGCTGTCATTGCTGTCTTATCTCTTTATTACTTTTTGTTTTTTGCCCCCTCTACTCCTTAACCACTCAGAGGACGATGTCTACCTGCCAAGTGAAATACTGCTACAGGAGTATATCATGATGGACTATGGCTTTGTTTACAAGGGTCATGAAAGATTCATCACCGCCTGGCCCTGGAACTATGGGCAGGTAACCCTGTCACAGAAAGTGGGCCTGGGGTGGGTCTCCTGAAGCTGGTTCTTAATCAACTCTATTAGCTTACAAAGGGCCACTAACAAAAGTCAGGGTGTGTGGCACCTGCTGATTTCCCATCCAGTAAGAGAGGGCAAGGGAGGAAGGGGAGATATCTTTCAAAGTTTTGGTTTTTTGTTTCAAGATTTTTTTAAGTAACCTCTACACCCAACATGGGGCTCAAACTTACAACCCAGAGATCAAAAGTGGCATGCTCCACTAACTGAGCCAGCCAGGTGCCTCTCAAGTTTTTAATATTTTATATAAAAAACTACAAACATAATCCAAATAGGCTACTAAAATTGACCTATCTCTCAAGTTCAAAAGTGAGCAATTTATGGTGAACCTGATTCCATCTACACCAGGGGTTTGCAAACTAGAGTCCACTGACTGTTTTTATATGGTCCCTGAGTTAAGAATGATTTTCATATTTTCAAATTGTTGAAAAAGAACCAAAAAATTTTTTTGATGTGAAAATTATATGAAGTTCAAACTTTGGTGTCCATAAATAACATTTCATGGGAACACAGCCACACTCATTCACTTACGTATCATCTATGGCTGTGTTAATGTTACAGAGGCAGAGTTGAATAGCTGAGACAGAGACCCCACAGCCTGTAAAACCTAAAGTACTTACTATCTGGTCCCTCACAGAAAAAGTCTGCCCATCCCTGGTCTATGCTGTCCCTGTCCCTCCCAACTCATCACTGGAATTTTTGGAAGAAAATTGTAGATACTATATCATTCAGTCCAGTAATGCTTCTGTTTATAGCTCTAAAAGATGATGACTCTTTTTGAAAAACTGAATAATACATTATCATAACTAAAGAAATGAACAGCAATTTCTTTAATAATATCCAATATCCAGTCAGTATAGAAAGGGTGGGACCTTTGACTCTGGGCAACTTTCCCACTCCCAACCACCAGCCATGATGGATGTACTTTTTGCCTCCTTCCCACTGACATCTCCGCCCCCTCCATACTCACCAGGAAGGTAGTGGGGAGAGAACAGCGGGCCTTGCCCTGTTCTCCCTCTGTGACAACTTGTGTAATTTTTTGAAACTGAAACAAATACCTGTGCATCTGGCAGCCAAAAGGGTTGCTGCATGTGTTGCTTTACATGTTATAAATGTATGTCGTGAGCTTACACTGGCTTCTCCTGGGCTCCCAACTTCAGCTGAACTCCTCTACCGATTTCCAGGATCCCCACACTCGGCCTCCTCTCCTTTCATGGCTGATCCTGTTTTTATCCATCTGATCTTTCCTACTCCCTCATGTCCTCCAGAAACAAGAACCTCTAAACCCTGTCCTTGAAATCAAACTCAAAGACCTTCGGTGAACATCTCTACCCTGCTCTCTTCCTGTCCATCTAGTCCTTCAAAGCCCCCTGGCACCAATGGCCTTCTCCGATCTCTTGGTCAATAGGGATCTCCCACCTCCAAATTCTGTTTGCATTTTTCCATCAGAGCCACACAGTTCATTTTTCAGAATTCTTTATCTCATAAATTCCCAATTTGATTTGTAAGCTCTTTGAAGGCAGGGTTTTGTCTAGTATTTAACCCTCAACCCCAGCACATATGCCCCATCTATAAAAATCTGTCACTGACTTGATGTTTCAGGATAATGGACATTTATACTCTTCTCTTTTCTCTCCCTTGAAATCACTTGGAAGTTTGAAGAGGACATCATAGATATCTGCTTTGAGATCTTGAACAAGAGCCTGTACTTCTTAGAGAACCCGTCCAAAGACTACTCTCAGCGGAACGACCCGGTGTACATCTGCAGGGTGGTGAGCGCCATGGTAAGGACTGCTCTCCTGCCTGTCTGGGGATGAGCTGAGCTTCCCTGGGGCACTGCAGAAACGCACCTGTCTGGCCTTTGCAGATCAACAGCAATGATGACAGCGGTGTGCTGCAGGGGAACTGGGGAGAGGACTACTCCAGGGGGGTCAGCCCGCTGGAATGGAATGGCAGCGTAGCCATCCTGCGGCAGTGGTCAGCCAGGGGCAGGCAGCCTGTGAAGTATGGGCAGTGCTGGGTCTTTGCAGCTGTAATGTGCACAGGTGAGTGGTGGGGAGATGGGAATGCAGGGTCATTCATTTAATTTTCGTGATAAGCCTTTGAGGTTGGGCTCTGAGGATCTCCATTTTCACATAACTGTGGCTTGTTGGTAGCCCCCCAGCTAAGGAATGATGTTCATGTGACCCTGAACCAGCATAGACTGAGGAGTCTTGCATGTTTGCCTAGGAGGGAGGCTGACCTGTTGCAATCATTCAGCAGAGTCCTGGATGGCAGATGGACTATTAAAATGGTCACCCGGAAAGAGAAGCTTGTGGTCTCGAAGTGGAGGCAAAGGCAGCTCCCTTCTACCACAGTCAGGCTTCTCAGCTCCAAGGGAGCCTGGAATCAGGGACAGGCTGGGGGAAACTTGAGGTGCAAGCAGACGGTCTGGGAAAGCCTGGTCTCAGCTGTGGGCAGAGCTGGTAGCTACCAAATACTTTTCAGAGAGATTCTGAGGAGTTACAATTGGAGGTTTGCTACTTGGCCAAATACCTGCATGAAGCATCGACGTTTTATGCATGATCATTTATTACAATTTAGTGCAAAAGCGTTGATTGGATTATCTATGAAGGTGAGGGAAAGACAGAATATTGAGGTGCCTTCCTGTCTTCCCCTATGCAAGGAAGAGTGTACCTGTTACATTGTGGGGCTCAGTCAATGTTTGCTGAATAAATGGACTGGCTCTCAGTGGGAGGGAACATAGATCAGGGAAGACAGAGACAGAGGCCAAAGACAAAGTTCTAAATTTTCCTGACAGGGAGAGCATAGCTTGGCAGTTAGGTTCGGGCACTGCAGACAGAGGAGATGTTCAAATCAAGTGACCAAATCAAGTGACCTCATTTTGCTCTTCCATTTTCCCATTTTCCCCAAAAAATGCTCAGCACAGCATCAGAATTTAGTATGGCCACATGCCTGGGCTGGAGAAGTCCCTGGGTAGGCAGGTGTCATGGAGGAGGGCTTGGGTCCTTAGATACTGGGATGAGAGGATGAGATCTAGGTCTGCATCCTTATTCCACGTTGAAGTCTCTCCTTGCTCCCAGGCCCTAGAGCCCTGGGGCCACTGAGTGAGGGGACTGCTGTTCCCATCAGACAGCCTCTGGCCACTTGCAGCCCTGGTTTAGCTGTCACCCCTGCAAAAGGTGACAGGCCCAGAAGCTGTGCTGGGCATAGACAGGTGACTTGTGAACAGGTGACTGGCTCCCTTTGGGGTCTTGAATCAATCAAAACATTGATCAATCTCAATAGTTCTTTTACTTTTCTTACTTATTATCCTCCCAGCAGCCTCAAGAAGCACCCTCTGCTCCTCCTGAACAAGGGAGAGGTAGAGGAAACCTCTGCCTAACCTCCTCATCTAAACTCTTTGTTTTGCTGGCTGAGGTGGGGCCCTATGTCCCAAAGGCACATCTGGCTCTTGATTTTATTTGGCCCTGGGCAGATGTGTGTGTGTGTGTGTGTGTGTGTGTGTGTGTGTGTATCTGCTTTGAATGAGTAGATCTTAACCACTTAACATGAAATTTTAACTCAGCTTTAAAAATCCTTTATAGAGGACATTAGGAGAAGGAAGGGAAAAATAAAGAGGGAGAATCAAAGGGGGAGACAAACCATGAGACTGTGGACTACAGGAAACAAACAGAGTTTCAGAGGGGAGGGGGTGGAGGGATGGGTTAACACGGTGCTGGGTATTAAGGAGGTCACGTACTGCATGGAGCATACAATGACTCATGGAACACTACATCAGAAACTAATGATGTACTGTATGTACTGTATGGTGGCTAACATAACAATAAAAAAATAATAATACAGAAAATAAAAAGGCTTTATTGTACTATCCTGAGAAGCCACAAGAGGGTATTGTTGCCTTGTCAAAGATCGTTGTTGCCTCTACCTGCAAGTTCCCTTTGTCCCTGAGGTTTTCCGTTTAACCTCCATTAAGTCTATATTGCCCTTCTATCCTTTCTCTGATTTCTTTCTTACCTCCTCCAAACCCTGTATTTCAGTAAATCAGCTGGTCCATTTCCTTATTTTGTTACACATAAGGAGACTAAGAGCCAGAGAAGTTAAGTCACCTACTGATGGTCACACAGCTTTTCTCCTAAAACTGGCCACAACACAAGGCTTAAAATTTCTTATTTTCTTTTGAATTAGCAAATATTTCAGGTTCTCTGTTTTTACTGTGGAAAGCTGCTGAGTGAAAAAAAGCCCTAAATGATAAACGGAGTTGCATATTGTTGTTTTAAGTTACCTTCACATGATTTCTTTCTCCTAGTGGGATGGAGACTTTGATGGGGCAGGTAGGCAGCAGGGTTCTGGGCCTGGGTGCAGTGCCCTGAGAATAAAGAAGTTACAGGTATGGATCTGCAAGAATCTTGGCCTTCTTTCTGTCCTCCAGCTTAAAACTTAGAAAGGATGCCTGGGAAACCAGATTCTACTTGAAATGGACTCAGTGATTCTCCACGCTTTCCTTCTCTTTAGTAATGAGATGTTTAGGTGTTCCAACCCGTGTGGTTTCCAGTTTTCGTTCTGCACACAACATGGATGGGAACTTAACCATTGACACCTACTATGACCAAAATGCAGAGATGCTGCCAACTCGGAAGCGAGACAAAATATGGTAAGGGGACACAGTCTCAAACAGATCTCTGCTCCATCTCAGGATGGGCAGGGAAACTCTGACACACTGCTCTCTGGTCTTGAGGCAGTATCACCCTTCCCTTTGTGGCTGGTGCCCAGAGAGTAATCCTGCCACCTAGGAGACTGTTCTGGCTAATTAGGTCATCACATCACACTCATTTCAGAGACAGAAGACTATGGGGTAACATTCCAGAGCCCAATCTTAATGAATAGATTGTGTGGTCTGTGAATACTGATCTCAAAACCTGCATGCCTCTTACTCCTCCTTCTTTGAGCCATTCCGTCTGTGCCATTCTCTGCTTGCCTTCTTGGGCCTGGACTTGCTGTCTTTGCCTACTTCCTCAGTCTCTCCTGCTTCTTCCTCTACCTACCCCACTCTCATTGCACGCATGTGAGCGTGTATGTGTACATGCGTGTGTATCTCTGTGCATCCCTTCATTTCTGTATCTCTCATCTCTTCCCCTGGCTCCTCTTTCCTCTGCTCTACTTCAGATCTGATTTTCCGGTTTTCCTTTCCAGCTAGTTTCCAGGTATGATCTTTGAGTTGTGTGAGAACTAGTGGCTATCGTTGGAGCCCCTCCCTCTCTGAGCTCCTAAAGGATGAAACATCCCCCGTTCAGTCAGCAGTGGTGTATCTGGGAAGGTGGGATCACAGAATTGTGTCGAATTCTGTGTATGAATGCACAATCTGAATATAATCCTGAGGAAACATCAGACAAGCTCAAAATGAGGATCACTCCAGCAAAAAATAAACACTATATTCCAAATGTCAGTGTAATACAACAAAGGATGAGGAGCCCTTCCAGATCCAAGCAAACAAAGGGCCTTACCCAACTAGATGCGTGTGATCCTGGACCAGGCAGAAATGAATGTCATAAAGGGCATCACTAGGTCAATTGACAAAACTGAAATATAGACAGTAATTTAGAAAAAAGTGTTGTATCAGCAGTAAATGTATGAGGTTGATAACTGTACATGATCATGTAGGAGAAGATCTCTAAGAAAGTACACACCGAAGTAGAAAGCAAAGGGGAAAAATGTATTCATCATCTTCACATCCATACTGAAACAAAGCGAATGATAAAACAAATAGGCAAAATGTTAATGATAGATGAATTGGGTAGATGGGTATTCTTTGTACTACACTTGCAACTTTACTGTAAGTTTGAAATGACTTCTAAATAAGTAAAAAAAAGGGAGGGGTGTGAATATAATTAAAACATAATAGCTTTGTGCAGTGCCAGATGGTAGCTAGATTTTTCATGGTGATCGCTTCATAACTGATATAAATGTTAAATCGCTATGTTGTACACCTGAAACTAATACAATATTGTATGTCAGCTACACTTTAATTAAAAAACCGATATAAACTACAGGATTCAGTATAGTGTCCAATACCTGGCAAATCTTCTGAAATAAATCCTCATCTTCTTCCTCTTTTCTGTAGGAACTTCCATGTCTGGAATGAGTGCTGGATGATCCGGAAAGATCTTCCTCCAGGATACAATGGTTGGCAGGTTCTGGACCCCACTCCCCAGCAAACCAGCAGCGGTGAGTGAGGGGCCCTGTGGAAGGGTCTGGGCTCTGTGCGGAGGCTGGTCGGGCACTGACCACATGAGCAGGAGGCCAGAAAGGAGCAGTATTTTTCTTACTGTGTCGCCTTCAGCTGGGTGACTGAGAGGAGTAACAGGACCTCTCAGTTGCTTCCTCACCTATAAAGTAGGGAAGATGATGATAACTGCCAGGGTGGCTGTGAGGATTGGGTGAATTTGTGGGAATCTGAGAGCACTCTGTGGATGTGGGTCTTCTCCATCCCATCTCCCTGCCTGCCCCTGCCGCCCTCCCCCTCAACAGCCACCCCAGTCCAACTGCTGGCAGCTGGCAGCTGTCCTCAACTTCTGTTCCCTCCACAGGGCTGTTCTGCTGCGGCCCTGCCTCTGTGAAGGCCATCAGGGAAGGGGAGGTCCACCTGCCCTATGACACCCCATTTGTGTATGCCGAGGTGAATGCTGATGAAGTCATTTGGCTCTTTGGGAATGGCCAGGCCCAGGAAATCCTGGTCCATAACACCAGCTCCATCGGGAAGGAAATCAGCACCAAGATGGTAGGGTCAGATCAGCGCCAGAACATTACCAGCTCCTACAAGTATCCAGAAGGTGCTTGGGGCCCTGGGGACTCAGGAGGTGGGGGGTGGGTATAATCTCCTTCGAATGCCTCCCGGTGAGGATGGCTTGCTTCTGTTAAAACCCTGCCTGATCACCTCCTCCTCATGGCGAACTCCCAGGGGCTTTCCTGGACCCTGGCCATGTGGCCCTAGAGTTGCTAGATTGAGCAAATAAAAGTAGAGAGTATCCAGGTAAATCTGAATCCCAGATAAATTCAAATAAGCAAATATTTTATTAGTATAAGTGTGTTCCAAATATAGTATGCAATATATCTAAACTGAAAACTATTTATTGTGTATCTGAAATTCAAATTGAATGTCCTTTATTTTACTTGAAACTCTGTCCTAGGGTCATATCATGATCTCGTTAAGTCAAGACAGTAGGGGGGGTGGATGCTTAAGGAGGCAAAGGATGCCTGGCTTGTGGAAGGGAGTAGATGTCCCTGCAAAGAAGGCCAGGGGGAGTCAGACACCCTGAGTACCAACCAAGGCCCTGCTGTGTAAGCCTAGCCTAGTTCTTACCATCACGGTGCCTCCACTTCCTCATCTATAAAATGGGTTAATGGCACCTTCAAGGGCTGTTGTGGATACACAGAAAGCACTTGGAGCAGTGCCTCTGGTGCATAGCAGCTACTATAGAGAGAAGTCCACAGTTTGGGGTGAGGTGAGGTTCAGCCTGAATGTTGAGTAGCCCCCAGGAGCAAGAGATAAAGATCCATTTAGAAGACATGAGCATGTATTTTAGAAGTGAGGATGCTGGCAGGGGAAGAAGTCTCTGGCTTTGATGACAGCAGCAATACTGACAACAAAGAACCATGCCGGGTGCTTATGCTCAGCAACTCATGTAACTCACCATTTTGGCCACTCTAGAAGGCAAGGAGCTATACTTGGGTTATAGATGAAAGGACTGAGCACCCAGAGATTAAGGGACTGTGCCTGAGCAAGGACTTGAACCCAGCACCGAGCACTGGCAATCCCCATGTTCTCAGCCATGATGCTGTCCTGTCTCCTGCTGCAGCTCTTCACATGGCTGGGGCTTTGGGAGGGGAGCTGAGAGTTTTGGGGGTGGCTAGCTTCCCAAAGGAGGTCCCTGGTCTCTCAGTCTCTCCTCACTGGCTCTTCTTTTGGCCAGGATCCCCTGAGGAGCGATCTGTGTTCATGAAAGCTTCCCGGAAAATGCTGGCCCCAAGAAGGGCCTCTTCCCCTTTCCTAGATCTGCTGGGCTCTGGGGGCCCTGAGGACCAGCCTGCACAGCTGCAGCTTCACCTGGCCAGGACCCCCGAGTGGGGCCAGGACCTGATGCTGACACTGCGTGCCTGGAGGGTGCCAGACAGAGTCCACTCCCGGGGGTCCATCAGCCTGGAGGTGCGCTTCAGCGCCCAGGCCCTGTTGCACCAGGGTGGAACCCGGGAGCCTCTCTGGAGGCAAACAGTGCACTTGAACCTGGATTTTGGGAAGGGTGAGTATGAGATAGGCCTGGAAAGTTGCCAAGAAGGATGGGAACCTTGGGGTCATGAATGAAGCTGGGTATGGTTTAGCCAGATTCCATGGAGATCCAACACACCCACATGGCAGACAGTGAAGCTGCTGGTGGCAGGACGTTGCACGTTATGTGCTGTACTCCGACACCATCCTGCCAGGGGAGACACAACAGTGATCTCTGGGGGTGGTGGGTAGAGGGTAAGTGCTCCGAATCTCTCTTAGACACATGCACACAAACATACTTACACACACATACAGACTCACACACATGTTCTCTCTCACACATACACATACTCTCTGTCTCTCTCTTTCCAGACTCCTCAAGGTGTCTTTTGTCTGTGCTTAGAGATACAGTTGCCGCTCTTGCTACCCTACGACAATTACAGAAACAAGCTAACAGATGAGAAACTGATCCGGGTGTCTGGCATTGCCAAGGTGGAGGATACAGGGAGGTCCATGCTGGTCCTAAAAGACATCTCTCTGGAGCCTCCTCACTTGTCTATTGAGGTAAGGTGTCTGGACAGAGATGGAGCCTGGGGGCCCTCTGACTCACCCAATCCAGGCCTTGGGCTCCAGCAGTGAACAGAACATAGTCCCTGCTTCAGACACCAAATATATGATTAAAGCCCAGTATGATGTTACCTGTACCCTGCAAAGTGCAGGGCAGGGTGAAAGGCTTCTCAGAGGAGTGATATTTTGTGGGGGCTACACAGGAAGACACTGTACAGAGAAATGAGATGGAGATAGAGGCATGTTAAGCAAGGAAAAAGCTTGGCAGAGGCAGACAGACAGGAGAGGCATGGATAGGAGATGGAGTTGAGGAGTTGGATTTGAGAAAAAACACAAGTCAAATTCCAAAGCTTACTGCAGATGTTAATACAAGTGTGACAGGGAAGAGGGAAAACAAATGAAAGGTGAGGCTCGGACTTTGAGCTCGAAGATCATGTGGCTGGCAAGTAATTACATGAGGAAGGAACACAGGTAGAAGAAAGGTCAATAGAAGCAGAAATGTTCCCCATCTCCCCTTACCAGGATTTTTCTTCCCTTGAAGCCTCCTTTCCCCAGCCCCACACCCCATTCTGAAGGACTTGCCCTCTGCCTAGTCCCAGGCTGGCTTTGCCCCTGCTGGATCTGTTAGCAGCATGCTCCATCCCCACCCAGAGCAAGAATTGAGTGGTTCCACGTCATAAGCCACCTGGCCCTGCTGTCAGGTGGTCAGACTATGATGTGGCAGACAGTGGGCAGTGCAGACAAAGTGTGGTGCTGAGGTGAGCACCCTGCCTGTTACCCAGAGTCCTGGTTCCCAACAAGATCCAGTGCAAACGGGGCACCTGGGTGGCTCAGTGGGTTAAAGCTTCTGCCTTCGCTCAGGTCACGGTCCCAGGGTCCTGGGA
Source organism: Mustela nivalis (assembly GCF_964662115.1). Taxonomy (NCBI): domain Eukaryota; kingdom Metazoa; phylum Chordata; class Mammalia; order Carnivora; family Mustelidae; genus Mustela; species Mustela nivalis. Next base: position 83,414,959 of record NC_139025.1, read on the forward strand.
TCAAGCCCCGCATCGGGCTCTCTGCTTGGCAGGGAGCCTGCTTCCTCCTCTCTCTCTGCCTGCCTCTCCATCTACTTGTGATCTTTCTCTGTCAAATAAATAAATAAAATCTTTAAAAAAAAAAATCCAGTGCAAACACATGGGATGCTGAGGAGACTATTAATTGGTCCCCACCGGTAAAGGACCTAAGGATTATCTGTACCACTAGGAGAGAAGCCAAAGACATTTTTACCTGTTCTACTTTGCTGCCCTCATTAGAGTACAAAGGGTTTGTTTCTTCCATTTGAATTTTAGAGAAGTCAGGATGTGTTCTTGTTTTTCCTTGTTTTGTTTTGTTTTAATTCTCTTTTGAGCCAGAACGTGTCCCAAGTATGATCTGGGTGGTCAGAATTCATCTTAGTTCAACATTCATTTATCAAATATCCACCACTTGGCCTGAGCTGAGCGAGGCACCAGCTCTAGGAGTGAGTAGGATAGAATCCCTGCCTCCCACTCACAGGCCAAGGCTATGCTGCCCTATGACAGATTCCCATGGGATGCACAGAACACACCTGGAAAAACTCAGTGTTTCTAATGTCAGAGCAACGTGGGGAAAAGATCCTGTCCACAGCCTGGGACATCTGGGTCAGGTCCTGGCTCTGCTATATCATATGACCTTGGCCTTGGAATGATATTGCTGATAGCATATAGATGGCACATAGGATACCACTTCCTTACCCTCTTCCTGTGTCAGACACTACTAATCCATCACAACTCTATCTGACTCTGGATTTGACCTCAGGAGTCTTTCCAACACACCATTTCTATCAGCCATGATTAATAGATTGGAGCTGGCCCTTAGGTCAAAATCAAATTGCCATCCTGAACCAGATGGTGGGGAGGGAAATAGATTTCTACGTGGTGCCAGGTCCCAGACGATGGTGGCTTCCTGAAGCATTGTGACCTTCTAAGACACACATATTCTGGGCTCATATTCTTCTCACCCTGCGGCAGTGTTACCACTCAGTAAGCAGTCCCTGGTGGTCAACAGTGGGATGGTGGAGTCGGGTGACTGAGCTGGAGTACAGAAATCAGGCCAGCTGACCACAATATCCCCACCTTCTCTCCGCACAGGTGTCTAAAAGGGCTGAGGTGGGCAAGGCACTGACCGTCCACATCACACTCACCAATACCCTGACAGTGGCTCTGAGTAACTGCACCATGGTCCTAGAGGGAAGTGGCCTCATCGATGGGCAGATATCCAAGAAGTATGTACCATTTGTCTCGTGCTGGTCTCTGACAAGGGGTACCTTGTGGGGTCACAGGATGATCCTTCATCTCCTGGTTGGTGCCTACTCACCCCCGTTTGCCCACCCTCCTTGGGGAAGGTTGAGCTTGGTGGTACTGAGGCATGGGAGGTGCTTACCCACCAAGAGGGGAAACCGGATCACCCTCCCCCCTCACCCCCAATCCCTGACAGTTACTTAAAGCTTTAACAGGTTCTTTGACTTTCAGCATTGGGACGCTGGTGGCTGGACATACCATCCAAATTCAAGTGGACCTCTACCCTATCAAAACCGGGCGCCGCCAGCTGCAAGTCCTCATTAGCAGCAAAGAGATCAAGGAGATCAAGGGCTACAGGGACATCTTTGTGGCTGCCTCCAGGGCTTCTTGAGCCCTCCTCCCCAACCCTTACCCTGGCCCCTACCCTCCCAACTGCCCAGCCCCTCCCTGAGCTCCACCCCTCCTCTTTCTCCCAACTTCATCCCCCTCGCCCCCAGTCCCTCCCCTCCTCCTCCTGATGCCCTTCCTCACAGCCCCACCTTGGTGTTTTCTACTCCGAAGGTTTAATGTTATCTTTGTTCCTTCTCTGTCCTCTTCCCGGCCTGCCTGGGGGTGAGTAAAACTCTGTTGGAACCGCTGAAAAGACAATGAAGAAGTCTTTATTTATCACCTGTGTTCTTTCTTCTCCACTAACAAGCTCCTTATTGCTACTGGGTGGTCCTCCGGCCTGGCTGCCAGCTGTGTCCACTGGGCCCTCCCTAATCTTCCTGTCTTCCTTCTCCTGCTTTAAGATTTCCCAATCACAAAATAAGCCTAATATGTTCCCCTCTAAGTCAGCTTCTCTGGAATCAAAGTTCCCAGGTCTCTCCATTTAAATTGTTTTAGCAAGCCTGCAGACAGAGGCAGGAGGAAGGTAGTGGCCTGGGACGGTCCAGGGGCACAGGCCAGAGCTATCTAGCAGGACTTCTCTGCTGAGAGCATGGGAATGGCTGGGCTGGGCTCATGCAAAACCATTTGTACTCAGTCTCGATATTTGGGAAAGAGCAGAAAAGTGAACAGAAACAAAAGAAAAAATCACAAACAGTTCCCTGTCCCAGAAGAAATCTCTGATAACAGTTTGTGGTATATCTTTCTGTTCTCTCCCCCCCACACACACACTCATTATGCTTTTCAAGGTTATCATTACATGGCTATCATCAAAAGATAAGAGATAACAAGTGTTGTCAAGGATGTAGAGAAAAAGGAACCCTCATGCACTGTTGGTGGGAAGGCAAACTGGTACAGCCACTGTGGAAAACAGGATGGAGGTTCCTCAAAAATGAAATATACAACTACCCTAGGATTCAGCAATCCCATGTTTGGTATTTACCTGAAGGAAATAAAATCGCTATCTTGAGGAGATATTTTCACCTCCATGTTTATTGCAGTGTTATTGACAATAGCCAAGATATGGAGACAGCCCAAGTGTCTGTCAGTGAATGAATGGACAAAGATGTATCTCACGCACACTTGCGCATACACACACACACACACACACACACACGTTATTCAGTCATGAAAAAGAAAGGAAATCCTTCCATTTGCTCTAAAATGAATGGATTTTCACTTATGCTAAGTGAGAGATAAATCAGACATGGAATGACAAATACATATCACTTATATTTGGAGTCTAAAAAAGCTGAACTCCTAGAAACAGAGAGTAGATTGGTGGTTACCAGGGGCTGGGGGGAGGGAACTGGGGAGATGTTAGTCAAAGAACTTCCAGTTGGTAGATGAATAAATTCTGGAGCTCTAATGGCATTGTGATTGTAGTTAACAATAGTGTATTATATACTCAAAGTTAACAAGAGACCCGATCTTAAATGTTCTTACCACAAAAAAGAAATAACTACGTGACATAATGGGCGTGTTAGTAACACTACTGTAGTAATAATATTAGACATATAAATGTATCAGATCAACATGTCATATACCTTAAACTTACACAATATTATACGCCAATTATCTCTCAGTCAAAAATAAAAAGCAGTTATTATAAACTGGCATATTTCCATCATGGAAGATTTGGAAACTTCAGAAACACAGAAAATGAGATCCTCCTCCTGGAGGTTTTCAGGCATGGTTCCTTCATCCTTGCCACTCCTCACCTGCTTAGTGGCTTTGCAGGTTCACTTGGCACCTCTCCCCAGCCTCTCCCCTCCTCCTCTCTCTTTTATAAAAATTTATTTTGCAGGATGCCTGGGTGGCTCAGTTGGTTGGACAATTGCCTTCGGCTCAGGTCATGATCTTGGAGTCCCGGGATCGAGTCCCGCATTGGGCTCCCAGCTCCACGGGGAGTCTGCTTCTCTTTCTGCCCTTCTCCTCACTCATGCTCTCTCTCACTGTCTCTCTCTCAAATAAATAAATAAAATCTTTAAAAAAAATTATTTTGCTTTTGCAAGTTCCACCCTGTGTGCCCACTGCACCCATCCCCACTGAGTTCCAAGGGCATTTCTGTAGGGCTCTGTCACTGCTTTGTCACTGCTGTGCTGCATCTGGGTCCCACCCACTGAGGGAGACCTAGAACCTGGGCTGGCTCCTGCGGAAATCTGAAAGCTTGTTCTGCCTGCCAAGTGCCTCCTCCTCCTTTGTTTAGTCATTGCTCTTCCTGTCAGGTTGGTCTGGGGGTGCAGAGCTTCCTGGCTGTGTTACTTGTGTCCCTGGAGGGGGAACAGTGGACAGACTTCCTACTGGGCCCTCAAGGGCCTTCGATGGGAGGGGATGGTTAGCCACTTCTATCTTCACAGTCAACCTTTCAAATACTTTCCAGTCTCCTCATCCAAAAATTGGCTTAAAAAACTGTACTCTGTAGTGTTTTCTGTGTGTAGGCAAGTCTGTCTGGCTTCATTTCCCTACTTCAGCTGGACAAGCTAGACAATCTCAAAGTCCTTTCCAGGGCCCAGGACCCTGCTGCTGAGCACCTTCAGAATATGTCCTTGACTGGTCCTGCTTCACCATCTTTCACCCTCCGCTTGTATCAAAAAACCCAGTGTTGCTGGCCTCCCAGGCAGTGGTGCCCATGAATGAACTCTGAAAGAAATGTCTGGGGGCATAGATCAGGGGCACAAAGCAAGCCAGCCCCCAAGTCTCTTAATTGCTGGTCTTCCCCAGGAATCCCCTGTAGTGTTCATGGAGACCGTGGTGCTCATGTCCTTTCAGCTGGTAGTGTTGGGGTCCATGCTGTTCACTGTCATTGTGTGATATAAAGCACAGGGGCTGAGTCCTGGGTCCCTCCGGTGCGAGACAATACCAGCAACAGTAGCACAGCCAGCCCTCAGAGGACTGTTGTGAGGACCAAATGAGAGAGTGCGTTCTAAAGAGCTTTGCCATTCTTGAAGTACATTCATGCTCAAAGGTCCTCCTATCAGTTTAATCACCTCTCCTGGGTGACCGGCTCCATTTCCAGTCAGAGCAAGAGGGAGGAGGCACAGGAACACACATGGATCTGTCAGTTCGGGCTTCCCTTTGCAATTGTCTGTGGGGAACCCCCTCCCTCCCCTCAGATCTGGGCACCCATGGAGTCATGGACCCTGAGTCTACAGGTAAGGAAATTGAAACATGGCTCAGGGAATACTGGGAATTCATGGTAGGGTGAGAAATACCATCCTAATCTGAGTTTTAGAAACTTCTGGAGGTACCCCACCCCCATCTTGGGAGAGCTGGCCAGGGGGAAGATAGGTGAGCCCACACCTGCCTTCTTGAGTGTTCCAGGATCTGCTCTGTGCCCTACCCTTGCAGGTCACAGACCTACTTCCCTCCCGAGAGGAAGGTGCTCTTCAACTCTGCTCAGCTTCCCTGGCTCTCCTCCGCCTCCCTTACCCTGGACCAAGGAATGAGCTACTGTGATCAGTGCTGCCTCCTGCCCCCAGCACACACACCTCCACACACTCTCTAATGGTTTGTAGGAATCCAATGATAAGCTGAACCTGTGAGTCAGCTCATTAGCTCACTGCCATGAAATAGGCTATTATTGTCTGGTGGCCATTGGGCACCTTCCTCTTTGTCTACCCCACCTCTCCAGACCCACTCGCCCTCGCTGCACTCACCTTCTTGTCTCTCCTCCCAATTCAGCTCTCCTGCCTATGCCTCCGCCTCCTCCTCCCCTGGGCTAACCCATTTCCACTAATGTGGTAGTGTGTTCAGGCATTTATCCATTTGTTCATGCATGGGTCATCTTTTAATTCATTCTCTGCACTGGCCAGCAAATATGAACTGGAAAACTGCCCATCCTTCAGATTGTGCATTAAGCACTTAAGCAGGACTCTGGAGTCTGACTGACAGCCTTCAAATCTGGCTCCACTAGTTTTTAGTGATCTTGGGAAAACTGTTGAATGTCTTCAAGCTTCAATTTCCTCACTTGTAGTAGAGGAACAATAATAGTTCTATAGTAATAGAACAATAATAGAACTCATGGGGAACAGCATGAAGATTCAGTGGGATCAGGCACATAATGTAAGGCAGTGTCTGGAACTAAAAAGATGTCGCTAGTCTACTAGTCTAGTCTACTAGACTACTACTAGTCTACTAGTAGTTTTACTATTTGCCCCCACCATTAATAAGCACTAGGGATATATTAATAAGACTAGGCCATACCTTCCAGGGATCTGGGGGAAAAAATAGGTTAAATATTTATAATGTTGTGTATTAGTTGGCTAATAGGGAATGAAAAGGGGGTGCCCCCAAATGCCTCGTGTGGTAGTTGAGAGGGTGTTAGGAAAACTTCCTGGAGGGGAAGTGCTTGAGCCTGGATCTGAGAAAGTAGACAATTGAGAGAAGGACATTTCAGAAAGAGACTGACAGGTGCAGGAGAGCAGGTCTGCATCTGAGAACAGCAGGGCTTTGGCCTGAGTGGACTCCAGGCAGGAAGGAAAGATCCTGAAGGGCTTTGGGGGCGATGTTGGAAAGTTTGGACTTGACCCACTGCTGGATTTTTTTAAAGATATATTTATTTTAGAGAGAGAGAGAGAGCGTGACTGGGGTGGGGGAAGCAGAGGGAGAGAGAGAATCCCAAGCACTCTCCCCACTGAACACAGAGCCCCACACGGGGGCTCGATTCCACAACCCTGAGATCATAACCTGAGTCGAAATCCAGAGTCAGATGCTTAACCAACTGAGCCACTCCGAGAAGCATCCCGAGAGGGAAAGCGAGAGAGAATCCTAAGTGGGCTCCATGCCCAGTGTAGAGCCTCACACGGGGCTCAATCCCACGAGCCCGAGATCACAACCTCAGGGGAAACCAAGAATCGGATGCTCAACTGACTGAGCCACCGATGCACCCCAACCCACTGCTGGATTTTAAGCCAAGAGCAACCTGACTGAGGATGGCTCTTTTGGAAAAAGGATGGGTGGGAGTTGTCCAGGCAAGGGGGTGCTTCAGAGAAGGCAGGGCCAAGGGCACAGGGAAGATGGGCTAATGTTAGGAGATAATCAGGAGCTGGACTGGCAGGGCTCAGTGACTGATGGCCTAAAGGAGGCCAGGAAGACAGAGAAATACAAGGTGGCTCCCAAAGGAACTGGGCAGGCACCATCCTCACTCACCAAGACCAGAAATGCAAGAGGAAGGGGAGAGGGGAGGCGTTCCATTCTGGATTAAAGGTATGTGTGTGTGTGTGTGTGTGTGTGTGTGTGTGTGAGGTAGTGAAATGCATATGTGCATGGATACACACACTGTAAGAGCAGACTGGGGAGAGGGAGAGTTGAAAATACGGGAGAGAGGGAACCCTCCTACACTGTTGTGGGAATGCAAGTTGGTGCAGACACTCTGTAAAACAACATGGAGGTTCTTCAGAAAATTGAAAATAGAGCTACCCTACACCCCAGCAATTGCACTTACTGGATATTTACCCTAAAGATACAAATGTAGTGATCAGAAGGGGCATGTGCACCTGAATATTTATAGCAGCAATGTCTACAATAGCCAAACTATGGAAAGAACCTAGATGTCCATCAACAGATGAATGGATAAAGATGTGGGGTGTGTGTGTGTGTGTGTATATATATATTGTGTGTGTGTATATATATATATGGTGTGTGTATATATATGTGTGTATATATACGTGGGGTGTGTGTGTATATATATACACACACATATAATGGAATACTATGCAACCATCAAAAATTGAACTCTTGCCATTTGCGACAGTGTGGATGGAACTAGAGGGTATTGTGCTAAGTGAAATAAGTCCATCATAGAAAGACAATTATCATATGATCTCCCTGATATGAGGAATTTGAGAGGCAGGGTGGGGAGTTTGGGAGTAGGGAAGGAAAAAATGAAATAAGATACGATCGGGAGAGAGACAAACCATAAGAGACTCCTAATCTCACAAAACAAACTGAGGGTTGCTGTGGAGAGTGGGTTATGGAGAGGGGGTTGGGTTATGGACCCTGGGGAGGGTATGTGGTATGGTGATTGCTATGAAACGTGTAAGCCTGATGACTCACAGACCTGTAACCCTGGGGCTAATAATACATTATATGTTAATAAAAATTATTAATAAAAAAATACAGGAGAGAGGGCAGATGGTGATGAGTGAGGTTCCTAAGGAGGGAGGTTAAGGGATGCAGAAAGCAGGAGAATGCACAGAAAAGGGTCCCACAGGAGGGAGAAGAAGTGTGGAGGTGGGGTGGGGGAGGGGAACTTTAAAGTGTCCCACCCACTCCCTGAGAAGAGCCCTTTCCCCTCCTTCCACCTATCTTCTCCCATCTGTGCTTTTCTCCCCTCACACTCACTCCCAGAACATGTAATGTTCTTAATAGAATCAAGGTCACTCATTGGCATTCCCACCCTCTAATCTACTTCCAAAACTCCTCCATGAATCTTCCCAAGTTTGCGTCCTCTACTGCTTTTATCTAAGTTTCACCTTCACCAGCAGGTTTCACCCAAGACAATAGCTCTGCCAAAAAAGGAATACCACAAAATCATACCAAGGGTGATCCAGAGTGGGTTCCATTTGCATTTGATGTCTAGAAAGTGACTCTTCAGGAAAAAAAAAAAAAAAAAAAAGGCCAAGCAGAGTTCTAGGCTTGAGAACTCTCCCAGGCTTCCTCAGTTGTGAGATGTAGTCTTGGGACCCTGGTATTCTTTCCTGCAGGGGGCACAGTCCCCTCAATCCCCTGAGAGGCCACATCAGCTCATCTCCCCTACCTGGCTCCCTGACTACAGCACAGCAACTGCCATGGAAGGCCCCATTGCCCAAGAGCTGTCAAAAGCTCACATGGCACACAGGCCTGAGAGTTCATTGGCCTCCACACGTCCTCTCAGCCAACCAACGCTGCCAAGAAAAACCTGAGGGCAAGTGAGAAAACCAGTTGTGATCTTCCCAGTAAACAGGTGGCAGTGCAGCAGCCACCCTGCCTTCGGTGTCTCCTGGAGTCTTGAGGATGGAAGGGGAGTAAACCACTCCAGAACCAGTTTCCTGAAGCTCCACACCACCCAGCTCTCCTGTGGGGAGCAGGCCAGGAACCAGAGGCAGCCACCATGGAGCAAGGTAGGGAAGGCCCACGGGGCTGCTGGAACAGAGAGAGAAAGAAGAGAGAGAGACCATAGGAGTCAAGGGGAGAAAGGATTCAGGGGAAGAAAAGAGTAAATAAAGAACTGAGGCAGAAAGAGCAGAAACTCAGGAACCTCACTATTTGTTGATAGCCTGAGACCCAGGAGACAAAGTGGAGGCTGGCTGGTAAACATAGCCAAACAGCTGTGTACCAGCATGCCTGCTTCCATAACCCAGTGGGACAGGGCAGGGCCAGGGATGAGTGGGTCAGGGATCCTGTCCTCTGCCACTTGCTGACTCTTTAACATTTAGCAAGTCACTTCTCTAGTTCCCAGCTAGAGAAGTGGGATGGGGGTGAATAAGAATCATCTCGAAGTTGTCTTTCAACTCCAATATTCCCTCATCTTCATATCTTCCCTTTTTTTCCCCACTTCAGGAGGTCTCTTCCTCATTTTAGCTCATCTTCCCACCACCACTCCTCTCTGTATCAACTCCCTCTCTAGAAAGCTTCTACTGAAGAGTAAATGGTTAGTTGAAACCATTTATAAGAACGAACTCCATGCTCTACAAACTTAACAGCCTCATCTTCATTTACTATTTTTTGTTTAAATTTTCATAATTTTTAACTACACAAGAAATATATGGGTACATAGTTGGAGTAAAATAAAACAATAATTACAGATAAAACTACAGTCGACTGCCTGCCACCCCCAACCTCAGCCTCATCTTGAGAAACCACTGTGATCATTTCTAACAGAAACTACTGTTCTAGTCTTTTGTCTGTAAATAAAGATATATATTCAGTATAAGACAAGCTTGTTTTTGGTGTATCACGGTATCATCATGTTGCACGTATTTTTCTACAGCTTGATACTTTTTCACTCAATAGAAATGTGTTGGAGCTCTACCTGTGCCATTTAGTATCTATAAATCTACCTCAAAATTTCCCACTTTGCAAAGTATCCCATAGTATGGGTATAAATAATTTATTTATCCAGTCCCATTTAAAAAAAAGATGTATTTATTTATGAGAGAGAGCAGGGCAAAGGGAGGGGGAGAAGGGAAGCAGACTCCCAGCTGAGTGTGGAGCCAGCTGCAGGGCTCAAACCCATGAGCCTGAGATCAAGGCTTGAGCCAAAACCAAGATCAGGATGCTCAACCAACTGAACCACCCAGGAGCCCCTATCCAGTCCCTTTTTGGTAGGCGTTTAGGTTGTTTCTCATTTTCCAGTTATATAAGCAATGTTGCAGGGCACATTCTTCTGGATGCCTCTGTACTCATGTGGGAGTGTTTCTCTAGGATAAATACTGAGATCAATTACTTTAAAAATTCTTCCTATAATTTCCTTTCTATTTCCCTGATCATTTCACTCCCTTCTCTCCTCACATGGAGTGAGAACAAACATGGCCAATAGTAAATGTGCCCCATATTTGAACATCTGGTATCTGGAGTGAAGACCGATCCCAGCATGATAGGCAGAGATTAACTTGACCCATGATATATCCAGAAGATGAGATTTGGCCTCAGTGCTTGCTGTCAGACAAATGTTGCCGTACCTGTTGTGTGTTCTGGGTCACATGCCCAACCTGAATTGGAGCCAGTTAGTAATGTCTGTCTAGTCATCTGGTCTCCAAAAAGAGTGAATTCTTTTTCCACTAGTCCCACTGAGAGTGCGCTAGATGTCCTTTCTGAACATGAGTGAGGAAGAGCAATGCAGCTAGTGTTGGGTAACGGAAAGAGCACAGGACTTGGGCCAGTAACCCTAGGTTCAAGCTTAGATAAGAAATTTAATCTGTCTGAACTTTGTTTCCTCATCTCTAAGTGTGAATGAGATGGCATTTCATCCCTCCAACATTGTGGTGAGGATTCAATGAGACAGAGTGCCTAGGATGGTGCCCAGCCTCCAATGAGGTGTTGGTTGAATTTGAAATAAGTGCAGAATGATTATGCAAAGGAGAGAGAACTCTATTCAAACTAACAAACATCTTTTTTTTTTTTTTAAGATTTTGCTTATTTATTTTAGAGAGAGCGAGCAGGGGGAAGGGCAGAGGGGAAAGGAGAGGGAGAAAGAATCTCAAGAAGACTCCATACTGAGTGTGGAGTCCAATGCAGGGCTCCATCTCGTGACTCTGAGATCATGACCTGAGCCAAAACTGAGTTGGATGCTTAACTGACTGAGCCACCCATGAGCCCTAACAATCTTTTAGTACATACAATGTGCTGACCATTATGCTTATATTTCTTTTATAAGAAACACCATACCTATCCACAGTCACATCTCATTCCCACCTCCTCCCATGCCCTGGCAAACCCTAATCTACCATCTGTCTCTATGGGTTTACCTAGTCTGCAGATTTCATAATGTGAATCATATAACATGTGACCTTTTATGTCTGACTCCTTTCACTTAGCATAATGTTTTCAAGTTTCTTCTATATAGGTATACCACATTCATTGATTCAGTAACCATTTGATGGTCTCCATCTTTTGGCTATTATGAATAAATCTTCTATCAACATTCATGTACAGATTTTGTGTGAACATATATTTTCAATTTCTTGGGCACATACCTAGGAGTGAAATTGTTAACTCTATTTTTGACTTTTTGAAGAACTGCCATACTGTTTTCCAAAGCAGCTACACCATTTTACAATCTCACCAGCAATGTATAGAGTTTCAATTTTTCCACATCCTTAACCAACACTTGTTATTTTCTATCTTTCTTATTAGAGCCACCCCAGTGGGTGTGAAGTGGTATTTAATTTGCATTTCCCTAATGATTAATTATGTTTACATTTTTTCATTTGCTTATTGGTCTTTTGCACATTCTCTTGGAGAAATGTCTATTCAGATCAATTGCCCATTTTTCATTTGGGTTACTTTTTTATTATTAGGTCATACAAATTCTTTATATATTCTTTTTTAAAGATTTTGTTTCTTTATTTGAGAGAGAGAGACAGTATGCATGCAAGACAGCATGAGCAAGGGAGAGAAGCAGCAGAAGAAGGAAAAGCAGGTTCCCCACTGAGCGGGGAGCCCAATGCAGGGCTCCATCTCAGGACCCCAGAGGCAACAGCTTAGCCAACTGAGCTACCCAGGTGCCCCTCCTTATATATTCTTGATACAAGTCCCTTATCAGATATATGATTTACAAATATTTTCAATCATTCTACGGGTTGTCTTTTCACTTTATTGAAGATGTACTTGAAACTACAGTTATTAGTTTCGATGAAATCTAATTTATAGTTTTTTTCTTTTATTGCTTGTGCTTCTATTTCATATCTAAGAAATCATTTCCTGGTTCAGGATCATGAAAATTTACCCCTATGTTTTTTTCTAAATGTTTTATAGTTTTAGCCCTTACACTCAAGTCCTTAATTGATTTTGAGCCCATTATTTTATATGGCATAAGGTAGGGGTGCAGCTTTATTCATCACAAGTGTATGAAATGTAATTAATTTTTGATGAATGTAAATGAATATGTCCACTAGTTCTAATTTTGTGTGTGGATTTGTTAGGATTTGCTATATTCAAGATATGTTATATGTTAATAAAGATAATAGTACATCTTCTTTCCAGTGTATATTGGCTAGAAACTCCAGTATAATGCTAATGGATGGGGAGAGAGGAGACATCCTTGTCTTGTTCCTAAACATAGGGGGAAGTACCTAGTTTTTTACTATTAAGTATGGTTTTGGCTTGGATTTTTCCCAGATAATCTTTTTCAGATTGAGCAAATTTACTTATTTTCCCATATATAATTTACTTGTATTTTATTGTGAGAGGGTGTTGGATATCATCAAATGTTTTGGTTTGTATTTCTTATAATCTACATACAGCTGAGACAAAACAGCTAGGCCTTTATCCTCATGGAAGACAGACGAAAACTTGACAAAACTACCTGAATGTCTCATGCTGATCCTGAAATTAGTAGGCTCTCAGTAAAAGTTTGATAAAATTGAAAAAAAAAATGAGCATGGTATTAACTAAATGAAGCAATTAAGATTTTCTGTAAGTGATGCAGTTAAGTATGGCAGGTCAGTGGGAGATGGGAAGAAGGGTGGGTCAACTGGGGCAGGCTTCATGAAACAGATGGGTCTTCAACAGACCTTGAAGGACAGGTGGAATTTGGTTAGATATTTGGTTGGGACAGATGGAATGAGAAGGCATTCTAAGTTGGCTGTACAGCAGGATCAAAATATATGGACAGGCAAGGCTACCATTTGCTTGAGGACAGATTGGCTAGAGGAGAGAGTCCATAATGGGAGTGGTGAGAAGTGAGAATGCAAGTGTAGGTGAAGACCAGGTGTGGTAATAAATGTCAGGCTAAGGAGTGTGTCTTTTGTATGGTGGGCTGTGGGGTCTCACAGAACTTTTAGAGCAAAAGGTTGGCATGATCAATTTGTTTTGAGGAAAGAAAATCTGGTGATGTGTTAGGAGGGGATGAGTAGGAAGCAGGAGATCTGATAGAGGCTCTTATGGTCACTAGGTATGAAGTGAGGAGGCCAGAACTGTGTAAATTTGGAAAGGGATGGGTTGGCATCAGAGATATTTTATTTTATTTCATTTTTTAAGATTTTATTTATTTATTTGACAGAGAGAAATCACAAATAGATGGAGAGGCAGGCAGAGAGAGAGAGAGGGAAGCGCGCTCCCTGCTGAGCAGAGAGCCCGAGGCGGGACTCGATCCCAGGACCCTGAGATCATGACCCGAGCCGAAGGCAGCGGCTTAACCCACTGAGCCACCCAGGTGCCCCCGGCATCAGAGATATTTTAATATGGGTAAAGGGACTTGTCACACACGAATGGATAAAGACTAAGAAGGAGATAGGAGAGCCAGTTGTGCTTTAAAGCTTGTAAGCCCAGGTGCTTCCCCTTCCCCTTCCCCTTCTCCTTCTTCTCTTTTTAAGATTTATCTTTATTTGGAGGGTGGGTAGGAGGGAGGGAAAGAAGGGAAACACAAGCAGACTGCCCGCTTAGTGTGGAGCCCTATGCAGGGCTTAATCTCACAACCCTGAGACCGTGACCCGAGTCAAAACCAAGAGTTGGACGCTTAACTGACTAAGCTACCCACGTACCCCTGGGAGTGGGCCTTTCTTTGACTGTCCTCAGAATCCCAGCTCCCAGGGTAATAGGCACATGGCATTAGTGGTGGGCAGAGAGTCAGCAAATTGCTAAAAGCATAGTACTACCAGATCTAGATGTGGAGGCTGGTACTGGGCCAACTGAAACTGTTAACTGGAGTCCAAAAGCTGGATGCTGGGGTGAATCTGGAGATATGCTAGGCTGAAGGGAGCGATCACACTTGACCAGGACTACAAAAGGGGTTGGATAGAGGCAGAAAACCATGTGTCTCCAGGAGAGTGTAAGCGAGATGCGGATAGAGGATCCCGGAAGCAAGGAAGGGAGGGGAAAAGGAAGGAAGAAAGAGGCACCTGCATGTATGAATCTTCATTTAATCCTCATAAAAACCATGTAAGGCTGGTATCATAGATTCTGTTTCACTGACTTGGAAACTGAGACTCAGAGAGGTTAAGCTTCTTTCTTAATTTTGTACAACTAAGTGGCGGGCAGGATTGGACCAGGCTCCACAACCCTGCCCTTTCATATGCTCCTGGCTGCCCTGTTGCAGGGCTGGAAGTGGTCCTCACAGACCTCCAGAGCTCCCAGAACAATGTGCGGCACCACACAGATGAGATCAGCTCTGACCGCCTCCTAGTCCGCCGGGGCCAGTCCTTCAACCTCACTCTGTACTTCAGGAACCGGGGCTTCCAGCCAGACCTGGACAATATCATCTTCGTCGTTGAGACTGGTGAGGACCCCTGAAGGTATTAGTGTGTGTGTGTGTGTGTGTGTGTGTGTGTGTGTGTGTGTGTGTGTGTGTGTGTGTGATGTATTTAGGAAGATTCTGGAGGGTTGAAACACAGAGCCTCTGTTCTGCTTCCCTCTCAGGACCCCTACCAGACTTGTCCAATGGGACTCGAGCCCTGTTCAGCCTAACCGGTCGTCATGGCCCCAGCCCATGGATTGCCTCTCTGGAGACTAATGGGGCCAGCTCCATGGAGGTGAGCCTGTGTGCCCCTCCTGTGGCACCTGTGGGTCGGTATCTCCTGAAAGTCCATATTGACTCTTTCCAGAGATCTGTCACAGCCTACCAGCTTGGGGAGTTCATCCTGCTCTTCAATCCCTGGTGTCCAGGTAAGGCGAGTGTCTGTGTGGGGGCCTCTTGTCTCTGCCCCCTTGTCAGTGCCACAGAGAGCCAGGCTCAAGGATTTCTAGACCCCTGTTCCTTGGCTACCAGAAACCTCCCAACTTCATGCACTCAGCATCTACTCCCAACCACCACATCTACTCCCAACCATCAGCATCTACTCCCAACCAACCACAAAGAGGGCGGGAGAAGTTGCTATTTATTTACTTATTTAGAATTTTAAAAACATGAGCCAAGCTGGGAGGCCTGGGTGGCTCAGTTTGTTGAGCGTCTGCATTCAGCTCGGGTCGTGATCCCCTGGTCCTGGGATGGAGTCCTACATCCGGCTCCTGGCTCAGCAGGGAGCCTGCTTCTCCCTCCCACTGCCTGCTGTTTTCCCTGCTTGTACTCTCCCTCTCTGTTAAATGAATAAATAAAATCTTTAAAAAAAAATAAGACTAGTTATCTTTACTTGAAAACTATTATAATTCAATTTGACCACTATTAACATCTACCTTTACTATAGATTTTTAAAAGATTTTATTTGTTTATTTATTTATTTATTTGAGAGAGTGAGCGTGTGTGCACGCAAGTGAGAGAGAGAACAAGGGTGGGGCTGGGCAGAGGGCAGGGGAAGAGCAGACTCCCCACTGAGCAGGGAGCCCGATGGAGGGCTTCATCCCAGGACTCCAGGATCGTGACCGGAGTTGAAGGCAGGCACTTAACCAACTGAGCCACCCGGGTGCCCCACCGTATATTTTTAAGTTAACTTCAATTTTTTCATTATAAGTAAAATTGCATTGAGTGTGGAATGAGGTAAAGGGAAAGAAAGAAGGGAAGGGAAGGGAAGGGAGAAAAGGGAAGAAGGAAAGGAGGGAAGGTGGGAAAGAAAGAGAGAGAAAGAAAGGAGGCAGGAAGGAAAGTATAAGGTGATGAGTAAAACCTTATTCCAATCTCCAAGTTCCGTCTTCCAGAGGAAAATCCTGTTCACACTTTCTTGTGCAGCCTTACAAAAATGTTTTATGCTTAAATAAATATGTACTTATACATATATGCATATGTGTGTGATTATATAATCATACCACAAATGGGATTATATGGTACATAGAATGCCCTGCTTTTTTCATTCAACAATTCAATTTTGAATGTATTTTCCTATCAATATGTCCTTTCTTTTTTTTTAAAGGTTTTATTTGTTTATTTGACGACAGAGATCACGAGTAGGCAGAGAGTCAGGCAGAGAGAGAGAGAGAAGGAAGCAGGCTCCCCACTGAGCAGAGAGCCCAATGCGGGACTCGATCCCAGGACCCTGAGATCATGACCTGAGCCTCAGGCAGTGGCTTAACCCACTGAGCCACCCAGGCGCCCCAATATGTCCTTTTTAATGGCTACAATTACTCCACTGTTTGGATGCACCAAATGTTTTTAACTGGTCTCCTATTTATGGGTACTTTGGCTGTTTCCAGTTTTTGTCTTAGACAAACAAAGCTACACGGAATAGCCCAGCACTACGTGTCCCCACAATCCCTGTCATCTAAATCTACCTGGGGGCAGAGTAGTTATACAGACATATAGACATGGTGTGGGCAGAATGAAGGACAGGCCAAGAGGACAGAGTGGGAAGAAGGGCAGAAAGAGCCGATAGTAGAGAATGGGGCTGGTGGGCTTTTGGGCAGAGATCAGACTCAACAGTCTTACTTCTAGTTAGAGGATGTCCCTTCCCTTTCCACCCCCTCATCTACTGCTCCCCCAACCTTATCCCAAGGGGGCCAGGTGAGTGATATAAGAACCTGGCTGGGGGCACCTGGGTGGCTCAGTGGGTTGAGCCGCTGCTTTCGGCTCAGGTCATGATCTCAGGGTCCTGGGATCGAGGCCCGCATCAGGCTCTCTGCTCAGCAGGGAGCCTGCTTCCCCCTCTCTCTCTGCCTGCCCCTCTGCCTACTTGTGATCTCTCTCTCCGTCAAATAAATAAATAAATAAAAATCTTAAAAAATAAAGTTAATCAATTGAACTTAAAAAAAGAAAAAAAAAGGAACCTGGCTGGAATCTAGCATCTCTAACCGCCTCCCACCACACACAGCAAGTGTCACTGAGTGGCTCAGAGCTCTCACCCATTAGCCATGTGAAAAGGCCCTGCCACTGGGTCAAGGAGGACAGTTGTCTGTCTGTTTCTATCTCTCCCTCTCTTACACACACTCCTCCTGGCCTCCAAGACTGTGGATTTCAGACTGTACTGAGGTCTCCCCTGAGCTATGAGGAGGAAAGCGATATCTTTGAGGACTTTTTTTTTGTAGCTGTGCCCTATCCAGGTTCCAGGGAGTATCACTATGGGACTAGGGAGCAGTAGGGGCTGAAGTCAGGCTCAGGGGCTACACCATGACCATGTCCAAGATATTGGCTGGGGAGCCTCACCCTGGAGTTCTGGCCACTGCTAGCCCCCACTGTGAGAAGGGATGTGTATAGTCTCAACCGTGAACCCACAGGTCTCACCACACTGGTCAAAGACCTCAATAAAATGCATCTCTCCCGGGGGTCATCCTCCACCATGCAGGCTGAGTCTGAGGAAGCAAGGAGAACACTTTTACCTAAGGGTTTGGCAGTGCTTCCAGACTGTTCCAGGACACTGCAAGGGGGACACCTGTTCCCATGACCTTTGTTAGTTCATTCTCAACTTTAAAAAAATAATTTTTTTTAAAGATTTTTCTTTATTTATTTGACTGACAGAAATCACAAGTAGGGAGAGAGGCAGGCAGAGAGAGAGGAGGAAGCAGGCTCCCTGCTGAGCAGAGAGCCCGATGTGGGGCTCAATCCCAGGACCCTGAGATCATGACCTGAGCCGAAGGCAGTGGCTCAACCCACTGAGCCACCCAGGCGCCCCAAAGATAATGTTTTTATATCATGAAAGTAATACGTGTTCATGCCAGAAAATCTGGAGAATAGCAATAGGAAAAAGGAAAAAAAATTACTATTAACCCCTTTTAGAATAGCCTTCAAAATCCTCTGTGTAAATATGTTTTTAACAAACATCAATTTATGTTATAACATTATTATATAACCCATTTAATCTTAATATACCATGTGTAGATTTTGATGCCTATATATACAATTTTGTGATCTTATTTTTTTATAGAGATTTTATTTATTTATTTGACAAAGAGAGAAGAGAGTAGGCAGAGTAGGCAGAGAGGCAGGCAGAGGGGGAGGGGGAAGCAGACTCCTCGCCGAGCAGAGAGCCCGATGCAGGGCTCAATTCCAGGACTCCAAGACCACGACCTGAACCAAAGGCAGAGGCTCAACCCACTGAGCCACCCTGGTGCCCCATTATGATCTTATTTTAATAGCGTACAGAAGTATGGCTATTTAATCAGCTCCAAGAACCAGGCATTTAGGTTGTTTCTAGCTTTTCAGTGTCATAAACAGCACTCAGATAAACAGCTTACCATCCAAATCTCTGTGTACTTCCAAAATGCTGTCTTTAGACCAAATTCCTACAAAATGAATGAGGAGGCTACTGCTAACCCCAAAATTCTGGTTTGCTCTTTTCCAATCAGGATTAGTTGAGTGTAGCAGAAAGATCATGGAATATGGTGTCATATGAATTCTGTGCACAAATTTCACTCTGTACTTACATGTGATTTGGACAAGTTACCACTTTGAGCCTGTTCCCTCATTCTTAAATGGGGTGAGGATGTAAATGTGCTGTGTGAACCAAGAAATTCCACCAAAGATAAATTTTTTTTCTGTTCAACCTCATGGTTGGATTGAACCTGTGGCTGGTGTTGAGGGACTGTAGAAGGTGGGTCTCTCCAAGAACCAGCCGCCTTCTGCCCCTCTTGGTGTCATCCAGTGCCTTCCCCAGACCTTTTTTTTTTTTTAAATAAAGATTTTATTTATTTATTTGTTAGACAGAGAGAGCAAAGGTAAGGGCAGAAGGATAGGGATAAGCAGACTCCCTGCTAAGGCCAGAAGCTGGAGCCCTAAGCCCAGAGTGGGGCTTAATCCCAGGACCTTGAGATCATGACCTGAGCCAAAGGCAGTCTAACCAAGTGAGCCACCCAGGTACCCCCAGAGCTCAGTTTCCATGGGACTTTGTCTTCTGGGGATGGGAATGGGGCAGGAAGGGCAAAATGACTTCTTTGCTTTGTGTCCTCCCACTTTGATTCCTAGACGATTCTGTCTACTTGGACAGTGAGCCCCAGAGGCAGGAATATGTTGTGAATGATTATGGCTTCATTTACCAAGGGAACAAGAACTGGATCCGCCCATGCCCCTGGAACTATGGACAGGTGAGTCTCAGTCCTATTCACAGCTCACGGGAAGAGGGGAACAGGAGCAGGGTGGGAGGGTTTTCCTCATGCAGGGTTCACCCAAAACTGAGACATGGGAACAGTAAGGTGTGAGATGACACTCCAGGGAGCTAGAGGAGCAGTCATAGTCAGTTGGAAGATGTTCTTTGCTGATCATGTCTGGTTTGAACATCAGGATCCAAGGGGGAAGGGCAGCTAAAGGCACCCACCCTGGAATTCCTTTGAGTATGATGATGAGGATGAAGGGACAAGAGTGATGATGGCCATGATGGTCCCTGGTTTTTGTTTGTTGAACTGTTTCCACTAGGGCCCGCTTTGCCTCTCTCACTTCAACCTCATTGCCCAGGCCAGACTCTAGGATCAGTTCTGTCGTACAGAGGTAACTTGTCTCTGAACATCTCAGGGACATGCAGCGATGCATTTCCCTCCTGGTTAATATTACCTCTTTGTTAGTTTGATATCTTTTTTCATTATAAAACTAATACCTGACTGATTAAAAAACTTTACAAGAAACATCGCAAAAATAGGTACTTGGAGTATGAAGGCCACGCTAAGCACTGTCACTAGCATGGTGTATGTTTCTCTACATTTTCTTTTCTGTGTATATTCCAAAGCATGATTTTTAAATAAAAATTGCATTGTGTTCATCACAGTGTTTTACAACTCCTGCCTTGATGAAAGCCTGCCTCCCACATAAAGTTCAGCCTCCAGCAGGTGCTCCAGGAAGTCCAGCACCAGGCCAGGGAAGAGGGTTCTCTCTCAACACCGTTGCCGGGAGAAGACCAGCTCCCGCTGCCAGCTGCCTATTGGCTGGGAAATCCTGGGGGCTCTTGTGTCCATTTGATATGGGTTCCTCTCCTAGACCTACCCAAATCGAACTCTAACACATGTGGCTGCAGCCACACAGCCTAGGCCCCCCAGGTGGCCATAGGTAAGATGAGATCTGGCAGCCTCAATGGGCCCCAACTGACCTCCCCAGCTCCTCACTTAGCATGGACAAATGAGGATCTAGAGAGCCCCTAGAGACAGGAGCTTATCATCATCTGTGAGCAACAGAAGTAAGCAACTGCTTCTTTCTGACCCCCCTCCCTTTCTCCTTGCCTCTTGTTTAGTGGACTCACATTGAACGCCTACTGAAGGCCAGGCCGGGTGCTAGGTGCTAGGAATGTGAACATGAATTCAACGTGGTCCCTGAGCTAACGGTGTAATGGAGACTCAGTCACATAAGCAGGTCACTTACCATGCAGTGGGTATTGCAAAGAGTGAGATGGGCACAGAAGGTTCTGGGAGACCAGAGGAGGAGCATGTGGTTGGGCATGGCGCTCTCAAGGAAGCTTCCTAGGAAGGGAGATGTTTGGACTGAGTTAGCCAAGTGAAGGAAAGTGGAGAAAATATCCCAGGCAGAGTGACACATTAGCCGAACACAAAGTGACACAAAGGGGAGAAATGATTTGGTCTGCTGCAACGGTTACAAGGAATCTGATTTTTGCTGAAGCAAAATGATGAGGCAAGAGGTGTTGAGTCATGAGGCTGGAGAGGTAGAAGGGGGCCGGATCAGGGAAGGTCTTATGTTTAGAGGAGGTGAGAGCTTTGATTCTGAAGGCCCAGAGGACTTCAAACATTTCAAAGCAGAAAAGTGAATTGATGGAACTGTCCCCTGAGGAAGATGGGTCAAAGAAGCCTCCTAATCGTATTTATTGTCCAGTGGGAATATTACATGGGAGTAAATGCATTAATTTACTCTCATTCAACTGTGGAGTTGAATGCATGGAGTCCCTACTATGTGTTGGGCACTGTGCCAGTTCTGGGGCATAGAGTTGCAAGAACAGCTGGAGAGGGGGAATCTGGTTGGCTCAGTTGGTTGAGTGTCTGCCTTTGGCTTAGGTCATGACCCCGGGGTCCTGGGCAAGCAGTGAGCTTGCTTCTCCCTCTACTCCCTGCTCATGCCCCGCTCTCATTCAAATAAATAAATAAAACCTAAAAAAAAAAAGAACAGCTAGAGAGAGACAGAGCATATGCTCAGGCAGGGAAGACAGAACTTGCCTCCATCTTACCTGAAGCTAAAACAGGCTCAGGTTCAGATAAAGTGGCATCCATGTCAAGCCTGAAGGACAGGTCAGCCTGCCTTGGGTGGGAAGTTTCTGTACCTCACATGCTATTAGTCATTCCAGAGCCCAACTGAGTCACAGGTGCCAAGGCAAGTTGGCAGCAGCACCTGAGCCACAGCTGCCAATGATGAGCTGGGTCAGCAGCTGGAGGTGGAGGATGAGGCAACATGGTTTCAGCAAGAACATCCCATGGGCTCCAGGAGTGTGGGCATTGAAAAGTGAAGAGGAAAAGGAGACTTTTTAACCAGTCAGACTCATTTTAACCAGGGATTTGATTTGTAGGATATGCAAACCCTGTGGCTTGTGACCCCAGAGCTCTCAGAGCTCTGAGACCCAGCATCTGGCTTAGGATGCACTACGTGTCTGGGCTACTGGACACAGTTACCTTCCAAACAGGTCTGCATTCCACAAACACACTCTATTTGAGAGCTGGGCGGGGTGGGTCTGAATTTCTTTCCATATCTGCCTGTGCCAATTATGGGCGCTCTGCCCCGCTGCATCACCCCTTGTAGTTTGAAGAGAATATCATAGACATCTGCCTGGAGCTGCTAGACAAGAGCCTGAACTTCCAGATCGACCCAGCCACAGACTGTGCCCTGCGGGCAAGCCCGGTCTACCTCAGCAGAGTGGTGTGTGCCATGGTGAGCTTGGATCTGGCTCTGGCTCTGACAACCCAGTGTGTGTCCAGAGAGGGAGGAAGCTGTGTGTGGGGTGGGGGTGCCAACTCACAGTTGCCCCCTGCAATGGAGGGAAGAAGAGTCAAGAGCAGGGGCCCTCTGGCAAGGCCAATTTGGCTGAGACTGAGGACAAAAATCTGGGTAACAGGTTTTCTCAGTCGAGGTCTGAGTTAGCTGGGTGTGGGCCATCACCTTGATTAATTCCAAAGTGCAATTTTTAGGAAAGGCTGAGTGTAGCTCTGGTTTGGGAAATGGTCTTGGCTTTTCGAAATTTCCTTTGCTCTGAAGGATTTTTAAGAGCTCGAAAAGCTGAGCTCTTGCTTTGATGGGGGTGGGTAGAAATAGAATATTAAACTAATTAACAGTGGAGACAAGTCAGAATGACTGGCTTCCCACCCCACCCCTTCCCTAGCAGGTCTGGAAAGTCCCACGTAAAATGAGATCAAGGAGTCTGCTGTGTTTCGGGCCCACAAACCTTGTGAGGAAGCCCACACATTGCTGAGGAAAAGGATGCTTTTAATGTGTCTGTATATGGTTTCTCTTCAGATCAACAGCAACGATGACAATGGGGTGCTCAATGGAAACTGGAGTGAGAATTACTTAGACGGGGTCAACCCTGCGGAGTGGACAGGAAGTGTGGCCATCCTGAAACAGTGGCATGCCGCAGGCTGCCAGCCAGTGCGCTATGGGCAGTGCTGGGTCTTTGCTGCCATCATGTGCACAGGTAGGGAGTGGAACGGGCCCCCTGGAGAAAACCCAAAGTGTTCTGGCCCACGTCATAGCCCTCTGAACCATTCTCGTTCCAGCCTTGCACAAGTCCCACCAGGGAATGTTTCAAAGGAAGTCGTTTCTGTAGAACTGTCTCATCACTGGCTTCAGGCTTCATGTGTCTGGGCTTATCTTAAAGGGTGGTTCTGAGGATGAAATTGCACCCTTCCCCACTCTTCTCTTCCTTTGGTTTTGGACAGCCTAAGAGCCTGGCTAGAAATTGTCTGGTTCCAGACAGGAATGAGATGAAAGGTCAAGTAATTAGAAAACTTACAAACTGATTATTGTCCTTTCTGACCCTGGAGAGTGATCTTGACCTAGAAGGGAAATGTGCATCACTGTGGTGGTGTGGGCCCCATAGGGTCAGAGCAAGATGGCGGCTGAAGTAAAATGACCTTGAATTTGGAGTTGTCTCATGTTCAGCAGGTCTAGAGGCCTGACTCAGTCAAGGGAGATAGGGAATGAAGGAAAATGGGAGATCAGTTCTTCAGATAGGAAGTATATGTTACACTAGTAGAAGAAAATCTAAAAATTATGTATGAGAGGTGGGGGTGTCTGGATGGCTCAGTTAATCAAACATCCGACTCTTGATTTCAGGTCAGGTCATGATCCCGGGGTCATGAGATTGAGGCCTGGAGAGATGGCTCTGTGCCCAGCAGGGAGTCTGTTTGAGATTCTCTCCCTCTCCTTCTGCCACCAACACTCCCCACACCCTGCTTGGGCTCCCATACTTGCTCGCTCTCTCTCTCTCTCTCAAATAAAAAATAAATAAATCTTTTTTAAAATTAAAAAATAAAATAAATAAAAATATGTAATGGAGAAGGAAAGCCGATGGAAGTTGATTTGTAGGTGGCAAGAGGAGCAAGCAGAAGGAAGTGGGGAGTGGTGAATCTTGAGGCAACTGATACCTGGAAATGAGTCACATATTAGACATAGCAGGAGGAAGCCTTCTGCCTCACCCAGGGCCCAACCAGCTACTGGTCCTGACCTTTACCCTGTCCCCCGTGCCTAGGCTAGCTCTCAGCCTCTAGGCATGCATATCTGTGTACCTGACTTGGGTCATGGTCAGGAAACTCTTACTCTTGTTAGCTGGGAAAAGAGGCCAAATAACTACTTTTGCTCAGAGCACCCTCTATTCCAACCCAGGAATGTTAGTGTTCCTTGAGGGCTCAGGCCTTTCATGTAGATATTCCCTATATGACAGGGGTGCCTAGGTGGCATAGTTGGTTAAGCATCCAACTCTTGGTTTCAGTTCAGGTCATGATCTCAGAGTCATGAGATGGAGCCCCGCATCAGGCTCTGTGCTCACAGTGGTGTCTGCTTAAGATTCTCTCTCTCTCTCACTCCTTTCTCCCCTCCCCACTGTGTTCTCAGTCCCTCTCTAAAATAAATACATAAATCTTAAAAACAACAACGACGAAGTTCCCTGCATGGCAAAGCCTGGTGCAGTCTGTGTGCTTATGTGTGCTAAGCCCATCTCTGGACTCTTGGGGAAGCCTAGGGACACCCCTGTGCCTTGATGCTGGGGAGCAAGTGCCAGGCCTCTGGCCAAGGGTACAAGGAAGTTTCTGCAAACACCCACAGAGGATGACTTCATGGGTTGATGGGGAAGAAGTCCTGAGCTCTTCCCCCTCTGCCACTGCGGAGCCGCACCTTGACTCGGAGGCTTCGATTGCTCAGGGACAGGAAACCAGAAATTCAATAGCTTTGATACGGGGGAGCCACAGAGATATGGGCGAACGGGGGTGTCTGAGTCATCCAGGGAGCAGACACAGGACTGGCAGGCAGAGGATGGATTACTCTTGGGCATGATGGAGAGGGAACTTTCCTCCGCATGGAAAAACCTAGAGGGGAATGGCTGGGTCTGTGTGTGTGAGGACGGAGAGGACTAGGGCTTTGGGTGTGGTTGTCTGGAACTGGGTGATGAGAGGGGTGGAGCCAGTAAATGGAGATTATGCAAGGAGAGCAAGCCAATTAATATGTTTATGAGAATCATGGCCCCTTAGTGACCTGGGAAGCAAAGGGTTGGGCAAAGTGGGTCAAATGTGACTTGATCCAACTGTAGCTCAAGCAGCAGCAGCCTTCCCCAAAAGGGCCACTGTGGGGTATATTAATAAGTGCATCTGTTTGAAAAATTGATTTTTTCATTCAGCCACACTTATTGAGTCCTTATTCTATGCTAGGTATGGTGCTTTAAGTACTCTTGGATACAAAGTTGAGTAAGACCTAGCCTTTATCAAATCCCAGGACTTAACAAATTCCTTAGCTCAATATAGCTGCCAAAGCACATTTGTTGTTAGTATTGTTATTTCACACTCACAATGGCTGTCATTTACTGGGGACCTCTTTAGTGCCAGGCACCGTGCTAAAATCTTGACAACCTAAATGGTGAGGCATGTGGACTCTGGAGGCAGGCTGCTTGGGTTCAAATACCAGCACTACCATCAGTTGGCTGAATAGCTTTGGGCAAGTCATTTAACTTGTGCCCCAGACTTATAATGGAGAAAGTAATAGTACCTATCTCATAGGGTTATTGGAAGAACTGAGGGAATACATATATGAAGAGTGCTAAGAATAAATAGGGCCGGGAATGTTTAGCAAGTACAGCTAGGATCACCTCGTGGGATCCCCCCAAATGACCTTAGGAGGTAGGGTCTACCATCATCATCTCCAGTTTGCAGATGAGTAAACTGAGCAGCAGGGCGGGTCTCATACCCAGGTCTGGCACGCTGTGACCACTAGGTTATACTGATGCATAAACCTCACTAACAACTGCTATTTACCCAGCATCCTCTGGACTTCAGGCATATGCTGGGTACTTTCACTCAGGACCACCTGTGAGGTAGCATCATCTACAGATGAGAAAACTGAGGCTTGAAGTGACCAAGTGGCTCTTGTGTCTGACTCAGAAATGCATTCTTCCCTCTGCAGCACTGCCTCTGTTCAGAACGGCCTTTTTAAATGTCAATATATTAACTTCAACTTCCTAATGAAAAAAAAATCACCAAAAGGAAAATTTGCTTGCATCAAAGATACACTTTCAATTTTTTGAACAGGTTTTTACTTTGACACTCATTTAGGTGGCTGTTATTTTAGGAATTTCAGACAAATCTCTGGCCTATCTTCTCTGCACTCCGGGCTGGCCACCCACAGCTCTTAGTCATCAGGCTTTTCCTTTTCTGGCCATCTACTCCTTGTGACAGGGAACCTGGAGAGAGTTCCAGCAGCTCCCCCCCCCCCATTTGTCAGGGTTCTAAGTCTGGTTCCCAGTATCATCCATCCCGGCTGCAGTTCCCAGAGTTGGGGTGGGGTTCCCTTTATCACTATGTCTCCCTCTCTCTTGCCACTCTCTATGTGGTCTGTCTTTTGTTATGCAGAAGCTGTTCAGTCAGCCCTCAGTTCTTCAAGAGGAAGTGTTCGATAAATAGGTATAGATTTGGTGTGTGTGGAGGAGGTTAAGTTCAGGGTCTTCCTACGTTGCCATCTTAGACCAGAACTCCTGAATTATACACTTTACAAGGGTGAATTTCATGGTATGTGAATTATATCTCAATAAAATTGGGGTTTTGTTTTTGTTTTAAAGCTAAACATCCTAGGAAGGTGCCTTGTCTGTTCCTGCCCACAGCTGCATGGGGCAGGAGCGGCAACAACTTGGAAGACATGAACTCTGACTGTGAGCAGATCTATGGAGTATGATTCCCCTCCTCTGTAGACACCTGGGCCTAAGAGCCATGGTGGGAAGGGTGGTGGGAAATGAGGATGCTCTGTTGCTCGGGACTGGGCCCTCCTCTCTGCATCCAAAACTACCCCATCTGTATATTTTTTGTATATGGGGTCCCTACTCGTCTTGCCTTGCATATAGGATTCTCTGCTTTATACTTTATTGAACACACCCAGGCTAGATGTCCACCTAAGATTTCTTCTCACTCAGTTGTGTAGTGGCCTCTATAAAGTACCTCATTGTCTTTATTTGAATACAACTGTTATTCTCATTGTTTTTATTGAGCCTTTAGCTCTTACAAAAAGAACCTCAGCCAAGGTCCTGGTGTATTATTTTTGCTTCATCCTTTGGCTCAAACACAAATCTACTATTATTCTCCATTTATTTATGAGACATCTTGGGTTGTATGGAATGTTCCCTTACCAGGTTGTGGGTTAATATATGGCCAGCACCTAGAAAAATGCCTGGCACTTGGTTAGCTTTACATAAATGTTAGCTATTATATTTAGTCTGATACTGTTTTAATCTCAGCCTCGAGACTCCAGAGGTCTTGCTGGGTCTCATTCACAAAGTATTTCTGGTCATCCCCTAAAATTCAGTTCACCATAATTTCAATCACTTTTTTTTTTTTTTACATTATTTCCTTTCTTTGTTCCTTGGAGGGTTTAGGGTTAAATTAGTCATATTTCTCATTTCATAATATTTATCATAACAGATCTGCTCATGTCCCTTTTTATTTTATTTATTTTTTTAAATGTTTCCAGAATCTGATCACTGCTCACCATCTTCCTTGCCACCATCCTGGTACAAACCAACAACCCATCTCATTTCAACTATTGCTTCATGCCCCTTTTTAAAAAACTAACTAATTGGGGCACCTGAGTGGTTCAGTGGGTTAAAGCCTCTGCCTTCAGCTCAGCTCAGGTCATGGTCCCAGGGTCCCAGGATTGAGCCCTGCATTGGGCTCTCTGATAAGCAGAGAATAAATAAAATAAAAATCTTAAAAAAAAAACCCAACTAATTGGTTTTTCCTCACTTTTGTCTTATAACCCATTCCTATTCACCTCCCCCCATAAGAGGGAAACATTTTGATGTATTTAATATGTAACATTGTCTCTGAAAGTGCTCTTACAGGAGGAAAAATATATTGTTATAGTGCAATATATTGTCCAATATGTTTTTTGTTTTATATATTGTATTTTTCATCTTTAGAAGTTCCATTGGATCTTCTTTCTATCTTCCATTTCTCTTCTTATGTTCATGTTTTCTTTTACCTCCTCTTGAGCATATTTGTAATATTTAAAATAGCTGCTTTAAGGCCCTTGTCAGCTCATCCTATCATCTCTGTCATTTCTAGATCTAGTTCTATTGATTGACATTTTCCTGGTTATGAGTCGTATTTTCCTGCTTCTTTACATGCTTGATAATTTTATTAAGTAGACATTAATTGTTATTATTTTTTTTGAGAGAGAGAGTGTGTGTGTGTGAGGAGGGAGAGGGATAGAGGGAGAAAGAGAGAGAGAATCTTAAGCAGGATCTACGCTCAGTGTGGAGCTTGACTGGGGCTTGATCTCACAACTCTGAGATCATGACCTACATTGAAATCAAGAGTCGGACTCTTACCCAACTAAGCCCCCAGGTGCCCCTATAGTAGATATTTTTTAGAGCAGTTTTGAGATTCATTGCCATTGCAGATAATGAAGAACAGTTCTAATATGACCTTGTGAAGGTATAGCTGAAAAATCAAGACAATATAACCTTATGGGCTTAAGGAACAATTAAAGGCATAGGAGGGGAAGGTACTTTTCCCATATGGAAGATTTATGTGTCCAGGGAAAAATTAAAAGATGCTAAATATCATCATATTTAGATGCAGTCCCTTCAACTCTATTAGCTGAAGTTTTGACTATATTCTTCAGTATAAACCATGGAAGGGTGGCAGCAAAGTTGACCAAATAATTTCAACAAATTGAACTGGAACTTACACTGATTTATCTTTTTTTTTTTTTAAGATTTTATTTATTTATTTGACAGAGAGAAATCACAAGTAGGCAGAGAGGCAGGCAGAGAGAGAGAGAGAGGGAAGCAGGCTCCCTGCCAGCAGAGAGCCCGATGCGGGACTCAATCGCAGGACCCTGAGATCATGACCTGAGCCGAAGGCAGCGGCTTAACCCACTGAGCCACCCAGGCGCCCCTCTTTTTTTTTTTTTTAAAGATTTTATTTACTTATTTTTCAGAGATCACAAGTAGGCAGAGAGAGAGGGGAAAGCAGGCTCCCCACTAAGCAGAGAGCCCAATGTGGGGCTCAATCTCAGGACAGAGATCATGACCTGAGCCAAAGGCAGAGGCTTAACCTACTGAGCCACCCAGGTGCCCCACTGATTTCTCTTTTAAATGAGAGTCACATTTCCACATGAGGAGGTAATAGGGGAGCAGGGGACAGAAAAGAACTTGTGAGAAGCTACATGGCCAGTCCTGAAACAGACTCCATGGTTTGTTTTTTTTTTTTTTTTAAGATTTTACTTATTTATTTGACAAAGATCACAAGTAGGCAGAGAGGCAGACAGAGAGAGAGAGAGAGAGAGAGGAGGAAGCAGGCTCCCTGCCGAGCAGAGAGCTCGATTCAGGGCTCGATCCCAGGACCCTGGGATCATGACCCGAGCCGAAGGCAGAGGCTTTAACCCACTGAGCCACCCAGGCGCCCCCAGCCTCCATGTTCTGATACACCATTGGGATGTACCAGTCGAAAATGAGCTATACTCCTTGAGGACAGGGATGTCTTTCATTTCTGTGTATGCATCTAACCCACTGCCTGGTTAATCTCAGGGGTCTGACACGTATCACTGAATGAGTGCTGAATGGCTGAATGAAGAGACATAGTAATTCATGCTGGCAGTGTGGTGTGGTGTATCCCTTGGGAAATCTGCAGCCTCCTCCCGATTCTGATATCGTGCCCACCTTTGTCTAAGCATCACTGTGTGTGCGTGCAAGCATGTGCACACACAAAAAAACACACACCTCCCTTTTACGAGGGACTCAGCTCCCAAAAAATTATCACCGTAAGAATCACCTGAGTCTCATGTCAAACTGTGAGTCACTAGGACTGACAGTCTGCGGAAATCTTTTCCACAGGTTAAAGACAACTCATGTCAGCACAAATTTAATGATCATCTACTTTGTGCCCAGCATTATGCTGGAAACAAAGAAATGCAAGAAAAGTGTCCTCTGAGAGTCCTACTCCAGGGGGATGTGTGATCTGGCTGACAAGATCGACAAATGCAGGAAATCCCAGAGAGCTCCATCCATTGATAAAATATGTAGCAGTGACTGGGATTAAGTGAGAGCATGGGAAGGGAGGTTAGTGTGGTGTGAAGTAGGCAGTGAAAACTCATAGAGAAAGATGCACTGAGAATGAGCTGTTTTCTGGATGCTTGGCGAAGTTGCAGCAGTGTGGCCTGTTGCTAGAAGCATGGGGATGCTTTGAGATCAGAGAAACATGGGCTTAAATCCTGCCCCAGCTCTCCTCTTTCTGCCATGTGACCTCAACCTCTCTAAGCTTCAGGTTTCTCCTCTTTAAAGTGGGGATAACTCCAGTATTGTGGAGATAGTTTAATGAGATCATGCCTGTGCAGTGCCTGGCACTGTAATGATGGTGATGCCTTCAGCTGGCAAGGAAGACAAGCACAACTGGGGATGTGTTTAGAAGCAGCGAGGTCCCTACACTGTTGGTGGGAATGCAAGCGGGTGTAGTCACTCTGGAAAACAGCATAGAGTTTCCTCAGAAAGTTGAAAATAGAGCTACCCTATGACCCAGCAATTGCAGTACTGGGTATTTACACTAAGGATACAAATGTAGTGATCCAAAGGGGCATGTGCACCCGAATATTTATAGCAGCAATGCCCACAATAGCCAAACTATAGAAAGAGCCTAGATGTCCATCAACAGATGAATGGATAAAGAAAATGTGTTATATATATATACAATGGAAAACTATGCAGCCACCCAAAAATCTTGCCATTTGCAACAACATGGATGGAATTAGAGGATATTATGCTAAGCGAAAGTCAATCAGAGAAAGACAATTATCCTATGATCTCATTGATATGAGGAATTTGAGAAACAAGACAGAGGATCATAGGGGAAGGGAAGGGAAAGATGAAACGATGAAGCTGGAGAGGAAGAGAAACCGTAAGAGACTCTTAATGTCAGGAAACAAACTGAGGGTTGCTGGAGGGGAGGGGGGTGAAAGGGATGGGGTGGTTGGGTGATGGACACTGGGGATGGTATGTGATATGGGGAGTCCTGTGAATTGTGTAAGACTGATTAATCACAGACCTGTACCCCTGAAACAAGTAATACATTGTATGTTAATAAGTTATCAATGGAAAAAAAAAAAAAAAAAAGCAGCAGCAGCGAGGTCTCCATACAGGCCCAAGATTCAAATTCAGAAGTTGTGGGCACACAGGGAGAGACAAGTCCATGACAGAGGATGAGCTCTTTGTGGGAGGACAAAGCAGGCAGGACAAAGGGAGCAAGAACCCAGGAAAAATATGTGTGTACAGCCTCATGCAGTTCTGGGCGCTGTTAGCTCCTTAATGATATGGAGGCTAAAGGAGGCTCACTCCCCTCACTCACTCACTCCTCACCCTAAACATTGTTTAGAATGTTAACAACCATTCTTGCCCCATGTGGCCTCACTGGGACAGGCTGTTGTCCCCCATCCCAGGCCTCTCATAAGCCAGGGGTGGGAACAGAGGAGGGCAAATCCATCACCACTCCAAAGCTTACAGTCAAGCTTACTCAAAGCGTGGTGCATAGTCATTACGATAGCACTGGGTGTCAAGTCAGAAATCACCAGAAAGGGGAAGAGAGTCCTGGGACACTCATTCACCTGTTTAGCAACAATGCACCAAATCAAAACAGGTCTGGCTCTGTGTTGTTAATGGCTGTATAATGGTAAAGATGGATATTACACAAACTCTGCCCTTAGGAGGGCCTACTTGCAAACAAATCATTACAAGCCGTGTGCTATATCTACTAGAGAACTTCAGAATGCTGTGAGAATAATGACCTGTGTTCAGGTGGAAAGGTCAGTCTGGCCTTGTTAAGCAGGAGTTGACACCACCACCAACATTCCAACTGGCTGTTTGTGATCAGTCAGGGTGAATTTCGGAGGCTTGCTTCCTGCTCTCCCTGCCCACCCTCCTTGGTGCCTCCTCTGAGTATCCTTTTACCCACCCTCCTGACCGTAATCTTAGCAGAAATGTGTTCTGTGCAATGGTCCCGAGTCATCTGATGCTCTCGCCTTCCTCCTGTCTCATGTTCCTTTAGTGGCAGCTTTTTCAAACTTCTCCCTCCCCTATGAGGCTGTCCTTTGTTACCTCCACTCACAATTCACCTATCAGCTCTGCTCCCTCCCTGCCCTCATTCCTTGGTCCTACACAGACCTGCCACTCCAAGAGAGCACCAGGTTCCTCTTTGGGCTTCTCTCCTCACTGTTCCAAGGTATATCCAGAGATGTGCCCCCACCCTGACCTGGAGAGGCTTGGTGCCAATATTTGATCACATAGGAAAATGCTTGATATGTTTAATAAGGTGAAAATACTAGAACACTGAACTGTGTGCATAATACTGGGAGACAGGCTCAGAATTGAGCACGAGCTCAGCAGTGTAATCAGGATTTGAGTGACAGGTCTGTAACTGCCTAGCTGTGTGACTTTGGTCGAGGTTGCTAACTTTTCTTAGCCTCTGAGTCTTAATTTTTAACATGAGGATAATAATAGCAGCTTCTGTGTACAGTTGTCCTGAAGGTAACTTAGCAACATGCCTGGCACATGTGATTATTATTGAATCATTATTATTATTACTATGTTACTACTACTACTACTACTACTACTACTACTATTATTATTATTGAATGGGGTCGACCGCCAATGCGGGACTTGAAGGGAGAGGGCCCCCAGAACATTGGTGGTAGAATATTGCTACACTTAAAGAGTACAGAAGAGGGGAAATATGGGGACAAAGCAAAAGAAGTTGGCTGGCAAAGGGAAGAGATGTCTCCTCATGAATAAAAACAAGGTTGTACCTCCTTCCTAGAATTTCTCCATTGGGTACAAATTCTCAACTTTTCTAAGCATTTGTTACATAGTTTCCTTCCTTTTCTGCCTTCCTTTGTGAGGCTTTCCTTGATAAGCTTCCAAGACACCCATGGAAAAGGGGGAATCCAAACCACAGACCTCTTTTCTAAGAATTTGATGGTCCGAGTCAAAATCCTAGCTATTTGGCTTGAAGACGGAGATTCAAGGCCAAAAGGGAAGAGACCGAGTCAGGCCACTGAGTCTTGCGAAGGAGGTGTGCTTGTCCCCTCCTGCTTGCAGGCAGGAGAACTCACAACTTGCTTGGCCTTGGTAGTACTTGTCTGAGCAACCAGAAGCTTAAACTTTGCCCAGAGTCTCTTCAATGAGCCCCAGAGAGGAGCTCAGGAAGGTGGGAAGAGAGGTTGGCAATATCACCAACCCATAGCCCCAACAGCTCCTGACAGGTCCTGGGAGTGCCAAATGAGTGGCTTCCCTGGGCTCAAAGAATCCATAGGATTCCTGAATCCATAGGAAAAATCCATGAGATTTTAATTTTCTCTTTCTGCAGTAATGAGGTGCCTGGGGATCCCTACCCGCGTGATCACCAACTTTGACTCTGGCCACGACACAGATGGAAACCTGATCATAGATGAGTATTATGACAGCACGGGCAGGATCTTGGAGAATAAGAAGAAGGACAGTGTCTGGTGAGAAACAACCTCCCCATCTCTTTCTGGGGCAAACCCCTCCAGGAGAGAGTGGGGCAGGACTGCACCCATGAGCCTGCTGCCCTCTCATGGCCCCTCCACATTCACCAGTCCCAGGGCTCTGTATTCCCAACTTGAAGGCTGAGCCTCAGCTGAACACAAAACTGATTCTGCGTTTAGAATCTTCACATCACAAGAGTTTTCTGCCCTGGGTGACATTTCCTTCTGTCATCTCTTTGTCAGCAGCACATACAGGGCCATGAGGCCCTGAGGGCCATGAGGATCTTTTGAAGGGAGTGAGAGAGAGATTTTAACCTCAGTTAGTTTGGGGAGTCTTCACTCTCTGTTCCCAGAAGAAAACTCTCTTCTGAGCAAGCTGAGGCTCACACGAGGAAGAGCTGCCACCACTCACCCATGGAGGTCTGATGGCCTCGGGTGCACTAAATCTTTCTGTTTAGCAGTCCATTTGCCCTCCGCCCCCTATCTTGCTCTGGAAAGAACACAAGCACTACAAACTCTCCCTTAGTGTCATTTGACATTGACTCCTCCGGCTTTTCCTTTAGGAATTTTCACGTGTGGAATGAGTGCTGGATGGCCCGAAAGGATCTCCCTCCTGGATATGGAGGCTGGCAGGTGCTGGATGCCACACCTCAGGAGACAAGCAATGGTGAGGCTGTTCAGAAGGTGGAACCCACTCCCACAGAATCTGCCCTTGCCCCTGCCTGACCCTGTGGCAACCAACCACTGTGGCTCTTCTGTTCTCCTCAGGCCTCTACTGCTGCGGCCCTGCCTCCGTCAGAGCCATCAAAGAGGGAGAGGTGGAACTGAACTATGACACAGCGTTTGCCTTTTCCATGGTGAATGCTGACTGCATGTCCTGGCTTGTCTATGGAGGGAAGGAACAGAAGATTCACCGGGACACGAATACTGTTGGCAATTTTATCAGCACCAAGAGCATTCAAAGTGACGAGCGAGATGACATCACGGAGAACTACAAATACATAGAAGGTATGACGGAGCCAGCCCCCACCAGAGACCAAGCCCTGGGGACACCTTCCCTAGGGAACCTCCCAGCAGCTGGGGAACCAGATGGAATCTGAAGGACAGAACCTGGGTCCACTGTCTCCTCAGTTTTAGGATCCCAACTGAGATGTTCCCACTGCCTCACTTCCTTGTGCCCACCACCACCCCCTGCCCCCATATCCCCACAGGCCAGTGAGCATTCTCCACAAGATGTTCACACTGACTGTAGGGCCACTGACAGGCATCCCACCTGCCTTTCTGAAAAGTTAGCCTCTGTCTCAAGATGGGAGGGGATTTAGTAAACACTATTCTATTAGTTAATTTAATGAATTTCATTTAACATATTGCCTAATTAACTTTGCCTAATTGAGTATTTGTAGGACAATCCAGACCACCAACCAGCACCAAGGCTAACATAAGGCCGAATGTTTACTCTGGACACCTACCTCCTGACGAGGTTGGATCTGAGACATGGGAGACCTGACAGGGGCTTCTTACTCAAGTCAGCAGGGGTGAATAGGCACCTAAAGTAGTCAGGCGTGAACTTATTCTCAAGATCTGAGAAACACCAACCACTAGGTTCAACCCCCAGGGAGCCAAGGGAAAGTATAGTCTTTGAGGACCAGAAGCTGAGTGAGGAGCAAGAGTGAATCAGGAAAATGGGGGAATGGCGGGTAGCTGAGCAGTGGCTGGGAGTGCTGGCAAGTAGAATTAATCTGTGGTTTGTCTAAGTGGGCCTTTGGGACCCACAGAGAAGCTCCAGAATCTGAGCCTAAGAAGGGGTTTTACACAGCAAGAGGTAAGCACTGAACACAGCCCAGCTGGCTATTTGCCATCCCCTTCACCTCCATCCACTGGGGGTTATCTTGGTTGGGGAACCCAGAACAGGTCCTGAGGCAAGGACTCAAGTACAAGTGGTTGATCTGTGAGGCCATCCAGCAAATACTGGCAGGAAGGAGAGTGAACAAGTGAGACAGAGGAGGGGAGAAAGCCAACACAGGGTGCCTCCTCAAGCTGGGTGGGCTTTGGCAGCATTTGCTAGAGGTCCACGGGGCTCCACTGTATTCTTGGGGGTTTGCAGCTATATTCCTGTGGGCCTGAGAGTGCTGCTCGGCTGGGCAGTATTTGATCTCCCACTGGGCCTGATGGCATCTGGGGGAAGAGCAGACCACAGGTGAGCTAAATCTAATTCACATCACTCTTGCTAAAGTAGATGCCTTGAGATCCTCTTTTGCCTGGAACTAGGCTTAGAAAGTGCCTCTGCTGGGGCACCTGGGTGGCTCAGTGGGTAAAGCCGCTGCCTTTGGCTCAGGTCATGGTCCCAGGGTCCTGGGATCGAGCCCTGCATCAGGCTCTCTGCTCAGCAGGGAGCCTGCTTCCTTCTCTCTCTCTCTCTGCCTGCCTCTCTGCCTGCTTCTGATCTCTCTCTGTCAAATAAATAAATAAAATCTTAAAAAAAAAAAAGTGCCTCTGCCTGGGGAGAATGTGGGGACGCACTGAAGGGGTGGGACATACACTGGGGTCAGTGAGTGCTACGTGAATACAGCTGCTAGGATTATTAGGGAAGCTCAGGTGAGTATTCCTGCATATCCTGGCCACAGTACCACCTACAACTGAAGTCAGGCCTCTCTGGGAATTCAGCTTGCTTGAATTTTACTTTACTTTATTTTCTCTTCTCTTCTTTCCTTCCTTTCTTCCTTCTTTCTTTCTTTTCTTCTTTCTTTTCTCTCTTTCTTTCTTTCTTTTTGTCTTCCTCATTTTTGGGCCTTTATCTTTTACATGGGGAAGTCAGAATAGAATCTAATGACCATGAGCACAGATTTTTGTGTTGGGCATATTTGGTTTCCACCTGGATTCTGCCCCTTCCATGTTGTGGGACTTGGACAAGTGACGGGACCTCTCTGAGCCCCATTTTACTCAACTGTATATGGATTGTATTGTTGTTGGTGGTGAGGATGTGTAGAAAGGGGAATCCTTGTGCAAGGATTGTTAGGAATGCAAGGTGGTGCAGCCACTGTGGCAAACAGTATGGAGGTTCCTCAAAAAATTAAATATAGAGCTACCATTTGACTCAGCAATTGCACATTTGAGTATTTGTCTGAAGAAAACTAAAACACTAACTTTAACCTGAAAAGATACGTGCACCCCCATATTGACTGCAGCATTATTCAGGATAGCTAACTATGGAAATAGCCCAAGTGTCCACTGAGGGATGAATGGATAAACAAAATGTGATATACATACATATATATACACACATACATACATACATACATACACATACATGATGGAATATTTTTCAATCACAAAACAACAATGAAATCTTGCCGTTTACAACAATATGGATGGACCTCGAGGGCATTATGCTAAGTGAAATGAGACAAAGACAAATACTGTATGATTTCCTCTCTTAAATGTGGAATCTAAAAAAAAGAAAAGAAAAGAAACCAAGTTCATGGATACAGAATACAGATTGGTGGTTACCAGAGGTGGGGGTGGGAAGGGAGAAATGGGTAAAGTAGGTAAATAAACAATTAAGTAAAACAGTGCTAGTGATTTAAAGAAAAATAGTTCTAGGCCTTCCATGGCACCAAAGAGAAGGTCCAGAAGGCCTTCTCTTTCTCCAGTGGGGAGCATTGGGCTCCCTGCTCAGTGGGGAGCCTGCTTCTCCCTATGCCCCTCCCCCCACAGTGTGTTCTCTCTCTCTCTCTTTCTCTCAAGAAAATAAATAAAATCTTAAAGAAAAGAAAGAACCTGATGAATAGTAGGGAATGTCTGTTGTTGGAAATGAGGGTTTTAACAGCTCTGCAGTGTTTGGCCAAGGCTGTCCTCCCTGAGGAGGACAGCTGATACTGTCTCTGCCCTTCCAGGTTCTCCCCAGGAGAGGCAGGTGTTCCTGAAGGCTCTTCAGAAGCTGAAGGCTGGAAGGTCTGAAGACCCCCACCAAGCAGACTCACAATATTCCACACCTGAGCCACGGAGTGGGGACGGCCTTCGGGGCCTGCATACGCCTTCCCTTCGGCCTAGTGATGTTGTCCAGGTCTCCTTGAAATTCCAGCTGCTTGACCCTCCCCACATGGGCCAGGACATACGCTTTGTCCTGCTGGCCCTCAACATGTCACTCCAGTTCAAGGACCTCAAAGTGAACCTGAGTGCCCAGTCCCTCCTGCATGATGGCAGCCCCCTGCCGCCCTTCTGGCAGGACACAGCCTTCATCACACTCTCTCCTGAAGAAGGTATGGGCTCTGGGTCTGGGCATGGGGACAGTCTGGGTACACAGAGTGGGCTATGGAAATACCAGTGGAGACAAGCCAGATGCCACAGTTCTGGGGACAGACCTCTGTGACAACAGTCTTAATTTTCCCTTTGGTGCAGATTCCTTCCACCCCCTTCCCTCTTTTCTCTTGCTCCTCCTTCCTTCCCTTTACTACTTCAAGGAAGAAAGACTGGTTTAGTAGGGGAAGCCTGAGCTTTGGAGGCATATAGAACTTGGTTAGAACCTCAGCTCCTCCATTTACCAGGAGAATGACCCTGCGGAAACCATTTTGCCTCTCTTAACCTCAACCTCTCCAACTGAAAACCTAGAACCTGCTTCACTGGGGCTTAGTACATGTTGGTCCCCTCTTCCCCAAAGAAGGATCCCCCAGATCCAACCCAGGCCTAGTTGATTTTCCCAGCTACTTTCACCTCATCTTTTTGTTTTCTCCCTAGCAAAGACCCACTCCTGTAGAATTCCGTATTCCCAGTATAGCCAGTACCTGTCAACAGACAAGCTGATCCGTATCAATGCCCTGGGCGAAGAGAAGAGCAGTCCGGAAAAGATCCTGGTGGACAAGATCATCACCTTAGCCTATCCAGGCATCATAATTAATGTAAGTGGCCTGGGGGCTCCTGGCGATCTGCACTCGCAGGGAGTGCAGCCCTCTGAGTCTGTTCAGGAAAGCAGCCCCTCTTTTCCACTGCCTCTTCTGGTGTCTCCAAATACCTTCCTCCCGGAAACATGAGATTCATCTGAAAACACTGGACAAGGTATCCATCCTCTTGCACCACCCAAGTTCTTATGGGTGGACCTTGAGCACGTGCCATGGAGAGGAAGGGAAGAGATCCTTCTCTTGTGCCACCTCCCACTGCTGGCCTTCCCCAGGGTCAACATGAGGAACTATGGGCTCAAATGGGAAGAACCTGAGTGGAGAGAAAAGCACTGTCTGAGGTCAGCTCAGGTGTGATTTGCCATTCCTTGGCTGTGCATTCTTAGACAAGTCCCTGAGCCTCTGCTTCTTGAACTGTTAGATGAGAAGATTAGACTAGCTGGCTTTTGAGGACACTGCCTGCTGTGACACTCTGTGATCCTCTGAGTGGGCAGACTTCATGGGTCCGAGGCTCTTCAGTGCTGCCTCCCTGAGGCCAAGCAGCCTCCTAGATCCTGCCAAGCGAGCCTGTGGTGCCCCCTGGTGGGGCGCATCTGGCAAATCAAGCCACTGGAGTCACTCTAGGGAGTGTTTCCAAAAGGGCCTCCAGGTTTCCTGAGACTATTTCCATCTCTCTACATCCTTGAATGTTCCATTGCTCTTCACTCACACACTGGGTTGGAAAGAAATGAGCCCGTTATGTCATGAGGGAGAAAAGGGATGGAGCAGAGTTGCAGTAAGAAAGTGCTAAAGAAGATTCTCTCCACTCAAATTATGCATGAGAATCTTGGATGAGATCTTTGGAGCAGAGGAAACATCACTAGAGATCCCAATTTACCTGATTGTTCCATATGCTGGGTTGAAGGATATAAAATACTTCATACAAACATCTATGGATGGATAAATGAAGCACAGTTTTACTTAACAATATCTCGTGTGGTATACACTGATATTTTCTTCTATTTCATTTTTTAAAAAACATTAATGACAACCCGTCAAGTTGGCTTTAAGCCATAGCTGAAAAAACATGGGCCACAGAAGTCCAGCTCTTCAGGAAACAGATCTGCAGAGCAAGGCCCTCTGTAAACGTTTGTTGAATTAGGGAATGAGATTAATCTTCTGCTCCCTTCTTCTCCTCTGGATCTCCCTGTTTAGGTTTTAGGAGCTGCCGTTGTGAACCAGCCACTCTCCATCCAGGTGCTGTTTTCAAACCCCCTCTCAGAGTACGTGGAAGACTGTGTGCTGACTATGGAAGGAAGCGGGCTCTTCAAGAAACAGCAGAGAGTCCTGTGAGTGCTGGCTGTACGTGGCCTTTGCCCCCATCTTATCTTGGGGTTCTCACTAGCCTTCTTTCTGGTGACAGGCACTGGGGCCAGTCTCTAAAAACTCCAGGAAAGGAAAACGGTGGTTGCTGAGTGGAAAAGAGCTCTGGAGTTCTCACAATGCCTATGGTCTTCTAACATTCTCTTTTCTCTGCTACAGCATTGGAGTCCTCAAACCTCAACACAGGGCCAGCATCACTCTGGAGACTGTCCCCTTCAAGAGTGGCCAAAGGCAGATCCAAGCAAATCTGAGGAGCAACAAGTTTAAGGACATCAAGGGTTACAAGAATGTTTATGTAGACTTGATGTTATAAATTCTAGAACAGTAAGCCGGATGCATGGATTTTGAGCAAGCTCAAATGCAAGCTGTGCCACTCCCCACCACAACAGAGGCTTTACAGGGCTCCAAAGGAAGCAGCAGAGGAGAGATGGATAATCCCCTGGGCCATTTGCACAGCTCCCCAGGACTCTGATAGGAGTGCAGGGACTCTATGGTGTCCAATCCAGAAGTGTGAGATAGCAGAGAGGTCTGAGGACACTGGCTGGACTTGGTCATGACTTACTGTCCTCCCCTTCCAAACTGGCTGAGAAGCTCACTGTCATTTTGTCATTGCAGTGACTAGTGCCCTAGGCCTAATAAACTTCAGTCTTTGTTCTCACCCCCTTTGCACCCATGGAGTCATCACTTGCCCTGCAGCAGCCCCTACCTGGATGCTGGGAGTGTCCTACTGTTGCAATGCCCGAGTCCATTCCTGGGTGAATCACTGGGTGCCCACTGTATGCCAGGCACTGCTCTGAGTGTAGCAGAGAAGACAGTAAACAAAGCAAAGGCTCTGTCCCCATGGAGTTTACATTCTGTTGATGGTGGAGGGGGGATACAGACAATCGACATGTCAACAGGTAAGTAAGGTATCTACAGATGATGTGTCAGTCATGATCTGGATAGGGAAACCAAAAGCCCTCTAAGAGTTTCTACATACCACCTACTCTCTTCATATCTTGGGGGGAGAAAGCCTTCCTTTGACTCGCTTTCCATATCACATCCAAGATGTCCCCCAATCTTAACAGTTCCAGCCTCTTGGCTCAAAGTCTGCCAGGACCTTGTGGTGCTGGGTGGACCTAGAATGACCATGGTTCCAGAGAAAAAGCTGGCTGACCAATGCAGTGAAGCAGATTTTTTGGTAGGAAATGAAGTACTCTCAGAACTTTCTATTGGCTGTAGCTGTGTATATGCTCCTTCTGGACACAAAGCATCTCCAATCATTACCTTGTCCCAGAAGCACCACTTTCTCAGGTTAAGCGCCAAGTTCTCGAAGGGGAAAGCATGAAGCGTCTGCCCTCCAGGGACTAGCTCCAGGACTGAGACAGTTATGTTGGGCATATATTAAATGCACACACATGAAATAAATACTTCAATCATATATAAACAAACGAGTAAGTGTAACTGATCAGAGGGAGAGAAAAGGGTGTGGTGAGAATTACTTAGCGGGTTGAGGTCTTCTTGAAGAGTAAGCTGAGAACCAGGAGAACCTGGACAGCAGGGATTGGGAAGTGATATATAATTATTTCATTCTGTAACTGTTGCCTAACAATTGTGAAAATTGATTTCAGGAAAACATTGTGGGTGGGAAC
This sequence comes from Mustela nivalis, assembly GCF_964662115.1. Taxonomy (NCBI): domain Eukaryota; kingdom Metazoa; phylum Chordata; class Mammalia; order Carnivora; family Mustelidae; genus Mustela; species Mustela nivalis. The sequence goes on from NC_139025.1 coordinate 83,456,199, forward strand.
ACCTTACAGAGAGAGGGGGCTCTGAAGTACTTGGAACATTTCAACTACTACACCCTCAGACTCTTTTATGAATCTTGATTTTAACACTACATTCATTAACTCTTTCACTTGGCAAATATTCAGAGTTTCTACTAGGGGCTAGGCCCTGAGCTAGGCCCTGAGGACAAAAGAAGGACCAGGGCCTGTCCTCAAGGAGCTCAAGTCTAAGCATGTGTTGGATGAAAAATGAACAGGAGGTTATAAGACAGAGTGATGAGAACTACTGTTGGAGTGAGTGTAGGGTGTTGTGGGAGCATGAGGAGGTACAGCTTGTCTAATCTTAGGACTGTGAATCAAGGAAGGATTCCTGGAGGGAGTGGCATTTAAGCTAAAAGACCAGGAGCTAGCCAAATAGACTCAGGGTCAAAGGGGATGGGGCGGAGTAAAGCAGTCAGGAATTGCAATCAGTCAGATAGCCAGAGATCAGATCTGGAAGAGATAAGAAGCAGAAAAAATAAGGCTAGAGACAAGAGAAGAAAAGTTTCAGGCAGGCAGTCTATTTAGACAGTGATCACCTGCAGGTGTCTGTTTCCTGTAAGTCTTGGATCACAGTCATACCTGCAGTGTCAGTGCTTAGAGCAGATTTTGTTTTGCAGAGCTGAGCAGACTTCATGTGATCTGAGAAGCATGTAAAGGACAAATAGTTCTCTAACCTAGTCTGTCATAGGAGCTTGCAATTCCAACCAGAGTCATTCCTCTGAGTTAATAAAGCCTTCCCTCAATGTCAAGGTTGTCTTTCAACTCTTCATTTAACATTTATTGAGAATCTATGTGTTGAATATTGTAGGTCCAAGTGATAGAGCATTAAACAAAGCAAACAAGGCAAAGGATTTGAATAGATAGTTCTCCAAAGATGATAGACAAATAGCCACAAAGCAGACAAAAAGATTCTCAATATCACTAATCATGAGAAAATTTCAAGTCAAAACTACACTGAAACATTAAAAGTAAATGCGACACAATTCTGTAATTCCACTGCTGGAATTAAACAAAACAAAAACATAAGTTTAGAAAGATCTATGCACCCTTATGTTTACTGCAGCATTAGTTACGATAGCCAAGATATGGAAGTAATGCAAGGGTCCATCCATAGGTGAATGAATAAAGAAGATGTCACATACACACACACACACACACACACACACACACACACACACACACACACAGGAATATTATTCAGCAAAACAAAACAAAACGACAGTGAGATGTTCCCACTTGTGACAACATGGATGGACTGAGAGAGGATTATGCCAAGTGAAATAAGTCAGATAGAGAAAGACATTCCTACATGATCTCACTTTCATGAAGAATCTAAGAAAAAATAGACAAAGCAGACAGACTCATAAATAGAACAAATGGATGGCTGGCAGAGGGCAAGAGAGTGGAGAAATGGGTAAAATGGGTGAAGAGGAGTGGGCGATACAGGCTTTCAGTTATGGAATGAATAGGTCATGGGAATAAAAGGTACAGCATAGGGAATACAGTCAATGGTACTATAATAGTATTATATGGTGACGGAAGGTAGCTACACTTGTGGTGATCATAGCATAACGTAAAGACTTGTCCAATCCCAGGCGCCTGGTTCAGTAGGTTAAGCATCTGCTTTCAGCTCAGATCATGATGTCAGGGTCCTGGGATTGAGTCCTACATCTGGCTCCCTGCTCAGCAAGGAGCCTGCTTCTCCCTCTCCCTCTGCCTCCCCCTGCTTGTGCTCTCTCTCTCTTTCTCTCTGTCAAATAAATAAATGAAATCTAAAAAAAAAAACTAAAACAAGACTTGTCCATAAGTCAAGCAGAGACAGTCAATTATCATATGGTTTCACTTAGTTGTGGAGCGTGACAAATAACATGGAGGACATAGGGAGATGGAGAGGAGAAGGAGGTTGAGGGAAATTGGAAGGGGAGATGAACCATGAGAGACTATGGACTCTGAAAAACAATCTGATGGTTTTGAAGGGGCGGGGATGGGAGGTTGGAGGAGCCAGGTGGTGGGTATTAGGAGGGCACCTATTGCATGGAGCACTGGGTGTGGTACATAAACAATGAATTCTGTTACACTGAAAAGAAATAAAAAAAAAAAGACTGTCCAATCCCTATACTGTACTGAACTAATGTAACACTGTGTGTCAACTATACTTCAAAAAAAGTCCTATGCTGAGATATTACCTTACACCCATGAGGATGGCTATCTAAAAAAAAAAAAAATACAAAAACAAAAACAGAAAATAACAAGTATTGGTGGGAATGTGGAGAAGTTAGAACTCTTGTGTGTTTTTTGTAGGCTTGTAAAATGGTGCAACCACTTTGGAAAACAGTATGGCAGTACCTCAAAAAGTTTAAAATACAACTACCATATGATCCAGCAATTCCACTTCTGGGTATAGATCCAAAAGAACTGAAAGCAGCATTTCAAAGACATACTTGCCTACCATGTCCATAGCACTATTCACAATAGCCAGGAGGTAGAAACACCCTGAAAGTCCATCGTTGAAAGAATGGATAATCAAAATTCAGTATATACATACAATGGAATACAATGTAGCCTTAAAAGGAAGAGAATCCTGCCACAGCTACAACAAGGATGAACCTTGAGGACATGATGCTACATGAAATAAGCCAGCCATAAAGGGATAAATACTGTATGATTCCACTTCTATGAAGTATCTAAATTAGTTAAATTAATGATATAGAAAGTAGAATGATGGTTACCAAAGCCTGAGACAAGGGAGCAGGGTGAGGGGATAGTAGTTGAATTAGTACAGAGTTTCAGTTCTGCAAGATGAAAAGATTCTCGTTCGAGATATCTTTCACAACAATGTAAACATACTTAACACTACTGAATTGTACACTTAAAAATGGTTAAGATGGGATGCCTGGGTGGCTCAGTGGGTTAAGCTGCTGCCTTCGGCTCAGGTCATGATCCCAGGGTCCTGGGATCGAGTCCCGCATCGGGCTCCTTGCTTGGCAGGGAGAGCCTGCCTCTCTCTTCACCTCTGCCTGCCTCTCTGCCTGCTTGTGTGCTTTCTCTCTCTCTTTCTGACAAATAAATAAATAAAATCTTTAAAAAAAAAAAAAAAAAAGAAAAATGGTTAAGATGATAGGGGTGCCTGGGTGGCTCAGTCAGTTAAGTGTCCAGCTCTTGATTTCAGCTCAGGCCATAATCTCAGGGTTGTGAGATTGAGCCCTACTTTGGGCTCCACACTGGGTGTGAAATGTGCTTAAGATTTTCTCTCTTCCTCTCCCTCTGCCCCCTACCCATGATCTGTTTGAGCACATGTTTTCTCTACTTCTCTTTAAAAAAAAAAAAAATGGTTAAAATGGTAAGTTTATGGTACGTGTTTTCTACCACAGAATTTTTTCTATGCTGTTCCAACATTTATAACCTTATTAGATAAATAATAGTGATAACAATAGCATCCATAACAATGTCAACAGGAATAAAAATCTCCATTGATTGAGTGCCTAAAAACAAACAAGCAAGACCGGGCTTCAGTCTTCTTAAGTGTTGGTCTATTTCCTATTACCTTTACTCTTGCGGAACAGTCCTCCAGTGATCCCAACTGAAAACTGGGGTGTTTATTGGGGCCCTTCATTCCTCATGGCTGTGGAACTCCAATTTTTATTCTCCAGTAATGTGAGATTGTCAGAAGATCTGCTCAGATTCTCAGGTTGTCATCTGCCAATTGTGAATCAGCAAATGTCCTAAAGGGAAAAGTGACACGCTGTTAGGCCCACCCTGCTCTGCTTCTCTTCTTCCTGAGATCTTGATCCCTCAAATCTGTGCTGCCCTGATGCTTTTAGGCAGAGTTTTGAAATATTTTATTCAGCTTTTCTGGTTACTGTCAACAAGGGTGATAGGATCAAGCTAGTCTGCTCTATCTAGAAGCAAAAATCCTTGAGATATATTTTTAAAGATGTTATTTATTTATTTGACAGACAGAGATCACAAGTAGGCACAGAGGCAGGCAAAGAGAGGGGGAAGCAGACTCCCTGCTGAGCAGAGAGCCCCACAAGAGACTCGATCCCAGGACTCTGAGATCATGACCTGAGCCTAAGGTAGAGGCTTTAATCCACTGAGCCACCCAGGTGCCCCTTGCTTATTCCATTTAATGATGTAGTTTGGAGATTGTTCCCTATCAGTTTACGCAGAGCTACTTCATTCTTTTTCACATTAGCAGAGTTTTCTATTGAACACATCCTGTAATAGGTCTACCTAGTACCTTATTTATGAATGTTTATGTGGCTTCTGGTATTTTGCTATTTTAACTACAGTAAAATATTTAAGTATATCCATTGTACTATCCAGTACAATAATCAAACATGTAAAATGAAATTTATACAAGTATATCCATTGTACTATCCAGTACAATGGATATACTTGTATAAATTTCATTTTACATGTTTGATTATTTGCATTAGAATATCTAGAAGTGAAATGGCTGAGTCAAAAGCAGAGGGATTTAAGTTTTGGGTAAATATTACTTAACTTTCCTTAGAAAGCTATACCAACTTAGGGGCACCTGGGTGGCTCAGTTGGTTAAGTGTCTACCTTTGTGTCAGGTCATGATTCCAGGGTCCTGGGAATCCCTGCTCGGCAGGGAGTCTATTTCTCCCTCTTTCTCTGCCCCTCCGCCCACTCCTTCTCTCTCTCTCTCAAATAAATAAATAAAATCTTTTAAAAAAAGGAAAGAAAGCTATTTCAACTTACATTCCTACCAGTACTTTTAGAGAGTAACTCCCTAGCCATCATTAACTCAGAAAGTTGACAAACTACTCTATCTTTGCCAGTCTGATAGGTGAAAGAAATAATATCCCAGGGTAGTTTAATTTTGCATTTCTATTAAATGAGGCTGGACATGTTCTCATGTATTTAAGAGACACTTGAATTTTCTTTTCTGTCATATCCTTCGCCTTTTTTTCTATTGATTTGTTGTTCTTTACTTATTGATTTGCAGATACCGTTTACATTAAGGAAAGTAAAAATTTGTGTTATGGGTTCTAAACATTTCTCCCAATTTGTTGTATATCTTTTTTTTAAATTTTTTAAATTTATTTTCAGCATAACAGTATTCATTGTTTTTGTATCACACCCAGTGCTCCATGCAATCCGTGCCCTCTATAATACCCACCACCTGGTACCCTGACCTCCCACCCCCCACCCCTTCAAAACCCTCAGATTGTTTTTCAGAGTTGTATATTGTCTAACTTTATGGAGTTTTCCAAGTAAAAAAATTTCAAGGAATAAAAATTATCTATTTTTTCTTTATGGCTTCTAAGGTTTGTGTTATATTTTAAAAAGCCTTCTCCACGCTGACTTAACAGTGTCTATTATCTTTTCTTCTAGTATTTTTAGGATTTAATTTTTTCCATTTAGAGTTTTGATCCATCTGGAATTCATTTTGGTGTATGGTGAAAGATACGAAATCAATTTTACTCTGCAAGCTCGTTGTCCCCAAACCATTTATTACTAAGTCCTTATCTTCCCCATTGATTCAAAGTGCCACGTTTAGCCCATATTTAATGTGTTTATTTTGGTCAATGTACTTTTTCAAATGTAGTGATATCATACTATGGTTTAATATCTAGAAAGCTGGTTATACTACATAAGAAGTCAGAAATGTAGCATGACAAGGCCCACTAGACAGTAAAACACATCTTAGATGTTTTCATCTAAAACATCTTTATATCTTCTTAGATCTTTTTATTTTTTATTTTTTATTTTTTTTTTATTTATTTATCAGAGAGAGAGGTGGGGGAGAGAGTGAGCACAGGCAGACAGAGGCAGAGGGAGAAGCAGGCTCCCTGCCAAGCAAGGAGCCTGATGTGGGACTCGATCCCAGGACGTTGGGATCATGACCTGAGCCGAAGGCAGCTGCTTAACCAACTGAGCCACCCAGGCGTCCCTTCTTAGATCTTTTTAGATTATATCTGATATCTTTTAGAAATTTTCTTTTGAACCTTAGAATCAGCTTTTCTAGTTTCAGAGAAAAAGCTTGTTAGAGTTGTTATTGGGAATGCATTAAACTTAAGAATAGCATTCTAAGTGATCTTTTATAATCATTTTTTTAGTTGATTTATGGTTTCCAGGTAAAAATCACATTATCTTCAAGTAATGAAAAATTTACCTCTTCATTTCTCATAAGGATCATTTTCAGGGGGAGTAAAAAAGCAGCAGCTTCATTTCTCCTCCTTCTCCTCCTTCTCCTCCTTCTCCTCCTTCTCCTCCCTCTCCTCCCTCTCCTCCCTCTCCTCCTCCTCCTCCTCCTTCTCCTCCTTCTTCTTCTCCTTCTCCTCCTTCTCCTCCTTCTCCTTCTTCTCCTCCTTCTCCTTCTTCTCCTCCTTCTCCTCCTTCTTCTTCTCCTTCTCCTTCTTCTTCTTCTTTTTCTTCTAACATAATAAGATTCTTCAAATGGGCAATGGCTCAAAGTTTTAAAAGTATAAAAGTATAAACAGGAGAAAAATCATCTTCCTACCCCATTCTCCAGCTCTCCTCCCCACAGGCACCTGGTGTTCTTTGTAGTGTCTTTTATATCTTTCTACAGGTATCCCATATGCATGCAGGCCAGCACGGCTGTCCCTGAGAGTGTTCCGGGTTGCACATCTTAGATACCTCTAGCAAAAGCTGGGCTTCCGAAAACCAAAGAGGGCCAAAGAGGAGGTCCTTTCTTGTGTCTTTTCTCCCCCATGACTAGATAAGTTGAAATAGAAAAGACATAGGCCCTCAGTCCCAAGATAGTTCCCAACCTTCCCTGGAAGAGTGTTCCAGACCCGGTGGGCTTAGAAGAGCAGGGGCTCTGACTTCTACTTTTAGGATATTTATTTTTCACCAACAAATTCTACCTCTTTATCTGTTTAACACAGATGAATCCCAGACACACAGGTCTCTCTATTACCAAAATAGCCACAAACAAGTAGCAACTTAAAGCCCATGAAGTGTTTAGGGCCTGAAATTTGGAGTTGGATATGGGCCTCCTATTTATGGAGTCATCTCTTCCAGAGTCTTCCAGCATTGTCCAGGTAAGATCTCTGAGGGTCTCTTGAGACCATTGAAGTAACAGGCTTAGAAGTGTCCTCTCAGCTTCTAGCTGGCAGATCTTCCCCCATTCCACCCTTCACCCCAGCCCGGCATAAGAGATAAAATGAAAAAGGGCAACTCCCAGCAGCTGGCCCAAGAGATACCAGTGGGGAGAGAGAAAGAAAAAAAGAAACATGTGTGGGAGCTCACAGGAGGAGTGGGAGGACACTCCACTGTTGTTCTTAAACCAATGAGAGTACCTCCATCATTTTCTCTCAGGACAGATTCAGAAAGGCAGCAGCACGGAGCAACAGTTCAAGCAACAGGCATTTTCTGTGGTCAAGTGGAGAAGAGCAGCCTATAGCCATGGGACAGGGTGAGCCAAGCCACTTCTCCATGAGGCTTACTTAACTCTCAGTAGCTCCTCCATCATAACATGTTTTCATTAAGAGAAGTAGGATGGTGGTGGAGGTTATGGTGGTGTGACTGGTGGAGGTGGTGATAGGTGCTGCTGGTGGTGGATGTGATGGTGGGTGGGGCTGTGTTAGGAGTGGTAGTGGGTGCTGTGGTGGTGGTAGCATCGGTATGGCTAGGTGTGGCAATACGGTTGGTTGTTGGTGGTAAATCGGTGGCCATAGTTGTGAAGACGATGATGACAGTTAACATGGATTTATGGCATTACAACATGATTATTCTCACTGGATTGTGATACACACAGGAGATAACCCTGGCAAAGCATGAGGGCATTATAGCCTCAAAGCTAAGTTGGAAAGAAGGGGAGGTAAGAGTCAGGGAATCCAAATTCAAGGGACAGAGGCCAACAACAAGCAAGATAATAGATAGAACCAGAGGACACAGAAAGCTCAGGAGCCTTTGCACAAGTCTGTTGTATATTTGTAAGACTTATTATAAAATGAGAACTGCTTGAAAGGCTGTCATAATACTTTCAGGTCCCCTCCTTGGAAAGTTTTTCGGGGGCTACAAGAGGCTGTGGGTTTGGTGAGCCTTTAGGTGAAAGAGCCAAGTATGATCTCGGGTGAGTTGGTTCTAACTCTCTGGGCCTCACTCTTGTCTATAAAACAAGAGAATCAGCTCAGCAATTTCAAAACAAGCTTTAAAAATTATCTGACAGTGTTTGAAGAAGACAGGAGTAGGGGTAAGCAAAATTCTAGGTTTTATCCATTGTTTTGGATAGGGACCAGAAAAGAAGGTCAACAATGAGAGCAAGCATTGCTCTTATTAATAATATAGTAAAAGTCTCATTGAATGGGACTTCCTACATGTCTGACACTGTGCTAAGTGTATTAATACATTAATTCATTTCATTTCTCCAACTCTGCAGAGAAGGATGATTATTCTAAGGAAGAGGAAACTGAGGTTCAGGGGGTTAAGTTACTTGCTTTAGGCGGCACAGCTAGTATGTAAGTTGACCTGAGGATCTGAACCTCAGTTTAACTCTAACTCCAGGGTCTCTGCTTTTACTAGAGTTGTCACATTTACCTCATTTCCGTGACTTCCCTTTTCCACCACAGCTCTGGGGATCAAGAACTGTGACTTCCAGGCAGCAAAAAACAATGAGGAGCACCACACCAAGGCCATCAGCTCCCGGCATCTCATTGTGAGGAGAGGACAGCCCTTCACCATCATCCTGCACTTCCAGGCTCCAGTCTATGCATTTACGTCCAACCTGAAGAAGGTAGCCCTCATTGCACAAACTGGTGAGTGAGGCAGGCCTGGGACTGGAGAGCTTCTTGCTCTAGGACTCCCTCAGGGAACAAAGGGGAAAATGGCCCCCACTGTACCTGAGACTCAAGAAGTCCTGTCCACCTGGGAAGGCTGTGGTGAGGATGAGATAACATGTCTAAAAAATAGTGTGTATTGGGGTGCCTGGGTGGCTCAGTTGGCTAAGTGGCCAACTCTTGCTTTTGGCTCAGGTCATGATCTCAGGCCCTGGGATTGAGGCCCTTGTGTGGCCCTGCACTTGATGGGAAGTCTGCTTGAGGACTCTCTCTCCTCCCTCTTCCCTCCCCCTGCTCTCTCTCTAAAATAGGTAAATAAATCTTTTTAAAAATTCTGTTTATTATGATTCAGAAGTTGCTGAGCATCATTATCACTAAGGGGTTCCTTTTGGTTACAAATATATCAGTTTTGTAGAAAGCCTGAATGGATCTAATCTAGGCTTATGGTAACACTTAATCACTACTATTTATTGAATTTGTACTGCATGTCAGATATTGGGCCAAGGACTTTACAGTATCACATTAAGACTTCACATCCGCCCTACAAAGAAGGCATACAACTATGCCCACTTTATACACTATGGATTTTTTTCTAGATGTAAGTCGATGAGCACAGAGAATCTGTGCTCTCCCCGCACCCTTTACTGCCTCCCATTACTGGATGGGCTGCTTCCATTCTCATTGAAAACCAGTTATTCGCCTGTTCCAACTTTGTGATACTTGATTTTATTACTCTGAGTTGTGACCAAAAGGTTCAAATGACCAACTCATCTCTGTGTGACTGCAGGAGAGCATCCTTCCAAGGCCAACAAGACCCAAGCCATATTCCCAATTTCCCATCTGGGGGACCAGAAGTGGTGGAATGCGGCAGTGGAAGACAGAGATGACCAGTCCTGGGCCATCTCTGTGACCGCACCCGCAGACGCCATCATTGGCCATTACTCGCTCCTGCTGCAGGTCTTGGGCAAGAAGCAACTCCACCTAGGCCAGTTCACACTGCTCTTTAACCCTTGGGCTCGAGGTGAGTTTGGACCTGAACCAGTCTGGGCTGCACAGGGACTCCAGGCCTCACAGCTGGGGCACAGCTCTGGAAAAAAGTGACTGTCCCAGGCCCCAGTGGGCAGCTCCCCCTCAGGACAACACCAGCATTCAGTTACTGTGGTACCTGCTCCTTGGCTGAATGGCCTCTCAGACACGGGACCTGTGTCAGTGTCACCCTTGGCACAAGCAGCCTGGGGCCTCCCACTGAAAGCAAAGGCTTATCTCACCACCAAACCCTGGTGCCAGGTCGGGGCTCTTTGGTCACACGAGCTGAGACTCACTGAGATGATCCTGGCAGAGCTGCTCTTTATTGTGATAGCACAGGGGCCGAGAACTGGAAAGTGGTTCTGGAATGGATGCAACCTGAGGAATGGGCTTCTTTGTTTCTCCCCTGGGTTCCCATAGTCTGCGTTCAGGGTGAATCCAGGTTTTACAGGACCTGAGGTCTATTTGTATAATTTAAGGAAAAGAACACAAAAGTTTGAATTGCTGAGGCCTAAAGTGGTCTGTGCAAGTGAAGGGCCCAAAGCTTCAGCTTCATCAGCTCTAAAATAAATCTGCCCTGTTTGGTTGTCTTGCTTCTCTCCACTTGTATGTTCTCTTACTACTGGCTGCTGGGTCCTCTCCACATTGTTCTAAATATTCGCTAGAGTGGCAAATGAAACAGCTAGGGGCCTATAACTCAGTGGACTAAGGGTGGGCTTTCCTGAGGTCAGGTGACCTCCTGCAGCCCCACCAGTGGCCACCTCTTGGCAAAGCCCAGCCTTGGCTCTTAGGGCTATTTCATCTAAAAAAAATCATCGGAGGTGGTTGACATGTCCCAAACATGAGGAGGGCATCTCCTCTTCTTTCCCATTCTGAAGGTTGACTTAAATCTGCCACCCCTCACCTTAATCCTCCGGGCTCCCTGAAGTGTTTCTTGGGGGGGATGGGAAACAATTTCAACCAGCTTTCCTGTCCTCACTACCCAGACAACAAGTGCAGAGCCTTTTTCTTTCAGGAGTTTCACTGCCAGCCTGAAGCGGCCCTCATAAGGCAAGGCTGGAGACAAAAGGAAACAGGGAACCAGACAAAATCTTCCCGGGCTTTTCCAGCCAGTTCCTAACTCCCTTTCTTTGTAGCATCTGAAACTCAGTGGGCTCCCTTTCTCCACTTTTCTTGCACAGGGTGGGGTTCTCCAATCCCCCTCCTTCAGGTAGCCCTGCCTATCCTCAGTTCAGGCTCTTACTTCCTGATCCAAGGGGATGAGCAGGTAGAGCAATAGAGGGGAATGAGTGTCCATTCAGGGGCAGCTGCCCCATGTGGGTAAATGTGGAGTCAGGGCCCCTTCAGCTGCAGGAGGACCCATGACTCTTGAAATACTCCCCTCCAAAGTTGAAGTCCCAGTGTACCTGCCTCGCTGACTTGAGCCCACAATCAGAGCTAGGCCCTCATGCCAGAGCAAAGACACAGCAAAGACAGTTCTGAAACTGTGCTCAGTTCAGTGGGAACTCTTAGCCTTGACTCCATGCCAGGTTTCTTGCCTCTAGGCTTGGTTTGACCTGCCTGGGGAAGGCCTCTCTACGTGAGTCCCTGTGGAGATGTCTGTGTTGGCAGGGGTGAATGATGGGCTCTGCTCATCTGAGAACTGATTAAGAGATTTTCAGATTATCCAGGACAAGTCCCATCTTAGCATACTTAGAGATGGAGCCTTCTGCACTCAAAAAGAAATTTTATATCCTATAAGTAAAGTCCTATTCAAAAGCAGAGAACTTTATAAAAGGGGGCCACACTCTGGGGGGGAAAGGGGAGGATGATGCAACCTGTGCTCTGATAAGGTACCTCCCAGACCCCTGCAGAGCCTGGGGCCCAGGACCTCAGTTTGAAGTGATTTCATAGAAGCACTCAATATGGAGGGACAGGAGTCAAGGGCTCCTCAGGCACATGGTTCTATGATTTTAGGCCTCAGATTCTTCAGTACTTCCTAATTTTTAATATCCTATCCTTCTGTTGTTTTGCATACCGTACCCTCCTCCCAGCAGATGCCTAGAGGGATAATCTGGAAAGCCTCTTCTCTTATTAGTAGTCCCCAGGAACCAGCCTAAGCACCCTCCTCCCCTACCCCACCCAGCAACACGTGCAGAGAGAGACAGTTGGCAAACAGAGCAGGTCTCCTTGACGCTCCCGGCTTCCTAGTGTATCCTCCTTAAAGCCCACAATCCTCCTCATGAACCCCAGCCTGACCCTTTGAGGAAGGCAGCAGGAGAGGCAGGAGAGATTGTGGGAGTCTCAGACCCACTTGGATGCCCCCAGGGCTTCCACTAGCTTCTACTTCGCCCAGCTCCATGGTTCTCTCTGACCCTGTCTTACTGTGTGCTCCTCTTCCTTTCTGCTCACCTCTGTCAACCTATGTTTGATAGTTTTGGTTTTTTTTTCTGAAACACCATTTAAAAAATTTTTTTTAACATTTTATTTTTAAATAATCTCTATGCCCAATGTGGGGCTCCAACTTGTAACTCCAAGATCAAGAGTTGCATGCTTTACCCACTGGGCCAGCCAAGCACACCTGAAATGCTATATATTTTTTTTTTTTCTTTTTTACTTGAACTTGTGAGATCTAACAGGTCCACTGGGAATTTCCCTGGGCTGTTGCCAAACTCTCTTGGGCCGAAAGCACTCTGGCTGCCCATGTCTTCTGGGAACCAGTAGGCTTTTTAAGCTTGACTTGTTCCTGTCTGTCTGGTTGACCATGTAGGCCACCTTGACTGACCCCTGGGACTCTGACCCCTGTCCCCACTCTGCATCAGAGAAGACTCTGGGTCCCAGTGGGGTCAGTGAGAAAAGGGAATTCCTCCCCAGTCTTCATCACGCCCAGAGCTAAAGGGAAGGCCAGCAGCCAAACCTGGACTGGGCAGGGAGGGCAGAGGCCTAGCTGTGGACAGCAGGCCTAGCTCCCCACAGGCCCTCATCCCTGCCTGCTTTTCACCAGAGGATGCTGTGTTCCTGAAGAAGGAGTCTCAACGCAGGGAGTACGTATTGAACCAGAATGGCCTCATCTACCTGGGTACAGCTGAGTGCTTCCACGCAGAGCCCTGGGACTTTGGCCAGGTATGGTGACCTCTGAGGAAGGGCAGTGATTGCCCCATAATCTTCAGTGTTCAGACCAGAGCTGGCAGATCCAAAAGCCTGTAGGTAATGAGGCCATTTCTTTTGTTGTTGTTGTTGTTCTTCTCCTTCTTCTTCTTCTTCTTTTTAAGAATTCATGCCATGAGTTTATTTACAAACATATTGAGTATGTTGAACTTGAGTTTGATCCATTTTTCAAAGAGAATGCACCTCTCAAAATGCTCTCTTCCATGTCTGTTTAATGGATTAATTTAAACACCTTATTTCTTAAGCAGTTAGTGTCTTACTACAAAATAAGGTGAAGGAAATCCAGACCCAAGTATATAGTCATCATAACTAGTAAATGAGGCTTGTTTTCTACTGAAAAATGGCAAATCCTTCCCTGAGCCCTCCTCACAGTGGCTCCTACAGACCACAGAGATTGTGAACCTCCAGATGCTTTATCCCAGCATAGCGCTCTTGGAAGTTCTGTGAAAGGTGCAGAGACCCAAGATGGACGAAATGGTGGCGCCACACAGAATCCTCCTTTTCTCACAACCTTGTTTCCTGGTGTGTCAGTGAGGCTTCTTTTGGCCATTTCCGCCATGTGGTGCCTCTTTCCTCAGGGCCACGTCAGACCAGCCTCCACAGCTTCCAGAGCTATCTTCCTAAAGGCCACAGCAGATCAACCCTCTGTTAAATCCCCACTGTCTACAGGATAAAAAAGTAAATGCCCTGGCTTGACCCCTAAGGCCCTTCAGAGCCAGGCCACTGCTTTCCTTTCCTCAAGAGCCCCTCCATGCAGCAGCTTCTGGCCATCCCCTGAACAAACAGGCTGAATATGACTGGAATACCTTCCCTCCTTTATCACCCCAGAAAATTCCTACCCGTCTTTTAAGACCATCAGAATGTTTTCCTCAGCCCCCAAAGATAAGAGTGACTCTTCTCACTATGCCCTCTGCTCTGGGCTGACATCTTTCCTAGAACACTGGCCGTGTTCCTGAGATCCATAGTCTAAGTGCCTACATGACCCTCTCTGCTCCTAAATGTGGATTCCTCAAGAGCAAGAGCTGTCTTGGGTCTCCTCCTCCTGTGGGTCAGTCCTAGAAGGAGATATAGGAGCACACGAAATGGCAAATGACAGAAATGAACTGATACAGCTCTGGTCCTCAATGGCTCCCACCCTGTTGGGAATTCAGACAACAGAAAAGGCAAAGGATGGGACTGCGTGGACTCAGGGACCAGGGGGGATGGTGGAGGGAGGGAAAAGCCAGAACTCCCACAGGAGACAAGAAGGCAAGGCTGGAAGGAATGGAACCTGAGTCTGGAAGAAGTCTGAGGTGATGGTGGGGGGATGAGTATGCAACCTGGAAGTCTTCATCATGGTCCTATGTGCTCCTTGCAGTTTGAGAGCAGTGTCATCAACCTCAGCCTCCGCTTACTGAGTGTGGACAAGCAGGTGGAGGAGTGGGGCAACCCTGAGCATGTGGCCTGTATTTTGGGTGCCTTGGTAAGTAAGTTGGGGAGGGAGGGGAGTCCTCTGCTAGAGCTGCCTACATTTACGGCCCTGGAAATCTTCAAATCACAAATGGTACCTTCCTCCTAGGATGTGGGGGCCAGTTCCTAGAGACAGTCTCAGTGAGGAGGGAGGGCAGTAGTATCCACAAGGGAGAGAAAAGCAAAGGGAAGTGTCATCCCTTGGGACACAAGCCAGGAGGACTAAAACTGGCCCGGATTTCCTCAGAGCACTCCTCCTTCCTTTTCCTCCTCCCATCAGCCCAACCTGCAGGCTTAAGTCCATGGGAGGGAGGGGATAGGATCTAACTTGCCCAGTGTTTGCTGTTCAAGTGGTCATTTGTTTTCATTTCTAAATTATTCCTAAGAATATACAGACCATGAAGGTAGTTTGGGGCTTCCTACTATCCCTAAATGTCCCTTCAGAGAAATTGTGGTTTCCTCATTTCTGCTCATGCCTCTGGACTCCCCTCTGAAGAGGTGGACGAGGACAAGGTCAACCTGTGAGGAGGAGGAAGCTTGGGATAAGTGGGCCTTGAGGCCCCAAGTGCAAATGCTCTCAAAGGAATCAGGGTCAGGCAAATGAGGGAGTAGTGAAACCAGCCGCCAATGAGAGGCAGCTCTCTGGCTTTTCTTAGGATGTGAACTTTGCTTGCCAATGTGGTCAATGAACCCCTGGCTTCCAGAGGGCTAGAGAGAAAGGAGAATTTCCCAGGCCCCACTCCTAGAAATTACAAGCCAATGGGTAGGGTGAAGCCCAGGAGTAACCAGATGATTCTGATACAGGTGGTCTAAGCCCTCCTTACTCCCTGCCCCTCCTCCAGAGGCTGTTCTGTCCTGGGCCCCACATAACATGTGCTCATTTCCACAAACAGCTACATGCTCTCAAGGAGAAGAGTGTCCTGCCCCCAACAAAGGCTGCCACTGCCCAGGAAGGGGCCTTGCTGAGCAAGCGCCGGGGCAGTGTGCCCATCCTGCGGCAGTGGGTCACAGGCCAAGGGCGACCTGTGTACGACAGTCAGGCCTGGGTGTTCGCCGCAGTTGCCTGCACAGGTACAGAGCTGGTTTGCCTGCTGCACTCCTGGGTCACCTTGGCTACTGTACAGCGTGTCCGCCCTGCCTTTTGGGTTTCCCCATGCTTTTGCCCTGAAACTTTCCCTCCTCATGCTCCAGGACAGCAAACCCCAGTGCTCTATTATACATTGTGCAAGCCTTGCCCTGCTGTAGACTCTGACTGCTGCATACACTTTAAGTGTCTCATCTCTCGGCCTTCAAGTACCCTGTGTGTGTGTGTCAGTCCTACCTGCCAGGTGCCGGTGTCCCTCCTCTTTCCACAGCATCAGGCGGCATTTAAGACCGTGCCTTCCCAGAGGAGACACTGAAAACTCTAGCTATACATACACAGGCCTCTCTGGCACCCCCTGACTCTTTGGTCCCTTCCACACAGTGCTGCGAAGCCTGGGAATCCCTGCCCGTGTTATTACCACGTTCACTTCAGCCCAGGGAACCGGCGGACGCTTGTTGGTGAATGAATACTACAATGAGGAGGGCCTTCAGAATGGAGAAGGCCAAGGAGGCAGAATCTGGTGAGAAGCCCAAGCAGGATGAGGTCCCAGACATGGAAACCATGAGGTTTCCAAACCCACATGGTATAACCTCATGACAACCCCCTCCCACACTCTGAGTGACCTAGCGCTGAGAGGAGGCCCTCAAGATTCTTGTAGCCAGGATGCTCCCAGCACCTCCCCTCCACCCCTAGAGTGTTGCAGCCACTTTTACAGACTCCTCCCGTCCCCATGGCAATAATGACTCTGCCATCTCTAGTCCTCTTTAGGACCACTTTCTTCCTCACTTGAATTACTCCTTTGGTGCCTTCAGGATCTTCCAGACTTCCACGGAGTGCTGGATGACCCGGCCTGCTTTGCCCCCAGGTTATGATGGATGGCAGATTCTGTACCCATGTGTTTCCAATGGAGGTGGAGGTAATGGCTGGGGGTAGACCCACTACCATCCTGGGCTGCACAAAGCTGTGCAAGCAAGAAGTCCCTCAAAAACAGGAGCAGCAGGAGGTCCAAAGGGGGTCTGTGTCTTCTAAAACAGGAGAAGTAGAAGGAGTGATAGTGGCCAACAGAATGCTCACCTGAAGTCTGAAGCAGGCTCAAGGGAACAAAGGTGTTAACCATCTAGGCCCAAGGCCATGGGGAGACTTGTCCTATCTCAGAGCAATGGGCGAGGGAGCAGAGTCTCAGTGAAGGGTAAAAGGCCTTAAGATAGCTGGTGGATGTGCTGGGTTAGGGGCTTGTGAGAAGAAATCTCCAGGAGCCATACAAGGACTGCTCTTCCTTCCTCAGCAGCAGAACAGTAACAGAGCCTGGCATAAAGGAAGCGCTCAATAAAGGTGACCTGTTCTTATCATATCCGTAGTAGAGCTGGCTAAGGAACTCGGCTTTACTACATTCCTCTGAGGTTCTTCCTGCCCAGTTTCTGAGAGGTCTCCTGCCATAAGCCATGACCAAAAAGTACTGTAACTAAATAATTGTGAATTTCACTACTGCAGTGCCCTTCCAGAAACTCTGCCTTGTGCCCACCTCTGACCTTGATCTCAGGGAAGGGAAAATAGGGTATAGGATAGGGAATGAGGTTATACAGCTCTGACTCAAAGGTTTGGGTACAGTTCCTCTGGCTCACTGAACTTTTTCTCCCTCAGTCCTGGGGTCCTGTGATCTGACCCCTGTCAAAGCAGTCAAGGAGGGGACACTAAGCCTGACCCCTGGAGTATCAGACCTTTTTGCTGCCGTAAATGCATCGTGTGTGGTCTGGAAGTGTCGGGAGGACGGCGCACTGGAGCTGACCAACTCCAACACTAAGTATGTTGGCAACAACATTAGCACCAAGGGTGTGGGCAGCAACCGCTGTGAGGACATCACTCAGAACTACAAGTATCCTGAAGGTACTGGGCAGGGGAGGGCCCCAGGCTTCTCAGCACCTGAAACGCCAACAGAGGGTAAGGGATGGGCCAGGAAGATGCAGGCTAGAGAGACTCACAGTCTTCTCCCCATCATATAAAATAGGATTTTGTAACCCCATTTGATACTATCAGCATTTGGGGGCAGATAACTCTCCATTGTGGGGGGCTGTGCATCACAGGATGTTCAACAGCATTTTCAGGTTGCATCCACTAGAGGCCAGGACTCCACAATGGGCTGTGACAACCAAAAAGGTCTCCAGGTGTTTCTAAATGTCCCCTGGGGGGGGGGGCAAAATTACCCCCCAGTTGAAAACCACTACTATAAAACAACACACTAATACCAACTCCAGCTGCCATAAGATGTTCTCCCTCTCTCCTTCTCGCCCTCTCTTCTAGCACCCCAAATCTGTTCCTTTCTCCATAGTGATTAATGGCACCACTGTCACCTATTTATCCAAACACGAAGGCTTGCACTCTCCTCAACTCTCCCTCCTTCACTGCCCCATATTACTCTCACATCTCTTTCCTCACCTTCTTCCTGACTGCTTATAGAAAATTCAGGGCCTCAACAGCTCTTGTCTGCAGCATTGTAACAGCCTCCTAACTGGAACCCCCTGGGTCCAGTCTCTCCATTATCGCTCCCTTTCCAACTTAGTTTCCACGAAAGACACAAAATGATGTTACTCCCCTGCTCTAGAATATTCCATGGCCCCCACTGCCCTTGGAATAAGTCAACTCTTCACTTAGGAAGGTGTGAGTCCCTGCAGACCTGTCCTCAGAGTCAGCATGGCTTGTCCAAAAGTTTGCTCTCCCACCATTCAAGGGGCAAATGCTTAACACCTGAAGAACGGGAATGACCTGGAAAAGACAAGCTTTATCTGTGGTGGATCTGCCCAATGCAGACTTTTTTTTTTTTAAGTTATACATATATTTTAAAGATTTTGTTTTATTTATTTGGCAGACAGAGATCACAAGTAGGCAGAGAGGCAGGCAGAGAGAATGGGGGAAGCAGGCTCCCTGCTGAGCAGAGAACTCGATGCAGGGCTCGATCCCAGAACCCTGGGATCATGACCTTAGCCAAAAGCAGAGGCTTTAAACCCACTGAGCCACCCAGGTGCCCCAAGTTTTTTATATTAATTACAGTTGGTTAACATACAGTGTAATATTAGTTTCAGGTGTACCATATGATTCAACACTTTCATACATCACCCAGTGCTCACGATGACAAGCACAATCCTTAATCCCCATCACCTATTTCACCCATCTCCCCCAACTACCTTCCTTCTGGTAACCAACAGTTTGTTCTCTATAGTTGAGTCTGTTTCCTGGTTTGCCTCTCTCTCTTTTCCCCCTTTGCTCATTTGTTTCTTAAATTCCACATATGAGTGAAGTCATATGCTATCTGTCTTTCTGCGACTGAGTTATTTCACTTAGCATAATACACTCTAGCTCCAACCATAGTGTTGCAAATTGCAAGATTTCATTCTTTTTAATGACTGAATAATATTCGTGTGTGTGATCTTCTTATTCATTCATCAGTTGATGAACACTTGGGCTGCCTCCATAATCTAACTAGTTGTAGAAAATGCTGCTATAAACATCAGGGCGCATGCATCCCTTTGAATTAGTATTTTTGTATTCTTTGGGTAAGTACCTACCAGTGCAATTGCTGGATTGCAGGGTAGTTCTACTTTTAACTTTTTGAGGAACTTCCGTACTGCTTTCCAGAGGAGCAGAACCCACTTGCATTCCCACCAACAGTGCAAGAGGGCTCCCCTTTCTCCACAACCTCACCAAAACCTGTTGCTTCTTGTGTTGTTTATTTTAGCCATTCTGAAAGGTGTGGGGCGATATTTCACTGTAGTTTTGATTTGCATTCTCTGATGATGAGTGATGTTGAGCATCTTTTTGTGTGTCTGTTGGCCATCTATATGTCTTCTTTGGAGAAATGTCTATGCATGTCTTCTGCCCTTTTTTTAAATTGGATAATTCATTTTGGGGATGATGAGTTTTATAGATTCTTTATTTTGGATAGTACCCTGTATCAGACATGTCATTTGCACGGATCTTCTCCCATTCTGTAGGCTGTCTTTTAGTTTTGTTGTTTGTTTCCTTTGCTATGCAGATGATTTTTATTTTGATGTAGTCCAAATAAATTTTTTTAAGATTTTATTTATTTATTTGACAGAGAGCACAAGTAGGCAGAGAGGCAGGCAAAGAGAGAGGAAGGGAAACAGGGTCCCTGCTGAGCAGAGAGCCTGATGCAGGGCTCAATCCCAGGACCCCGAGATCATGACCTGAGCCAAAGGCAAAGGCTTTAACCCACTGAACCACCCAGGTGCCCCCAATAGTATATTTTTGCTTTTCTCTTGCCTCAGGAGACATATCTAGAAAGAAGTTGCTATGGCCCATGTCAAAGAAGTTACTACCTGAGTTCTAGGACTGTTTTGTGGTTTCATGTCTCACATTAAGACAGACTTTTTTTTTTTTTTTTTTTAAGCTAAATGTGGCTTTAGAGAATTACAGAGCTCTTGTGATTTTGGCTTTTGAGTGGCAGTGGGTAAATGAATCTTAATCTTGGACTTTTACTAGAACGGTCTATACCCCCTAGATAAGAGGCCTGCTTTATTTCCTCTATTCTTCAGGATCTCTTCAAGAAAAAGAGGTGCTGGAGAAAGTCCAGGAAGAGAGAATGCGACATGAAAAAGACAGTGGCATCCATCCTCCCAGTCTCAAGACTGCTGAACTTCTACACATATTCTTAGAAGTACCCTGTTCCCTAAACCTGGGAGGGGAAGCCCAGTACTCAGTGAAACTGGTTAACCTCAGTGACCAGGAGAAGGCAGTGCAGCTGACATCTGCCTTGCAGGCAATATACTACAATGGCATCCTTGCTGCTGAGCTCTGGAAGAGGAAGCAGTCCCTTATGCTCGGTCCCAAGGGTAATTCTATGGCCCCCAGATATCCCCAAACTCCAGCTTCCATCCTGACAGGCAGCAGCCTAAGGGCACCCCCTGAAAGTCTGAAGAGGTGGCTTCTAGCCCCTAATGTGCCCCCTGTTTCTCTGCCAGTCAACACATATTTATTGAGCTTCACAGAGACCAAAGCCCCCACAATTCCGACTGCAGTCAGATAAGGAAACAGACAATGGTAGCAGTTAAAGAAGTGTTTGATAAGGTCAACAGAGTACAACAGCAGGGGAGCATCTCATCCAGGTTACAGCAGGCTGCTCCCAGATAAAGCAGACTGCACTGGGTCTGAAAGGATGAGTAGGAAGGACAGTGAGAGCCAAAAAGTAAGTTACGAATATTCAAGGCACATGGAAGAACATGTGCACAGGCTCTTCCTCCCCCCAAAGTCCTCCTTCATTGGTCTGGGATGGGGTCCAGGCATTGGTACTTTTTAAAAGCTCCCCATGTTATCCTAGGGTTGAAAGTTCCTGGACTACAGCAGTTGCTCTCAAACTTTGCTGCCTATTAGAATCACCTGGGGAAGTTTGATGCTCAGCCTGTCTCCCAGATCAATTAAATTAGAAACCCCAGGGTTGGACCCAAACATCAAAAACTGTTTAATTTCACTGAGTGATTCCAATGTGCAGATAAGAGAGGATCAGTGGACTGGAGCTTGTCTACATTATTTCAACAGCCTCCTAACCAGCTCCCCTGCCTCCAATCTCTTCACCGTGTTCCCTTTCTGAGGGGGGCAGAGTCTGGATCATGCAGGGACTTGTATGTCATGCCAAGGAGTTTTAATTTTGTTCTTTGGGCAGTGGGAAGCTGGGGAAAATGTGAACTAGAGGGGCCTATGTGATCAGAAATCCATTTAAAAAAAATAACTTTTGTCTGAGTGGAATGGAAGAAGTCCTATTAGAATGATGACTCTCAGCCTTGGCTACATGTTGAATCACCTGGGGAACTTTAAAAATACTGCTGCCTGGGCCTCAATGCCAGAGTCTAATATAATTGATTTGTTGTGTAGCCTGGCATTGGAACTGTTTTATAATGCTGTATGATTCTAATGTGCATCTAATGCTGACAACACTGGATCAGAGGTTGGAAGGCTTTATAATGGGCAAGGCATGAAGGACAAATTAGACTAGCAGCACTTCCAATGAAGACATACTAAGGAGGTAGGATAGACTGGACTTGTGAATATGTGTGTGGGGGGCGGTGAGAGGGTCGCTTCCTTTCTAGAACAGGAAAAATGGGGGAGAGCACGTATGGGGAGAAGGATGATGAGTTCTGTTTGTGGCATGTTGGGTTTGAAAGTCCATGAGACATCCAAACAGATGGCCAGTAGATGGCTAGACACCTAAACCTGGTATTCAAAATAAAGGCCTGCATTGGAAACCAGAGGTGGGAATCCCCGCCCAGAGAGGGCTGCCAAGAGTCAGGGCATTGAGTTCCTGGGGGTGGAAGAAAAGTTGTGAGAAGAGAAGAGGGTGAAAGGGGAACCCAGGCAGCACCAACATGTAGGGGGCAGGCAGGGAAAGAACATAGAATAGGGAAACAGAGAAGTCAAAGAGAGGAAGGAGCAACCAGAGGGACAGCAGAGTGGCCATGAGATGTCGAGGCTGAAAACAGACACTGAGGGAGTGGTCTTACTGAGAAGTGATGTTAAAGGTCAGCTTCCTGCAGGCTAAACAGATGAAGAGCTGAGGAAGCAAGACATAGTATGCAGTCCTTCCTGGAAGAACCCACAGAAAAATGACACAGGCTGAGTGGTGGTCAGCCAAGGACACTGGGTAGAGCGAGGGTGTTTTTTTGTTTACTTAAGATCAGAGAGCAGAATCTGCTTATACACTGAGGAAAATAATCAACAGAGAGGGAAAGACTGAAGCCTCGGAAAGATGGGTTATAACTGATGGTGCAACCCTTAGGGGACTGAGAGGCAACTAGAATAACTGTAGTTACTTTTGGTAAACACAGTGTTAAGTGTTCCATATGCATCATCTCACTTATCCTTACAACAACCTTCTGAGGCAGCAGCCATTATTTTTTTTTTTTAAAGATTTTATTTATTTATTTGACAGAGAGAGAGATCACAAGTAGGCAGAGAGTCAAGCAGAGAGAGAAGGGGAAGCAGGCTCCCCACTGAGCAGAGAGCCTGATGCAGGGCTTGATCCCAGGACACTGAGACCATGACCTGAGCCAAAGGCAGCGGCCTAATCCACTGGGCCACCCAGGCACCCCGGCAGCAGCCATTATTATCCCCATTTTACAGATGAGGAGATCAAGACACATAGAGGTTACATAATTTGCTCAAAAGTAACACAGCAGACAGTGGTGGGGTCAGAATGGGGCAGAGACTTACGGAGTGGAGGGTCTGACTTGGGGAGGGAGGACATCTCATCTTCCTGGAGGTGGTAGCAGGAAGCAGGGGTAGATGACTATGTCTACAGGTTGGGACTGGGAACATGAGCTTGAGAAGATTCCTAGACAATGAGGGATGGCTTCATTTTCTCTCCAAAAGGGAAACAGAAGCAGCAGAGAATAAGAAGGAACTAAGTAAGCATATATTCAGCAATGACTGTGTGGCAGAGTCTGAGATAAGCACTCAGTATCTCAATTTAACACAAGCCACCCACCAGGTAGGCATTATTAATAGAAAAGGAATCTGAGGCCAGAGAGCTTAACTTGTTCTAGTATCCAGGGGCCTTCACCAGTCGCGCTGAGGTGGTCTGGCAAGTGTTGGAGGAGGCAGTGATGGCGGTGGGTGGTGGGATCTTGACGGAGTTCAGTTTGAAATTGCTGTGAGAAATGAGGCATCTTTCTGACTTCAGTAAGATACTGACTCCTTTGCACTATGTGTAATATTGCCTGTTGCCAGGGCGCACACACTCATGATTTGCACTGACTCCGCCTGTCTTATGTTTCAGCTAACATAATCACCAGCAACCTGTCTTTCTCCCATTTTGAGCAAAGCCCACCAGAGAACAGCTTCCTCAGACTCACTGTCATGGCCACGGCAATGCACTCTGAGTCCAGCCTTAGCTGCTTTGCTCAGGAAGACATCGTCATTTGTAGACCACACCTTACCATTGAGGTAGGCACCAGTCCTTCCCCAAGTCACTCTCACTTGCTCCTGTTTCAGAAGGAATCAGAGCCCCTCAAGCTTTAGGGCAAACAACCATGCTCTGGGATTACTAGAAAATGTTAGATTGAGAGCTCCTTCTCTTGAAAGAGATGGTTAAGGTCTACATCTTCCAGCTTCTTTTTTTTGGTTCCATAAAGATTTTAAAAAGCAGAGCCTCCCCAGTTGCTGCCTCCATTCTTGAATAATACGAGCCTATATCTATTTAGCACTTTATACATAAGTAAATGTATTTTCACCTTCTTTAATAGAAAAACCCTGTGAAGTGGAACCATTCCCATTATTCAGATGAGGAAACAATCCTGGAGATTATCATACCATGATAATGAAAATGGGATGTTTCAGAGGCTTATGGCTCTTGATCTAGTCCTCTTTCCACATGTCTACCCTGACCAAAATGAATGTGATCTGGTCCCAGCCCTCAATGAGTGTGTATTATGGTTAAGTAAAGGAGGCACAATGTTAGGTCTTTTATGTAAGTGCTTCAATAGAGGTATGAAGTCACTGTGGCATGTTAAGTAAGGGGATTAATTTCAGCTGGTGGGTTTGAGGAAGACTTACTAGGAGGAGGCATTTATGCCAGGACTTGAAAAATAGGTAAGCTTTAGTGCAGAAGTTGAGGAAGGCCACTGCAGGCCAAAGACTGAGCATAGAGGACCCAGTAAAGGGAGTCTGAGGGGGTTGCTGGGATGTCATTTAGTCAGGGGAAGAATAGATAAGGCTGGAGAAGGGGGTTGGGGTCAGACCACGAAAGGTTCTGAATGCCTACCAACACTGAATTCTGAAGACAATGGGAACCCCTCCAAGGTTTCTAAGTGGAGGAGAGAAACTACCAGAGATGGCCACAGATGAATCAAGGCAAGGGTAAGTATCAATTCAGGAAGACCAGATAGAAAAGTAAAGAAGTCAGGTGTGGAGTTTAGGTATAGATGGCAGAGACAAGAGCGTAACTGAGGAGAGTACAGGGAGGATGCCTAGGAGGGGAAGCAGTAAGTGCAGCCCTGTGCTCATGGCATCCACTCCAGGTTTTGCCTCTTCCCACAGATGCCAGAGACAGCAGAGCAATATCAACTTCTTAAGGCTTCAGTCCAGCTCCATAACTTCCTAGATGCTCCCTTGAAGGACTGTGTGATCTCCCTCTTTGGAAGGGGCCTCATTCACAGAGAGAGGAGGTATAGGTAAGAGACCACAAGCTTCTCGGGACACCTGGGTGGCTCAGTTGGTTAAACATCTGCCTTCAGCTCAGGTCAGGATCTTGGGATCCTGGGATCAAGTCCTGCATCTGGGCTCCCTGCTCAATGGGGAGCCTGCTTCACCTTCTCCCCCTGTCCCTACCCACCCTCACTTGTGCTCTCTCAAATAAATAAAGTATTTTAAAAGAGAGAGAGAGACTGCTAGCTTCTCATCTCACTGAAACAACTCTACTTGTTAGAAAGGCAGGGATCCAAGATTAGTGACTGTCTTTTTGCTGTGTTCATAGAGATAGAAAAAAAATACCTTCTATGGGCACCTGGGTGGCTCAGTGGGTTAAAGCCTCTGTCTTCAGCTCGGGTAAGGATCCTGGGGTCCTGGGATCGAGTCCCGCATCTGGCTCTCTGCTCAGCATGGAGCCTGCTTCCTCCTCTCTCTCTCTCTGCCTACCTGTGATCTCTACCAAAAAAAAATAAAATCTTAAAAAAAAAATACCCTCTAGAAGCAGAACTGAAAGATTAGGGCCTCCTCTTGGTAGACAGGAGTGAGGAAGTGCCCAACGGGCATCCACCTGACCCCAATTGCTGCCCTGGTCATGCAGGAAGAGGTTTGGTATTGCTGGTAATTGCAGGCAAGGAGTTAGGCCTGAGTATAAGAAAATATCCCAGAGAGCTCAGGCTGCCTCTTGGTGTGGCCAAAGAGCTGTATTCTACTAATGACAACTAATGAGCTATTTTGGAGATTCATCCACATGTGGTAAGCCCACTGCTCTGGCAACGTAAGGCTTCATTTGGTACATCTGTACTTTCTACCATGCCACTCTACAGTGATGGGCACCCAGAGAGCCTCCAGCTCTCAAACATCACAAATACTATTGCAATAAACAGCCTCACATGTCTTCTTATAAACTAGCTTGAAACTCTGGTCGGGGAGGAAAGAATGTACATCACAGGATCTGGTTTGACCGGGTACTGTCAGACTTGTCTGCACAATGACTGCAGAAGTCCACACCCCCTCCAGCAGTACAGGAGTTTCTATATTCCTACCATTTCTCCACTTTTCTTCACTCTTGGCCATACTCAGCTTCCTTTTCTCCAAACAGAAGTAAGGTAATATCTCATTATTGTTTTGATTTGCAACTCTTCATATGTTTATTAGCCTTTTCGGTTTCCTCCTCTGTAAAATATTTGTTTTTAATTTTGCCCACATTCCTTTTGGTGTTCCTGCCTTTCCTCCTTGTTGATCTGTAGGAGTTCCCTGTATGAGTTCTTTGTTGGTTTCAGATGTTGCAAGTATCTTCCTTCATTATTTCTTCTCTCACTGTGTCTGCTAAAAACACAGTATACAGTTTAGAGTTCACCGTGCCTACTCCTGAAATCCCTGGTAGTTTTCTGGTTATTGAGCCAATGCCTCAGCCTTATGAAACTCAATGAATCACTACTGCCAGTAGATTGAGAGAGGAGAGATTGTCAACATTTAACTATACTTTCATGGTATTCCAGATCAACCAGGGGGAAAGCTCCTCAAAGGAAATCTGTGCTACTCTCTTAGTCACTATGAGAAGGTTGCTGATAGGATGCCAAACACCATCTGTTAACAGACTGACATCTTCTGTATATGTCCACTGTACCCTCACAGCACTTAGCAATGTGAGGGATCCAAAACCACAGCCGTCCCAAACATACCCTGGTATTACTGCCAAGAGTGGGACCAGTCACAGGCGATAAAAGAAATAACAGATGCAGCTTGGAAGCCCTTAAATTAGGGTGTTTCTCTTCTTAACCCTGCAATTGTTTGCCATAGGGAGGCTTCTGTCTTCTATCTCCTTAAAACTTCCCCTGTTTCAACAGCAAGGTACTTAAATGTTTATTTCTTCACAGTTCACATCTTCAAGCAGGGAAGGATCAGAGTCACTGGGACTTAGCAAAGCAATGGGATAGAACTACCATCTGCCTTTTCCTTTATTTCAGATTAGCTTCTGTGTGGCCTGGAAACATCTTGTACACTGAATTCCAGTTCACACCGACACAGGTGGGGCTCCAGAGGCTCACTGTGGAAATGGACTGCGATATGTTCCAGAATGTAACCAACTACAGAAACATCACTGTGGAAGCCCCTGAACTTCCCGCTTAAACTTCCATTAAGTATCCCTTAATTAAAGTCTGATATTGATAACATGAACTCGGCCCACTAGAGAAATATGAAAACTATTAAGTATATAGAAAACAGGCCCTAGGAGAGAAAAATAAAAGAACCGTACTCCTTTTGTACAAAGTTATCATTTTTGTTTGTTATTTACATTATTTTGTTGCTTTGGCACTCTCTCAGTTTAATTTCAGTTCCTTCTCTTTATGACTCTTATTAGAAGTATAGAATAGCGCTTGATAAAAGTAAATTAAAACTCATAAAACTCATTTGACGTAAAGAATTTCAACTCAAGTACACACAAACTGCTCAAAAGAATTACTGTTGTAGCTGAGTAGAACTAAAAAGACCATGGGGACACATCAAAAGGGCAAATGGGATAAGTTACACCCATGCAAGGAACAAGACTGGCATCAGACATTGTGGAGACCTGCAGACCAAGTCAGGTCACCAGAATGCACATCATACAGGTTTACCCTGCTTTCTGATATGTGATCTTCTAGACCATTGCAAAAATACAATTAAATCATGATGGCCAAGCAAAAAGGCCCTTAAAACCATATAAACTCTCTTATACATTTACAAATTTTTGATGTATAAACATTTTATATTTACATTTGGAACAACATGTAATGTAGGAAAGAACAAGCATGTGTTAAGAAAAACAAACCTGTTCAATAAATTGGGCAACCTAACAAAATGAGCTCAATACTATGAAATAATTTTGGAGGCATGGATGGAATAACTTAGATGGAATAACTAATTTAGAAGGACTTAATGATAAGAATGATGATATTATGAAACCACTGAAGCACTTAAAGGAGCTTTGAAGTCATCTTCTCTAAATAAAGTCAGATGTTGGATGCCTGGGTGGCTCAGTCGGCTAAGCACCTGCCTTCAGCTCAGGTCACAATCCCAGGGTCCTAAGATCGAGCCCCATTTTGGACTCCCTGCTCAGTGGGGAGCCTGCTTCTCCCTCTGCCCAACCGTTCTGCTCATGCTCTCTGTCTCTCTCTCTATCACTCGCTCTCTCTCAAAATAAATAAAAATCTTAAAAATAAAAATAAAGTCAGGCATTTTTGCTCTAAATACAGTTCTGATCAGAATCAGATCTTTAGACCTATAAACCCAAATGAAACCAATGTGCTAGTCTCAACCCATTGCATTTCTGGTAGAAAGAAACTTTGGAAGGTTACTTACTGAACTACCGGCAGGTCACCATTTTATTAAGATTATCAACATGTTTAACAATGAAACAACATACTTTATTGCAAATAGGGAATAAGGCAGCTTCTGCACAAATCTCTGAAAGGTGATTCAGGAACAAAAACTCATGCAATTACCTTTTGAATCTAGCACAGAAAAATATATCATACTCATATAGTTATAATAACTGCCAGTCTGGCATAACCAACCAACAATCTTTGGTAACAATGTCTCTTGACAAGCATGGACAGGAACTCCCTTTTGATCAGGAGAGCATTCTAGCCTCATTTTAAAAGCAGACATCAGAGGCTACCTGTGATAGTAAGGAAAGGAGAGAGGAGAATACAAAGGAGCCTGAAAACTCACAATTCAAGTTCACTCTGAGTGAGTTCCTTGATTCTGTTCATGCATTGATCAACAGCATTAATGAGTAAAGGGATCCAACTATCTTCTGGCTGTGGGGTCACATGACTTGCTCTGCAAATGGAATGGGGAAAAAGAGAAGTTAAATTTATACTGGGAAGGGAAAAACCTACTCTCAACAAGGAGCACAAAAACTAGTAAGATAAGGCAAATTTCTTTGTAGAAACTTAGCTGCTCCACAACTGAAGTGGAAAGAAAACACCACACCCACCTTCTTCCACTTCTTGAAATGGGGCTTTGGGAATTGAGAATGACTGGATGGGTTCATTCTCAAAAAAGCTATTTGATGAGAAGTCTTCATACTCACTTAGTAATTTCAAGTGCCTTCTTTAAGACAGATACAAGTTTCGCAGACTAGAAAAGAAACAAAAAAGTTACTCACCCTGAGCGCCACATTAAAAAGGGAAGGAGACCTAAGATATACTAAAGGACTCAAGTAATAAACTATAAAAATAAAAAAAGGGCAGAAAAAAATCCAAACAAACAAAAAACCTTGAAGGAAACTGCAAAAACAAAAATTCTGATTAGATTAGGGTGGCAGGATTATAGGATTCTTCTCTATTTACAAAATCTTATTAATATTGTTGCTATAACATTCCTATAAGTTTTAAAAATTTTTTAATACTTTTAAATTTAAAAAAACTAGAAAAAGTTAAAATTTAACCTGAATTTATCCCAACTGCAGTTCTAAATATATAGTAGAAACAGGTTGAGTTCCTTTTAAAAGAAAGAATATGTACATAATTTTAAGCACACCAGTAACAAGATAACATGAGAACATATGTATTCCACCAATCTATGGTACACATTTTAAAATTTATATTTGGGGTAACTGACAAGGCATATTACTAAAGATGCTTATTTCTTAGGAAGTCAATTTTTTTAAAAAGTGAATGGGAAAAAAAGTTAACGTCCATTCTACTTTAAGGTGTTCACATACTGTGAAGATATATTTGATGAATTTCCACCATCTAATTTATCAAATATTTCAGGACTGATAGTTCTGAATGTAAGATATAAGCCATTTGGCAGTTTTACTTCTCCTTCCAATAACTATAAAGATAATCTGAGTCTCTAAAAATGAGACAAGAGAATTCTTTCTAGCATAGGACCCAGGACTTGAAAAAATACAAAAAAACCATATTTTTATAAAGACCTTGACCCTCTGTAGTTAAATCATCCAGTGTGTTTATATTAGAACAGAGTATGTTTCTGGACACAGAGTTTTGCCTACACCAGAAATCAGAAACTTAATGATTTTAGGTTAACAGGATCCTAAAGTAGTATGGTAATTCAGACTTTCTTTTCAAAATAGCATTTTCTAAGGTCTTTGGATTCTTCTGATTACCCAAATGGTTATAGAAGAGAGTACTACCAGAACTCAGGGCTTCAGTAAAGATTTATCAAGCAGAAATACATGTAAGAACTATGACACTATTGTTGTATTTGCATCTAACTGACAAATAAATATATTTCCTATAGTTTAAAGGAAATACTAGTAGATAGTAAAATCCTACCAGTTAGGTCAGTAGCTTTTCCCTCAAAGCTGGTACTTACATTGATTCGCACAGTCAAGTGGCACATGGGTGGATATATGCTCAGAGCCAAATCATCCACACTAAGGGCAGAAAGCAAAAATATAACCATTAACAATAAAAGGAACAAAGCTCAACTGGGTGGTTTTCACTACACAGTTAGGGATGTGACCAGTGAGAACCTAACTGTCCATAAATGCCTATCAATTCCTTAAATTGGGTAACCAGAATCAATTCAACTGGTATTTACTAAACACATACATAGCCCATTTCATTAGAAATGGGGGGGGGGCCTCCCTTGGCCTTTACAATAGGACATGATTAATTCAGTTTAAAATGGAAGGCTCTGAGGTCACCTGGGTGGCTCAGTGGATTAGGTGTCTGACTCTTGGTTTTGGTACAGGTCACATCTCCAAGTCCAAGTCTGGAGATTGAGCCCCACCCCTCTGGGCTCCATGCTCAGTGGGGAGTCTGCTTCCCTTCTCCTTCTCCCTATGCTTCTCCCCCATCCCTTGCTTATTGCTCTCTCTCTCGCTCAAATATTTTTTTAAAATGGGAGGATCTGAAACCATTAATTTAGTAACTGACGCAAGTGGAGTTCATCTATGGAACAGTACTCAAGTGGGCACTACTTTAACCAAGTGGTGAAATTTAGTACCACCGGGGTGCCTGGTGGCTCAGTCATTAAGTGTCTGCCGTTGGCTCAGGTCATGATCCCAGGACCCTGGGATCCAGCCCCGCATTAGGCTCCCTGCTCAGGGGGAAGCCTGCTTCTCCTTCTTCCACTCCCCCTGCTTGTATTCCCTCTCTCGCTGTCTCTCTCTGTCAAATAAATAAAATCTTAAAAAAAAAAAAGAAAGAAATTTAGTACCACCAAACTAACATTCATGTCCCTCCCCCATATGATGCAATGAGAGGCACAAAATACTCAAATATATGATATCCTTGCCAAAAAAATATTCAACTTGAAAATAATCTATAATCATGACAAAGATAATAATGCGAATCCAGATTTTTGGATATTCTGCAAGACAACTTCCCTTTAAAAAGTCAATGTCAAAAAATACTAAAAAGGACAGGGACTGTTATAGTTGCAAGAGACTACAACCATATGAGACTACTCCAAGAGATGATAACCAAATGCAATGTGACACCATGACAGAACCCTGGATTAAAAAATAAAATTTTTAAAAAAGCAATAAAATACATTTTAGAGACAAATGGGATAATCTGAATATTAAATATTATTCTATTTAATGTTAAATCTCTTGGATGTAATAACAAGAATATCTGTTCTTAGGAGATACATGCTGAAGAATTTAGGGGTGAAATGTCACTGATGTCTGCAACCTATTCTCAAATGCTTCAGGAGAAAAATGGCACATCTAACCATAGAGAAATAAACCAATATTAAAAAAACATGTGAGCAACAGGTGAATCTAGCTAAATGAAGGATATATGGGTGTTCACTGCAATACTTTTTTTTAACTTTCCTATAGACTGAGTATTTTCAAAATAAAAAACTGGAGGAAAAGCTTGGGGTGACAGCACAAGCTAAGATCACACACTGCTACTCACATGTTTCAAGTGGGGATCCTGCTTACCTAGGGCTGATCTCATCAGAAATATCCACAATGTCATCCAGCTGGGCGACCTGATCTTTCTTCCCATTCTCTGCCACTGAGATCCGGATTTTCTTCAGGCAGGCTTTGGATGCTCTCACCAGTGCAAGACATGGGATTATGAGCTCTTGATCCTCCTCTGACCAGTATAAGTCCCGATTGTTTGGAAACCCCAACCTATCATCCTCTTCATCACTATGGCTGTCAGAGTTGTCCTCAGTGTCATTTAAGAGGCCACAGTATGGGTCACATTCTTCCACGGCCTAAGATATGCCAAAAAAAAAAAAAAGAGAGAGAGAGAGACTGTTATACTTTCAGCCTCATATCTGAGTTATCCCAAAACATCACCCAGCTACTTCACCAATGGCCACACTTGAATCACTTCATAAACCCTGTTCTCACTCTCCTAGCCCAGCAAAGACAGAGGAGAATGGTATAAATCACACACTTGCATGAGGTAGGAGATAGTCAAAATCCAGGAATGAGGATGGGACTTAATTGAGTCAATGCTCAGGCCATCTCTTTCCTTACAATTCTCATCCACTATCATGAAGCTGTTCCCTCACCTGTTCCATTTCCTCATGTGCATCCTTCACAAGATCCACACTCTTCGTCAGCATTGAAAGGGCTGCAGCTTTGTTATCTAGGAGTGAAAAATCAGAAGCACTAGAATAAAAGAAGCCTACAATTCTGTCAAGTCTGCAAATGATAACCAATAGTGTTCCCATTTGAGAAGAGTGCCCAGGATAGTCAACGAGAGCAGTGATTTAATGTAAAATTTTTCTAATACCCATCCTCTAGGTACCCAGATAGGAGTTAAAAAGCTTTTCATCATTCATCACAAAAAGAAATAAAATGGTCACGCAAGGGACACCTGGTTGGCTCAACGGGTTAAGTATCTACCTATAACTCAGGTCATGATCCCAGGGTCCTGGGATCAAGTCCCACGTTGAGTTCCCTGCCCAGCTGGGAGTCTGTTCCTCCCTCTTCCTCTCCTCCCCGCCCCCCATTTGTGCTCCCTTCCTCTCTTGCTCACACTCTCTCAAATAAATACATAAGATCTTTTTTAAAAAAATGGTCACATGATGTTTCTCATCAAGGTCCTCATGGATGAACATTACTTTCAACCTGGCTAGCACTACCTCATAAGTGCTTCAGTGTGTCCTGGGCAGCACCAGGAGAATAAACCACATTTGTTCAACAAGATAGGGCCACAGAAAGAGGGCTAAAAAAAGTATGAGAACTAAACAGACTGAGAAAATATATGGATACTTATCTTTTGATGTTGGTGATAAACTATATATATTTTACTAAAATGTAAGTTAAAATACATCCATGCTACAAAACTAGAAACTAGATAGGAGAGTTTCTATCTGCTTTGGCCAACGGAGTCAATGGCCCATTTCCCACTCTGACCCACCTTTTGGTATCCGAGGCACCTGCTGGCATGCAGTCCAGACACTGTTGTAGGAAATAAGGTCACTGCTATCTGGGCTGGGGAAAGGAATCAGTAAGGATATATCAATAACCAAGGTTCCTCTCTCCTAAAAAGCCCTTCCTACTAGCCCTTCCTTCCATTCTCAGCTGTTAGTAACTTTGCTGTTGAATGAGTTTTTCCCCCTCCCTGAAGCAATAAACCCCATTAACTGATAACCCCAACTGTGGTATTACTACCTTTGACCTGGAGTAATGAAAAGCACATCCACAAGTTGAGCCATTCCATCTACGATGTCCAGAGTGGCGTTCCGTACCAGCTTTCTCAGGGTGATTCCTGAAGAAACCCAAAGACTAAGTAGGCTGGTCTTTCCAGAAGTCACCATCTACTTTCTTCAGAGTTTAAGCCCTTCAGAACTTGAAGTAATGTGCACCCATATCCTTTAATTGGAGTGCCAAAACAAAACTCAGGTCTTATGTATCTCCCCATGCCATTTTCTTGCTCCTCCCACCATTCCTGAGTACTGTCCTCCAAAAGAGATTTAGAACAAAATATTTCTAAGACAGCATGTATCCATTCATTAAGGTCCATGATCTCTTGACAACTGTGGATGAAACAGCTGAAGTTTAAAGCATCTATGACTAAACTTAAGATCCATGAGACACATATTCATTTATAATTTTGGCATGATTATAATCAAAGCATTAATCTATAGGCAGAGTTAGAGGTCACTTAACCATAAGGGAGCTCAGAAACAAGATGTGATGTAATATGGGTGGAGATGCTATAGATCCAGCATCTGTAGTGGTTAGAATGGGTTAGAGAGGGAGGAGCCAGTGAGAATTAAAAGTCTTAGAGTCAGGCAAAGCAGGGAAGATGGTAACACAGCATCTGTACCTTAGCATGAAAGTTTATTTATGGAGGTCACTGATGTTATAAAATTATCCTTGAGGGCATTTTATGGAAGAAAGATACATTACATGCTCAAATTGAGGACAAGGTAAAAGTCACAGGACATAAGCTATCATATTACCAAAGAGCTACCCTATAAATTAAACATTTCTGTGCACACAGTGGCTTACCCCGATCCTTGGGAAGTGAATAGTATACTGCAGTGATTGCCTTGATGGCAGCATGGACTTGTTCGCAGAACCTCTTGGTTTCCTATGAGGTGATGGATCAATTTCAGAATGAAAAAAAAATTGGATTACATTCATCAGTCCATCTACTGTAGAAGAGAGCAGACAACTGTACAGCATGATCTACAAATATTTTCTGTAGTTCTATTATGACTTAGGGTTTTCTGCTGCTCTTGCACATAGCAGAGAGGAGTTAGCTGGACACAAGAGAATGAGGTGACAACTCAATAAAATATTAAAAAAAAAAAAAAGCAGAAAAGGGGCGCTGGGATGGCTCAGTTGGTTAAGCATCTGCCTTCAGCTGAGGTCATCATCCCAGGACCCTGCATCAGGCTCCCTGAGGAAGTCTGCTTCTCCCTCTTCCTCTACCTCTGCCCCTGCTCATGTGCTCTCTGTCTTGCTCACTCTCTCTCTCTCTCCAATAAATAAATAAAATCTTAAAAAAAAAAAAGCAGGAAAAACTTATTCCTAATACTCTCCACATCATGAGGAACCCATGATCTGCTGTGAGGTATTCCTCTTATCTCAGACCAGGAGTTGGTAACTACAGCCTATGGGCCAATTAGATCCACTGTCAGTTTTTAAAAATAAATTGTTACCAGCATACAGCCAAACTCTTGTTTATATATTACCTCCAGCTGTGTTCCCACTACAAGGACAAAGTTCACCTTCAAAGCCTAAATTATTTACTATTTCACTTTTTATATCTATCTATTTATTTATTTATTTAAGATTTTATTTATTTTTTTGACAGAGATCACAAGTAGGCAGAAAGGCAGGCAGAGAGAGAGAGGAGGAAGCAGGCTCCCTGCTGAGCAGAGAGCCCGATGCGGAGCTTGACCCTAGGACCCTGAGATCATGACCCGAGCCAAAGGCAGAAGGCTTAACCCACTGTGCCACCCAGGTACCCCTATTTCACTTTTTTTTTAAATTTGACAGAGAAATCACAAGTAGGTAGAGGCAGGTAGAGAGAGAGGGAGAAGCAGGCTCCCTGCTGAGCAGAGAGCCCAATACGGGGCTCGATCCCAGGACCCTGGGATCATGACCCGAGCCAAAGGCAGAAGGCTTAACCCATTGAGCCACCCAGGCCCTCCTATTTCACTTTTTTTTTTTTTTTTTTTTGACAGAGAAATCACAAGTAGGCAGAGAGGCAGGCAGAGAGAGAGGGAGAAGCAGGCTCCCTGCTGAGCAGAGAGCCCGATACAGGGCTTGATCCCAGGAAGGACCCTGGGATCATGACCCCAGCCAAAGGCAGAGGCTTAACCCACTGAGCCACCCAGAAGCCCCCCTATTTCACTCTTTAAAGAAAAGTTTGCCAATCCTTACATCATTAGCCAGGGGTCTGATCTCTCTCTAACAGAATCACAATATACCTGAAGATAATTTAGCGTAGACTCAACATTGCTCAATGTTGACTATTTTCCTTCTAAGCAGTCACTGGCTTTCTCCTATCTTCCTTGTCCTCACTTTTCTGCTAAATTCTAAGCCAGTGCTATTTAAAATATGGTCCACAGACTGGTGCCAGTCTGTGAACAGTTACCAGTCTGGGATGGTGAATAAGCACAGTGACTGAAAGTGTTAAAAAAAATTTTATGGCAATGTGACATTGCTTCAACATCCACACACTTAAAAAAAAAAAAAATAAAGCCATTCTTCAGTAAACTAAGGTGCAAGATTCTAAGAAAACAGTTGTTATTCAAATACACATAATTCAAATATAACTGAAACTTTTCACCTATGAATGAAACCACTGCCCTGAGCATGTATGGAAAAATAGTTCTATGCTCCCTCCTCATGGTATGTTACTAGCTATGAATTTTAGCAACAAGTCCTGAGTGTATTTGAAAGAAAGCAGGCAAACAGAGAAGAAAAATAAGGTAATACTACTCCCCTTAAAATAAATATTGACTTCCTTGCACAAAGCTTTTAAACTGCTCTCAAACACTTCATTTCTTATTTTCTCATCATAGATCTCTGGGGTCTACAGGGGGGAGAGTTTATCATTGTAGGTGAAGCAAAAGAATATTTTTTCATTTCAAAACATCTGGATATACAGATTGAAAAAGAGAATGAAACTATTGACTATGAAAATGAAATAAGGCAATAAATATGCCATTTTTAAATAATCTTACTCCTAATTTAAGTATGCCTAGTTCTAGAAAAATGGCATAAAGCATACCTGGTCATAGCCTACATATTGTAAAACTAAATTTTACAATAACAGGTAATTAAAAAATGTACAAATCTGGGGGCGCCTGGGTGGCTCAGTGGGTTAAAGCCTCTGCCTTCAGGTCAGGCATGATCCCAGGGTCCTGGGATCAAGCCCCACAGCATCAGGCTCTCTGCTGAGCAGGGAGCCTGCTTCCTCCTCTCTCTGCCTGTCTCTCTGCCTGCTTGTGATCTCTGTCTGTTAAATAAATAAATAAAATCTTTTTAAAAATTAAAAAAAAAATGTATAAATTTGGGGTACCTGGGTGGCTCAGTTGGTTAAGCATCTGTCTTTGGCTTGGGTTGTAATCTCAGGGTCCTGGGATTGAGTCCCGAGTTGGGTTCCCTGCTTAGCAGGGAGTTTGCTTCTCCTTTTGCCCCTCCCCATCACTCATGCTCTCTAATAAATAAAATCTTTTTAAAAATAAAAATAAAAATGCATAAATTCTTGTTCCAGCTATTCCACTTGTAGGAATTTTTTTTTTTTTACTGATAATACATACATACAAAGATTGTCCTAGGCAATTTACTATAGCACCGTTTATAAGTCACAAGTTGTAAAGAGCTTAAATATCCCCATAAAGTATTGGTTAAATAAATTATGGCTATATCCACTCTACTGAATACCAGGCAGCCTTATAAAGAACTGAGCAACTTTAAATGTCCTACTAAGAATCAATGTGCAATCCATGTTGTTAATATTTTTAGGAAGATCCAGAAAAGTGTTTATGGTATCCTATCATTTGTGTAAAAAAGAAGCATGCATACACACATAATTGCGTCTATGCATCGAATATATATGGAATAATTCAAAAGTAACTGGGGAGGGGAAATATAAACTTTTAGCACACTTTGACATCTTCTGAATTTTTTATGTATATGTATGTTACTGATTAAACATAAAAAGTAATTCGATACAAAAAGGGTATTATGTAGTATGACAGAAAAGGTGTAGTTTAGACACCATAAACGCTAATTTCAATCCTAGCTCCACTGCTTATTTACCTTAATCTGAGCCTCTAAACCTGCTTAATCACGTATCAGATGGGAATCACATATGTGAAAACACCGACCAAATAGCGAGTGTTTAAAAAATATATGTCAGAAAGGGAATAACCAGGGATGAACTGAAAGTTGAACTGATACCTATTTAGAAGATCTGCCTACGCCGTGCCAGGAACTGCACCTGGCAATTTGGCCTTCGCTGCAATCCTGTGAGATGAGAACGGCAATCCTATTTGACAGATGTGGAAAATCCCCTGGCTTGAGTGTAAAAGTGGAAAGAAGGTGACTGGATTCCTAATGAACGAGGCAACACAAGGATTCCAGGAAAGTAAAGCTTACCTGTGGAGAGGGCAGCGGAACTCGAGAGAAGACTTCTGTCAGAGTCGTGGCTTCCCTTGCCACGTTCACAGCTGCCTCATCTGAGGGAAGGAGCCTATATATTAGTGCCAAAATGATCCGCCTGCAGATGCTGCATGGGCTTTAAAAATGTCAGCCTTACCAGCTGAGACGTCTCAAACACCTCCCCAAATCAATGTTTCATATCCCCAACTCCGAAGTGCAAAGGACTGATAAAGTGAAGTATCCTGAGAGGATGCGGTGGGAGGGGGAGAAGCGGGAGGGAAAGGGGTCGGTACACCGAAAGGCATGAGAAATACAAGTCCCCAACAGGAGAGGCACTCACTGAGTTTCCTCCAAAACGTCTCAGGATTAAACTCCTTGGTGGTCTCTTGGGCTTCGCCGACTAGAGGGTTTGGCATGTGGGCCGGGCGGGGGCGAAAGGAAGAGCACAAGTAAGCCCAACCACCCCGACCCCCACCTCCTCCGCCCGTGCCCCCGCCCGTGCCCCCGCCCCCGCCGGCCTCTTCCCAAATCAAGCCCGCCCCTGCCGCCGCCGGTCTCAACGGCGTCAACTCACCCCGCAATCCAGGCAAGAGCAACCGCAGCTCCACCGCCAAGCGCCGGAGCTGCTCCAAAGGCGGAACTACCGTGGGGACCGCGGCTGTAGGTGCAGCTGCACTCGCCATCTCCCTATATCGTCTGGAACCTCCGGACAAAAGCGACCAAGGAAGGCGCTAAGGCCGCACTTCCATAGGCGTTCCACATCCGGGGGTCACAGATATGGGTTCGTTTCCGGCAACAACCCTCCCGGCCCCGCCCCAGAGCCGCCGCCACACCTCTTTTTATCTTGCCAGGCCGGGCCACGCCTTTCTCCCCGCCCCGGAGGTCCGGCCACGCCTCCTCCCGCGCCCGGCGGTCTGGTCCGATTCGTCCCTCCCCTAGAGGCCCGGCCACTCCTCCTCCCGCTCTCAGAGGCCTGGTCACTCATACATACACACACGCACGCACCGCCCAGTCGCGGTTTTTAATCATACTCTTTTATTTGATTAGCTGAAAGCACCCCCACCTAAAGAAGCCGAGAGCCCTAACCCCGAGGTAAAAGAAGACTTGGAGCTAATATCTCAAGGGTAGTCAGGGGAGGGCCCAAGTTCCTACCGCTTACCTACCCCTCTAGTGGCTCCCTTGCCGGCTGCTGAGTTCCACACACTGTGCTAGGTACTTTACATGAGGTAACCATAAAAAATACAGTGGGCTTCTGATACTCCCATACACACACCCAGACCCTGCCCTGTGTAGAACTTTTTCACAAAAGTAAATCAATCCCCTGCCTTCCTGGCAAAGGAAGGAATCATGGCATTATTTAGATTTTTCTGCAGTCCATTCTGCAGGAATCAGTAGTGAGTAATCCCTCCAACTCCCAGATGTCCAGGTTGTAGCAGCTTCCTGAAGCTTGCCCCCAGCACTGGCCTTCCACCTGCTGCTGGGGCAGAAGCCTGGGCTACAGAGGCGGATGGTGACACAAGACCTTCAGGAGCTCAAGTGGCTTTTTAACTGTGCTATGAAGGTTCCAAGCTCAGTAGAGTTCAGAGTCCACACGCAACGAATGATAACAGGTGTCAACAGTGTTAACCAGGTCCGCAAAGGGGAGAAGAAAAAAGCTAGAGCACCATATGTCATATGAAGAAAGTAGCAGGAATAGATCTGCCAGATGTATAGCAGTAACATAAGTAGGTGAACAGGTATAACTTTCAAGTATTTTCCTTGATGGAGATGAGACCGGAAGTTGTGACCAAAGCACCGCTGCAGCAAGCTCCAACACAGGTAAGCCATCAAGGGTATGTTAAAAAATGCCAGCTGGAAAAAGAAGCAGAACAGAACCATGAGCAAGACCTTAGAGGGTCGGGCCTCATTAACGAATTATTAGTGGCTCCTAAGGATATGTTGCTCTCTCTTGGGGGTTAACTCTCTGATTCTTTATGCTTCAATCACATTTGCTTATTAACACTCACAAGAAATGACTTATGGTTGTATATTTGCCTTATCTTTTTTCATCTTAAGGGGTGCCTGGGTGGCTCAGTGGATTAAAGCCTCTGCCTTTGGCTCAGGTCATGATCTTTAGGGTCCTGGGATCGAGCCCCGCATAGGGTTCTCTGCTCAGCGGGGAGCCTGCTTCCCTTCCTCTCTCTCTCTACCTGCCACTCTGCCTACTTGTGATCTCTGTCAAATAAATAAAATCTTTAAAAAAAAAAATCAGGGATCATTTATGTTGAAGGCCTCAGTAATGTTTAAGGTGGAAATGAATATATGTATAAATATGTACATAAACACACTTTTCTTTTTGGCAGAGTGAGGGGGGACTTAGGTATCAGTATTTTTTTCTTATCTCTGTGTTTCTTATTAATTTTTTCTATTTTAAGTAAACTTTACACCACACATGGGCTTGAACTCAGAACCCCAAGATCAAGAGTCGCATGTTCCACCACCTAAGCCAGCCAGGTGCCCCTATTATCTCTGTATTTTTAATTAAAGTAGCATATGAGTACTAGAATATGAATTAGAAGATTTAAGTTATAATCTAAGTTTAGCTGCTGTATGATTCACTTGTTCATTCATTCACCAAATAATTGCCTATTACACCAAATAAATGCCCATTACACGGCAGGCATGATGCCAGGCTCTAGGCTAAAGACACGCAGCAAAGATGCATCGTAGAGCTTACATTCTAACAGAGAAAAGAAAGACCAAAAAAATAAACACAAAAGATCACTATAGTCGTGACACGTTCAATGAAAGAAATAACTGAGTCACAAGAGGGTAACTGAGAGATGGGTTCTCTGAGGCCTGAAGAGCAGGAATGACTCCATAGAAGGAAGCACATTCCAGGCAGAGGAAACAAATAACCCCTGAGGTGGGAGAGGCCTTGGCCTACTAAAGACCCATGAGCCTGGAACATGATGATCCAAGTGGAAACTGAGGCAGTCAACAGGACTCAGATCATGTCGCTGCTCTGCTTAAAGGTTTTAAGCTGAGGAGTGATCTGATTAAGGTTTTGAAAGGAGTGACTGCTCTGTGGCAAACTGAGAGTAGGGAGGCAAGGGTAGCAGTGGGAAGACCAATCTGGGTTCCTGCAGTGGACCAGGCAAGAAATAATTATGGGTTAGACTAGCGTGGTGGTAACAGAGATGAAGAGAAGTGGTGGATTCAAGATATGCATCGGAGGGAAACCGAACAGGGTACTACTTGCTAATGGATTAAATACAGGGTATTAGAGGGAAAGGGAAAAATTAAAGATACATCCTAGGAAAACTTAACGAAATTGTAAAGAACTGGGGGAGGAAGAGGTTTGAGGTAGAAATGAAAGGTCCTTATTAGACACGTGATATTGAGATGCCTGTTAGAGATCTAAGGGGAGATGTGAAATGGCAGGTGGATATATAGACACTTGAAATGCAGAGAACAAGTCAAGGGCAGAGATAACACATTTGGGAGCCAC
Source organism: Mustela nivalis (assembly GCF_964662115.1). Taxonomy (NCBI): domain Eukaryota; kingdom Metazoa; phylum Chordata; class Mammalia; order Carnivora; family Mustelidae; genus Mustela; species Mustela nivalis. The sequence continues at coordinate 83,497,433 of NC_139025.1, forward strand.
GGGCCTAGATGATACATAAAATCCACTAGTGGTGTACTATTTATTAAAATATGAATATAGGGGTGCCTGGGTGGCTCAGTCGTTAGGCGTCTTCAGCTCGGGTCATGATCTCAGGGTCCTGGGATGGAGCCCCACATTGAGCTCCCTGCTCAGCGGGAAGCCCGCTTCTCCTTCTCCCACTACCCCCTGCTTGTATTCCTTCTCTCTTTGTCTCTGTCCAATAAATAAATAAAATATTTTAAAAATATATGAATATAAACCCTACCTTTTAGTAAGGCTCAGGTTTTATTTGGTATAAGAGTGCTCCTGTGAGACAGCTTCCACCTACATAACAGACAACTGAACGAGACTCACGACCTACTCACATATAAAATGCTGCTATACAGAGAATGTTCTGGTCTGTGGTCAGTGTTTACTAGGCAGAAGTCTTCCCTGATTGCCTCTAATCCTGCCAATCCTGCCAACCTTTACTGCCCTGTTATGAGGCTGTGAGCTCATTCTAAAAAATGTTTTTGGATCTCTTCCCAAACATGAAATCATTACCTGAGATTTTAGTACCTTTTGCCCCTATAGGTGAATAAAATACATAGTAGGTAAATACTTTCCAAACTATAGAGATTTGCTATTGGTTAGTTGTGTGTGTGTGTGTGTGTGTGTGTGTGTGCGCATGGGTGTGTGTTTTAAGATTTCATTTATTTGAGAGACAGCACAAGCAGGGGGAGAGGGAAGGGGAAAAACGGACTCCCTGCTGAGCAGTGAGTCTGATATGAGGCTTGATCTAGGACCCTGAGATCATGACCTGAGCTGAAGGTAGATACTTAACCGACTGAGCCACCTAGGCACCACTGTGTATTTCTTTTAAAGGAATCTTAATATACATGTAAACCTAACCTATTAGTATTTTCCCAAACAAACAGCAGCTGAGACATCACTAAAAAGCCCAGGTCTGGTTCTTGCCCAGTGCAGCTTCCCCTGGACAACCTATTTTTCTTGTGTGTCTATTTTTCCTTTCTTCCCTCTGAAACATTTTCCTTCTCTGTTATCATAATCAATTTTGGTTTACTTACTTATTCTACTGTAAGTCCCTTATCTCATTTTTCATCGAGGGAAAGGCACAGTAAAACAAACTACAAAACCAAAAATCTCTTTCACTTTTTAGAAACCCTTCCTGCTGAATGTATTTAGATATTATGAGAGAATGGTGGAAGAAAGAGCTTAGGAAGCATTTGAAAAACAATTGAAAACAAACAAAACAGCAAATATTAAATTAGGAAATATGATCTGTGGTGTTTAGTTTGAGGCTCTGGATTTAATTCATAACTGTTATATAATTAGTCCAAAAGGCCAAGGCATTCTTACATTCCATTTCTGACCTCTTACCTGCAGAATGCCAACTACAAATGTTAGGCTGCCTTGTAGGAAATGTCCATCAACAAACATCCCAAAGGAAAAGCAGCAACCCAATTTGCCTTTGGTAATCTCACCAACAAACCATGGTCCTGAAAGAGGCAATGGGGACAAAAGGAGAAGATTAAATGACTATGATTCTGATTATATACATCACAAGGTACATTTATAGGAATAACACGGTGTGAGAGTAGTTATTGGTAAGCATTTTATTGGCATAATTTTTCTTCTTTACTGATCTGTATGTTGCACCATACATCTTAGCTAACCAACCATTTGCTCGTTCGCTACACTTTTGTCTGATTATGAAATCATCTGAGTATATGCTATACCTGAATAGATTCCAGAAACAGGTCAGAGTATGTTCAGAAACTTTAGAAGATTCTGTTGCAATAATAATCTTAATATAATGCATTAACATTTCCTTTAAGAAGCAAAGAGGTAATCTGTGGAAGTTAATTTTCCAGATAACTGATATTTACTCCTTTAAGCAATAAAACTTCAACCACTTTCATCTTTCTAAAATGCATTTCTTCTCTTTCTTATTAATATTCATGAATGTATTCTGACCTTTTCTTGCTGACCCAAGTCATTACTTTGTACATCAACTATACACTCAAGGTTAACGTGTAAAAAATTTAATTTCTTTTTCATTTAGAATGCCAGAATAACTTTTTGCTCCTCCCTATTACTTAATGTCCTTCCTAGCTTGCAGGTTTCTGGAACTACTATACTGTCCAGAGTGATAAATGGACAGTCAAGACTTCCTTTCTCAAAATGCAAATACCATCATCTGTTGGTAAGAACAGGGTTCAGCTTTAAAAAGTCATAGGTAATTTCCTCAGATGTTATTATATAACCTCCACTGGATACAGGGTCTAAAAAAGTGTTTTCCCTGAAAGTTTCAACTTTTAAACATGGAGCAACTTCTATTCTTTTAATGTTTTCTTTTACAGCCAGGAGCCAAATCATGTGCTTCACCCTCTAGTGTAAGGCAAGTGTCTAAAATAGCTTCAACCTATCTTCTAACAAGGAAACTGACCTCCAAAGGGCCATCCGCCAAAGCCTGGTACACAGAACTGTAGAGTGTTGTATTTTTTTATCTAACTACTCTCTGTTCTCTGGTGGGAGTTACTAATAGGCAAAGAAAAGTCTTGAGGTAGAATAAAAGTATAAGACAAAGACTAAGCAATGAGTAGGTTAATCTACTCCTAACTGACTTTATGTCACTAAGGAACATTAGTAAATAGCTGTAAATACAGAACCACAGTGCTTCCTGCTTCTGTAAGTGGCTGAGGGACTAAGTATTGGGTATAAGAATATAACAGAAGAACTTGGATATGCCTGAACTCACCACTCATCTCAGGTTCTCCTTTTTGTGCTGAGTTTTTAAGGGGTATCCATTAAGTAAATATTCACTGAAGTACATACTAGGCATTGTGCTTAGTGCTGGGCATAGATGTGAACAAGACAGACAAGACTTCAGTGGATATTCTAATGAGGGAAGAGATGATAAACACAGAAGATAATCACAGGTTCTGATAAAGTAAGGAAGGAAATAAAAAGTGTGATGAAATAAAGGATAAAACTTCAAGGTACTCAAAGAAGGCTGTTCTGTACACACAAACTAATTATTTAATGGACTTCTCAGCTTAAGTTAACTCCGTGTCAACTAAATGTCCTTCAAACATGTTAGGAAAGAACTTTATTTCCTAAGATCATGTTCCAGGAAATGATTTATGAAGAATCCATGTGTTGTTCATTATGCTTTCAAGAGTCTAAATGACTCTTTTGTCAAAATAGTCCATACATCTTTTGGCAGAATTCTTCACAATCTCATGTTTCCTAATTGACTTACCTAGTGCTGTATACAGGGTTAGCAACAACACAGAATAGTAGAAGATGTTTAGTTTGCTCAGGACGTGGAGAGAAAAGGAAGTCAAATTTATAAATCCTGGAGACCCTAAACAGAATAAATTTGAAAAAACAAACAGTGAGCACATGCAAAGTTGTTTTCTTTCTTTCCTTCCTTCCTTCCATCTTTCTTTTTTTCTAATTAGTTTCAGAGGTAGCATTTAGTGATTGGTCAGTTGCATACGACACCCAGTGCTCAGTACATGGAGTGTAAGGCCCATCACCCAATTACCCCATCTTCCCAACCAACTCCCCTCCAGCAACCCTCAGTTTGTTTCCTAGAGTTAAGAGTCTCTTATGGTTTGTCTCCCTCTCTGATTTCATCTTATTTTATTTTTTCTGCCCTTCCCCTATGTTCATCTGTTTTATTTCTTAAATTCCACATGAGTGAAATTATATGATACTTGTCTTTCTCTAAGTTCAATTTCTTTATAAGATTTTCTAAAAGACTTCCATGGGCTATCTTTTGTTATATGGTAACTATACAGATGACACCACTTTAAATTCAGAAGTTGGGAGGAATCCTGAGAAGCCAGTCCAATTAGAACTGAAGAGAGTAGAAAGTTCAAGGCAATGTGTGGTTGGGAGACACGCACATGCACACATGCACACACACACTTATAGCTGCATAAACATGTAGGTTTGAAATAGAGTGCTGTGCTCAAAGTCTCTGTTTTCTATGGGATTTAGTATCCAAATGTACAAACTTCCAAGTGGTATATAAAAATATACCAAAGAAGTATCAAAATTTCTCCAGTCTAATCTTAAGTATGAATAACCGTCCAATATTTCTTTCCCATATGTGACATAGCTCCTAACTCATAGCTATTCTCTTACTCTAACTGAAGGGGATCCCTAAAGCTCTTCGAATTAACATCTCTTAAAATATAGTGCCAAAAAAGCCAAGCATATAGGCTTCACACACAGAGTAGCTCCATTCTGTGGCCACAGACTAAAGTATCACAGATCCTCAACCTCAGCCAGCCGTTTTTCCACTCATGTGTGTGGCTTGTCATAAACCAGAAGACATGACTGGAAACTTGATACACACTGAGCACCCCTAGAGGTGAAAACTACTGAAAGAACCAGTCCCAATGAAAGACAGCCTGATGTAAGTTAAATAGTATGTCTTTCCTAATGGCCAACATATCCATTTTGTACTTAAAATACTGTTCAGTCTGACAGTTGATTTTGTACAAAACCTGGTAACAAATGATCTTTCCCACTTTGTGACATTCTTGCTACTCATTCCTCTCTTAAGAGTCTTTCTTGTTCTAGTCTGGTACTTCTCAAAGTAGTCATCTATATGTCCACTTTTAATAATTATTTATTTTTAAATATTTTATTTATTTGAGAGCAAACACATGAGCACGAGCAAGGAGCAGGGCAGAGGGAGAAGCAGGCTCCCCAGTGAGCAGGGAAGCCTGACAGGGGGCTCAATCCCAGGCCCCTGGAATCAGGACCTAGACTGAAGGTAGACACTTAACCAAATGAATCGCCCAGGCACCCCAATAATTATTATTTATTGTAAATAAATAATCCTTTAGCCTTGGAGACAGCTATTCTCCAAAAATTTTTAATTTTTTTTTTTTAAGATTTTATTTATTTATTTGACAGACAGAGATCACAAGTAGGCAGAGAGGCAGGCAGGGGGCAGCGGGGAAGCAGGCTCCCTGCTGAGCAGAGAGCCCAATGTGGGGCTGGATCCCAGGACCCTGGGATCATGACCTGAGCCGAAGGCAGAGGCTTTAACCCCCTGAGCCACCCAGGCGCCCCATGCTCCAAATTTTAAGCATAAACTTTAAACGTGATTTTCTTTTTTGGCTCCACATTAAAATAATCTGGGGGAACTCTGAAAAAATAATCATGCCCTGGTCTCACTCAACAGAGATTCAGATTTAATTGGCCTGAGGGAGAGGAGAACCTTAGGTTGCAACCCAGGTGATTCTAAGAAGCCAGGACTGAGAAATACTGCTTTAGTCAGAGCTGAACATCTCCGCCATGACTGGCCATTGGAATCATCTGGGGAGCTTTATAAACTACTGATCTTAGATCCTACTCCTAGCAATTCTGATGTGATTGGTCTAGGGTGCTGGGTAGACACAAAGATTTTAAAAGATTCCCAGAGGATTCTAAGGTGCAAAGTTAAGTAGTGTTGTTTACAGAAAAGAACTGACCTGGGGTCAGAACACTTAGGTTTTGAGTCTCTCCTTTGTCTCTTCCTAGTGATGAGACTTTGAACAACCTTCACAACCTTTCCAGTCCTTAGTGTCCTAATCTTTAAAACGGGGACAATAATACCTATTTCATAGGATTGCTGTATGGATTAAGTGAGATAATATAGGTAAAAATATGTTATAAATTTCAAATAACTACACAAAGATATCATTATCCCCACAGAATGAGGCTGGGGCCCTCCCTTAAACATTTATTTATTTACATTATATGCAGGAACATATATGTGTACAATAATGGTTCTTGAACTTCTTCACAGAATTTGTGAAAATATATATAGGCAGGAAAACATTCAGTGGGATGTGTACACTCCCTCTGTAGTTAGCCATTTTACTGTTGAGTCATTGCTATGGTATTCCCCTCCCCTACAATCAGTCCCTGATCCCAGGAATTTCATCCAAGCCAGGAAGGGGTAAGGAAAATTTAGTTCAACAAGTATTTATTGTCTGTTATGCACACAGTGCAGGGTGCTGTGAGAAACAGAAAAGAAGTGGAAAATAGGAGTTCCTATAATAAGAAACTTACAGTCAGGTGGAGGAGAAAATGTATATATACATTTGGGGTGGTTATAGAAAGTAAGGTGACTGACTGGCCAAGTAGCATTAATTGTCAGGAAGGACTCCAGGGATTCAGAGAAGCAAGAGCTCATTATGACCTGGAAGGGGTGGAGAAAATGGGATGGAAAACGAGGGTTTGAGGTGAGCCTTAAAGGAGGCTAAGATTTAGATAAGTTTAGAAAAATAACTTAAAGATAACAGCCTAGGCAAAAGCACAGAAGCATAAATGAATATGGTGTTTGTAGGGAACAGTGGAAAACTATCTAGGCTGAAATACAGGTATAACTGGTTAAAAATGCGGCTAATTAGATAAGACCCAGCTGTGGAGGATCTTTAATATCTGGCAGAGAGGTTTAGTCCTTTTGAGCTGTATTGTGATTTTCCCTCCCATTTCTGTTTGAGCTTCATATTATTGCAATGTAGCAGCAAAAAAAACCCTGCTTTTTAAAATTTTTTAAAGATTTTATTTATTAGAGAGAGAGTGTGAGAATGAGAGAGAAAGAGAGAGCATGAGAGGAGAGAGGTCAGAGGAAGAAGCAGGCTCCCTGCCAAGCAAGGAGCCTGTGGAACTTGATGTGGGACTTGATACCGAGACTCCGAGATCATTTCCTGAGCCGAAAGCAGATGCTTAACCAACTGAGCCACCCACGCACCCCAAAAAGTGAATTTTTTTAAAAAAGATCAAGTACTATGGAAAAAGTACAGTAAGTTTGAAGAATGCACCTCACAGAGCTAGGACAAAGATAATTATAATAATATTTATCACTTGGTAATAGGATATTATGTGACACTTTAGAATGAAGACATCTGAGAATACAAGGAACCATGACTAACCTTTATGCTCTGGATATCCTCGGTGCCTAAAAGTAATGAGAACAGTGAGCTGGATCAGCACAATTATCACAAAAAGGACCCGGGCCTGCAGAGAAATTGGTGTTAGTGTGAAGCAGATACATGGGTACAATGACAGTTAAGGTTTTTAGAATGGCTTCATCAATAAAAATGGAAATAACACCATTGCCAGAAATGACTATGCAAGAAAAAGAAATCATCAAAGAGAATCAAACAACTGAGCCACCAAAAAAGAAAATTATAAATAGCCTCAGCATTACTCTTTCAGAATCTGGATACTGAGACTAATACTGAAACAAAGTAATTCTTAGTTATATAAAGTGATCAAACTGAAACAGTCCACCTTCACTGTCCTGGAAGTAGAACTGGTTTTATTTCAAGTTGTAGAAGAGTAAAGAAAAACCATACAAAGTGCACTGCAGGCAAAATGAACTAAGTCGGTATTTTCTTTTGCTTTCTCTGTCAGGGCACAATTCACTTGGAGATTAATTCACAATGAAGAGACATAACCTAGCTTCTGGTTTCTCAAAGAATGGGATCATTGGGATCGCCTTGTGCCTGTTGGGAAGGCAGAATCTCAGGCGCCATCTCAGCCCTACTAAATCAGAATCCGTTTCTTATTAATGTTCCCTGGTGATTCATAATACCTCAAAGTTTCCAAAGCCTGATCTAGATGACTATTAAAAAACCCCCAAAAGAAAAACAAAGGCACTAAAGGAACTTGTAAAACTGAGATACAAATGCCCATTAGTTATATTTCCAAAAAGCTTAATCATACAAGTAATACAATTAAAATAATAAATTTACATTGTAAGTCTGTGAAGATATATGTAAAGCTATGTCTAGAAAGTGAAATTAAGGGAGGCTTAAATTTTCTTTTCAGGACATCTGGGTGGCTCAGATGGTTAAGCGTCTGCCTTTGGCTCAGGTCATTATTCCCAGGGTCCTGGAATCGAGTCCCCCATCGGGCTCTGTGCTCAGTGGAAAGTCTGCTTCTCTCTCTCTCTCTGCCTCTCCCCTTGCTTATGCTCTCTCTCCCAAATGAATAAATAAAATCTTAAAAAAATAAAAAAGTAAAATAAATTTCCTCTCAATATCATAGTGTGTCTCTTTGGTGTGTTTTATGTCAATACCCAATTAACAAGAGATAAATGGTTAAAAATATTAAGGTGGGGTGCCTGGTTTAAAGGCAGTGGGTTAAAGCCTCTGCCTTAGGCTCAGGTCATGATCCCAGGGTTCTGGGATTGAGCCCCGCATTGGGCTCTCTGCTCGGCAGGGAACCTGCTTCCTACTCTCTCTCTCTCTGCCTGCTTCTCTGCCTACTTGTGATCTCTGTCTATCAAATAAATAAATAAGTAATCTTTAAAAAAATAAAAAATAAAAATATTAAGGTATATTTATACCAATCAACATCATTCTTAAAAGTAACATAAACTGATACCAGAAAATAGTCAAATTCCTCAGTAGAAAAAAAAATTCAGACCACAAAAGAGCATGAAAATTACTGTTTTATATTAAAAACTCATACAGAAATATATATGAGAAAAAAAAACGAGTATCATAATGACAAAGACAATGGTTATATAATAAGTAGTATGATAAAAGAATAATGTGGGGCTGATTTTACTTTATTTCTAAATTTTCCAAGTTCTCTACATTAAGCATGTATTATTTATATAGAAAGAAGTTATTATTTTTAAAAGATCCTTAGTCCAATTTTACACAGTTCCTTTAATTCCCTTAGTTATTCTGATTTTATGGTATTGGTTAGAACCAGGTTCCAAAACAGGTATTACTTGTCAATATCTCTGCTTCTTTTAATTCAAATCAACTTTAAAGCATTGTCTTCTTCTAGACAAATAACTAAATTTTATAAAGTTTGTCTTTCTCGCTACATGATTATATTACTACTTTGGACCCACCACTACATTCCACCGAATCTCATTGAAGCGGAATTTACTTACCACGATACAATGGTCGGTAAGAAGAATAAATGATGCCAGGGGATCAAATCTGAGGTGAATATCCTCTTGAACAGAAAATAGGTGGTGAACACTCTTACTTCTTCCAGCAGAATCCTAGTTAAAAGCACAGCAGTGACTCTCATGCACATTTCTATGTATAATGTTCCAAGATTTAGCTTCCAGTAACATTTGTCCATTATCTCTGAATAGCTGTATTTTTTTTTCATTTATTTTTTGCTTCTTCCTATAAGCACTTTAAATATAACTTCTTTTAAACCCTGTAATTCTAGATTTGAACTGGAAATATCAGCATGTACTCACAATACATTTTCTTTTAAAGAAAAATTTGTGTTTTCCCTCTGTTCACTGAAAAGGCCTAGAAATAGTAACAAATCCAAGAGCAAGGAGCTAGCTGGGCTAGTGCCCAGATTGTACTCTCAAAATAAAACTTCTCATTATAAGATCAGTGCTCTTTAGAGAAATAGCTGATTCCAGTTCCTGAACAAGAAAGACACAGGGAGAGCTTAGAATATCTTCATGCCAGAAAGCAAGAACCCCAACAAAGACTACTGCAATTACATCGAAAGACTTAGTGGCTAAATTGGAGAAGCTCCCACCAGCCAAAGGTAGAACAATTTGAACATCAAAAAGTATAAATGCCATGGATTGAAACATACCAGATCTATATATTTTTTTAAATTCTGAATTCACAATGATACTAAAAATAAAAGATTCATTTGGTTACCTTTGGCAGATGCTAGGGAAGCAATTCATTATTCTGAAAGTCGATTTAGAAAAGGGAGGGTGGGGGAAGAATTAAGAATTTATCCTACCTTTCCTGTATAAACTTCTCTATCTGAGTACCAAATAGGTAAGGGAATTTTTTCTTTATAGGACTATTCAAATTAATACTCCTTTTACAAGGAGTGCCAATTTGAATATCACCATTGTACAACTCTAATGATATAATGGATCTAGGCCAAGACCATCAATAGCTGCTGGAAATCCTTCCGTGAAAAGCTGATTAGCTACTTCATAATGAATGGAGGGAAAGGCTGGCAGTGTGCTGGAGCTGGCTTGACAGGCTCACAAAAGCCAATTGTTAAATTTTCAGGAATTTTGCAGGCCAGTTGATATGCTGGTAGCTTCAAATCAGCTATTTTATACTATGGAAATTGGTATAAATCAGGGAAACATGACAAATCAGGGTTCCCTCTTCAAACCTGTCCCAAGCTGGTCGTTAGATATTTATCACCACATCACCGGATAAAGTTAACAACACCTGAATACAATGATCAATCCTAACTTTACTAAAAGAGGGACAACCAGATAGCACAGACTTCTGATAAAAGCATAAAACAATAAATCAAGTATTTCTGCCAAAAAAAGACTCAAACCTGATCAAACCTCTAATCTAACAGCCACTTATAGAAACTAGAGGGGAGTGGACAAACATGCTCAATGATACATGAATGTAAACAACGTAAATCAAGAATATCGAGGGGCGCCTGGGTGGCTCAGTGGGTTAAGCCGCTGCCTTCGGCTCAGGTCATGATCTCAGGGTCCTGGGATCGAGTCCCGCATCGGGCTCTCTGCTCAGCAGGGAGCCTGCTTCCTCCTCTCTCTCTCTGCCTTCGTCTCTGCTTACTTGTGATCTCTCTCTGTCAAATAAATAAATAAAATCTTAAAAAAAAAAAAAAAAGAACATCGAAAACTCTATAGGACAAAAGACCCAGTTTCCAAAATTTTCCAAAAAATAAACTGAAAGGAAAAAGAGTGGGGGGAGAAGAGAGTGGGACTCTTGTCCGGATTCTGATCTGAACCAACCACATGCTTGCTTTATATATATAAGACTGGGAAAACGGAACACTAGATAGCTTGAAATTAAGGAATTACTATTAATTTTTCAAGTGTGATGGTATTATGGTTACATTTAAAAAAATGGTTCTTTTAGGGATATATACTGTCATATTACAGATGGAATGACATCAAGATTGGTCATGAGTTGGTAACTGTTTAAGTCGGCTAAGGGATACATGGGAATTCATTATAGTATTATCTCTTGCATATATTTTTAAGTTTTCTGATCATACAAAAGTTTTAAAATAGCAAAAAGAATTTTCACATGTGTTTATCAAACTTTTTTGCTCAAAATGTTATTTTAAGTTATACGTTCTTATTTTAAAGCAGAGTTTGTCTTTAATTTTGAGATAGATTTCTGGAGTCTGCTCTTTCATTTGGAAAAGTAGGCACAATAAAGTTCTGGTTCTCAAACTTTAGTGTACATCGGAACCACTATTGGTGGTAGACTGTTGAAACAGATGGTGGGTCCCATCTCCAGAGTTTCTGATTCAGAAGTTTGGTATGGGACATGAGAATTTACGTTTTTAACAAGTTCCCAGATGATGCTGATGTTACTAGTTAAGGAACCATGCTGAAAATTGATCAAAGGGTCTAGTTGCTACTAGGCTGCTCAGATCTATAGACAGTCAATAAAAATAGTGAGTGGGTAAAATGTTAAGATAATAAATTAATGTTGTCTCTCATAGAGACAAGTCTCTCAGACTTATCTATAGTATACTGTATTTGAAAGAGTAGAACTTGGGGTACCTGGGTGGCTCATTTGGTTAAGTGTCTGCCTTTGGCTTGGGTCATGATCCCAGGGTCCTGGGATTGAGTCCCGCATTGGACTCCCTGTTCAGTGGGGAGTCTGCTTCTCCCTTTCCCCCTGCCCCTGCTTATGCTTGCTCACTCACTCTCTCTCAAATAAATTATCTTTAAAAATAAAAATAAAAGAACAGAACTTTCCTGTTGACAAATGAGGGGACCAAGTTCACTATTTAATATTCAGTAGACAAATCCTTTAAAGTTATATAAAAGAAAACAGGGGTGCCTGGGTGGCTCAGTGGGTTGGGCCTCTGCCTTCAGCTTGGGTCATGACCTCAAGGTCCTGGGATCGAGTGCACATTGGGCTCTCTGCTCAGCAGGGAGCTTGCTTCCCCCCTCCCCTCTCTCTGCCTGCCTCTCTGCCTACTTGTGATCGCTACCTGTCAAATAAATAAATAAAATCTTAAAAAAAAAATTCACCAAATTATACTATTTAAATATGTAGAGTTTTTGTATGTAAATTATACCTCAATAATATAAGAAATGTTAAACATGGAAAAAGTATATGTAATTTCACATGTCTACTAAGAATTTAACGAAGCATCCAGAAATGTTTCACGGAACACGAGCTATGGTTTTTTCCTCATAAAATCATAGAAGCTGGGGTTTTTGAGGCAATCCAAAGATTTGGGAGGTCCCTATCCCTACTGTGAACACATCTCCTATGGTTGTGCCTCCTCATAACTGTAAATAAAGAAAGGGAATAATTCATTCTAGGTGTACTTGTACCTTCAGGTTTTCTTTCAAAAATCCACCTTCTAACAGAAAGAACATTAAGAGTTCATTCCCAGTCATCCTTCCTTCCATATCCTCTCTGTGAGTTTCTGCCTCCTAAGTAGAACACTTCAAGGATGCGTGGCATTGCAGAGTGCCTTTTCTTGCCTCTTCATCTATGAACTGGGGATAAAATTCCCTACCATAAAGGACTATTATATGGATTAAGTAAGAAATTATAAGGGTTCAGCCTTTCCTTGGAAGGAGCTCAGTAAAAAGCTCCTTCCTATTCAAAATCCTTCTCTGGGGGCGCCTGGGAGGCTCAGTGGGTTAAAGCTTCTGCCTTGGGCTCGGGTCATGGTCCCAGGGTCCTGGGATCAAGCCCCGCATTGGGCTCTCCACTTGGTGGGGAGCCTGCTTCCCTTCCTCTCTCTGCCTGCCTCTCTGCCTACTTGTGATCTCGGTCTATCAAATAAATAAATAATCTTTTAAAAAACCCCAAAAAACAAAAAACAAAATCCTTCTCTGTGACACACACACACATAAAAGATAATGAAAACAATTACATGTGTTTTCTGAAGGATTACTTAGTAATCTTCAAACTAAGACTTAATATTAGAAGATGAAATAGTTAAAAACTGTCATCAAATCTTAAAGTTGTGGAAATTGACAGATTTTTTTCTTTTAAAGATTTTATTTATTTGTCATAGAGAGAGAAGCGAGAGCAAGCACAGGCAGACAGAGTGGCAGGCAGAGGCAGAGGGAGAAGCAGGCTCCCTGCCAAGCAAGGAGCCCAATGTGGGACTCGATCCCAGGACGCTGGGATCATGACCTGAGCCGAAGGCAGCCGCTTAACCAACTGAGCCACCCAGGCGTCCCGACAGATTTTTTTTTTCCCAGAAACTAATTCCTGAGCACAGCCTATCTCCTAAAGAATTTCCTAATGTTGACGAAAGCGTTCTATTTTGGTAATGAATGACCACTCGCTACCCGGGCAGGTGCTAGTGAATTAAATGCCCCAAGCTGAATCAGAATAGCAGGAAGACTGTTACTACATATGCTATCAATGCATACTCCCAAAACAAACAAAATCCTCTGGATGCCTTGAAAATTGCCTATCCTACAGCTTTCCAAAATAGTGACACAATTTTCCTATATTTGGAGATAGCAAGCAAAAGCAAGGGGACACAAATACATGTTTTCTGACTTATTCTATTATCTCTGGATATGTTGGGGAATTTGCTCTTGTTATTAAAAGACTCCAGGCAAAGTTGAAAGAAAATAAAAGAATGATTTTCTGGGGCACAAAAAGAGGGGACTGTGCAAACTGAGAAGTCTAGTTTTTTGTCTCACAGAATTATTCCTCAGTGCTCATTTTTAGAAAATACTAAATCCAGTGTATTCAAAGTTTTTGTTAAGATTTTACTTATTTATTTGAGAGAGAGAGCATGCCAGGGAAGGGGGCAAGGAGCAGAGAGAGAGGGAGAGAAACAAGCAGACTCCACCTGGAGCACAGAACCTGATGCAGGGCCCAATCCCACAACCCCAAGTTCATGACCAGAGCCAAAATCAACAGTTGAATGCTCAACAAACTGAGCTACCCAGGTGCCCCTCAAGGTTTTAATTAACTTAGTTTCATCTCTATCAATTGACTGAAAAAAAAATCATATCAGAGTTTAGTGTGGTTACAGCCAAATCATTTATATGGCAAGCTGAAAATTACTAACTTACCTGGACAATTACTTCTATGTTATGTGTCCTGTTACTGTAATTTCGTGGGTTCCACTTCAGTATGAAAATAGGACCAGACAAATGAATAGCTTGCCCTAAATGAACTCCATCAATCTTAACTGTGACAGAAGTAATGGAAGTCAAGGAAAAGGCCAAGACTCTAAAATGAGAACATACATAATAAGCATGTGGTTTTAGATATTTTTTACTGCTTTTAGAAAGGAGAATAACTATTATAATCTGAAAAAAATATAAATGTAGGCAGAACCATCACACTGTATAATTGTTTATATGATCACTATTCATGATCTGGTTTCTTTCTGAATGGTGGCTTTTGGAGTTGTATAATTTAGCAAACCTAACTTGGTGAGAAATTAGAAATTATTTTCATACTTTTTAGAAAGGAAAATAATTTTCTTTTGACAAATAAAGCTGGAGTAGATCCAAAGTTCTTTCTGATAAACTCCTTAAATCCTGTTTTTTTACATAGGAAAAGAATATTGGTTAGACATCTTACTTTGTTAATCTCATGTTAATCCTAATCATGTTAATCCATCTACTCATTTGGTTCCCAACATATCTGTCCACAAGAAGCAAGGGCACAAACAGAATCAAGGCTACTAGGCCCTTTCAGAGAATACAATGTCTGAATCAGATATCCAGTATCTATCAAAAATACCTGAGAGTCACTTCACTGCTGACGAAAAAAATAAGTCAAAACAGCTCGATACCATTTTTCCAGATTAATTAGTACATCTTTTTAAAAGTAGAGCATCCAAAAATAATAAGAGTGCCATAAAATTTGTAGTCATTTGCCTGGTAACATTATAAATTAGTATCTGTTCTAAAAAGTAATTGGGTACCTTATGCACTGCTCGTGGTAATGTAAAATGGTACAGCCGCTATGGAAAACAGTATGGTGGTTCCTCAAAAAATTAAACATATAATTACTATGTGATCCAGCAATTCCATTTCCAGACATATGCCCACAACTACCAAAAGCAGGGATATGAACTGAGTATACTCACATTCACAGTAGCATTATTCACCATAGCCAAAAGGTGGAAGCAAAAGTATTGACAGACAAATAAACAAAATATTGTATATACACACAAAGGAATATTGGCCTGACTTAAAAAAGCAAAGGAATTCTAACACACTCTACAACATGGAGGAACCTCAAACATATTATGTTCAAGAAGCCAGCCAATTAGGGATGCCTGCGTGGCTCAGTCCGTTGAGCAATTGCCTTCAGCTCAGGTCATGATCCCAGAGTCCTGGGATCAAATCCTGAATCGGGCTCCTTGCTCAGCGGGGAGCCTGCTTCTCTCTCTACTTCTGCCTGCCAATCTGCCTGCTTGTGCTCTCTCTCTCTCTCACTCTGACAAATAAATAAATAAATAAAATCTTTTTAAAAAAGGTCAGCCAGTTAAAGGACAAATACTGTAGGATTTTCTTATTTGATGTTCCTAGAATAGTGAAATTCAGAGACAGACCAGTAGAATGGGTGTTGCCACAGGCTGGGAAAAGGGGGAAATTGGGGAGTTATTGTTGGATGGGTACAGAGTTTCAATTTGGAAAGATGGAAGTGTTGATGATGGATGGTGGTGATGGTTGCCTAACAGTATCAGTGTACTTTAATGCCACTGAACTGTACACCTAAACGCTGGTGAAATGACACATTTTATGTTCCATATATTTTACCACAATTTCTTAAAAGAATAATGATTTTAGTTAAAAAAAAAAAAAAGTAATTGGGCAATCTCTATCAAGAGTCATAAAAGAATTCATGTTTCACCAAGACTCCCACCTCTAGAACTTTATCTAAAGAAATTATTCAAATGGGAAAAGCATCTACATGCATCAGATGCTCATTCCCAAGATAGAAAATAAATGGAAAAGTTCACCAATAAGATAGGAAAATAGTTAGAAAAAATTGTAGAACATTCTCTCTGTTGAGAGAAAAAAAAGTAAGAATTGTTTACAGACTGTGCCCTACCTTTACAATTATGTAAAAACATGCCTCAAAGAGAATGCCTGAGAAGGAAAAGTCAGAAATGTCATTAACAGCTCTCTCTGGGGCTAGGGAGATTACAGCAAGGCAAAACATGAAAATAAAATACACAAAAATGACAGTAGTAGGGCTATGGGTTTCTGGATTTTTAAAAAAATTTCAACAGCTTAAAAAAATATTTTTTAACTGAATGGGAATGAAGCAATAAGCATTTTATCTTTAAATAATGTTCAGATTGTTGGGAAAATTAAAGTGGGGCTTCTCATTGCTTTCACATGAGATTATAATCACATTGACTTATTCTCCATTAATATCAAACTGGAAGTAAATTCTGAAAAAGTGCTACATACCTGATGTGTGTTGAATGAAGGAGTCTTTCTAGTGGTTCATGTCTAGCACAACTATATAAGAGTGACTTAGGATTAGTGATAAGAACCACAGGCCACTCGCCAAAGACCAAATCTGCAAAGCTAAAGAGGTCATGGTCAAAAGCAAAGATTCGGTACCTAGAAGACAATAAGGTAATTTAGTCACTTTGTATTATAAGACGGTATGAAGGTAATACACAGAACAAATGTAAAAAATGTAAAACTATAGTTTCTGAGATCTTCAATTTATACAAAGTAAATAATATTGTTTCTGTCCTTCTTCCCTTGTCCCTATCGCTTTACAGTTCATGTTTGTCACAAATGGGATCTCATTGAAGACATAATTTAACTGTGCCCTAGGACAATGCCGGGTACATAGTATGCATCCTTTCATTTCCAAACAAATGCTTGATAAATTAATTCATTTGGTTTCTGTACTTTAAGACTGTTTTGAATCTAAGACATTCATCATAAACCTAATACCTGACATTCCTCATCTCATCAAAAATGTTAATATTAACATGAACACAATCAGAAATCTTTCATTCTTCTTTCAAACCTTTATTTCTATAATTGCAAAGAAATTAACAAAACTTATTTTGGTTTTCTAAATGCATGGTGAGAGGTACAGGGAGTCATTAAAGAATAACCAAAATTTTATATTTTCTACTTTTTGAACTGAGAAAAGAAATGATTTGACTATGGCAGAAACAATAGTGCTCACCAAATACTCCACGTGCTCCCCTGCATTGCCCAGTCTCCCTGGTATTAGGTTGGGACCATGTGACTATTTCTGGTCAATGGGCTGTGAACAGAAGTGACATGTATCACACTTCTGGTCCAAAGTACTTAAGAGTGGGTGTAAGTTCTCCATGCTCTCTTCCCTGCCCTGGAATTGAGGTGTTAAGATGGAGGAAGTCTAAATCCCTGAGTCATCCCATGGAAGAGAGATGCCCTGGCTCATACCAGATTTACATATATGAAAAAAATAAACATCTGCTGTGTTATTTGTATCCACAACAAAGCCTAGCCTAATATTACTAATATACTTTTAAAAGCTCTTCTATTATCCTAAAGCAATGTTTAGAAGGGCAGGTAAAGGTTAGGTCCTTAAATGTTTAGAAGGGCAGGTAAAGGTTAGGTCCTTTCAGTAAAACCCCAGGGTTGGAACAACAGGAGAGCAGGTGGGAAGAGAAAGAGAGGAAATGGTTTCATGACATCACTTAACTTGTAACTATAGCATTTATAAGAAGTAAAGAAGGTGATCAAGGATTAGGAAGGCTATCTGGTAAAAGGCAATCCCAGCCCAGCCCACAACCTCACAGTCATGAATAGACAGGTCTTAACTCAAAGTAATTACAGTTGCCAACTAATTACAGGCTTCAAGCATACCTTTAGACAGTTTCTAACAGAGCCAATTGAAATGAGTAAGTACCTTACAAGATGTAAAGCTATCTTTTAATTCATGGAAGTAGTTAAAAATAGACATAACATATTTAGCTTGAAAAATATTTACTGAATAAAATCTTCAGAGAAGTGAGTGTGAATAAATTAAACAGTAATTGATAAAACAATGTTCAACAATGAGATGATACTCTTCCATATTTAAGCTACTGTACTTGGTTATTCTCGAAATATGTATTTAGTTCTTGTCTCTTTATATACTTAACTATACTGTATGCTTTTGATAAACAGGTTATGTTTTCTCACAGAAAGACTTTAATCTTAATAAAACCAACTATTGTGTATTTGAAGAACTTAAAGCACTAACATGGTCATGACTACCAAGGTAGATATAAAGTTCAGAAGGTGATACACTTACAATTCTAAAATAAGTGTGGTCCATAGAGCACCTGGTGGGCTTTAAAAAAAAAAAAAATGCAGTTTCTTGAGTCCTAAGCCAGACCCATATAATCAAATTCTGTGGAGACAGGGCCTCCAAATTGTTATTTTTAATAACCTCCTCCACAATCCTTGTGCAGCCTAGAGTTTGAGATCCATTTCCAAATGGATGCATCTTGAAAATCCAATGTAACACAGTGAGAGCAAATATAACTCTTGCAATGAGGTTTTTCACACCAACACACATAATATCTATATTACTTTAAAAACTTAGGGGAAATCAAAAGTTCTTCCTTGACTGGGATCACCCATGATAGCAATAAGAAAACTATCATTTTAGCAAAACTTACATGTTTAAGTTTTATTTTGTGGGGTAGTTCCCTTACCTTCTGTTCTCTTTCCAGTCTCCCACCTCAAGTTCCAAAGTGCCCTGGAGGTGACGCGTGTGCAAAACAGGCATGAGTCCACCAAGAGTGTGCAGGTGCCCACACAAATATGCTGTAGCTGAACTAATTAAAGAAACATGAACAGAATAAGTTGAACAGGTAACTTGTTATGCCAAACTAATAAAAAGATCTCTTCAGGAGAGCAAGAGGAACATAAAAGAATTACAAGCAATTTTTATTTTGGAAGCCTGCCTCACCTCATTATAGACCGAATTCCAGGTGATGGAGAAAGGATAGTGGATGTTGTATAGTGTCCAAACCAAATACTGTGGTTGCTCTGACTACTTTCCTTGGCCAGTAGGAGAAGTTCCTCCATCTGCTTCTGAAATGGGAGAAAAACAGAGGGATCATTAATCAGGGCTCAGGCTGAAATCTACAGATTAAACATCTCCCTTGAAGTTTTATACTAATATTATGTCCAAGGCCTAAGCCCTACTAATTAATGGCCTGTATGGACCTGTATAAATTTCAAACTGTTTTCATATACATTATGATTCATTTGGTCCTAAAAATAACTCTGTGCTAAGTAGGACAAGTATTAGCCGCATTTGATAGATGAGGAAACTGAGAAATAGAGAACAATCTTTAAATGGCATAAATTTCTTTCTTTTTTTTAATAGAAATTCTTTTTTTTTTTTTTTTTTTTTTTTCCACACTCTCCTACTAACATTTTATTTGAGAGGAATATCTTAGGTCATTATGGTTTTTTTTGTTTTTTGTTTTTTTAAATTTTTTATTTTTTATAAACATATATTTTTATCCCCAGGGGTACAGGTCTGTGAATCACCAGGTTTACACACTTCACAGCACTCACCAAAGCACATACCCTCCCCAATGTCCATAATCCCACCCCCTTCTCCCAAACCCCCTCCCCCCAGCAACCCTCAGTTTGTTTTGTGAGATTAAGAGTCACTTATGGTTTGTCTCCCTCCCAATCCCATCTTGTTTCATTTATTCTTCTCCTACTTAATAGAAATTCTTTACAGAAATTTCTTTATAGAAAATAAGAAGAACCACTGATCTCTTCAGCCCTGTATGCTGCACTGCAATTAATAAAGAGGAACTTGAAACTAAACTTCTAAAATAAGATGTACATATGCTGTACCTGAATGTTCACAATAGCTCAACTCAGAATAGCCAAAAACTAGAAACCATCAGTATATCCAAACAATGGAATGTTATGCAGTGATAAAAAGGAAAGAATTACTCAAACACACAAAAATATGGATGAATCACAGAAACATTACACTGAGCAAAAGAAGCCAGACAGAAGAAGAGTATGTACTATATGATTTCATTTACATAAAATTCTTTATATATCTATCTATCTATATATCTTTACATATCTATATAATCTATACTGACAGAAAACCCATGAAAAATCAATGGTTCTCTAGGATTGGGGTGAAGACTGACTACAAAAGAGAACTTTCTAGGATGACAGAAATGTTCTATCTTGATTGTGGTGACAGGTATATCAGCATCTATATTTTTTGTCAAAACTCTTCAAACACTTAAAATGAGTGCATTTTATTGTATGTAAATCATCCCTTATAAATCTGATTTCAAAAATAACTTGTACAGGGGCACCTAGGTGGCTCAGTCGGTTAAGCCACTGCTCAGATCATGATCCCAGGGTCCTGGGATCGAGTCCCGCATCCCTTGAGCAGGGAGCCTGCTTCTTCCTCTCCCTTTGCCCCGTACCCCTGCTTGCACATGCATAAGCACTCTTCCTTTCTCTCTCTCAAATAAATAAAATTTTAAAAAAATAACTTGTACATGTATAAATATTATTAATTATCTATATAGTACTTATAGCAATGAATTCTTGGACCGTACCTTCAGGGTTTCTAGTTTGACAAGTCTTGGGGAAAGTCTGAGAATCTGCATTTTATGAGTCCAACTGATTTTCATGCAGATGATCTTTGAATCGTATATTAAAAAACACTGCTCTGAGGAGTAGGCTTTAACATAATAAGTTAAAAAACTGTCTAAAGACAGTTGGGAGATAAGAAACAAAATATACCTTCATTAAATAAAATGTGTAGTATAACACAATGCATCTCACAATAGTCTATTCACTTGATTTCAAGGTCTCCTGAACCCTCGTATCACTTTGAATCTCTCTCGGCACTTAGCAAATTCTGCCCTTTATTATAGTTATTTCTGCACTAGTCTTATGCCCCTCCACTACAGTAAATATTCTAAGAGGCAAGTGACTTGATCTTATCGCTCTTGTATGCTTATAGGCAGGCACATACACCTTACCTATAGGCATGCGCTTATTAGTGAGCTGACATCTGTTGTACTATGAAAAATGGGAGGGTCTCAGATGTGACTTTCTAGACAGTTTTAATCCAGCAACGGTTTTCACCTCACTTGCTTTAACGGAAATTTATTTACTTCAGTGGTTGTCCTTCTTTTATTAAAATAAATAGAGTACATTAGTTAGAAATGGCAACTGTGGGGATTTAGGAATATACCCCATAGTATAAAAGCTATATGCCCTGCACCTTGCAAAGAGCATGCTGCACTTAGTACATATTTAATAAATGCTGCACTTAGTACATATTTAATAAATGTTTACTGAATAAATATAAAATTTGAGGTACTTCTTTATGAGATTTTGGGACTAGAACAGGGATAGCAATGATAGTGCTCAAGCAGCCAGTGATTTCTTCTAGCCATACTTGTAACCACAGTAAAACTTTTTGCGAGAATTTCTAGATAAGAACTGGTTTACCTAGATAACCTTAAGTGAGCCACATTTATCCAAGAAAAAACAAAATAGATTAGCTACAAAAGGAAGGTAGATTTTTACTGTACCTCATCTAAAATTCCAAAGAAATTATAGGGTCTCTTAGGCCCTGGATTTGGGGTGGCATCCAAAGAGATGAAAGAATAGTTTCCAAAGGGAGTACTGTGGACATAATGGAAAGAGCCATCCTTACGTACAGCAGAATATTTCCTAAAAAATACAAGACAGGAAAGTTTTAGTGCAATCATAAAAAAAAAGAATGAGTTGAAATTCCTCCCCATATATCACACTAAATTTGCCTCCCTTTGATAATCTCCTAATCTGACAGAGAAATACATCAACTACTCACAATAAACTGATTAAAAGAAATTTTAAAGATTTTTTTTCCCATTGTCTACAAAGATTTAGGCAAACTAATTCATAAGTAACCAAACACAAGGTCATCAAGCAAAGCAGAGAAGGAGATGGCTGGTTTAGGTAATCCATTGAACATTTAAAGAGAGGTCAATCAAAATCCAGTGAAATGGTACTTATCCATCATTGAAAAATTTAGTGAGGACTTACTACAGTACCTAGCAGAATTCTTGGAGTAATGGGATATGAAAGGTATCTGCATCCTGAAACAGGATTACAGAGACTTAACTCACAATAAAGCCTTGCAAAGATGAAGTCATCAAGCCAGGAGAAAAATGTTAGCTAGGTCTGGGTCAGTAAATCTTCTTCAGTTCCTAAAAATACATCTGTAACATACATGGGGTATACATTCAGTAATGAAAGTCCTCACTGCCTAAGTATTAACAGTATTCAGGTGTCTGTAAGGTTGGAGAATGAAGAACAGCAGGAGAGGGTAGGTAACACAGTACACAGTGTAGGAACTCATTAGTATTTGTTGAATAAATGTGAAGGAAGGTATAGATTGGGGACATACCTATATTATTCAAATGTCAAAACATTATAAGAAGATAGATAAGGCACATAGGGAAAAATACAAATAAACTCCTGAAACCTAATGTGCTATCGGGGAGCTATATTTGAGCCCTGATAGCCATCTAAATCTATCATAAAATAAATAGATTATCACAGGTAGTATAATTAAAAGTCAATTAGTTCTACTGCCTCCCTTCCTTGTATTTTTAAAAATTTTCTATTTTGGGAGGCACCTGGCTCAGTCAGTTAAGTCAGCAACTCTTGATTTCAGCTCAGGTCATGATCTCAGGGTCATAGGATCCAGCCCGGCACTGGGCTTGGCACTCAGCATAGAGTCTGCTTATCCCTTTCCCTCTGCTCCTCCCCTGGTCACATGGGCTCACGCATGTGCACACTCTCCCTCTCTGAAATAAATAAATAAAATCTATTAAAAAAATAAAATTTTCAGGGCACCTGGAAGGCTCAGTTGTTTGAGTGTCTGCCTTTGGCTTGAGTCGTGATCCCAGGGTCCTGGGATAGAGCCCCACATCAGGCTCACTGCTCAGCGGGGAGACTACTTCTCCCTCTCCCACTCCACCTGCTTGTGTTCCCTCTCTTGCTGTCTCTCTCTGTCAAATGAATAAATAAAATCTTTAAATAAAGTAAAATAAAATAAAATTTTCTATTTCAATTTTTTTCTCAGTAAAATTTTTATTTATATTTTTCCTACTTAATTTGTTTTCAGTTATTCTTTAGGATCTTATAATCTCACATATACTATTTCCTTTCTTATATTTTTAACACATTAAAATCAACTATCAACTATCAACCAACTACTTGAAAATAGAGATTAAAATATATGATAACTATTAACATTTTTTAAATTATGGATTTTGACATTCTCTGGGGGATTCTTAAGATCAAGATTTAGCTTTAAGATTTTTTTTTGTTCACTCCAATTCAGTTTTCCTTTCCTTCTCCTACTGTCCTCCATATTATTCCTTATGCTCACAAGTGAAACCATATGATAATTGACTTTTGAGAGACTATGTTCTCTGAGAAACAAACTGAGGGTTTTGGAAGGAAGCGGGGTGGGAGGATGGGTGAGCCTGGTGATGCGGAGGGCACATACTACATGGAGCATTGGGTGTGGTGCATAAACAATAAATCTTGGAACACTGAAAAATTTTTAAAAAAATTTTTTAAAAATCACAGTACCATGTTATATAAATAAACAAATATGAGTGTTTGTTATTAGGAGAAAAAAATTTTTTTTTTCGTTCAGTCATTCTGGGTGACTCAGTCAGTTAAGTGTCTGCCTTTGGGTCAGGTCATGACCCCAGACTCCTTGGATTGAGTCTCACATCAGGCTCCTTGCTCAGCAGGGAGTCTGCTTCTGCCTAAGCCTGCTATTCTCCCTGCTTATGCTCATTCTCTTGCTCTCCCTCTCTGACAAATAAATAAAATCCTTAAAAAAACTTTTTTTTTCCTTCAGGTTGATATACCTGTAATGTCCATATTTCAGGCTGTTAAAATGCTGCTTCTTAAAAATTCAGATAGAAAAAAAAATTCAGATAGAGTTTAGGTGCTTAGAAACAAAAATATAAATGTAAGAAACCTTCAAGTGACTAATAGCTTTACCCTCCAGATAACCAGTCAGACCCAAAGTACTGTTAATTCTTCCTTGAAAATGTTCCCTAGTTCCAGTCCACAGTCACCATGAAATGCAAATAGATAATAGAAAATGAAAGATAGTTTGTTCCTGCTCTTTGAAAAATGCCAGTGGAATTTTGATTGGGATGGCATTGAAGTATAGATTGCTCTAGGCAGTATAGACAATGTTCATTCTTCTAATCCATGAGCATGAAATACTCTTAAATCTTTTTGTGTCTCCTTCAATTTCTTTCATGAGTGTTCTGTAGTTCCTCAAGTATAGATCCTTTACCTCTTTGGTTAGGCTTATTCCCAGGTACCTTATGGTTCCTGGTGCTATAGTAAATGTAATCGATTCTCTAATTTCCCTTTCTATATTTTTTTGTTAGTGTATAAGAAAGCAGTTGATTTTGTATCCTGCCACATTACTGAATTGCTCTAGTAGTTTGGGGGTGGAGTCTTTTGGGTTTTCCATATAAAGTATCTTGTCATCTGCGAAGAGAAAGTTTGACTTCTCCTTTGCCAATTTGAATACCTTTTATTTCTTTTTGTTGTCTGATTGCTGTTGCTAGGCCTTCTAGTACTATGTTGAACAACAGTGGCGAGAGTGGACATCCTTGTCATGGTCCTGATCTCAAAGGGAAGGCTGTCAGCTTTTTCCCATTGAGGATGATATTTGCTGTGGGTTTTTTAGAGATAGATTTTATGACAATCCTAAAATTTGTATGGAACCAGAAGAGACCCTGAATTGCTAAGGAAATGTTGAAAAAAGAAAAACAAAACTGGGGGCATTACATTGCCTGATTTCAAGCTTTACTACAAAGCTGTGATCACCAAGACAGCATGGCATTGGCACAAAAACAGACACATAGACCAGTGGAACAGAGTAGAGAGCCCAGATATGGACCCACAACTCTATGGCCAAATAATCTTTGACAAAGCAGGAAAAAATATACAGTAGAAAAAAGACAGTCTCTTCAATAAATGGTGCTGGGAAAATTGGACAACTATGGATACAAGAATGAAACTCAACCATTCTCTTACACCATACACAAAGATAAACTCTAAAGACCTCAACGTGAGGTAGGAATAAATGTGGAATAAATGTAGGAATATATATGGATAAAAGACCTCAACATGAAGTAGGAATCTATCAAAATCCTAGAGGAGAACATAGGCAGTAACCTCTTTGACATCAGCCACAGCATGATGTGGCTTTCAAGACATGTCCCTAAAGGCAAAGGAAACAAAAGCAAAAATGAACTTTTGGGACCTCATCCAGATAAAAAGTTTCTGCACAGCAAAGGAAACAGTCAACAAAACAAAGAGGCAGCCCACAGAATGGGACAAGATATTCGCAAATGACACTACGGACAAAGGGCTGATACCCAAAATCTATAAAGAACTCCTCAAACTCAACACACACAAAACAGATAATCACATCAAAAAATGGGCAGAAGACATGAACAGACACTTCTCCAAAGAAGACGTACAAATGACTAACAGACACGTGAAAAAATGTTCATCATTAGCCATCAGGGAGATTCAAATCAAAACCACATTGAGATACCACCTTACACCAGTTAGAATGGTCAAATTCAACAAGACAGGAAACAACTTGTGTTGGAGAGGAGGTGGAGAAAGGGAAACCCTCTTACACTGTTGGTGGGAATACAAGTTGGTGCAGCCACTTTGGAAAACAGTGTGGAGGTTCCTTAAGAAATTAAAAATAGACCCTGCAATTGCACTACTGGGTATTTGCCCCAAAGATACAGATGTAGTGGAAAAAAGGGCCATCTGTACCCCAATGTTCATAGCAGCAATGGCCACAGTTGCCAAACTGTGGAAAGAACCAAGATGCCCTTCAACAGACAAATGGATAAAGAAGATATGGTCTATATATACAATGGAGTATTATGCCTCTACCAGAAAGGATGAATACCCAACTTTTGTATCAACATGGACGGGATTGGAAGAGACTATGCCGAGTGAAATAAGTCAAGCAACGAGAGTGAATTATCATATGGTTTCACTTACTTGTGGAGCATAAGGAATAACACGGAGGACATTGGGAGATGGAGAGAAGTGAGTTAGGGGAAATCAGAGGGGGAGATGAGCCATGAGAGACTGTGGACTCTGAGAAACAAACTGAGGGTTTTGGAATGGAAGGGGTTCGGGGTTTGGGTAAGCCTGGTGGTGGGTATTAAGGAGGGCAGGTATTACATGGAGTAGTGAGTGAGGTGCATAAACAATGAATTTTGGAACACTGAAAAGAAATTTAATTTAATTTAATTTTTTAAAAAAAGAAAATGAAAGATTTCCATCTCCGACCTTTTCCTTTCTCACATTGAAAAAGGACAACTTTGTCCTCCAAGTTATGGTGACTCTAATAATATGTTAACCAGTGCTGTTTGACCTGCCACCCTCCAGCTGATGACACTGTCCCCATAACTATGAACTTTGTTAGATGGGGTATATCTCCTATACATTTCAGAAATAGCCCTTCCATATCATGCCTGGACTATTACAGGACTCCTCTATTCTACAAAACTCCAATCTCCCTGTTTTTTGCTTATTATCCCTATCTTTTTTCTTTTTTGTTGTGTGATTGCCCTTTGTAAAGTATTATTTCATTATGTGACTTGTCTCCTTAGGAATCTATACTGGATTATGAACCATTATCCAACACATCTAAATTTCTACACTTGTCACTTAAGACCTCTGTTAACTGGCCCTAAGCTACCTATCCAATGTCATACCAGGCCTCAAAATGATCCTTTATTCTGGTGATACCAGTTTCCTTACTGTCCCTAAAAACTCATTTTAGCTTTTAAAACTCTGGGGTTTGCCTAAAATATACCCCTCAAAATTTCTTACTTCTCCAAATGCAATCCTTCTCTTATGGCTGGACACAAATTTTGCTTCTTTTATAAAGTCCTAACTTGCAACTTGTAGATATATAAGTTCTGGAGATCCAATGCACAGCATGATAATTATAATCAAAAGTACCGTTTTATAAACTTCAAAGTCACCAAGAGACTAGATCTTAATTATTCCTACCACAAGAAAATGATAATTATGTGATGGTAATTGAGGTATTAGCTAACTCTATGGTGTCCTCATTTCGCAACATATAAATGCATCACGTGAACATGTTGTACATCTTAATCTTATACAATTCTATATGTCAATTATAGCTCAGTAATAAAGTCTCCTCTATGTCTAGCCCATACTAACTTCTGCCCTTTCCTATTTCTCATAGTGATTATTATGTGTACCAAATAATGTAGTATTTCATCAGTCATCCCTTCATGTTCTTTTCTTTTTTTTTTTTTTTTTTTCCTTCATGTTCTTTTCTAATTGTTTCCCAAACAATTCTTATTTCCCTTAACTGGACTTCCTTGAGGGTAGAGGCCATATTTTAAAATATTAGCTCTTGTATCTCTCATGCTATCCAGCTAATGATGGGCTCTCAAAAAATTCTCACTACTTGAGTGATGGTCAATGTAGGACAAAGCTGTGGAATACCCCAGAACTGGAAATGAAACTGCAACTAAAAGAAGCTGAACACATTGTAACCAGAGAGCTGGTTTTCTAACTCAAAGAACCTTTCATATTCATAGCCTTTTTCACATTCATGGCATATAAAGAAAATTTTAATATTTCTGTGACATACTGGGATAAATGGACAAAACAACCAGGGTGACCAACTGAGCTCCTCACCCACTCTAGAGGCTCAGAGAATCAGTTACTCAGTATTCCTAAAATCCATAGTACTCTGGTAACAAGCTCTAATCTAAGTGACTTCTGCTACAACATGGTGACTACAGTCAAACACACTCTATTGTATATTTGAAAGTAGTCACAAGAAAAAAAAAAGTTTCTTAACTATGTATGGTGATGGGTGTCATTGCAATATATACCTAAAATGAATAAAATGTTATATGTCAATTATGGATATAATTATGGATATAATTGACATATAACATTATATTCATTTTAGGTATACAATCTCTCTCTGTCAAATAAATTTTAAAAAATCTTAAAAAAAGAAATGTTTTCACTCATTCACTGACTTGACTGCACCCCTCTTATACTACTTCATGGTCTGTGTTCTGTTCACTACAGTACCTGTAATAATTCTCGACACTGTCCAGACTTGGAATGTTGAATGCATCTAATTAAAAAGAAAAGAACAATGAATCACTAAATTCTACTCCTGAAACCAATATTATACTATATGCTAACTAAATGGAATTTAAATAAAAATTTGGGGAAAGAAAAGCACATGGAAAAAAAAAAGAACAAACATCATCTATATTAAAAAGAAAAATATAAACATCTTAACAACTAAAGAAGAATGACAATACTTTCAATAACACTTTAAATGGCAGACTGCCAATAAATTAGCCTGATCGTTTGGTAACAGATTCATTTTATCTAGAAATTTATATTAGGTACTAGTAGAGAATAAGAAATACTTTCATATTATGTACTATTCAGAATACATCAATTTGCAGTTCTAAGACTGGACTGTGTTGCTGCTGTTTTAATCATGACTGATACATGGATCCATGCTAAGTGTTTCTAAACAGCTGATCACTTTGATAACAGGACCTAAGGCCATCTCTTCTTAAATCCTAAAGATTCAATAAGAAAGGAATTATATAATGGTAAGAGGTAAGGCAAAGGATGTTATAGAACACTTACCTGGAAATATAATGATTTCACAGAGCTTGATTGTCTGGTTGCAATAACTAAAATTTCTTACCAGCTTGGAATTCTAAGAATCCACTACATTTCTAATAACTTCAGAGAATAAGCTGTTAAATCCAATGTAGGCTAAAAGAGCTATTATTGTGTATGCAATCCTCTTACTATGTAAGAGAACAATACTGTTATAGTTAAATTTTAATAAAAACTAGTTTCTTCCTATCTTAACACAATACATAAACATAAACACATACAGTAAGCATTTGTCCTTATACAAATCAAATTAGATTATCATGAACTCCAAAGGATGAGCTCTGTTCACAAGATCTAATCACAAGAAGCTGATATTTATTACTTGAAATAAATCAGTAGCTTGGTTTGAAAAACTTTTTTATTATGTACAGGCTTGCTTTTCATTACTAAAGAATTTGACCTGTGCCACTAATCAGGGTCAGGAAAAAAAGGGAAATGTAAATTCAGATCTTCTTCAACTTATAATGGGGTTACATCCAGACAAATCCATTTTAAGTGGCAAATATTTAAGTAGAAAAAGCATTTCATACAGTGAACTTACTGATCATCATAGCTTAGCCTCACCTATGTAAAAAATGCTCAGAATGGTTACATTAGTCTATAGTTGGGCAAAATTATCTAACACAAGGTCTGTTTTATAATAAAGTGTTGAATATCTCATGCTGAAGATCTGAGAGTGAAAAACAAAATGAAAGCACAGGCACAAAATGGTTATAAGGTTAATGGCTCTTTACGCTGGCGGTCATGTCCAGCATCACCAGAGTATCATACTGCATATTACTAGCCCAGGAAAAGATAAAAATTCAAAATTCAAAATACAGTTTCTTTTTTTTTTTTTTTTAAGATTTTATTTATTTATTTGACAGAGAGAGATTACAAGTAGGCAGAGAGGCAGGCAGAGAGAGAGAGGAGGAAGCAGGCTCCCTGCTGAGCAGAGAGCCCGATGCGGGACTCGATCCCAGGACCCTGAGATCATGACCTGAGCCGAAGGCAGCGGCTTAACCCACTGAGCCACCCAGGCGCCCCAAAATACAGTTTCTATTGAATGTGTATCACAGTCATACATTGTAAAGTTAAGTCAAGGGGTGCGTGGGTGGCTCAGTCGGTTAGGCTTCTGTCTTTGGCTCAGGTCGTGATCCCAGAGTCCCAGGACTGAGCCCTGCATTGGGCTCCTTGCTCAGAAAGGAGTCTTCTTCTCCCACTGCCACTTCCTCTGCTCATGCTCAGTCTTTCTCTGTCTCTCTCTCTTTCTCACTTGCTCTCCCTCTTGCTTGCTCGCTCTCTTGCTCTCAAATGAAATTTTAAAAAATATCGTAAGTCGGGCACCTGGGTGGCTCAGTTGGTTAAGTGACTGCCTTCAGCTCAGGTCATGATCCCAGAGTCCTGGTATCGAGTCCCACATCAGGCTCCCTGCTCCTTGGAGAGTTTGCTTCTCCGTCTGACTTTCTCCCCTCTCATGTTCTCTCTCACTGTCTCTCTCTCAAATAAATAAATAAAATCTTTAAAAAAAAAATCATAAGTCAAGCCATCATAAGCTGAACCATCGCAAGTTGGGGACCAGACTTACAGGGTATACCAGAGAAAGCTATAAACCAGATACCCCATCTTCAATTAATAATTCCGAGCTGCTTTGTAAGAACTATTTATAAAGAGCATTTTCTGATCAAACCAAAACTATGTATTTCACCAGACAGAATTATCTGTTTAAAATGATAGTTTTAAAAATATTTATAATTAGGCATACAGCAGCAATTAATAATCAAGTGAAGCAGATCAAATACTTAACAACCAATAAGAAGGTCAACCTATATAAAAACAAACAAGCTTACTGTTAGGATATTTTGCTGAGATTTCCTTACTAACACTACAATAATAATAATGTAAAAAATGTGAAGGGATTATCTCTATTTCTCTCCTCATACATAGAGATTTGTTTGTAATTTTAATTTTTTAAGTATACACAGTAAAATTCATTCACTGTAATGTACAGTTCCTTCGGTTTTGACAAATGCACAGTCATGTACCCACCACAATGGAACAGTTCTATCATTCCCCATAATTCTCTCATGATGGCTCTTTGTAGTCAGCCTATCTACCTCTCCCCCAATCCTTGGCAATCACAATCTGTTCTCCATAGTTCTGCCTTTTCTTGAATGTTACATAAATCATATAGTATATATACTTATGGGTGGTAGCTTCTATTAGGCAAAATGTTTATCTATTGATTTATACATATGTATTTATGTATGTGGTATGAATGTATATACGTATGGACTGATTGATTTTAGGTTCCACACCCAATGTAGGGCTTGAACTCATGACGCTAGATAAGGGTTGCATGCTCTACCAACTGAGCCAGCCAGACACCCAAAATGGGTTATACTTTTAAACACCCTCTCACACAGGTTTTGCTAGAGGCTTTTCTTCATGTAAAGAAGGACCATCCCAACTTTCCCCTCAAAGGCTAGAAGTGACATCTGAAGTTTTAAAATCATATAATATAGTTGTATTTCATAGTTGTGGGCTTTGGTATAACTAAACCGTGTTACAAAGTTCCCATTTTATAATCTTATATTCCAAACTGGAGAATCTGGGCTCTCAAAGGAAAAAAAATCTAGTTTTAATTATATATGGGTGTTGACTCTTACCATGATTTCCTTTAACATCAAGCCACTTGGTTTTTTCCATGACCCTTGTCTTCTTCAGAATACCCTGGTAAGTTTGCCATTCTACCTCATGCTGCCTGGATCCCAAGTGTTCCTTTGTTTTGGCATCAGTCAGGTCTCCTGTAGATTTACATAAGACTTGAATCACAATGCAAAATAAACCCAAGGGGGTTAAAAAATGTTCTCAAATGCACACAGAAGGAACAAAGATACTTAAAGTACTTAACATGTATAAGCATAACAACTTATAAGTCCATCTATGTCCAAAGCAAGCCACACAAAATAGGAATTTCTTATTTTGAAAGGACTATTTGTTTCTCAGAGTTTAGCAAGTACCTATTTAACTTCCCATCATATTAGAAATGGGCTCTGAAAAAAATTATCTTTAAAGAGAGCAGTATAAAATGCGTCATGAAACTCTGACAAAAATGAAAACTATAAGAAATTCCAACACTCTGGGCAGATGCCTGATATCTATGACAACCATATTTTCCACACCCAAAATCAGAATATGTAATCTGACCAAGTGTTATTATACAGCAAGAAAGTGATCTGGAGGTGTGGTTGGGCAATGAAATACCAAAATTTCTGGAAAACAAAACAGACAGTTGAAATGGAGGTTTTCCATAAATTGAGGACTGATAAGTCATTGTATCAGCAGAGGTGTTTCAGTAAGGTGGGTAGGATATGAATCCCCCAATAGACAAGACAGATGCTCCTTTAGCTTTTTCTCCAACACATTTAGAGAGCAAATAGGAGTTGAAAGATTCTAGAGAACCCAAGTCAAAGAAGTACCAAAAGATGAAGAAAAGTGTCCTAAGTCACTTTAAGAATTGACTAATGCTGTTTAAAAAAAGGAAAGTTAGTTTTTTTAAAAAAAGATAACTTTGGGGCATCTGGTTGGCTCAGTCAGTTAAGCCTCCCACTCTTGATTTCTGCTCAGGTCATGATCTCAGGGTCCTGAGATGGATCCCTGGTGAGCTCTGCCCTGGGCCTGGAGCCTCCTTGAGATTCTCTCTCTCCCTCTGCCCCTCCCCCAACCTCAAAAGAAAGAGAGAGAGAGAGAGAGAGAGAGAGAGAGAAGGAAGGAGGGGAGGGAGATAAGGAAGGGAGGAAACGTTTGATTTGTGGTTAAAGGGCTTTCCCTAATTCTCTTAAATCCAGAACTATAACAACAAACGAATACAAATAGAGAAGACAGTATACTAAGAAGAATCATGAGCCTTGCTTCTACTGCTTTGACAAAACCTTGCTATGGCAAGTCATTGATTGGTCTTGGATCTTGACTCAATTATGCATAGGCAAAGGAAATTACAATGTCCTATCTCCCCTGCAGGAGGACTCACCTGTCTGGGGCTATAGTGTTCCCAACATTCCCCAGGTGAAAAGCTGCAGCCCTGGCTAGCATTCTACCATCCGGACCATAGAAAAACGCGACAGCACGGCAACCCTCCCTACCTGTTGCCAGGACGAGAGCTGGTTGAATGATGCGAATAGTTTCTGAACAGAACTTCTCTAAGTCTACAGCTCTGCCTGGATCACGAAACCTGCTCAGGTGAATGTCGGATATCTGCCGAAAGCAGGTATTAAACAGAGATATCTGAGTCAGGAAGAGGCAGCACGGACAGCAGGCGACCATGCAGCTCTCTCTAGGCGGAAGGAAATGGCAAGGATGTCCCGCAAGAACGAACCCCCCTCCAGAGAAGAACAGAGCCCCCAGCCGGGAGTTTGGGGCCGCGGGGGTCGCACCCTGGCGGAAGGTGCCCGCGTCTCACCGCGTGGTGACGTTTCTCCACCCACCCCTGCCCTGCTCCCGCTGCGTCACCTGCAGACCCCAGAAGATGTTGCCGGCTCCGGGGCCCGGCGCGGGGTGCGGGCTCCTGGAGGCGCGCGGCTGCGGCAGCGGTGAGGGCTGACCCGCCAACCCATAGTGCTCCAAGAGCACGGCCGCCAGCGCGGCTGCCGCCAGTCCCGCAACCACCCTGATGGCCAGCACTGCAGCCATTCCGCCGGCCCGGGCGCGGCCCTTGTCGTCCGGGGCTCAGCCGGTGCTGCTCCCCCGGGAGCTGTTCTAGCTGCACTTCCGGACTCTATGGTCGCGGGGGCCTAAAGCGCAGCTCGGCCGCCGCCGCCGCACCTGCACCTTGCCAGGCACCTGCTACCAGCCAGCCGCCCACGTCTCTGGGCTGGGTTGGCAAACGGAATGCGGGTGAAGTAAAGGAAACCGAGACCCCCAGCGCCAATCAAGGTTGCCGAGGAGTGGTGGGGAAAGAACCCTGGTCCGGGAGGCGGAGGCTAAAGTCCTGGCTCCGCCTTAGTCAATCATTCCTGACCCCAATGGGTCAATTTCCTTACCCATAAAACGGAGCTAATGAAGCCTCGCGTGCGTACTTCACAGGCTTGTGAGAATCACAGTATGTTTAAGGACGCCATTTAAATTACTGTACAGATGTGACAGCTGACTCTCTCTCGGCCCTTCTGATTATTAACAACGTGTTTCCATAGATTTTCAATAGATGTAGTACGTATGTTTTGTAAAGGTATTTTTTTCTAAACCTGATTTCTTACGCACTTGGCTATGTAATATCCCGTTGCCATTTAACAAACTGTAAATACTCCCTATGGGCAGTTACAGGAGAAGAATTAGATTCGGGTCCTGCCCTTAATTTATCTCTAACCATTCTGTTATTGTTGAACTTTTGGATTACTTATGTTCAGAATGTTCTGAATAAACATTCTGAATTAACATATGCTGTTTTGAAAGAAAAACATTTTTATACAACTGGCACCCTTTTAAACACCTATTTGAGTTATTTTCTTGGGATATGTTGCCAATATTGAAGTTATGCCTATTTTAATTCATTAAATACTTTTTGTGTACCTTTGGAAAGCAAGGCATGGATCTCAGCAGAAAATATAGCGAAACCTAAGTAGCTAAAGAACCATGATTCATTATTTAGAAGCTTAGGTAGGAAAGAGAAATATACAAGTAAGTTTAATGTAAGACCAATATGCCATGTGGCACAAGAGACAACAAGATATAAAAGGCCAGAAGAGGTTTAACCAGAACAGATCCCATCTATAGGATCAGGAAAAGTTTAAGGAGGTGTCATATAGAACGTGGATAGTTATTTCTGAGTGGCAGAGACTGGGGATAGGGTGGGGAGAAGCACTTTCCACCAGGACCTAACATGAATCAAAGCATTAAGATGAAAATGTAGGACCTGTTGAGGAAACAGTGAGTACTTTGGTTTGTATGGGCCTAGAGTATACTTACAGGAATAGTAGTAATTGAACCAGACCTTTAGTTTGAGCCACATTTTGGAAGGCCTGTATAAATGTCAAGAGTGAAGACAGATCTGGCAACAGCACAGGGAACCAACTGGACAGAGGAGAGGTATAGCAGAGACTCTGTTTAGAAGAATATTGGCAATAATCTAGTGCTATGGTCTGACTGTGTCCCCACAATAGGTATATGTTGAAATCCTAATACTCAATGTGATGGAATTTAGAGATGGGCTCTTCACTTATGAACAGAATTAGTGCCCTTATAAAAGTGACCGTAGAGAGATCCCTTCCACCATGTGG
Organism: Mustela nivalis; assembly: GCF_964662115.1. Taxonomy (NCBI): domain Eukaryota; kingdom Metazoa; phylum Chordata; class Mammalia; order Carnivora; family Mustelidae; genus Mustela; species Mustela nivalis. The sequence goes on from NC_139025.1 coordinate 83,532,461, forward strand.
GGACACAGTGAGAAATCAGCAATCTGCAACCTGTAAGAGGGTTTCAGCAGAATCCAACCATTCTAGCACCCTGATCTTAGAATTTCACCCTCCAGAACTATGGGAAATATACTGTTATTTACAACCTACCCAGTCTGCAATATTTCATCTTAGCAGCCCAAACAGACTGAGACTGCAGGCAGTGGGTAACTGCAAAGACCTGAAGAAGGAAGATGGGAGAGCGTGACACTGAGATTACAAAGGAAAGATCAGATGTAAAACAACTGTGAAGACCAAAACTACAGAATTTGACAGCTGATTAGATATTTGAGGGAAGAAAAAAAGATAGTTAAAAGCTAGTGCCAAAATTTGGAACCCAAGTGACAAAAAAATACTAGGGCTATGATATATGTGAGGAGAGCATTGTCCGTATGAACAAAGTTTTTGGTTTTGTCTAATGTTGCACTAGAAAAATATCTGTATTGATACCTTTAAACCAAATTTGGAAGATATATTTGAGATGATCTGATTTAAAACATAGGCAATATGGCATGTATGACAGGCATTTGGAGAGGCCTTAGAACAACTTTAAAAATATCAGAATAATTTTCCAGAAATGGAAGACAACAAGAATCTGCATGACAGATGATAGGAACAGACATGCTATTAAGACATTTTGGACTGAGAAATAATGGTTTAAAGTCACAATGGCCAGCAGTCTGGATTGCAGGCACTGAACTGTAACCAAACTGCTTCACTCATCATGGTATTCATAGCGAGTCGAAACAGGAATTATTTAATGATGGTTAATGATTCTTTTTTTAAAAATATTTTATTTATTTATTTGACAGACAGAGATCACAAGTAGGCAGAGAGGCAGGCAGAGAGGAGGAAGCAGGTTCCCTACCGAGCAGAGAGCCTGATGTGGGGCTTGATCCCATGACCCTGGGGTCATGACCTGAGCCGAAGGCAGAGGCCTTAACCCACTGAGCCTCCCAGGCGCCCCCGGTTAATGATTCTTTAGGGAATACAGCTAATACAAATCATCATACAAGGTGATTCTCAGTTCCTAACAGCCAAAGGAGAAAGGAGATTTCTTGTTATCTCATAAAGAGAGCAAGCAGCAATGCCCCATCAAAGCAAAATATTCTAGAACTAAAGTCAAGGAAGAATGTATCACTTGGGCATTTCACAAACAATGGACATTGTCATCAACAGTCTTAAACTGAAAAATGTGACTCTCACAAACATGTAGAAATTATCTTCAGATTACTATTTCTTATACTAAGTTTGTTTAAAAATCCAAACTAAAGTCAAGGAAGAATGTATCACTTGGGCATTTCACAAACAATGGACATTGTCATCAACAGTCTTAAACTGAAAAATGTGACTCTCACAAACATGTAGAAATTATCTTCAGATTACTATTTCTTATACTAAGTTTGTTTAAAAATCCACTGGCGCACGGGTGGCTCAGTCAGCTAAGCATCCAACTCTTCATTTCGGCTCAGATCATGATGTTCGGATTGTGAGACTGAACCCCTCATCAGGCTCCAGACCCAGTGCAGAGTTTGCTTTAGATTTTCTCTCTACCTCCCCTTCTGTCCCTTCCCCATCTCGCATGGGCTCTCTCTTTCTCTCTCTCAAATAAATAAACCTTTTTTAAAATTCCAAAAATACGGTATGTAATAATTGTTCTGTGATGTCATTTTTGTGTAGAGCTAAAGTAATGTAATCAAAGTAGTTTTTTGTGTATGTAAGGATTTTTAAATTTCAAAATTGTGATATATAAAATATACCATCTTGGGACGCCTGGGTGGCTCAGTTGGTTAAAATATACCATCTTACCCATCTTTAAGTATATAATTTAGTGCCATTAAGTACATTCACATTGTTGTGCAACCATCATCACCATCCATCTCCTGAACTAAACTAAAATACTGTACCCATTAAATACTGAAGCCTCATCCTCCCCTCCCCACTCCCTAATAAATGTTTTCACCTATGTTATAACATGGGTCAGAATTTCCTTCTGTTTTAGGGCCAAATAATATTGCATTGTATAACTCTACCACATTTTCTTTACTCATTCATCTGTGAAAGGACATGCAGATTATTTCCACTATTTGGCTCTTGTGGATGCTGTTACTATGAACATCAGTGGGTACCAGACAGTTTTTCAGCTTTTTATGGAACACTCCATTCACCCCTTAAGAAAACAAATTTGAGGAGAATTTCATCTAAGTAGTTCAGGCTCTGTATAAGGAACCTGAAACACGAGCAAAAGTAAGAAATCACAGATCAAGGAAATTCTCACGCATGTCATAATATGATGAACCTTTAGAACATTATGCCAGTAAAATAAGCCGGTTGTAAAAGTACAAATACTGTATGATTCCACCTATATGAGGTACTGAGAGTATTCAAATTCACAGAGACGGAAAGTAGAATGGTGGCTGCCAAGGGCAATGAGAACTTAAGGTTTAATAAATACAAATTTTCAGTGTTGCAAGATGAGAAAGTACTATAGCTGGATGGTGGTGATGGCTGCACAACAATATGAATGCATTTAATGCCACTGTACAGCTGTGGTTGGGCTCCCTGCTCAGCCGGGAGCCTGCTTCACCTCCCTCTGCCCCTCCCCCAGCTTGTGCTCTCTACTCTCTCTTTCTCTCTCAAATAAATTTAAAAAAATATTTAAATATATATGTAAAATACTAAACTAAAAAATAAACGTGGGAAGCTTGATCTTAGGTTACTATTTTAAAATTTTATTTATTTATTTGACGAGAGAGATCACAAGTAGGCAGAGAAGCAGGCAGAGAGAGAGGGGGAAGCAGGCTCCCGACCAAGCAGAGAGTCCGATGTGGGGCTCGATCCCAGGACCCCGAGATCATAACCTGAGCTGAAGGCAGAGGCTTACCCCACTGAGCGACCCAGGTGCCCCTTAGGTTACTATTTTTAAAAAGATTTTATTTATTTATTTGAGAAAGAGCGAGAGTGAGAAAGCAGAAGCAGTGGGGTAGCAGCAGGCAGAGGGAGAAGCAATTCTCCACCGAGCAGGGAGCCTGACAGTGAGCTCAATCCCAGGACTCCAGGATCATGACCTGAGCTGAAGGCAGCGGCCCAACCGACTGAGCCACTCAGGCGCCCCATCTTAGGTTACTATTAAAATGATCACCATTTAGGGGCACCTAGCTGGCTCAGTCAGTAGAGCATGAGAATCTTGATTTTGGGGTTGTAAGTTTGACCCCCTGTTGGGTGTAGAGACTATTTAGAATCTTTTTTAAAAACACGATTATCATTTATATGTCATTTTATGGTTGAGTAAAAGAAACATGGACCACACAGCCACTTTGGGATGTGGCAATCACGGCAAGTTTGGATGACATCAAATCCACTCTTACATGTGTTTAAATGTATATGATAGATGGGAAAACAGTCATAAGGTTGTCAGCTTTCACATTCCTGAGATACAAATGCTAATTTGCCATCCCTGCAATGAAGCATAAATCCAAAAGCCTTTAAAAAAAAAAATGCAGAGAACTAATGCCCCCATCAAAAGTTAGAAAAAGCACCAATCTCAGAAATTAAAATTAAAAACTCCCAGAGAAATATGTTGGTCACATTATTATTATTACTTAAGATTTCTTTTTTTTTTTTTTAAAGATTTTATTTATTTATTTGAAAGACGGAGATCACAAGTAGGCAGAGAGTCAGGCAGAGAGAGAGAGAGAGGGAAGCAGGCTTCCTGCGGAGCAGGGAGCCCGATGCGGGGCTCGATCCCAGGACCCTGAGATCATGACCCAAGCCAAAGGCAGCAGCCCAAACCACTGAGCCACCCAGGCGCCCCAAGATTTCTTTTTTTTTTTAAAGATTTATTTATTTGAGAGAGAGAGAGAGCACAAGTGGGGGAGGGGGGACGGGGAAGGGCAGACGGTGAGAAAGAATCCTCAAGCAGACTCCTTACTGAGCAAGTCTCAATCTCAGAACCTGGAATCATGACCTGAGCTAGAATCAAGGGTTGGCTATTTAACTGATTGAGCCAGCCATGACACACTTAAGATTTTATTTTTAAGTAATTGCTATACCCAACATGGGGGCTTGAACCCACAACCCCAAGAACAAAAGCCACACACTTTGCTCCACTGGCTGAGCCACCCAGGTACCCCCTGTTATTATTTTTTTAATATTTAAAAGTTAGCCTTTATTTCTTAAATTGATGGTGGATACACTGGTCTTCATTTTATTGTTACTCTTTAACATGTAAATATGTCACATGTAACCTTTAGTATTATAAAATATTTACCATAAATTCTTATAAGAAACACTTAATAAAAATGCAATAAATGCATACTTATTTTTCCATTAAAAATATGAAAAATATTGGGACGCCTGGGTGGCTCAGTGGGTTAAGCTTCTGCCTTCGGCTCAGGTCATGATCCCAGCATCTTGGGATCGAGTCCCACATCGGGCTCCTTGCTCAGCAGGGAGCCTGCTTCTCCCTCTGCCTCTGCCTGCCACTCTGTCTGCCTGTGCCTGCTCTTTCCCTCTCTCTCTCTCTGATAAATAAATAAAATCTTAAAAAAAATATGAAATATATTTAAATGTGCACTCTATTCAACCTGGCATTTATACTTAAAGTAAGTTATCCTAAGGAAATATATGAATGTTTATAGGGAATTACCAATAAGTATGTTTATTAAAGCAAGTTTATAATAGGAGAAAACTGAAAACAAACTACAGTGAATGTTCTACAATAAGAGTCCTAGAAATAAAAACGACACAGCCATATAAGCCAATACCATGCAGTAATCTTAAAATAATTTTGAAAAAACATTAATAGTATGAAAATACATTGATAACATGTTAATGGGTATTTTACACACACACACACACACACACACACACACACACACCCCTGGAAGCATATACACCAAACTGTCAACAGTGTTATTTTGGGATTCTGAAATTATACGAGATCATAGGTTATTTATATTTTCTCCTCTTTGCATATCCATATTTTCTGAGTTTTCAACAATGACAATGTAAAGAGGAAAAAAAACTTTTATTTTGTTTTGGTTTAGCAAAATTTTTCTATAAAAGACCAGATAGTGTTTTAGGTTTGGTGGGCCAGGTGTTTCTATTGTGACTATCCACATCTACCACTGTGCAAAAGCAGCCATAGTCAATATACAAACGAATAAGGTGGCAGCATTCCAATAAAGCTTTATTTATGGACACTGAAATTTGAAGTTTATGCATTTTAAGTGTATTATAAAATATTCTTCTTTTGATCTTTTTTCAACCATGTGAAAAATGTTAAAACTATTCTTAACTTGAAGACTATATTAAAATAGACAGCAGGGAGATGCCTGGGTGGCTCAGTTGGTTAAGCTGCTGCCTTCAGCTCAGGTCATGATCCCAGGGTCCTGGGATCGAGTCCCATAGCGGGCTCCTTGTTCAGCAGGGAGTTGGCTTCTCTCTCTGCCTCTGCCTGCTGCTCTGCCTTCTTGTGTTCTCCCTCTCTCTCTCTCTCTGACAAATAAATAAATTAATTAAATATTTTAAAAATTAAAAAAAATAGACAGCAGGTGGAGTTGGGGCCATATTTTGTTCACTTCTGTTAAGAACAAGCTTTTGATTTTTTTTGTTCTGTTTTGTTTTTGTTTTTGTTTTTGTTTTAGATTTTATTTATTTATTTGACAGACATAGATCACAAGCAGGCAGAGAGGGGCGAGGGGGATGCAGGCTCACTGCTGAGCAGAAAGTCCGATGCAGGGCTTGATCCCAGGACCCTGAGATCATGACCTGAGCCGAAAGCAGAGGCTTTAACCCACTGAGCCACCCAGGTGCCCTGCTTTTGGCTTTTATTGCATTGATTTCACTGGATTTCTGCTCTGGTCTTTATTATATATATATATATATATATATATATATATATATACACACTCACACACGTACATATATACACATATACATACACACACACACATATATATACATATGTATATATATATATATTATTTGTTATTATTTATTTTTAAAAATGTTTAAAGGAATAAGATGCCTGAATAGAATATACAGAGGTTGGTAGGCTGTGCTGACAGGTGCTCAAACTATCATGGGTCCAGCTTGGTTCCTCTTTCCAGAATATACTCAGATTCTGGACCAATAAATTTGTTCATGTTTATTTAATCTGTTCACCAAAGCACTTGAACCCCATAGTGATGCAGCCTGCTGCAAACTGGGGCATAAAACTCTCCACAAACTTGATGGAAGGACCCACTCTGTCTCTCTCCAAACCAGATTTTATTCTTCTGGTAGGTTGAGCCATTTCTGGCTCAACCAGAAATGGCTCAACCTACCAGGAATGAGAGCATTCACTCTCATTTTTTCTCAGTTCTGTGCACATTTCTGTGTCCTGGCTCCTCTGTGAAGGGCATGCTCACTGGAGTTGAATGGCTTTTGATCCACATCCCGATTCTCTCTTTCTATTTGTAGTACCTTCCACAAGTTATTTATCTATTTCTCTTCCTAGACTTTCCTCGCCCCTTTATCAGGGCTAAAACGCTCTTGTGGTCAATCACTTGCACAGATAGGATTGTCTGACCAGCAGTGCCCTTAAATGAAACCTCTGGATTCAGGGCAGAGGATGAACCCAATATCCAGGTCTATATGGATCCCTAATCCAGGTCTGACTCAAGTTGAACCAGAAATCTGAGTTTCACTCCAGATATGACTCCCTAAGTATGGATATCTTTGTTTTTAAATAAGGAAGCCAAATAAGGTTAGTTGAAGCCAACCCCAGAAATGTAATCTCTGAACTCGGGATTGATTCTCCTAAAACTGGTGCTGAAGCGTCCAGTCCTGACTACTTTATCACAGTCGCAGGACTTTTCCAGTTCTAACAAGGGTTGATCTCCCCACAAATGTAGGAATGACCTTTGTCCAAGACTGAAAACTTCTGTTCTAATGAAGACCATTACATCGCCTCTCCATTCCGGACCCTAAAAACCTCAATGATCCCTGCTTCTCAGCTCAGTATGGGAGCCTTTTTCTTCAAGTATAATCTGCCCCAACATGGGATTGCTATAGTCCATAGACTTCCTGAGAGGACCTGAGAGCCCCAGGCTCTTTTCTTAGCTCAGAAACCAGCACTCTTGGAATAGCAACTTATGAATAGCAGAAGTAGAACTGAGTCATAAGATGAGGACGGTGGTACCATTCTCTATTTTTTTTTCTTTTTTGTTTTATTCTTCTTTAAAATGTATCTTTTAGAAAGTACAGAATTCAGTTAGGCTTCATATTGTTTTGCTTTCTAAACTAATCATGTAATAGTAAATATCCTCCTGTCTGAAGGGTCTTGGGTTAACTTTTCCACTGAAATGCCCCCAAACAGCTGATAACAAAGATCCATAAAGAGCTCCTCAAACTCAACACACACAAAACAGATAATCACATCAAAAAATGGGCAGAAGACATGAACAGACACTTCTCCAAAGACGACATACAAATTGCCAATAGACACATGAAAAAATGTTCATCATCATTAGCCATGAGGGAGATTCAAATCAAAACCACATTGAGATACCACCTTACACCAGTTAAAATGGCCAAATTCAACAAGACAGGAAACAACTTGTGTTGGAGAGGAGGTGGAGAAAGGGTAACCCTCTTACACTGTTGGTGGGAATGCAAGTTGGTGCAGCCACTTTGGAAAACAGCATGGAGATTTCTTAGGAAATTAAAAAATTGAGTTACCCTATGACCCTGGAATTGCACTACTGGGTATTTTCCCCAAAGATACAGATGTAGTGAAAAAAAGGGCCATCTGTACCCCAATGTTCATAGCAGCAATGGCCACAGTCGCCAAACTGTGGTAAGAACCAAGATGCCCCTCAATGGATGAATGGATAAAGAAGATATGGTCCATACATACAATGGAGTATTATGCCTCCATCAGAAAGGATGAATACCCAACTTTTGTATCAACAGGGACAGGACTGGAAGAGATTATGCTGAGTAAAGTAAGTCAAGCAGCGAGAGTGAATTATCATATGGTTTCACTTACTTGTGGAGCATAAGGAATAACACGGAGGACATTGGGAGATGGAGAGGAGAAGTGAGTTAGGGGAAATCAGAGGGGGAGATGAGCCATGAGAGACTGTGGACTCTGAGAAACAAACTGAGGGTTCTGGAGTGGAAGGGGCTGAGGGGTTGGGTGAGCCTGGTGGTGGGTATTAAGGAGGGCACATATTACATGGAGCAGTGGGTGAGGTGCATAAACAATGAATTTTGGAACATTAAAAAAAATTTATAAAAATGCCCCAAAACAAATAAGCTAAGCAATAAACATTCACCATACTGTGAATGCCTTTTCAAATTTGCAGAGGTACACTGGACTGTCTCTGAACATGCTTTTTTTTTTTTTTAAGATTTTATTTATTTATTTAACACAGAGAGACAGCAAGAGAGGGAACACAAGCAGGGGGAGTGGGAGAAGGAGAAGCAGGCTTCCTGCTGAGCAGGGAACCAATGCGGGGCTCAATCCCAGGACCCTGGGATCATGACCTAAGCTGAAGGCAGAAGCTTAATGGCTGAGCCACCCAGGCGCCCCCAAAATGCTTCATTTTTATAATCAAGTTGCTGCCATTTAAAAAAACATGCTCAAGGGCTTCGCAATAGCTCTATTTCCAAGAGGCCAAAGATTATGCAAAATGAAAAAGTCTTTAGTGTTAAAAAGGAAGTATTTCTTGACAAAGGATGTGCCAGGCCCAATTGAGATAATTTTGTAACTCAGTGAATTGGACAAATAAAAGGCTAAGAATTGCCATTCATGTAAATGAAAGAATAAAATATATATGTATGTATATATTCAGCATCTAGTTTCTTTTTGTAAAAGTTGTCAAATTATTTTTGCAATTTTAGCAAGATTATATCCCAGTTTCCTGTTATTCTTTCATTTCCAGTGCAATGAAATCACAGAGGGAATAATTTTGCATGCTGGAAAATGAGAGAATCAGAGAACGTCTCAGAGGAAGTCATATATAAACTGAACTCTAAAAAATAAAAGAAATCCCTTTATAGAAAGAGGTGTTGTGGTGGGAGAGGGGGCATTCTAGGCCAATGGACATGGCTCAGTGGGTTAAGCCGCTGCCTTCGGCTCAGGTCATGATCTCAGGGTCCTGGGATCGAGTCCCGCATCGGGCTCTCTGCTCGGCAGGGAGCCTGCTTCCTCCTCCTCTCTCTCTGCCTGCCTCTCTGCCTGTTTGTGATCTCTCTCTGTCAAATAAATAAATAAAATCTTAAAAAAAAAAAAAACCACAGGAGGATGAGATTGAATGGGAAATATGGGAAAAACCGTATGGATAGTTTAAGTTGAGGGGTGGCAAGGGAGATTAGACTAGCAAAAAGCGTTGCAAGCTGGATTGAGAAGGGCTTTGGATGCCATGTTCAAGAATTAAGTTTTATGTTATAGGGTGGTCGTCTAATTTATTTAGAAAAGGGAGTCACATGACTAGATTTATATTTGCAAGTAACTCTGGCAGGAAAACAAGTGATGAATATGAGCAAGAGAGTGGAAATAGGGAGATCAGATGGGAAGGTTACTCTCCTTTAATCTGGATGAGGATACCAAGGATTTGTACCAGACAGGGGAATCATGTATGCACTACTATCATCCACATAAGAAAATATCCCAGAGATAGAAGTCTATTAAAATAGAATCACTGAGGGTATCTCAACTCTGATTGCTCATTAAAAACACTTGAGAGAGGGGGTGCCTGGGTGGCTCAGTGGGTTAAGCCGCTGCCTTCAGCTCAGGTCATGATCTCAGGGTCCTGGGATCGAGTCCCGCATCAGGCTCTCTGCTCGGCGGGGAGCCTGCTTCCCTCTCTCTCTCTGCCTGCCTCTCTGTCTACTTGTGATCTCTGTCAAATAAATAAATAAAAATCTTTTAAAAAAAACAAAACACTTGAGAGAGTTTTGGTTTTTTTAATGGCTATTTAGGTCTCACTCCTTTTTAATTAAATTAGAATCATTAGAGTGAGACCTGGTGTTGGAATTTTTAAAAAGTTCTCAAACTAACATGTGACCAGGATTAAAAACCTCCAGCACAATCCATAAATGAAGAGTGTAAGGAAAACAGCTCTGAGTATGGCTGTCGTGTCATTCTGGGGCTTTGATAAAACTAATTAATGTATCTTAGCTGTTGATGATACTTCGAACAGTAAAATGACACCTGAAAAATGACCTGTCAATTTACAAAAGTTACTGTGAGCTGATGCTAATTTAAAAAGAAATATGTATTTTGCAGAAGAATCAAAGAAATTCATAATCCTCTTCTAAAACAGGTCAAGCCACACCTTGGTCTAGATCAGAAAAGAGCAATGCTAATTCATAAGTTTGTATCTATTTTATCTTGTTCAGGCCCTATGAAATGTCTAATATAAGCATGCTAGGATGTTAAATGTGTGCCAGATACCTGATATTTTTGTTGGTTTAATAATAAACATTTATATTACAACGTATAAAGTGGTAAAAGAGACTAAAATTTTTTTTTATCGGAGGTAGGACAGTGAAGTGGTTAAAGACACACATTTGGAAGCCATATAGACCTAGGTCTTGAATCCGGTTTTTTCACTTAGTAATTGTGGGTTTGAACAAGCAGTCTCACCCATTCAAGCTATAACCTCCTTTTCTGTGCAACAGTGATAACAGGAACGACATCATAAGATTGTTTCCAGAGGGGCACCTGGGAGGCTCAACTGGTTAAGCTACTACCTTCGTGTTGGGTCATGATCCTAGGGTCTTGGGATCAAGCCCTGCATCGGGCTCCCTGCTCAGTGGGAAGTCTGCTTCTCCCTCTCTGCTCTGCTTGTGCTCTCTCCCTCTGACAAATAAATAAAGAAAATCCTTTAAAAAACTGTTTCCAGAGTTATACTTTAAAATGCATCTAAAGTCTTTAACATAGTAGCTGACTTCTAAGTATGTGCCTTGGCTCCTGCACTCAAGGAACTAACAGATTAGAGAAGGAATTAAATTAGACCATGAAAAACTGTGACACAAGTCAGAATTATAGGTTATAAACAGTACTTTAATGGTTACATCAGATAGGATCCTAATAGCTTCTGGTAATAAAAACCATCTTTAACTATCTTGAGAAAAAAGCACATCTACTGAAAGGCTATCAGAGATTCAAAGATTCTGCAAGAAGCTAGGGACAGGCTTAGGAAAAAAAAAAAAAAGCAGAAACCCAAGGAACTGCCATGGACCAAGAAGCAAGAAGCCAATGGTTTCTTAACAAGAATAGTCAGAATAGACATTGCTGCTTGAGGATACCAACCAGGCTCATTCTAAACACATGTTTGAGAACACTGTCCCCCTCCAACAAGACTTCCTACAATGGAAAGACCTCCTGCACCAAATGGAGAAAGTGCCAACAGATGAAGGACAATCAGGGAACAAAAACAATGTCCATCTTGAACACTAACAGGCATTGTCCTGCACAATGCCAGTCATTAAGGGCTTTAGATAGAGTGTCTCATTAATCTTTACAACCACTGTATGAGGAAACTATTTTATAGATGAGGAAACCAAGTCTCAGAGAGGTTAATTTGCTTAAGGTCACACAACCAGCAAGTGGCAAAAAAAGAAATTCAAATCCAGAAAGTTCAGTCCTAAACACTAGGTATATAGCTACTAGCTCCTCCAGGAGGAAGGAAAGATTCAACCACATCTGGCTAGATCACATAAGATATTACCATGGAGGACTTTTGAGCTTTAGAAACTATCTATCTGTCCATTCAACCATCCATCCATTCAAATACCCATCCAGGTATTTGGTATTTTATCTATTTTAAAAAATAGGCAGTAAAATTTTTTTACATAGGTCACCAGGGTGGCTCAGTCAGTTAAGCATCTGCCTTCTGCTCAGGTCATGATCTCAGGGTCCTGGGATGCAGCCCCATGTTGGGTTCCCTGCTCAGCTTCTCCTTCTCCCTCTGCTTCTCCCCTTGCTTGTGCTCTTGGGCTATCTTTCTGTCTCTCAGATAAATAAATTAAAACAAACCTAAATAAATTTTTACATAAGCACTAAATATTTGTTAGAAAAAGAATTAGAAAATACCAGTTAAGGAGAAAGTAGAAAATTAAAATTTCCAAATTTTTGCAATCCAAGGATAACCATATGTTGGTGACTAGTATTCTTCATTGAATACATAGGTGCTTTTTTTTTTGTCTTACAAAAATAGACTCACACGCTTTTAGGAACTTGCTTTTTCCACCTAACAATATATAGTGAATATCTTCTCAAGTTAATAAAAATGCCTCTACAACAATAGCTTTTAAATTGTATGGTCTCAGGGCACCTGGGTGGCTCAGTGGGTTAAAACTTCTGCCTTTGGCTCGGGTCATGATCCCAGGGTCCTGGAATCAAGCTCTGCATAGGGCTCTCTGCTCAGCCGGGAGCCAGCTTCCCCACCTCTCTCTCTCTCTGCTTGCCTCTGCCTGCTTGTGACCTCTGTCAAATAAATAAATAAAATCTTTAAAAAAATAAATTGTATGGTCTCAGGATCCTTTTATATGCTTAAATATTGGGGACCTTAAAGATCTTCTGTTTATGTAGGTTTTATCTATTGATATTTACATTAGAAACTAAAACTGAGAAAAATTTTAAGTGATCTTTTAATTTGTTCAAAATAACAATTATCAACCCAATACATGCTAACAAAACATTTTTAATGAAAAGTAAGTTTTCCAAAAAACAAAATAAGAATTATTAAAAGGCATGGCAATGGGGGCACCTGGGTGGCTCAGTCATTGGGTGTCTGCCTTCAGCTCAGGTCATGATCCCAGAATCCTAGGATCGAGCCCCACATTGGACTCCCTGCTTGGTGGGAAGCCTGCTTCTCCCTCTCTCACTTCCCCTCCTTGTATTTCCTCTCTCACTGTCTCTCTCTTTCTCAAATAAATAAATAAAATCTTTTTTAAAAAAAGTATGGCAATGTTTTACATTTTTTGAAATCTCTTTTTTAACAGAAGACAGCTGGGTTCTCATAGCTACTTCTGTATTCAGTGTATTGTGATATGTTGTTTTGTTGAAATATATAAGAAAAATTGGCCTCACACAGATACATAGTTGGAAAGGGGAGGAATATTTTAATAGTGTTTTCATATAATTGTGGATATGCTTTGAAACTGCAGTAGAACTGGGAAAATAGTAAAAGCTTAAAGATCTATTCAATGTGGAATCTAAAAGCATATTAATTAAATTTTGTACTCCGTTAACATTAAATTATTTTGGTCTATTTAACAATGCGAAGAGATCTTTCACCCATACTTTATAGTATCTCCATTTGTCATACAGAAGATATCTGTTCAATGAGTTATACAGATCTTCCAAATGTCAATGTATTTCATAATACATTATTTAAAAAATCACACATTAATATGACCAATTTCCTTGGGACTTTGTCAAACTCACAGTGGCAGATATGTTCTCTACAGAATGTTCTCTTGAAAGCTCTAGTCGTAAAATGGACAACAAAAACTGTTTTCCTTGAAGAGAAAGACTTTCTTGTTCATATTTGAGAAAATGCCTGTCAAATACCTAAGTCTGAATAACCCTGCATATCTATTATATTTTTATAAAGCTTTTAATAGTCAAATAAGTTCATTGTCTGTTCAAATTTTGCTAACACAAACTTGATATGATGAAATTTTCATAAGTAATGTACACATATCTATTAAGAACAAGTAAATTAAATAGATGTAAGTAGTGTTAGGATTTTTTCGTTTGGTGCCTGTGGTTCTTGGTCACTTTGCTTTGAAGAATGAAGAGGTAGGCAGAGTGGTGGGCAGCAAAGCAAGGTCTATTGAGTGATAATGAAGCAAAGTTTGAGTGATAGTACAAAGTGCCCAAAGAGGGAGGGGACCTGAGAGAGTTGCCTGTTACTTATTCTTGTAAATGAATGTGATATTCCACGTAAAAATGGCCGGTTTACCTAGCAACTCAAGTATTTCTCCTCAAGTCAACTATCATACTTTTATACACAGAAGAAAAGGTTTATGTGTGCTTCTCATTTCATTATACAGAATATTTAAAAGACTCTCAGGTTGAGATTTAATATATTTTTACTGCTTCATCAAGGACATCGGGAAAAATGCTTTAAATTCTTTTTTTTCCTCCCTTAACTGCAAGAACGTGGTGGTCAAGAAATGACTTCTAGATCGCTTTGATGATTTGTTGAATTTGATGCCCCCGCTTTTATTTTGTGCTAAGGGGCCAGCAGTTTCACCCACCATTTCTTCTGCAGTAGTTAGTACAAATACCACGTGGTCAAAAACAAAAAAAAAACACACTTAACTCCTTTGTTATTATTGTAAGTATTTTCACCTTACGAATTTCACCTAAATTTTGGGAACACTCAGAGTCTGTGGACCACACTTTGAGAATCAATGTTCTACAACATTTTTAATGGCTGTAGAAACATTACCTTATATGAGTGACCACAGTTTATTTAGCCAGTGTCCTTTATTGAGGATATTTGAGTATTTTTAATTTTTCTCCATTACCAGTAATGACGTAGTTTAAACTTCATTTGCATCCTGAATTAGATCTTTAGGATACAGCCTTAAAAATGGAATAAATGGGCCAAAAAAAAGCATTTAAGAAAAAACGGCTTCTGAATATTGTCTTCCTATAGGTTTACTAATGTACACATGTATTTTATATAACAATGAGTATCCTTTCAGCTTACCAACATGGTGGTTATTTTTTTCTTAGGATTTTATTTGAGAGAGAGAGAGAGATCGTGCACTAGATGGGGGAGAGTCAGAGGGAGAAGCCAATTCCCTGCTGAGCAGGGAGAGGGTTGCAAGGCTCCATCCCAAGACCCCTGGATCAGGACCTGAGCCAAAGGCAGACTCTCCACCCACTGAGCCACCCAGGCGCCCCATGGTGGTTATTTTTAAGTAAAAACAAAAACTGACCAAATTTACAGCAAAAAAAAGGAACCTCATTTTAGTTTGCATTTATTTGCTTATTAGTTAGCTTTTTTCATGTTTATAAAAGTTAGTGAGTTGCAAATTTATGTATTTTGCCCATTTTTCTATTGAAACAGTCTTCTTTGGGATTGGGTCTGTCACGAATGTTGCAGACATTTCTTCCCAATTTTTGTTTACTTTTTAACTTTGTATAGTTTATTTTTGTATATGTTTTAATTTTAATTAAATTATCTATCAGTCTTTTTATATTTTCTGCCTTTGGTGTCATGCTTTAGTTAAAAAGCCTCCTCCAAAAAACAAAAAATAAACAAAAAAGGCTCCTCCATCCCAATCTTATACAAATATTTACCTATTTTTTGGTAGTTAACTCTTCAGTTCATTAAGAATTATTTTGATACGTGTAATTTGAGGTAAAGATTAATCTCGTCCCAATAGTTAACCTTTAATTCCTTCAAGAATGTTAGGTTTATTGTTATTTTCCCTTTTGTTAAAAATACACTATTAAATTGGTTTGTAAACATTTTAAAATTTAAAACAATACAGATCAATCTAAAGTAGTTCTTGATCAACTTTTTCCTATCCTCAGAGTTATTATTAATTTGCTCTTTTCCTTTTCTGGCTTTTTCCTTCACATTTCAAAGCACACAACTGCAAATACACAGTTTGCGGCAACTTGGGTTCCTTCCCCTCATTTAACTCATCCTTATTTTTCCACGATGGTCTACCTTGTTCCTTCTGACACCACCGCATGGTGTTCCATAATGAACATGACCATGTTACATTTTGTTTTCCCTCTACCGATGCAAGACTACAAGGTTTCAATTTTTAATATTCACCACCTCTCCTCAAAGCGTCTGGGGTCTGAGCGTTCCTGTGCGCATGCGCATGTGGCCAAGGGCTACATTCCTAAACATGGAATAGCTTTGAGTATTTTTTTTTTTCCATTTTGTGGGTTCTAAGGAACCACTGCGGGTACGTAGGGCGACAAACGCCCCCAGAACAACACAACCCGGCCTGAACGAGACGCAGACTAGGTTCGCAGCCCCTGACAGTCTTCCTCCTTCCAAAATGGACGCTGAATTTATTTTTTACCTCGCAGATGCAACAGTTCACAGCAACGAAACCAGATGCACAACCATTCAGGCACCGGGGACTACAACTAAGAAATTAGGGGAAGAAAAACCTTCAGCCGTACCGGCCGTGACGCTTGCTTCCGGGAAGCGGACCGGAAGCCACTCCTCGATTCTGCGTCAAACCCGACTTCAGGGGCCGTCGTAAAAGTGTCGCCCCTCGTTTCTTGGACCGGCCACAGGTTTCCGCTCGTCTCCGGCCGGGGGTCTGGAACTGCGGGTGTCAGTTTCCCTCAAGATGGCGGACGAGGAGGCCGGGGGTGCGGAGAGGATGGAAGTCAGTACGGAGTTGCCGCAGACCCCTCAGCTCCTGGCATCTGTAAGTCCTTGTAGGCAAGTTCCTTTTGTCCCCCCCAGTCCCTCCCTACCGCGCTCTGGAGGATGTCGGGCTTCACCCCTTTTGGCGGCTCTGGGGAGGGGGAGTCGTATGGATTGATCTGGAAAGAAGCCGTCGAATAAAAGTTAGTCATTACCCACATTCCTGCCGACTAAGTCTACGGAATATAATGATTTTGTCATTTATTAGTCGTGACGAGTTCAAGCTTGTCTCTATCCTTAAGTAGAAAGAACTGGTGATGTTATTAGATGGCCTGGTGTGGGGGCTAAGGCGGGATTAGAGGAAAAGCCATTTTCGCATAGACGCAGTGCTAGCCCCTCTTAATGACAGGAATCCAGGACGCTGCACCTAATGTTATATAGCTTAGCTGGCTGGGTGGGGCCTGATAATGGCAGGGAATACTGCCACTGTCAACTCGTCAAGATATGGGGTGTAGGAATTATAGTGTCTCATTCCGGTGTCTTGAGAACCCCAAGCCTCACCCCTCAGTGGAGAAACCCGTCATCTGTCGCTTCTTATTAAAGGTGAAGAAAAAACCTCCAGACATTTTTAATCAATGCAGTACTATTAATTAATATAGCAGTCTATACTTTGCCCTTGTATTTTGAAAGAATGGGAAGGCAGAGACAGTGAGCAAATTTGAGTCTATAGTCTGGCCACAGGGAGAAAGCAGATGAGGAGTATAAGAGCTAGGGGGCAATATTGGGGAATGTTCTGGATGTCTCTGGGCATCTAGTGGGGAGATATGCAGGAAATACTCAAATACTGATCCGTGCATGGTATTAAGTCTTATCACTTTGTCTTTATTGCTGCATATAGAAAAGTGTGGGATATACACCTCTTTCTGAAGTATTTTGGTTTGTAGTTTTAATAAATGCATTTTTGGACTTTTTTTTTTTAAGATTTTATTTATTTATTTGACAGACAAAGATTACAAGTGGGCAGAGAGGCAGGCAGAGAGAGAGAGGAAGGGAAGCAGGCTCCGATCGGGCTCGATCCCAGGACCCTGGGATCATGACCTGAGCTGAAGGCAGAGGCTTTAAAACACTGAGCCACCCAGGCACCCCTGGACTGTTTTAATCATTGTTCAGCATTGTTTTATGAGAGAATAAAGTGAGCTCCAGAATTAAGAATCCACCCCAGGGACTGGAGAGACTGGCTGGGAGATAGAAACCAGGTAGGGAGGGAGTTGGAATAAGGGTTTAGCCATAACTAGAGCAATTGCTTGCAACCATCTTCTATCTCATATAGCAGTTAAACCTCGCTTCACTGCCAGTATTGAAGTAGGAAAGCATCTGTTTGAAATGAGAAGGTAGGGAAAATTGAGAAGCACCTGAAACATCTGGTTTTAATGGTAGCTTGTGTGTTCTACATCTTAGAAGCAGTACAGAAATTGTGTGGATAGAAGTGTTACTGTAATTTTGTATTGCCAAAAATGACTAGTGCTTATTTAAAGCTTTCTTATATTAATTCCTTCCAGGTGGTTAAGTAAAACCTCATCAGTCTAGACTCTGCTTATTTTTAATTGGACATAATGGTACAGATATCAAGGTAGAATTAGGTTGCAAACTCTTTACTTCAAGAGATACTAGATTTCTTGGGGCAAGGCTGTAGGTTTTACAAAGTAGTGGATGGATGCCAAGAGAAATAGCCTGAAGGAACTCGCAGTT
Organism: Mustela nivalis; assembly: GCF_964662115.1. Taxonomy (NCBI): domain Eukaryota; kingdom Metazoa; phylum Chordata; class Mammalia; order Carnivora; family Mustelidae; genus Mustela; species Mustela nivalis. Next base: position 83,550,586 of record NC_139025.1, read on the forward strand.
TAGTGACAGAGATAAGACAAATGCTCAAAGAATTTAATACAAGATAAGGTGATACAAGTGGATGAAGACCTGTGACAGGCCTCATGATCACTTTTTTGGCAGATTGCTCTGTCTACTTGAGGATTCCAGATATGTTTTTATGTTCCTTTTCTTTTTAAAGCTACTGTCCTCAATTTTATTCTGACAGTGTAGTGGCATTCTGGCTTCCAGTTCACTACTTCTTTACTGTTAAGTAAAACAAGCTCAGAGATTCTTTAACATTTGAATGATTTGTATTTTAAATCACCATTGGGAAGCAGGGAAAACAAAAATAATAAATATGGGACAGTTACAACATTTTAGAAATCTTAACCAACTCCATTAGAGCCTTACTCTTGGTTGTATTTTCCGTTATCCTTAAATCAAACTTTCTTCTTAAACCCCAGATTATTTCTCTGCAATACTGCTATCAAAAACATGAAGGCTGTCAAATTCCCAATATCACCTCACATGCAATTAAGGTGAAATAATAGGTCTGAATTACTGGACATTTATAAAAGTCATTGCTTAAGAATCATTAGGAGTAGGGGCTCCTGGGTGGCTCAGTGGGTTAAGCCGCTGCCTTCAGCTCGGGTCATGATCTCAGGGTTCTGGGATCGAGTCCCGCATCGGGCTCTCTGCTTGGCAGGGAGCCTGCTTCCTCCTCTCTCTCTCTCTGACTGCCTCTATGCCTGCTTGTGATCTCTCTCTGTCAAATAGATAAAAAAAAAAAAAAAAAAAAAGAATCATTAGGACTTGATTTTGTAGGTCTAGGCTGGGGAATTTTCACAAGCATGCCCTGCTGATTCCGAAGTCCTGGTCTGTGAGCCACACTTTGAGTAATACTTAGCTTAGACATTTGGAAATTCTCAATATCGAGTTGACAGTTGAGATTGTGGGAATGGTGAAGATCTTTGAGGAGAAAATTGTGTGTGTGTGTGTGTGTGTGTGTGTGTGTACACGCACACATGATCAGATACACACAAGTTCAGACACAGAGGGAGAGAGGGAGAAGGACTGGGGACAGGGATGATTGAATTTCAGGAATAGGAGATGGAGGAAGGACCAGAGAAGGACCTAGAAAGGTAGCAGCCAGGCAAGTAGGTGAGAGTAGTATGATGCCATAGGGTCTAGTTTCTAGGAGAGGATGGTTTATTGGGTCGAGAAGGTAAGGACTGAGAAACACTGGGAATTCAGAGAGTATGTGGGGTGGTCTGACAGAACTTTTGCCTTCTGTCTACTTTGACTGGGTTTTCTTTCCTTAGTCAGTCTCAGCACTAAGGTTTTTTCTTTATCCTGTCTATGCCCTCTGCCTATGTGATTTCATCCAGTTCTGTGGCTTTAAATACTGTTAGTATGCATTCCATTCCCAAATTTATATCTCTAGGTCATCTCACTTCTGAACTTAACGATTCACAAATCCAACTACTTGCCTACTTGATATAGCCACTTGGATGTCTGATAAGTGTTTGAAACAGGGGGAGCAATTAGGGAGTTACTGCTATAACCTAAGCCTTAGCTAATGGTGGTTTTTACTAGAGAGACATCACTAGAGATAGAGAAAAGTGGATAGATTTGAGAGAGATTTTGCAGGTATGGTAGAAGCAAAAAGGTTTGCTAATGGATTAGGCATGAGGATAAAAGGGAAGAAGCGAATGACATCGGGATCCTCAGTTTTTGGTTTAATCATTCATGGCCATAGTTGTGTCATATTCTGAGAGAAAGAACCAGGTTTGGAGAGGGGGAAAGAAGGGAGGCTGATCAAGAATTTTCTTATCCCTGTCTCATGACATTTCTGTAATAGCTCTTGAACACAAACAACTCTGTCTCCACTCCACCTCTCTAGTCCTAGCCACCATCTGTTGCCTAGGCAACTGGAGTGGCCTCTTAACTGGTCTCTTCGCTTCCATTTCTGCCCTCTTCCAGTTTATTTTCCACAGATCAACCAGAGTAATCTTTTTAAAACTAATTCAGATCATGTCAGCCTCCTGACTAAATCCTTCAGTGACTTCCCATTTTACTTAGAATAAAATCTAAACTCATTACAAGTCTTTCAAGATCCTGCATGATCTGGCTCCTGCATCTCCCCCCATTTCCTGTTATTTCTTGTCATTTACTGTTAGCCACGTTGGCCTGTTAGTTTCTAAAACAAGCACAAGATCTGTCTTGCTCTAGGGCCTGTGCCTTTGCTTGCTGTTCTTTTTCCCAAGAGTGTTTTTCCTCTGCTTTTTCTTGATGCTTACCCAGTCTAAAAGATGGGTTCTTCTTATCCTTTTGTGTGTACGCACCCTATTTATTTCCTTTATTGTACTTATTACAATCTGTAATTACTGTGTTGTCTTTATTATTTAAATATCTGTCTGTCTCACCAGAATGCAAACTTTATGAAGCCAAGGATCATGTCTGACTTTCCATTGATATATCCCAGTATGTGTTTGAAATAGTAGATATTTATGTACTCTTAATGAATAACTGAGAATCAACATTAGGGATTTATTTTAACAAGATTGGTGGTGATTGGGGGAAGGAGTTGTGGAGGGAGGATGGGAAGAGAAATGAGGAGGCATACTAGGGTAGTAGCTAACATTGGGGTCTAGGCTGAAGGTGGGGTATAGGAAAAGCCAAAATAGGAATTCTGTGGAGAATTGGTGGGATCTGAGTTATTAAAAGTTATGATGTTGACATAAATGGAAGAACTGAACATTATGGTCCGTAAGGGCTTTTGGAGTTTGAGAACATGGAGGCACATCAGATTTTGTGATGATAGAGCTGGTTAGAGGAGCCTCTGTGCATTCCTGGAGCACCCTTTTCATATTCCTGTTGTACACAGCATGTCTCAGGCTGTCCTGAGCATTACCTGTTTGCTGTCTGTCTTTCTAGACAATAAACTCCTTGAGCATGAGCTATTCTTGTTCATAACTGTATCTCCAGTACCTAACACATTGTTTCAGAATTTTTATTGAATGCATGCATGAATGAGTGAATGAGAAGACAATAACCGAGGTGGAGTGGAGGTGAAGGTAATAGGAGTTGAGGAGGTTAAGAGAAAATGAGGCTGAAAGGTTTAAAGTTGAAAAGGGAATTTAAAAAAATTAACATTATCAAGTTAGATTTAAGTACAATAAAATTCTTCCATTTTAAGTGTTTTGGTTGATGAGTTTTGATGAATGTATACGCCTGTGTAACTATTACTAAATTGGAGTATAGAACATTTCCATTACTCCCAAAGGTATATTATCTCCAAATGGGATTTTGGTTTTTTTTTTAAGTTTAATATTAATAATAATCATGCAATAATCATGAAAATCAAGGAAAAATTTGTCTACAATCTCATATGTGTACTGGATCTTTAAAATATAAAAATTTAGGGGCACCTGGGTGGCTCAGTGGGTTAAGCCTCTGCCTTCAGCCCAGGTCATGATCCCAGAGTCCTGGGATCGAGCCCTGAGTCAGGCTCTCTGCTCAGCAGGGAGCCTGTTTCCCTTCCTCTCTCTCTGCCTGCCTCTCTGCCTACTTGTGATCTGTCAAATAAATAAATAAAATCTTAAAAAAAAAAATATATATATATATAAATTTATTTTGATAGTTGACCTTAAAATACTGAGATGGGGCACCTGGTTGGCTTAGTTGATGGAGCATGAGACTCTTGATCTCAGGGTTGTGAGTTTGAGCCTCATGATGGGTGTACAAATTACTTAAAAAAATGAAAATCTTTGAAAAGTGAGTAAAATACTAAGATACAAAAGAAGGAACATGAAGTTATATATTATTTTCAGTAGTGGTGCTATTTCTTAGAAATTGCAATCTATATCATTTTAGGCCAGAGCACAGCTTTCTATACCAAAGGCATACTTATAATGAGAAAACTAGGATGGAAAACCAAGGTCTCTTGAGTCCTGACTGAAGTGCTTTGTCACCAGATCATAGCAGAGCCTAGTGTGTGTGTTGTTTTTTCATCATTATCTCCTTATTTCTGTTGTGGACAGCTAAGGAAAATTCTGATTTTCAGTATCAGACTCTATAGCCTTAATTATGAAGTTGAGGTATAAAATTGCAGATTACAGTGATAGATTCAATCCCACTACCTTTAATAGTCTAGGGAAGAATAGTAATTTAGTGTGGATAAGCTGGTGCTGAAGATGGACTGCTTTTGTTTAATAACAGACATTTTTCTGCAAATAAAGAGGTTTTTGTCTTCAATACTGCATGTGGAGACTGTGGGTAGATATGTGTGTAAATCAGTGGTGCAGGATGAACCAATGCAGTGTCCTGACCATTCTCTCTTCATGTGTGCTGGCCTTGAGGGTTATCTCAGATTTCCCTTGCAATCATTTTACCCATTTCTCTACAGGTGCTAATTGTACACCGTGCTCTGTGAAAGTTTTCTTTAAGCTTTTAACTCATTGCCTCGGGTGACTTAAGGCAAAATATTAAAACTCTGTAGTCCCAGGTGATTTACTGTGAACTCCTTCATGTTCTTTTAAGGTATTCTGAGTTAACATGCCTTCTGTTGAAGAAACAATTGTTATTTGATGAGTTTGGTTTTTTAAAAGCATTTGGTACAGCTTTTTTTTTTTTTTTTTTTTTTTTTTGGTGTTAAGTTGTACCCTGTAATACGCTAAGTGCTTACAGAAATATGCTGTACTAAATAAATGTTACCGAATGACTCTAGGAGAGTTATTGTGTTTCCCTAAGTGCCTACTTGCTATCCGGGAGTGATATAGGACCGGTCCAGGATGGAGTCTGTTGTTAATCACTTGACTATAATAATTCTCCTTCTAATAGTTTACTTAATGCCATTCTTCAGAACAAAGTCTATTTGACCTGTTTGGAGGAGTGGGGCTTAACCACTTAACTGTGTCTTTATGGATTACTTTTAAAAATCCCTTTGAACTTTTGGTATTTATGGGTAAGCTAAAATGACTTGGGAACAGGAAGAAAAACCTGTTGATTTATCCATTTATTTTTATATGCACACATACGCTACCTTGTAGTCTAAGAAAGGATTTTAGTCCATATTCAAATATACTAAACACAGTAGAAATATGAGATGTTGGGGCACCTGGGTGGCTCAGTGGGTAAAGCCGCTGCCTTCAGCTCAGGTCATGATCTCAGGGTCCTGGGATCGAGTCCCGCATCGGGCTCTCTGCGGGGGAGCCTGCTTCCTCCTCTCTCTCTCTCTCTGCCTCTCTGCCTACTTGTGATCTTTCTCTGTCAAATAAATAAATAAAATCTTTAAAAAAAAAAAAAGAAAGAAATATGAGATGTTTATTCCACAGTTTAGGAAAGCAGAATTCATTGTTCCAAAGATTTCAAGGAGAGCTTAGAAAATTGGAGCATGAACCTATGATCAGAGAAGAAAAAGGAAGAGAATGACTTGGGGACAGAATGCTTTCAGAAACTAAATTTTGACAGTATGCTTGTGTATTATCTTAAAAGAGAGGGGCCTTTTTCGTCACATGATTCTATATTTGACCCTAGCTTCTTTTATCAGTGCCGTGAAAGCATAGTATACTTACTTATCGTATTTACGAACAACACAAAGCTGGCAGGGATAAGAAATACGTTATAGGACACATATACAAAATATCTCCTTAGTCTGAACATTGCCTCAGAACTAACAAAGTGAAATTCAATTGGGGTGAAAGTACAGCCTTATACCTCGGATTAGGTATTTGTGTATTGGACCAGGTTTGTCATATGTGATTGTCCTAAGGGTTTTACTTGTCCACAAACTCACTAAGTCATGATATGATATGGCTGCCAAAAAAAAGAATGTGACCTTTTTGAGTGGTTAAGTACCCTGGATAAGGAAGGTAAGAAATAGTCCCACTTCTCTATACAGAGGCACATTGTGCATGTTCCATAAAAGAGTAATCAACATAGAGAGTAGTCTAAATACCGTGGCATTAGGGATAACCGAATGTCATTTCTGGGGATAAACAGATTTCTTTAGTTTCTGTGTTCCAGTGTAGCTCCAGAATAGAGACTGATGGGAGACTTAATAGTTATCTTCATTTATTTGAAAGGTTGTTTGATGAAAGAGCAGAGTATATCATATGGATTATTTCAGGCAGTATAGGATAAAAATTATAGGAGAGTAGATTTTGGTTTAATTATGAGCTGTAAGGATGGACTTTGGCTGAAAGGAAGTGTTCAGATAGGCTTAGGGAACTAATTATCAGATATGTTATAGATAGTGTTCCTCACGGGGTAAGCAGTTGAGCTAGGGGTTTTGCTGTTATTGTTTGCTTGTTTTTATGAAACTTTATGAATCTGTCCAATAGTATTACAAGAAAACTTTGTGTAACCAAAAGATTTCTTGATGGATGGAGATACTCCAATTACACTCATCTAGTACTTGTTAGGAACAATCCTAGAGCCTCTAGATTTTGTTACTACTTTAAAACAGAAGAGCTGGGAAAAGAGTTTCAGGGAATCAGAAGCCTCATGGATGTTAGCAGTTGTCTAAGGATGTGTAAGTTGTGGTTTGAACAAAAGGAACGTTTTAAAAGTACATTTCCTTTTTCAGAATGATGTTCCCAAACAGGGATCCAAGTCCCTAGGTCAGAGTTGAGAACATATCTTAATCTCCATGGGGATGAGAAAAATGTTTGGAATGTTTGGGAATTTAAATGTTGTGAGAACTTGTTTTTACAGAACAATTAAGAAAATCCTCTCTGAACTCTAAATTTGAAAAAAAAAAAAAAATTCCCCCCTCTGGACATTGAAATTAAAGATGCTTAATTTTATTCTTATCTGAAGTGGGTAAAAATACTAAAAACAACCAAATAAATAAATAAGAAAGTCAAATCTATTCCAGTCACCAGTAATTCCTAAACATGTCACCAGTAAAATACATGCTGTGTAGTTTTTCTTATCTGGAAAAAAAGACAAATCTTAGTTGAAAAAGATTTTTCTTAGATGTAGCAGTCATTTAGGAAAAAGTCTTCATGAAAGAGTGAAATTATACTTTATCTCCTTTAAGAATTCTATAGTTTTAGAAGGTTTAATGTCAATCAATATTTGCTTTCTTCTCTCTAGCAAAAAATCTGTAACATTCAGCAAAGACTGAGAACATTTTTTTTTTCTTTTAAGGCTTTATTTATTTATTTATTTAGAAAGAGGGAATGTCGGGGGAGGGGGCAGAAGGAGAGGGAGAGACTCTCAAGCAGACTCCTCACTGAGCATGGAGCCTGATGTGGGGCTTAACTCCACAACTCTGAGATCATGACCTGAACTGAAATCAAGAGTCAGATGCTTAACCAGGTGCCCCAAGAGAACTTTTATTAAGTATTTGTGGTGGTGATACAGGGATTTATTTAAAAGGCAGTATTCCTCACCTCAGGGAATTTATAGCCTGGGTGAAGAGGCTATGTGTATGCAGATGAAAATAACTAATGTAGGTACTGAATAAGTACCTCCTTCAGTAAGTGCTGTATTTGAGTTACAGGGGAGAGAAATTGTTTAGGCTGATCAGTATAGTAGTCAGAGAGGAGTGCCTTGAGTTTGATGGACCTTAAGGAATAGTGGGGATGGAAGGATGGAGAGCTAGTGGTAAGATCACTGAAGAGGGCCTTAAAGGCATCAACACCCAGACATTCTGGCCAAATCAACCAACAGTATGAAGATAACATTTCAAAGTATTATTTCACACGGTGATGCCTGGGTGGCTCAATTTGTTAAGCATCTGCCTTCAGTTTAGGCCATGATCTTGGGGTCCTGGGATTGAGTCCCACATCACGCTCCTTTTTCAGTAGGGAGTCTGCTTCTACCTCTGCCTCCTGCTCCCCCTGCTTGTGTGCACGCTCTCTCTGACAAATTAAATAAATAAAATATTTTTAAAAATAAGAATAAAATATTAGTTCACACCAAGATATGTAATGACAGAGATAGAATTTAAGAATATTTAGTAGTAAACAGGAGTGTTAGGCAGTTGTTAGTGAATACACTTCATTTGGAGGAAGGAAATAAAAGGAAGGCAAAACTATGTTTCTTGTTTTGTTTTATGATTAAAATGAAATTGATTGGTCTTAAAGGTAAATTCAGATGTACTGTGTGCTTATATTTGGTTGAGTACAATGAGCACTGAACTCTAGGAGTTAGGATACCTAACTTCTGTTCCTGACTATATTAATTGGTTATTCGATCTTGGAAAAGACAGTTTATTTCTCTCTGTGACTCAGTTTTTTTCATCTCTAAAATGAGAGACTTGAACTAGAAGATCCCTCAGGTTTCAGTGACTGTCAAATTTTTCATGTTCTTCAAAGTATTCTTCAAAAACTTCAACTGATTTTGTGCCTTCCATAATTAGATATTACAGAAAATTTTTTTGTTTGGTATATAGCGGTAAATAAACAGGCCTTTTTTCATTTAGTACTTTTTGGAGAAAAGAACCTTAGGTGTACAATAGAACATTAGATATTCTTTACTTTATAGTTACAGTTGCTAGATTTGTGGAGGAAACAAGTTGTTGGTCTGTGCATACCCTAGAAAAGTTTGGGAGTTAGAATACTGGAAGATATAATTGTTTTTTTAAAAAAGTTTTAGTAAAATATTTTTACAATTAAAAAATTCCCCCCAAATATGGAAACTGTTACTAAGAATATTATTCATATTAGGTAAGCAAATGTACAGTTTCTGTGAAAATATGCTAAACTCTTATTACCAACTGCTGTTAACATTTTGGTGTATATTGTTCCTGATTTTTTCCCCTCATGTAAAATATTTAGCCAAAATGAGATTTTATATACGCTGCTTTGTAACCTGCTTTACCAAACTGTATACTATTAATGACTTTCTGTATTAGTAAATAATCATCTTCAGTATCAGTTCTTTTTTTCTTTTTATTTTGAACTCATTTTGGACTTACAGAAAACTTGCAACAATAGTATTAACAGTTCTCTTATATCCTTCACACCTGCATTCCCTAATGTTAGCATCTTGCATAACCATAATATAACTATCAGGGACAGAAAATTAGTATTGATAGTAATTAGTATTAGTAATTAGTATTGATAGTAACTAAACTATAGACCTTATTTGAATTATAATAGTTTTCCCACTGACATTAAATATTTTTCTGTTCCAGGATCCTATCTAGGATCTCACATTAAATTTAGTTATTTCTCCTTCGTTGCCTCCAGTCTGTAATAGAGTCTTACTTTCTCCATAATCTTCAAGTTTGTAACAGCATCTTGTTCTTGCCTTATTTTTCACGACCTTGACATTTTTGAAGAATATTGAACAATTATTTTGTAGAATGTTCCTCAGTTTGGATTGATGTTTTCTCATGATTATAATGAGGTTACGTATTTTGGGGAAAAATAACACAAAAGTGGTACCATAGCCTTCTCAGTGTATCATATTAAGGGATTCTTGGTATCATTATTCTTATTACTGGTGATATTTATGTTAATCACTTGGTTAAGTTGGTATCTGCAGAGTTTCTCTACTTTAAAGTTATTACCTTTTCCCCTTATAGTTAATAAATGTCTTTGAGGAGATATTCTGAGACTATTTGACATCACTTTTTTTTTAGGATTTTTTTTTTTTATTTTTAAGTAACCTTGCACTCCACATGGAGCTCCAACTTAACAACCCCAGGATCAGGAATCACATGCTTAATCAATAAAATCTTTTTTTTTTTTTTTTTAAGATTTTGGTTATTTATTTGACAAAGAGCTAGAGAGCAGGCAGAGCGAGAGGGAGAGACAGGCCTTCCGCTGAGCAGGGAGTCTGATTCGGAGCTCTATCCTAGGACCCTGGGATCATGACCCAAGCCAAAGGTGGATGCTTAACCGACTGAGCCACCCAGGCACCCCAATAAATAAAATCTTTAAAAATTTTTTTTCCTCTCTTCTACTTTGCAGTAAACCCCTGGGAACCACTGTGCAGTACTCCATCTTGATATAGTTGTGCCTTTTCCTGAATGTTCTATAAATGGAATCATAAAGTATATAGCTTTTAAATTTTAAAATTACTTTTAGAATATAATTTTAATGTGTACAAATACAAAATTATTTATAAATACCAGTTTTTACTAACTATGAGACACCCATGAAATACCATTAACACCAGAGAGCCAGCCCATTTCACATGAATAATACTAATTTAACTAGAAGGACGTTAAGTGCAACTAAATTGTCCGTGTTGAGTTGATAGTAGAGATCTCACGCACTCAACCTTCTGTTCATTTAAGCTTGCTCTTACTGAGTGCCATTGAAAATTGTTCAGGCTGGTCTGGTTGGATGGTTTAGGGTAATCATACCTCACATTTAAGCCCAAATGGCCAGTGAGTAATCCCCAAATGTCTTTTTTAACAGGGCATTTTTTGAAAGCTGTTTTGTTTGAAGCAAGTAAGAGTGGAATGGTGGTGTTACTGAAACCTGCATGTAGTGTCTATGAAACCCACATTTAATGGGAATCAGGAATTTGGCACAGAGATGAGCTCTGCTCAGTTTACACAGATGATGTCACTATGAACATGTACCCATTTGCTAAGAGGCAGTACGTAGCCTTTTGAGTTAGACTGTTTTTACAATAATAGATTTTGATGTTGCATGTATGTAACTTCTTATTTTTTTAAGAATTTATTTATTTATTTGACAGATCATCAGTAGGGCAGAGAGGCAGGTGGAGGGGGAGGGGAAGCAAACTCCCTGCTGAGCAGAGAGCCTGATGTGGGGCTCTGTCCCAGGACCCCGAGATCATGACCTGAGCTGAAGGCAGTCTTAATCCGCTGAGCTACCCAGGTGCCCCAGTAACTTCTTATTCTTATTGTTGAGCAGTATTCCATGGTTTGGCTGTAATAGTTTGTTTCTAATTCACCAGTTGAAGGACCATTGAGTCATTTCTGTATTTTGGCAGTTTAAAGCTGCTACTGTAACATTCATGTATACTTTCTTGTGTGAACTTAAGTTTTCATTTCTTAGGTAGGTACTTTTTTTAGAATTTGATTGCTGCGTCATACAGTAAGTATATGTTTAACTCTAAAGAAACTACCAAACTCTTTTGTAAGGTGACTATACCATTTTCAGTTTCTACCAGCATTTTCCTTTTCCAGTTTAATGTATCCTGTTGGTACTTGGTATTGTCAGGTTTTTTTTTATAATTCTTTATTCTTTAATTTCTTTTCAGTGTACCAGAATTCATTTTTTATGCACCAGTATTGTCAGTTTTTTAATTTTTTATCTACACCTTAATATAATAGGGTATGGAGGGGTATCTCACTGTCATTTTAATTTGTCATTTTAATTTAATGACTTATGATGGTGAGCATGTTTTCATGTACAAATAAGCCATCTGAAATAGTTTCCTTTATTTATTTTTTAAGTTTTTAAAAATCTTTAAAAGGTTTTTAAGGGGGAATGAGAGAGGGGGAAGCAGGCTCTCTGCTCGCCCAGTGTGGGCTTGATCCCAGGACCCTGTGATCATGACCTAAGCTGAAGGCAGAAGCTTAACCCACTGAGCCACCCAGGCGCCCCTGAAATAGTTTCTTTTAAAGAGCAGAAGGGTTTAGGTTTACCTTTTGGTGAGTCTAATTTATCCATTTTCTTTTATGTTTAGTGCTTTTGGCATTCTAAAAGCTCTTTTGCATTCATTCATTTTGATCTCTCAGTAAATGTTATGGTTCCTTAAAACAATTAAACTAAGAGTGTGAGAAATGCTTTGTCTCTACAGCACCTGACTGGTAATAGAATTGTCTTCACAGACAAGGAGTTGCCCATTCTAAGAGGGAAGGGTAATTCTCATCCATTATAGCTTTTCTTTCTTTTTCCAGTTGTATATGGTATGTGGGCAACCACTTACTTCCAAGGCTATTTTTTTTTATTACCCAGTTTGCTTTTACCCACTTTGCTTTTGTATTGGTGAGGGATAAAATAATATATTGTTAATCACTTTCTCTGAAATTACAGAATTGTGCCAATATTTGTCCCCCAATATCTTCAAGGGGAAATTTATAACAGTCTAATTTTCATTTTCTTTTCTTTCAGTGGTGGGATCAGCAAGTTGATTTTTATACTACTTTCTTGCACTATTTGGCCCAATTGGTGCCAGAAATTTATTCTGCCGAAATGGACCCAGACTTGGAAAAGCAGGAGGAGAGTATACAAATGTCCATATTCACTCCACTGGAGTGGTACTTATTTGGAGAAGATCCAGATATTTGCTTAGAGAAATTGAAGCACAGTGGAGCTTTTCAGCTCTGTGGGAAGGTTTTCAAAAGTGGAGAGACAACATATTCTTGTAGGTAAGAATTAGAAATTTACAGGATTGGTTACAGTTTCTGTTTTGGTATTTTGTACTTATGATGTATTTTATTGCTTACTACTTTTTATAATATACTTAATCATACTTAATTTCCTTTTGTTATGCACTTATAAATTTGTTTCTGCTTGTATAGCTTGTTTTTGATTATATGACTTGGACAATTGTCTCACTTTTTGTTCTCTAAAAGTACTTAAAGTGATGAACTTTTGTGTTGCTTATAATATAGTCCACATACTCTTATTTGAAACCCTGGGGCTGGGTGTATTCCAGAGTTCTGAACACTTTCCCAGCAGTGTCAAGGCAGGATCCTATCATCAAACATAGCATTTCTATAAGAAATCTATGAATATTCACAACAAGTAGTATAAATAAAGTCTGCAGTCTCATGTCATTTCAGGTCAGTTTTTGCTACCAAGTGAGATTTGGTGTCAAGGGACTGTGGGCCTGTAGGAACAGTTGTAATTCAGTTGAGTAGAAAAGGCTAGTAGTAGGGAAACTAGAAGCAGCTTTAGGCTTTTTGTCCTTTCTAAGAGCAGGTGTCTTAAACATCAGGGTAGCACAGAGAACATTTTTACTCCCTACTCCTGCCTGATGTTTTCATCTTTTACATCTTAGCTGTACTCTAGTTTTAGTGGAGTGTTTTTTCCCTCTTTACTAGAGGTAGTTAAGGTTAGGAGTGAATTTTTAGGCTTCATAAATTCAGAGAATTGTTTTTGGCTTCACTATAATTCTAGGTTTGACTGGTTTATTTAGTTAACAGTTGTTGAGTATCGCCCTCGACCCGCAAGGACGACAAGAAGCCCCAGTTCAGATGCATCTTCTCTCTCTTTATTTCCGCAAGTCTACACACTTATATACACTTACATGACCAATCAGCGAGCAGGGTACAGGAGGGAGTGAATCAGGCTGTGCACCTAAACGAACAACTTCGCTAGCAACCAATGCTGTTTACTTCCTCTTTGGGCGTTCCGCTTAGTCTCACGAGGCAATCCTAACCTGGCAACTAGGCAGGTGCCATCTTTTAATGGCAGAGGCCGCCCTGGCCAGGGGCCTGCCTCCGACAGTTGAGCACACAGTATCTTTATCCTTTCTTTTCTCAGGAAAAAGTCAGCTTTTGTATCTTGTGTACTATTTTACTACATACGTAGTAAGGTTTGTTTATCTTCTTATATATATTTTAGCTGAAGCCCAATCAGTCTCAGCTAAAGTGTGATAGATATTTATAGATCTCGCTTCTCTAAAAGTCTCATGGAGGCATTTTAAACAACTGGGGAAATGGTACTAGCATCTAGTGGATAGAGGACAGGGTTGCTCCTGAAGCATCCTGTAGTGCACAGTACAGTCTCCTCTATCCCCAGTAAGTAATTACCCAGTTCGGAATGTCAGTACTGCTGAGGTTGAGAAATTCTGCTCTAAATATGTCAGTAGATCATATATATTTTCAAGAGTATAATTAGGCAATCTTTATTTCCTAATAACCTTTAAAATTATTTTTTAAACTTGCTAGTGACATTTCTTCAACTCTTCAAAATCAGATATTTTAAAAATTTCTTTTGCACTTTTCACCAGTTTACGTTGCTCTTAATGTTTTTCTGGAAATGTTAAATAAGATAGTGACTTCTTAGAGTTACTATTAAGGAAGAGATTAGAGAGATTGAATTTTTTTGTTCATTCTATAAATATTAATCGAATACCTGTTAGGTGCCCAGCACTGTTCTAGGTGCTTAGGACATAACAATATACAAAATGAAGAAACAATCCTGCCATTACGCTGCTTACATTCTAATAAATTTTGTCTTTATCCAAGCCTCATTTACCAGTGAACAGTCAGTGTTTGTAAAAAAATATATGTTTATAAAGGCAGGAGGGTAAGATGATGACAGTTCATGGAAAAAACAGCTAGTCATTTGTCATAAAACTAATTTTGATTTGCAACTTAACAGTCTGAAATCAGGTAAAAGCTCAAAATATTGAGGATGACTTAAGAAGCAAAACCAATTGTAAGTATTCAAATATGGCTAAAATTATTTGGAATTTAGTGTTTGAAACATTTTCATATTCAGCTTGTACACCACACAGGAAACTCATTCACATTGTATTAACACCTTAAACATCATTGGTGTCCTCTAAATTTTGGAATCTAATTTTTAATTTTTTTCAGGGACTGTGCAATTGACCCAACATGTGTACTCTGTATGGACTGCTTCCAGAATAGTGTTCATAAAAATCATCGTTATAAGGTATGAAAATAGATCCATAATATCTCTAGATTAGCAGGAACCTGGTGGCCATCTAGTCTGAATTCCTACCAGTACTTGAAATCCTGCTGTAATAGCTCTGATATGTGAACCTTTAGTTCTGGTTAAATATCATTTGATAGGAGATCTACTACCTCAAGAGGCAGCCCTTTGTATAATTTTTTCGTGAGATATATCATGTTTATACAAGATATTGTATAAAGCATATGAACACTTAGAGAATAACTATGATGCAAACATCTGTATAACCACTACTTAGGTCAAGAATAGGCATTGTCAGCTCTCAGAGGCGTCCTTTTTATCCCTTCTACATCAGTCTTTCTCTCTCCCATTGTGATAACCTTTCTCCAGTGTTGTGTGATAATGGTTTCCTTGATTTCTCTCTTAGTTTATCACCCAAATCACATTGAATAGTTTTATCTATTTTTGAGCTTTGTATAGACAGAGTCATGCTATATCTTTTTCTTGTTGAGTATTATGTCTAATAACTATAGTTTGTCCAGTGACTTTCAAGTATTCAATAATCCATGTTGTCTCTATTCATTGTACCATATATGTGGATTGTTTCTAGTTTGGGACTGTTATGAACAGTTGTGCTGTGAACATTCTTATTTGTGTATTTTGGTACACATATCCAGTAGTTTACCTAAAGTACAGATCTGGAATAGAATTCTGGGTTCTTGGGTATGTGAATCATTAGTTATAATAAATAATGTCACATTGTTTTCCTAAGTGTGTATACTAATTTATAGTCTCTCCAGCACTGTGTGAAAGTTCCCATTGCTGCATATTCTTGGAAGAGTTGGTCTTGTCAGTCATTTTAATTTTAGCCAGTATGGGGGTCTATAATAGTATCACATTGTGGTCTTAATTTTCCTAATTACTAATGAGGTTGAGGGGTTTTTTCCTTACTTGTTACATTTTTAGACAACTTTGTTATTTTGAGCTGAAATGTGTTTCTCACATATTTGTATTGGTTCTATACTTTGTATACTCTGGGCTTAGACAGATGTTGATTTTATTGATGGTTCTCCTTAACATCCTGTTAAATATGCTAAGGTCCTATATAAATGTATATAACATCTTAAAGGTATATATGTGTATTCTATAGAGTTGAAAGCACTATTCATGTTATGAGACTGGCCTCAACATTACTACTTCTATTTCAGGAGGTGATGGGCTATTGATAAAGATTATAAGTATTATTAGAATAAATAGATAGAGGAACCTATGATATAATGTGGTTAAAATGTTTTCCCAAGATTGCAAAGCTAATTGCTGATGAGATTTATAAAGTTAAGCATTTGTTAACTTTATTCCATATTTCCATATTTTCTTATCACCTCCGTTAATTATAGTATTGCTTATGCTGGAAAGCCAAAGAAAGAATGCCGGAAGTAGAGACATGAGAAAGTTGTTAATTTCTTCTCATTTTTATTGTGGGAGACTAATGATCTCCCAGAGATGCTAAAAGTCTTAAGACCAAAGTTTTCCAGTTCCTCAGACTTAAAGACTTCTAAGTTTATGCTTTCTAAACTTTGGGATCTTGGGGGTCAGTACAGTTTGCAAAAGCTTTGAATGAGACATAGGGTTTTCAATTTTTCTTTGGCTAATTAAGCTGAGTTTTAATTTTAAAAAGGACACATGGACAGCAACCAAATATACCTGCCATTTCCTATAATTTTATAAAGGAAAAAGACATTTTAATTCCAGGAAAGTAGGATAATCCCAGAATAAAGACCAGTCCTTTAAGTTGTATCCATGTAGCTCTGTGAAAGAGCTCACTACATTTCTTCCTTTTCTGGTTTTTCTGTAGAATAGTAAAAACTTGGTTGTTAAATTTTGGGAACCTTTTCACCAGGCTATCTTCAAGTTTTTAAAGCTTACCAGTTTACATCATCACCACAAAGCACTCTTTTAAATGGAGCATACCTAGGTTTGCCATCTTGAGGTTTTGCAGAGCTCATCTTACAGAAGAAGGTGCTTACATTGACTTACTCAGGAACCTTTGAGTCATCCGAAGGATGGGGTGTTTTATGCCTAATAAAAGATGATGTCTAAAAGCTTTAAAAAATATTACCCATCGGGGTGCCTGGGTGGCTCAGTGGGTTAAAGCCTCTGCCTTCGGTCAAGATCCCAGGGTCCTGGGATTGAGCCCCACATCAGGCTCTCTGCTCAGCAGAGGGCCTGCTTCCTCCTCTTTCTCTGCCTACTTGTGATCTCTGTCAAATAAATAAATAAAATCTTTTTAAAAAATATTACCCATCAAATGTGAGTATGAAGGGAACAGAACACTTTTTTTTTTTTTTAAAGATTTTATTTATTTATTTGACAGGCAGAGATTACAAGTAGGCAGAGAGGCAGGCAGAGAAAGAGAGGAAGAAGCAGGCTCCCCACTGAGCAGAGAGCCCGATGTGGGGCTCGATCCCAGGACCCTGGGATCATGACCTAAGATGAAGGCAGAGGCTTTAACCCACTGAGCCACCCAGGTGCCCCCGAACACTTTTGATGAGAGAATCAATTGATAGACTCTCTCTGACATACCTGTATATGTGGTGAAATTTCTAAAGAAAAGCAAGTGAATGACTAATAAGCATACTACAGGTGAGTGGTAATTTCTAGGGCAGGTAAGAGAATGGGATTCTGGAGGATTGCACAGGCAGTTTCAGCAGTATTAATATTCTCTTGGGTTGGGTGCTGGGTTCATGGGTGTTCATTTCATTGCTTCACTTTATAACTTACCTGTAACTTACCTTACTGTGTATATCTTTTGTGTAATAAAACACTTCATAGAAGAAAACAGCCATTAAAAAAAAAAAAAGAAAAAGATTGGAAGAAATAAGAAGGGGTATCTGTTGCTCCATAGAACACAAAGAAGAGTAATAATAGGGGACAGACCAAAGATTGGATACTGTGAAGAAGACAGAACCAAGAAAAACTTTTAGTGGCAGGGTAGTCCAAGCAACTTGAGAACAATAAAATAACAAAGTTGAAATTTTGAACTGTTTATTCTGCTGTGTGAATGTGACTGACTCTTCATGATCTCTAGGTTCTCCATAGTTTATCCCTTAACGTACAATGTGACTATAGTTGATAACACTGTACTGTGTAGTTGAAATCTGTTGAAAGAGTACAACTTAAATGCTTGTACACACATTTAAAAAAGTAAATATAAAAAAAGAATATACTGCCGTACTATTTTTTTAAAATAACCTGAAGCTAACCTGTGCATTTTCTCTTCAAATACCCACTGTTAAAGATTATTTTTGAATAGTAGATGTTTCCTTTATTGAAAGCAAGGAAAATGAGTTACAACCAACAATATTATAGGCATGCCTGATTTTATAGCGCTTTACTTAATTGTGTTTTGCAGATACCATGCTTTTTATACTTGAAAGTTTGTGGCAATCCTGTGTCAAGTCTGTTGGTACTATTTTTCCAACAGCATTTGTTCAGTCCATGTCTCTGTGTTACATTTTGGTAATCTTGTGATATTTCAGACTTTTTCATTATTATTACATTTGTTATGGTGATCAGTGACTGACCTTTGCTATAACTATTATAATTGTTTGGGGCTGTCATGAATCGTACCCATCCATATAAGACAGCAAACTTAGTTTATAAAGGTTGTATGTGTTTTGACTGCTCTACTGACTGCCTATTCCCCTCTCTCTCACTCTCCTCAGGCCTCCCTATTCCCTGAGACCCAAATGTATTGAAATTATGCCATTTAATAACCCTGCAGTAGCCTCTAAGGTTCAAGTGAAAGGAAGAGTCACATATCTTTTACTTTTAATCAAAAGCTAGAGATGGTTAAGCTTAGTGGGGAAGGCATGGTGAAAGCTGAGTTGGGCTGAAAGCTAGATCTTTTATGCCAGTTAGCTAAGTTCTTAAAAGAAATTAAAAGTGCTACTGCAGTGAACACATGAATGATTAGAAAGCAAACAGCCTTATTGCTGATAGGAAAAAGACTGAGGGATCTGGATAGAAGGTCAGATCAACCACAACAGTCCCTTAAGCCAGCCTAATCCAGAGCAAGACTGTAATGCTCTTCAATTCTGTAAAGGCTGAGAGAAGTGAAAAAGCTACTGAAGAAAAGTCGGAACCTAGCAGAGGTTGGTTTAGGGGAAAAAGCCATCTCTGTAACATAAATTACGAGGTGAAGAGCTAAGTACTGATGTAGAAGCTGCAAGTTCTCCAGGAGATCTCGGGGAGATCATTAATGAAGGTGGCTCCACTCAACAACAAATCTTCAGTGTAGACAAAACATCTTTGTATTGGAAGAAGATGCCATCTAGGACTTCAATAGCCAGAGAGAAGTCATTGCCTGGCTTCAAAAATTCGAAAGATATGCTGACTTTTTTGTTACGAGCTAATGCAGCTGATGTCTTGAAGTTGAAGCCAGTGCTCATTTACATTTCTGAAAATCCTAGGGCCCTCAAGAATTACACGAAAACTAGTTTGCCTGTGCTCTGTAAATGGAACAGCAAAGCCTGGATGAAAACATTTCGGTTTACAACATGGTTACTGAATATTTTAAGCTCACTGTTGAGACCTACTGCTCAGATAAAAGATTCTTTTCAAGAGGTGCCTGGGTGGCTCAGTTGGTTAAGCGACTGCCTTCGGCTCAGGTCATGATCCTGGAGTCCCGGGATCAAGTCCCTCATCGGGCTCCCTGCTTGGCAGGGAGTCTGCTTCTCCCTCTGACCCTCCCCCTTCTCATACTCTCTCTCTCTCAAATAAATAAAATCTTTTTTTTAAAAAAGATTCTTTTCAAAATATGACTGTTTACTGACAGTGCATCTTGTCACCCAAGAGCTCTGATGGAGATGTAAAATAAGATTAATGTTGTTTTGATGCTAACACAGCATCCATTTTGCATCCCGTGGATCAAAGAGTGATTTCAACTTTCAAATCTTATTTAAGAAACACATATCAGAGGCACCTGGGTGACTCAGTGGGTGAAAGCCTCTGCCTTCAGCTCAGGTCATGATCCCAGGGTCCTGGGATCGAGCCCCACATCGGGCTCCCTGCACGCCTGTCTCTCTGCTTACTTGTGGATTCTGTCTGTCAAATAAACAAATAAGATCTTTTTTTTTTTTTTTTTTTAAGAAACATACCAAAAGAAAAGAAAAGAAAAGAAACATACCATAACACTACAGCTGCTATAGATAAGTGATTCCTCTGATGGGTCTGGGCAAAGTAAATTGAAAAGTTTATAAAGAGGATTCATCATTTTAGATTAAGAACATTCATGATTCATGTGAAGAAGGAGAAAACATGAACAGGAATTTGGAGGAAGTTGATTCCAACCCTCAAGGATGACTTTGAGGGGTTCAGGACTTGATTAGGGGAAAACAACTGCAGATGTGATAGGAATATCAAGAGAACTAAAATGAGAAGTGGAGCCTGGAGATGTGACTGAATTTCTGCAAGCTCATGATAAAACTGTAATGGATGACGAGTTGCTTTTGATGGCTGAGCAGCAAAAGTGGTTTCTTGAGACAGAATCTACTCCTGGTGAAGACTGTTGAAATGACAACAAAAGATTTAGAATATTCCATAAACATAGTTGATAAATGAGTGGCAGGGTTGGAGAGGATTGACTTCAATTTTGAAAGAAGTTCTAGTGTGGGTAAAACGCCATCAGATAACATTGCATGGAACAGAGGAATTGTTCATTGAAGAGTCCATCAATGTGGTATACTTTATTGTTTTCTTATTTTAAGAAATTGTTGCAGCCATGCCTTCTCTAGCAGCCACCACACTGATCAGTCAGCAGCCGTCAACATCAAGGCAAGACCCTCCACCAGCAAAAAGATTACCACTTATTGAAATCTTAGATGATGGCTAGCATTTTTAACAGTAAAATATTTTTAAATTAAGGTACATATACCTTTTTTTTTTTTTAACTATAATGGCACTTAATAATTTAAGTATGTAATAAGCTACAGTATAGTGTAAATGTAACTTTTATAAGTACTGGGAAACCAAAAAAGTCATTTGACTCACTTTATTATGCTATTTGCTGTATTTCAGTGGTATGAAACTGAACCTGTATGATCTCTGAGGTATGCCCATATTCACACAGTCTTCCCCTTTACTCAGAAATAAATGTATCCAAATGAAGTTTATAAAGTAGTGAAAGAAAAAATTTCTCATGGTAGACTTATATGGAAATAGCAAAATATATAAATTATGCATTCAAATTTTGGTATTTCTTTTAAAACATATTGTATATATAATACTTAACCAAAGTTTATTTTAACTATTACTTATTATTGGGGGAATGTAATTAGGATACAGTTGTGTTTTTTTATGGTAAGCAGTGTTGCTATAAACATCTTTTTTTAAAAGATTAATCTATTTTAGAAAGTGCACATGTGAGCAGGGGGACGGGCAGAGGGAGATATGGAGAAACTCAAGCTGACTCCACACTGGGGCTCCTAATTCTCTACCCTAAGATCATGATCTAAGCCAAAATCAAGATTCAGATCCTTAACCAACTAAGCCACCCAGGCACCCTGCTATAAACATCTCTATGTGTGAGTCACTTTTCTGTATGTAGGATTATTTCCTTAGGATAGGTTCTCAGAGGTGGAATTACTGGTTTAAAAAATATGGACATTTCAGGAAATAAAAAGCAAGCCTCAGATTAGGTGAAAGTGTACAATACATGTATGTGATAAAGGACTGGTATCCGAAACATACAAAGTACTCTTAAACAGTAAGAAAATTAACAATCCAGTTTAAAAATGGGCAAAAGATTTGAAACAGACTTCACCAAGGAGATGTATAAATGGCCAGCAAGTACGTGAAAAATGCTTAGCATCATCTGTTTTTAAAGCAAGAATGAAGTACCACTACATACCTATTAGAATGGCCAAAATTCAAAGCTCTAACAACACCATATGCTGATGAAGTTAGGAGCAACAGGAACTCTTACTCATTCCTGAGGGAAATGCAAAATAGTACAGCTACTTTGGAAAACATTTTGGCAGTTTCTTGCAGAAGTAAACATACTGTAACCATATGATCCAGCAGTTGTGTTCCTTAATATTTACCCAAATAAACTGAAAACTGCACAAGAATGTTTATAGCAGCTTTTTTCACATTTTCCAAAACTTGGAAGCAACCAAGATGTCCATCAATAGATGAATAGATAAACCAACTTTGGTACCGTTACAATGGAATTTTCTTCAGTGATAAAAAGAAATGAGCTAGTAAAAGAGCTGACAGGACCTTAAATGATCATATTGCAACGTGAAGGAAGCTACTGTGAAAGCCTACATACTGTGTGGTTCTAGCTGTATCACATTCTGGGAAAGGCAACACGGTGGAGACTAAAAAGTAGACCCTGACAATGGTGGTGAGAGGGATGGAGGAATGAATAGGTGGAGCACAGGGGATATTTAGGGTCGTAAAGCCATTCTGTAAGATACTGTATTGGTATATACATGTCATTATTAATATGTTAGAACCAAAAAAGTGTGCAACACAAAGAAACCCCAGTATAAATTATGGACTTTAGTTAATAATGTATCAAAAAACAATGTATCAACATTGACTTACCAGTTGCAACAAATGTATCACTCCAATACAAGGTGTCAGTAATAGGGGAAACTGATGGGGGTGGGGAAGTTGAGGTATATGGGAACTTGGTATTGTCTGCTTATTTTTTCTTTAAACCTAAAACTGTTCTAAAAAAGTCTGTTAATTTTTAAAAATGAATCTCAAAGTTTCCTAATACATTTTACAAAAGTGCCTCATGAAAGAATTACACCAAATGGGGGCGCCTGGGTGGCTCAGTGGGTTAAAGCCTCTGCCTTCAGCCCAGGTCATGATCCCAGGGTCCTGGGATCGAGCCCCACATCGGGCTCTCTGCTCTGCGGAGAGCCTGCTTCCTCCGCTCTCTCTGCCTGTGTCTCTGCCTACTTGTGATCTCTGCCTGTCAAATTAAAAAAAAAAAAAAAAGAATTACACCAAATGTACTACAATTAGTGGTATAGAATCTCACAGAACCTGCAGAAACCTTTAAATAGAAACCCTTTAAACTAAAACCTTTCAAACTGAACCCAACTTAAAGCAATTTTTCCTCTACTTCATTGAAAAGTATTTTCTTGATTATTCTTAGTTGTTTCTCTTTGCTTATTCTGGAATGGTGAGTATGAAATACCCCTGCGTTGCTACTTTGCCATCTTCCTGGATCATAGGAACAAGGCTGTTTATTTTGGCGTCATCCTTGCTGACAGGGCCAGGGTCATTGATTTGATAAGTAGATTAAATTCCAGAAGCTGTGATCACAATAATGTAGCTTTGATAAAACAGAACCAAAATAGTGGCTGAGTTCACCTAATTAGGGTCTTCTCATACCTTGGAAGCTGATACCAAAGCCAGGCCAGCTTCTAACGTTGGTGTCCTTTTATTGAACACATTGCAGGGTCAGTTAGAATAAATCTGAAGAAGAAAACAAAGCCCATTACCAGTTTTCTTTTTCTTTGTCCCTTTCCCATGTATGTCTCTATCTTCATTTACTAAATTGCAATGATATGTTTATGTGTCCTTCATCCCCATCTGACTATAAACTCTGCAGGACAAGGCCCAGGTCTCATGTACTTTACACCTCCTGTGTCTTTCATAGTACCTGGAATATGGAGGCTTTCAACAAATGTCTCTTGAAGTTTGGGGATCAAAAGGACTAGACCATAGATAGAGCTGATATCTAACATTTAATTATAAAGATAATCATGAGGGTCTATTTTAACATCAGCCTGCTGTAATCTTACATGATGAGATTTATATTCTTTTTTTTTTTTTTAAAGATTTTATTTATTTATTTGTCAGAGAGAGAGGGAGAGAGTGAGCACAGGCAGACAGAATGGCAGGCAGAGACAGAGGGAGAGGCAGGCTCCCTGCCGAGCAAGGAGCCCCATGTGGGACTCGATCCCAGGACGCTGGGATCATGACCTGAGCCGAAGGCAGCTGCTTAACCAACTGAGCCACCCAGGCGTCCCGAGATTTATATTCTTATATTGTCTTTGAAACAACAGCACTAAAAATAATTAATTTATCCAGGCAATATAATGAAACTACTTTTTTAAAAATTTAAACAATACAGGAAAATATAAATAAAAATTATAGTTGCCATTCTGTCTCATTGTACTTTCTTTATTAAACTGAATACAATTTAGTGTATATACATCCTTACAAATCTTTATGTATTTATAAACATGCACGCACATTTATATGTTTAGGAGGGGTGTGTATATGTGGTGTATACAAATGGATCTTAAACTATATATCCTGTCTTGTAATTTGTTTTCAGCCTAACAGTATGTAAAGGGAATAATTCTATGTTGATACGTATAACAACTCTCCTGCCTTATTAATTGTTGCATGTATTCCTTTGTGGGATTGTATCACCATATATTTATTTAACCCTCCCCTTTTTTTAGACAATTATGTTGTTTCCAGCTCTTCACTGACCAGTAATATTGGAATGTACACATATACCTTTGTTTTCATATGAACCAGTGTATATATATCCAAGAATGCCTGATGCTAGATATTTAGAGGTAGATTTTCTGGATTGAAGGGTATATGCATTTAAAATTTTGTTAGAGGGGTGCCTGGGTGGCTCAGTGGGTTAAGCCGCTGCCTTCGGTTCAGGTCATGATCTCAGAGTCTTGGGATCGAGTCCCACATCAGGCTCTCTGCTCAGCGGGGAGCCTGCTTCCTCCTCTCTCTGCCTGCCTCTCTGCCTACTTGTGATCTCTCTCTGTCAAATAAATAAATAAAATCTTTAAAAAAAATGAAATAAAATTTTGTTAGACTTTTGCCAAATATTTTTCTTGAATTACCATGAGCTTACATTCTCAGTAAAAGACTATGAAAATGGGAGCGCCTGTGTGGCTTTGTTGGTTAGGTGTCTGCCTTCACCTCAGGTCATGGTCCTGGGTCCTGAGATTGAGCCCCATGTTGGGCACCCTGCTCAGCAGAGAGTCTGCTACTCCCTCTCTCTCTGCCCCTCACCCCCACTTGTGCTCTCTCTCTCAAATAAAAATCTTTAAAAAAAAAAAAAAAAGAAAATGTTCTTTTTCCACAGCTGTCCCCAATCTTTATTTAATCAGTCTTTTTTTTTAATCAGTCTTTTCTTTTACATTTTGCCATCTGTTAGATTTCAGATTATTGAAGAATGTCATTACTTTAAGTTGCATATCTATTTGTAGTAAAATCAAACATACACTTAACTTTTGATTCAGCAATCCTACTTCTAGGTTACCCAAATGAAATGCAAACATTTGCCCACACAAAGACTTGTGCATGAATATCTTTTCATATTTTAAATGTATATTCAATTTCTTTTGTGTTACTATTTCTTTACTCATTTTTCTATTGTTTTTTAACTTATTGCTATGTTGCATACTTCACAAATATTTTCTTAATAATGTTTGTTTTTTAAAAACTTCTTTTAAGTGAGATTTATTGAGATAAAGTTTATATAAAATAAAATCTACACTTAAGGTGTACAGTTTGAGGTTTTCACAAACATTATATATTTCAGTAACCATCGCCTCGATCAAGATATGTTTGCTCATCTGCCAAATTTCTTTGCATTCAGTTGTCTTGTCTCCATATTCCTGGTTCCTGGTAGTCCCTGAACTGTTTTCTGCCCCTATATTTTTGCCTTTTCAGAATGTCATATAAATGAAATCAAATAGTATGTAGTGTTTCCTGTTTGGCTTTTTTTCTCTTAGCGTATTGCCTTTGAGATCCTCTCATATATCAGCATTTGTTCCTTTTTATTGCTGAATAGTATGCCTTTGTGGGGATCTGCTACAATTTATTATCTTTCATCATTGGTGCACATTTGAGTTGTTTCCAGCTTTTAAATAAAGCTTTCTTAAACATTCATGTACAAGTCTTTGTGTGGGCAAATATTTGCATTTCATTTGGCTAACCTAGAAGTAGGACTGCTGAATCATAAGTGTATGTTTGATTTTATATGATCTGGTTTTTGCCTTTTAACTTGATTTATGCTGTCATTTGTCCTGACATTTTAAATATATATGTTGTTAAGTTTGCCATATTTTTAAAGGCTTCTAAATTTTGTGCCTTGCTTCTATGCCATTCCCTATTCTAAGATGATGCTTTTACTTTTTTAAAAAAGATTTTATTTATTTATTTGACAAAGAGATAGAGCCAGAGGGCACAAGTTGGGGGAATGGCAGAGGGAGAGGGAGAAGCAGTCTCCCCACTGAGCAGGGAGCCCAATGCAGGGCTTGTTTCCAGATCTCTGGGATTGTGACCTGAGCTGAAGGCAGACCCTTAACTGACTGTGCAATCCAGGTGCCCCTAGTCTATCAGTTTTAATGGTATCTTTAATTCCTCTTACTACCTGTATAATAGTTAATAATCTTATGTTACTTTCTCTTCCACTTGTCCCAGTTTTTATTTGTAGCCCTCATGAGTTCAAGCCCTAAGCTGAGATCAAGAGTCACATGTTTAACTGACTGAGCCTTTCAGGCTCCCCACTACATGTTCCTTTACACTTAAAGTGTGCTGATCTCTATTCAAGTAGATTCCTCAGGAGAGGTTCATGTATACAGTATTCCTGATGTTCTGACATGTTCGAAATTGTATTTTTATAGATTGGTTAGAGATAACATCCTTGATTTGCATTTATTTTCCTTGAAGACACAGCTCTGCTACTGTCTTGTTTTATATGTTGTCATTGAGAAGTCTGATAACAATCTAATTTTCTTGCTGTTGTGTTATTTCATCTTTTTGCCAGAAAGCCTTAGGACATTTATCTTTACAGTCTTAGAACTTTAGTAGTATATACTTCACAGCTGATCATCCTAGGTGAGTTTTAGTGACTCATGGGTACTTCCAGTGTGTAGACTCAGGTCTTCTTTTATTTTAGGAAGTTTCTTTGGATTACAGTTTTAAATATCAGCTCTGTTCCATTGTTTAGATTTTCTTCTTTGGTGACTTCAGTCATGCCTATTTTCTGTTGCAACCCCTTTCTCTCTAACCCTGTATTTAATTACCACATTTTCATTTCTCAGTTGCTTTTCCTGCTTTGTTTAATGTTATGTATTAAATTTTCATTTGAATCTGTTGTCTTGGGCACCTTGTAATTTAGAATTCATTTCTGGTAGGATTTTTCTAGTTCTCTTCTGGTTTTGTTTTGTTTTTGTTTTTGTTTTTCCTGAGTTCAGTCAGGTCTCATTTATCCCTTTTTTGTCCACTTCTGTTCTTAGTTTCTTCATTTCTAATTAAAGGTGCTTTAATCTGATTAAGGACTTTCGTATGCCCCAGATGCTTGTTTGAGGCTATGTAATTAAGTTTGGAGCCTTATATTACAATTTCCTTTAGCTTTGTGATTGGATTTTGGCTCTTACTGCAATTTTGGCCTTTCTTTTTTGGTAATAGTTTTGTATGAATGTGGTCTACCTCTAGTCTTTTTTATTTCATGGATAGGGTCCATAATTGGTCTCTTCTGTCAGTTGCCCTCTTCTTTTTTTTAAAGACTTTATTTGACAGAGATCACAAGTAGGCAGATAGGCAGGCAGAGAGAGAGAGAGGAAGGGAAGCAGGCTCTCTGCTGAACAGAGCCCGATGCAGGGCTCGATCCCAGGACCCTGAGATCATGACCCAAGCCAAAGGCAGAGGCTTTAACCCACTGAGCCCACCCAGGTGCCCCCAGTTGCTCTCTTCTGTGTAATTTCTTTTATAGATGATGCTGGTGGTAGAGGTGAGGTGAGGAGAGCATTTGGCCTGTGTTGTTTCTCTCATTTCTGTAGGATCCTTAATTTTTCCCTTTTTATTTCCTTGTTTTATTTACTGCCACACTGTTCAGGGCTTATCACCTTTTTTTTTTTTTTTTTTTAAACATATTTCATTTTCCTCCAAAAGCAACACTTCTCTCAGGTTGCTACTTCTGGTCATGCTCATTTTTAATCTTTCCCCGGGAACTGGCTGGTCTCAGCCTATGTTCCCCAGTATTGGGCGTGGCTTTGTATGCGCTTCATCTAAATCCTCTATACCCTTCTGTTTTCTTTCTTGAAGCCTCTTAAGCTCCTCTCTCATCTGTGGTTGTAGGCTTGAAATGATAGGGAATAGGAACTCTAATGGAACAAGTCATTTGAGGCTGTGGCATGTATTTTTCATCTCTCAATAATGCTGCAGACATGAATCCTGTGTGGTTTTCTTGCTCTCCTTGTTTATGTTTTGGAGGAAGGTTTTGGGGAAGATTCAAAATCAGGCAATAGTCATCATCCTCTATCTGGATTCATGTATGTTGCATCATTTTTGTTGTTGTTGTTTGCAGGAACTCTGAAAGGAAAAGTAAATAGTAACTAATAATAATAATAAAAGTAAATAATTTTAGTTTCAGTGGAACATCAAATAGATGTAAATACTGTAAACATTTCTCAACTATGTAAGTATTATTATAACGATTTTTAGAAGTGTGTTTAAGCAGAAAAATGTCATTACTCAGGCATTCTAGGTGTTGCATAGTGGGTTGGGTTTTTTTGCGTACTTCATAGTCTGTTCTCCACTAGTACACAATTTTAAAAACTATTATTTAAAAATTAGGTGTTTCAAAGCATGTTTGTTTCAAAATTTTGTCAATTTTGAAGGCTCATTTTTGTTGTGATTGAGTGTTCAGATTTTGATTTATTTTGGTTAACTAAAGTGGGCTTTGGTTTTATTTGGTTTCTGTTATATTAATGGCAGTTAAGTTTTAAGTATTGGGGAGCATTTGTTATTTGAGTCATCTTCATCCTCCTTGCTTTGTAATGTGTTTTAAAGTCAAGACAAACTCATTTTTCATTTATCAGATGCATACTTCTACTGGAGGGGGATTTTGTGATTGTGGAGACACAGAAGCATGGAAAACTGGCCCATTTTGTATAAGTCATGAACCTGGAAGAGCAGGTACTACAAAAGAGGTAAGAGTACTATTTTTAAAAATTACTAATTATTTTAAGCTTGATGCAGTTAGGTAGAAAGAAATGTTATATTATGGGTTAAACTCAATTCCATTAAAAATCCTGGTTTTTAATGTTCCAGTATTTAAATGTAAGGAGTTTTATTCTACTCTTTATTTATTTGTCTAAAGAGTGAATTTCTGGGACACCTGGGTGGCTCAGTTGGTTAAGCAGCTGCCTTCGGCTCAGGTCATGATCCCAGCATCCTGGGATCGAGTCCCACATTGGGCTTCTTGCTCAGCAGGTTCTCCGTCTGCCGCTGCCTGCCATTCTGTCTGCCTGTGCTCGCTCTCTCTCCCTCTCTCTCTGATAAATAAAATTAAAAAAAAAAAAGTGAATTTCTTAGTTCTGTTTGTTAAGCAGTCAGTTTGATGGGTAAGAGTAATATATAAAGCTAAAAGAGCAAATGGAACAGTAGAATTGGCATGTAACTTCAATAATTACTTTTCATAGAAAAATTACTTTTATTAAAGAAAAAATAGTCAATAAATTGATTATCTACTATACATCCTAATCAAGAAAAGTGAGTAAGCCCAGATAAAGGCTATTAGGAGAATGAGGAAATAACTATAGACTGCAGATACAGAAGAAATTAAAAGGATTATAAAAGACTCTTTATAAGACTATGTGCAAATACATTTGAAAAATGGGTTATTTTATCAAGCTATATAAAATTTAATCATTTACACAAACATGGAGAAAACTTGAACAATTAATAACCAATGTAGAAACTCAGAATGTTGTCACAAGAAAGTACTTCCTAAGAAGTACTTCCTATGTTCAAATGATTTCACAGAGTGACCCTTTTGAAAAACTGCAAGAAATAGTTTTTTTACTCTTTAAACTGTTCCAGATAATCCTCTAGCAATGAATACCCTGAACCCCCAGATTTTGATCTCTTTAAGTACTGTTACTCACTAAAAGAACCCAGGGCTTGTAAAAATACCTGACCAGGTCTGAGTCAAGGATTAAGTAAGCTTATGAGGATGGGTTTGTGTCCTAAGAATCTAGGACCCAGCATGAAAGGGCTGTCATTGATCAGAGTTGGACAATTAGAGTATCAAAATAATACTAATTACAGTAACTGCTGTAACTGATTGAATCATAATATATGAAAATTCATGAGTTCCTAGTAAAACCAAAGAGAACTTAAATTATTTTGCCATGGCAGTGGTTATTATATCAATTTCTCACACTGAAAACTGGTAATTAAAAGAATGAACTAAGCGCATTTATTCTACCTCTTTTTTAAAAAAAATTTTATTTATTTGTTTTAGAGAGGAAGAGAGTGTGTGAGCAAGAGTTGGGGGAGGGACATAGGGAGAGAGAGAATCTGAAGCACACTACACCCTGAACTTGCTCTAAACTTGGAGCCGTACTCAGGGCTCTATCCCAGGACCCTGAGATCATGACCTGAACCAAAATTGAGAGTTGGACGCTTAACCAACTGAGCCACTCAGGTACCCCTGTTCCGCCATTTCAGTAGTAATTGTATTTCATGGTAAACAAGTATTTCCAGTTTACAAGGTAAAGCTCTTCTTTCTGGCTGAATGCTACCTAGCTAATAGAGAAGGGATAATAGGATTAGAATAATTAACATTTTGTAAACCTTGAAGAAATATTTGATTCAGGCAAGTTCATTAATGGATGCTAAACCCATGAAGACATGAGTTGATAAAGAACAATATTCATATGGTTCTAAATTGTCATCTCATAGATCACTTGCTAGGCATAAAGGAAAAAAGTAAAACTTTAAGTGGTGGTATTATATTGTCATCTCCTGAAACTGGTCATTGGTATTAGCATCATTACTAATAATGGAGTGAGATGGCATAATGAGCCTCCTCACAGGATGTAAAATAAAGTACATAGGTTAACATCTCAGAATCAGCTCACTTTGGTGGCACATGTGCTAAAATTGGAATGATAAAGAGAAGATTAACATGGCCCCTGTGCAAGGATGACACAGAAATTTGTGAAGTATTCCATACTTTTATGATTTCACTCATATGTGGAATTCAAGAAACAAAACAGATGAGCATAAGGGAAAGGGGGGGAAAAAAAGGAGGGAGACAAACCATAAGAGACTCTTAACTATAGAGAATAAACTGAGGGTTGCTGGGAGCAGGGGATGGGCTATATAGGTGATGGGTATTAAGAAGGGCACTTGTGATAAGCACTAGCTATTATGTGTAAGTGATGAATCTCTAAATTCTACTCCTGAAACTAGTATTACACTATATGTTAACCAAAATTTAAATAAAAATTTGAAATAGTGGGAAAAAACAAAAGTTCATAAAAATTTTTTTAAAAATGAGTTAAGGTAACGTACTGTATAAACAGAATAAAAAACAAAACCAGATGATCATCTTAGTAGATGTAGCAAAAGCATTTGACTAAATCCAACATACTTTCATCATAAAAAGACTTAAACTTAAAACAGAAGGGAATTTCCTCAACCCTAATAGAGGCCATTATGAAAAACTCCTAGCTATAAATTTATTAGATACTTTCCCTCTGAGATCAGGAACAAGACAGAGATTCTGCTCTTGTCACATCTATTCAATACTGTATTAGAGGTTCTCGCTAGGGCAATTAGTAATGCAAGAAAAAAAGTGAAGGCATCCAGATCGGAAAGGAAAAAGTAGAACTAGCTCTATTTGCAGATGACATGATTTTATATATGGAAAGTCTTAAGGAATCCACACAAAAAAATGATTAGAACTATAAGTTCAGCAAGAATGTAGGATACAAGATAATTATACAGAAATCACTTGCTTTATACATCAGTAATCAAAAATCTGAAGAAGAAATTGAGAAAAAAATTCCATATTGGAACATTCTATTCCAATATTTCCATATTCCATATTATAGTATCAAAGAGAATACAATATTTAGAAATAAATTAGCAAAAACAGCATAAAATTTATATTCTTTCACTGTTGAAAGAAATTAAAGACGATCTCAATAAATGGAAAAACATCCCACTTTTTTAAAAAAAGTTTTTGTTTTAATTCCAGTTTGTTAACATACAGGGTAATATTAGCTTCAGGTGTACAATATAGTGATTCAACAATTCCATACATCACGGTGCTCATCATGACTAGTATGCTTCTTAATCCCTATGACCTGTTTCATCCATCCCTCTCCACACCTCCCCTCTGGTAACCATCAATTTGTTTTCAGTAGTTAAGAACCTGTTTCTTGGTTGATTATCTCTCTCTTTCTTCTTTCTCCTTTGCTCATTTGTTTCTTAAATTCCACACATGAGTGAAATCATATGGTATTTTGAAGATTTAAAATTGTTAATGTGGCAGTCCATTGGCTATTTTTTCCGTAGCACCACCAAGTGATTAAACTTACTTCTCCATTGACACTGACCAGGTATCCCACAAATTTAACTCAAGTCTGATACTCTCTGCTTGGTGATAACATCAGATTCCAGAGATTAAGGGCATAGTCTCACAAGCTTCCCCCATTTTAGATATCACTTGGAAGTCTAGGTTCTCTTTGCTTTTGCTTCTGACCAATTGGCTATAAATCAGAGATTCTCATAACCCTCTCTTCGGATTCCATTGATTTACTAGAGCAGCTCATATAACTAAGGAAATGAGATTTCCTAGCTTTACTAGATTACCTATGTATTATAAAGGACTGTACTTCAGAAACAGCCAGATGGAAGAGGTGCATAGGGCAAGATATTTGGGGATGGGTTGTGGATTTTGCATGCCATTTGAGTGCACCACTCTCCTTAGATCTCTGTGTGTTCACCAACCTAGAAGTTTCCCAAAATCTTGTCCTTTTGGGTTTTTATGGATGTTTCACTATAGGCACATGATTGATTGAATCATTGGTCATTGGTGGTTGTTTCAACCTTTACCCCCTTTTCCCTCTGCAGAGGTCAGGGGATAGGACTTGAAGTTCCAACCTTCAGATCACACGATCAGTTCGCCTGGCAACGCTTTCTAAAAGTCACTTCATTAACATAATGAAAGACTTTAAAAATTCCTCCCAACACTTTGGAAATTCCAAGGGTTTTAGGAGCTGTATACCAGAGAATGGTGAAGACCAAATATATTTCTTCCTATACATCAGAATATCACAGGCCATATGCTCCAGTTAATCTACAGATTCAATACAATTCCTATCAGAATTCCAACTGGGAAATTTTTTTTCTCTATTTTAGTAATTGATAAGCTTACATTAAAATTTATATAGAATTGTAAAGGACCCAGAATAGCCAAAACAACCTTGAAAAAGAACAATTTGGAGAACTCACACTTCCCTATTTCAAAACCTACTACAAAACAACAGTAATCAAGACAATGTGGTATGACATAATGATAAACAGAGATTATGAGAATAGGTTTGAGAGCCCAGAAATAAACTCACCTGTCTGTGGTTAGCTGTTTTCAACCAGAATATGAAGGGCATTCACTAGGAAAAGAATAGTCTTTTTATCAAATGGTACCAGAACAACTAGATAGCCACATGCAAAAGAATGAGTCTGGATCTCTAGCTCATATCATACATGAAAATTAGCTCAAAATGGATCAGAGATGTAAATGTGAGAACTAAAACTATAAAACTCTTAGAAGAAAACATAGAGGCAAATCTTTATTATCTCATATTTGGCAGTGGATTGATAGACATGACAGCAAAAGTCTGAGTAATAAAAGAAAAAATAGATAATTGGACTTTACCAAAGGACACTCTCAAGAAAATGAAAAGCCTACAGAATGGGAGAATTATGTTTGCAAATCATATTATCTAATAAGGGATTCATATCTAGAACTTACAAAGAGCTCTTTAAACTCCATAATAAAAAGACAACCCAGTTTTTAAAGCCTGCAAATAGTCATTTCTTCATGAATAGTCATTTCTTCAAAGTGTATATATACATAGATATACACGCAGCTAGTAAGCACATGAAAAGATGCTTAGCATTATTACTCATTAAGGAAATGCAAACCAAAATCATGACTTTGTTTTTCATACCCACTAATGGCTATAATCAAAAATGCAAATAATAAGGAGTGTTAGAATGTGACAAAGTTGGAGCCCTCATACGCTTTGGTAGAAATGTAGACTAGTGCAGCCACTTTGGAAAATAGTCTAGCAGTTCTTCAAATGATTAAATGTAGAGTTAACATAACACTCCAGCAACTCTACTTCTAGGTATATCCTCAAAATAATTGAAAACAGTTCAAGCAAATATTTAGACGTAAATATGCGTGGTAACATTATTCATAATAGTATTATTAGAGAATAATATATTACTCATAATAAAAGTAGAAACAACTCAATGTCCATCAACTGATTAATGGATAAACAAATGTGAGTAAATTGGTACAATGCATTATTTGGCTATAAAAGGAAAATAATGAAACATGCTTCAGTTTGGAGAAACCCTGAAAACATTATGCTAAGTGAAAGAAGCCAATTATAAAAGATCACATTCTATGACTACATTTAAATGAAATAAATGGAATAGGCACATTTAAAGGGACAGAAAATGGGGTAGTGGTTCTTTAGGTCTAGGGGCATGGAGTCATTGGGTGGCAGAAGAAGAAATCACTAAGGAGTGTTTTTGTTTTTGTTTTTTTGAGGTGATGAAACTGGTCTAAAACTGATATGGTGATAGTTACAAATATGTGTAAATAAACTAAAACCATTAAGTAGTATATTTTGAGTGAGTTGTATAGTATGTGAGTTATATCTTAAGCTGTTAAAAATATTGAAGTAACTAGAGTTTCTCTTATGAAATATGTATATATATATTTTTAAAGATTTTATTTATTTATTTGTCAGAGAGAGAGCGAGCGAGAGCGAGCACAGGCAGACAGAGTGGAAGGCAGAGTCAGAGGGAGAAGCAGGCTCCCTGCGGAGCAAGGAGCCCGATGTGGGACTCGATCCCAGGACGCTGGGATCATGACCTGAGCTGAAGGCAGCTGCTTAACCAACTGAGCCACCCAGGCGTCCCTGAAATATGTATATTTTTTAATATTGATTTGAGAGAGAGATTGTATGGGTTCATGTCCATTAAGGGATAGAGGGAGAGGGACAGAGAATCTCAAGCAGACTCCCCATGGAGCATGGAGCCTTTCACAGGGCTTCATCTCACGACCCATGATATCATTCATGATTTGAGCTGAAATCATGAGTGGGATGCTTAACTGACTGAGCCATCTGGCCCCACTTACGAAATACTCTTGATAAAAATGTTTAGCCTGAACTTAGTAAAACCTTGAGGTTTAAATTTTAGAAAATACAGGGGAGACATGAACACAATAGAGAAGACCACAAGGAAGATAAGTATAAAATATAGGACATTTTGGGGCACCTGGGTGGCTCAGTGGGTTAAGCCGCTGCCTTCGGCTCAGGTCATGATCTCGGGGTCCTGGGATCGAGCCCCGCATCGGGCTCTCTGCTCGGCGGGGAGCCTGCTTCCCTCTCTCTCTCTCTGCCTGCCTCTCCATCTACTTGTGATCTCTCTCTGTCCAATAAATAAATAAAATCTTTAAAAATATATATATACATATTTCATAAGAGAAACTCTAGTTACTTCAATATTTTTAACAGCTTAAGATATAACTCACATATAACTCACTCAAAATATACTAAAATAAAATCTTTAAAAGATTTTATTTATTTATTGGACAGAGAGAGATCACAAGTAGATGGAGAGGCAGGCAGAGAGAGAGAGAGAGGGAAGCAGGCTCCCCGCCAAGCAGAGAGCCCGATGCCGGGCTCGATCCCAGGACCTGAGCCGAAGGCAGTGGCTTAACCCACTGAGCCACCCAGGCACCCAATAAATAAAATCTTTAAAAAAAAAAAAAATATATATATATATATAGGACATTTCAAGGTAAATAAAATGTATGAGTTTTTATAGGAAATATGGCCTGGTTTCTGTCATGAAGAACAAAAGGCTGGAAGTGGAGATGGTAGATTCATTTAGATGTAATTGACCTAGACATAATAACCAAATGCTGGATATTTTGGGAAGAATTAGGAAAACTGAATATGACCAAGACATTAGAGAATATTTAAAAATTATTAATGTTACTAGATATAATAATGGTATCATAAGTATGTAAGAAAAATTTTTTTTTAGAAATGCATGTTAAGTATCTAGGTTAGAATATGACCGATACCTTAAAATACTGGAAAAAAAAATATATGGAAAAATAACAGTTACTGAATTTAGGTAAAAGTGTCTTTATTATACTGATCTTCCTGTTTTTCCACATTTAAAAAATTTTACTGGTTAAAAATAAAAAGCAGCCAACTTAATACCAAATAAATAACAAAAATATAGAAAATGTCCTTAAGCATAGAAGGGGGAAAAGATAAAGTTTCCAGATTTGTTATGTAAAGCCAACATTATATTGATCTCATATCTGACAATATAGAGAATGTATGGATCAGTTTTATTAATCATTGTTATACTGAAATACTAAATAAAACATTAGTGAGTGAAATCAAGTCTTTTAAAACAATCGTGTACCTTGGGGCGCCTGGGTGGCTCAGTGGTTAAGCCGCTGCCTTCAGCTCAGGTCATGATCCCAGGGTCCTGGGATCGAGCCCCGCATCGGGCTCTCTGCTCAGCAGGGAGCCTGCTTCCTCCTCTCTCTCTCTCTGCCTGCCTCTCTGCCTACTTACGATCTCTGTCTGTCAAATAAATAAATAAAATCTTAAAAAAAAAAAAAAAACAATCGTGTAACACTATCATGCTTACCTTCCTGGAATGAACTCCTCTTGGAATTCACTTGTGAAACCGTTAATCCTGGCACTTTCTGGAAAAGTAGCCTCTTTTTAAAAATCATGATACCTGGAAAACCCAAGAATGTTAACTGAAAAATGGAAACTAGAGTAGAGTTTAGTCAAGTTACTGGTTACAGAACTCATAATAAAAACCATTAGTTTTTCTGTTTAATATATTCAACAAATATTACTTTAATACCCTTACAAGCAATAATATCTTTTAGAAAATGTAATGGAAGGGGTACCTGGTGGTACAGTTGGCTGAGCATCCTAGTCTTGGTTTAGGCCTGGATTGTGATCTCAGGGTCTTAAGATCGAGCCCCATGTTGGGCTCTGTGCTCAGTCAGTGTGAAATGTGCTTCAGATTCTCTTACCCTCTCTCTCTGTCCCCCTGCTTATGTTCTCTCTCTCTCTCTCTCTCTCTCTCTTCCTTTCTAAAGAGATCTTGGGGGGAAAAAAGGAAAATATAATGGAAGAGGGATGCTCGGCTGACTAAGTCAATGGAGCAGATGACTTTTGATTGGGGTTGTGAGTTCAAGCCCCATGTTAGGTACAGAGATTTTTTTTTTTTTTAATGTAATGGAAGAGAAGAGCTCATTCTCTATAGCATGAGAAAAAAATATAATAACTTGGAAAAAATAAATCTGCCAGCTCTGTTTTAAGAAACTTGAAAAGTGTATTCTAATAGGCATGAAAGAAAAAAATAATCAAGAGATACACTTCATTCTTGTATTGGAAGATTCAATACTACAAAAAAAATCAATATTAAAATTTTTTCTAGAGTTAATCCACAAAATCACTATATTCCCAACCAGAATAACAGCCAAATATTCTTTTGGAACTTGACAAAGTTATCAGAAGTTCTTCTGGAAAAATAATCTATGAGAATTATCAGGGAAAGCTGAAATAAAGAATTACGAGTGTGAAGTGTAACAGATTTAAATGTATTAAAGAGCTCTAGTAATCCAAATACGGTGATTCTTGCTACAGGAGTAGACAGCAAAGAATGGAACAAAAAAGAGAATCTAAATCCAAATTGGTAGTAAAGATAGCACTTATGGTTGTTGGTGGTATGTAACGGGCTACCCATTTGAGGGAAAAAAATATTAAGCTTGATTAGATAAATTCCAGTAATATCAATGATTTTTAAAAGCTTTTTTTTTTTTAAAGAAAAGAAATTATGAACTTGTTAGGAAATATGAGTGAATTTTTTTAAATAATCTTGAAGTAGGTTGGGCCTTTCTAACATTTTTTTTTAAACTTCAGAAGCCATAAAAAGGAAAAGATTGATAACAGTGCTTCTGCAAAAATTAACTTCTTTATAGCAAAAACTTTTCATGAGATTAAATGACAGACTGGAAGAAACATTACAGTATGTCATAAAAGATAATTACCTGTCATTAAGAAATCCTTGGTGGGGCGCCTGGGTGGCTCAGTGGGTTAAAGCCGCTGTCTTCGGCTCGGGTCATGGTCTCAGGGTCCTGGGATCGAGTCCTGCGTCGGGCTCTCTGCTTAGCAGGGAGCCTGCTTCCCCTCTCTCTCTGCCTGCCTCTCTGCCTACCTCTGATCTCTGTCTGTCAAATAAATAAATAAAATCTTTAAAAAAAAAAAAGAAATCTTTGGTAATCTGTATATTTGTGCTGTATGACCACTCGTGTGTAGTATACTCTTATTTTACAAAACTCAGAATGGAAAGAATTGTAATTATATTTGGAGAAGTAAAATGTGTTGTCTTCTCTTGAGTAGGAGCATTAGAACACAACAGTATGGGCTCTAGAACAGGTGTCCTCGGTTTGCTTTATAACCCCACTGATAGCTCTGTGATCTTAGCAGAGTTATTCACTGTTTCTTCCTTTCAGTTTATCTCTAAACTGGAGATAATACCATCTGCCCTCACAGGGCTGTGAGGATTAAATGAGATAATACATGCAGAGTGCTTAGCCCTAGAATATGTCTGGCATGTTCTAAGGCCCAGTAAATGTTAGCTGTCATCATTAGTATTAGTATTACAGCTCCTACTACTTTTCCCAATACCTTTCTTATTTGATACTAGTAATGTTTTAGAATTAACTGGTATGTTTTAGAATTAACAGAGATCTTCCACACGAATTATATCAATTTATCCTCATTACTACTTTGTGAGGTAGATATAGTAGCTCCATTTTATAGAAGTAGAAACAGAGACTCAGTAAAGTTAAGTGACTTGTTCAGGTTTGCATTATTTAGTGGCAAAGTTGGACCTAAAATTCAGATCTTTAGATTCTGAGTTCTAGGATGTTTTTTATAATCTTGAGTTTAGGTGTAATTTCAAATTTATGAAAAGCTGCAAAAATCAAAATAGTACAAAGAGTATTCATATGCTTGGGATGCCTCTGTGGCTCAGTCGGTTAAGTGTCTGCCTTCAGCTTATGTCATGATCCTGGGGTCCTGAGATCAGGTCCCACATGGGCTCCCCGCTCAGTGGGGAGTCTAATTCTCCTTCTGCTCCTCCCCTCCTTCTCCCTCTCTCTCTTTGACAAGTAAATAAATAAAATCTTAAAAAACAAAAACAAGAATATTCATATACTTTTTACCCTTTCACCACTGTTAGCCTTTTCCCCCATTTAATTTATTATTCAACATTCATTTTTTAAATTGCTGCTCTCTCTCACTTATTTTACTTATCCTAATCTCAGACGGCCATTCCTTCATTTGACAAATATTTATCAAGTGTCTGTTACTTGATTAAATATTACCAAATGCCCATTACCTAGAATACTGTTTAAACCTTTCAAATTTATTCTCATTTTTGTTTTGTTTAATGAATGCTTTTAATTCTGAATATTTCACTTTCCTCCTCTAATATTTTTGAAAGGGTACTCAAATATTTTGGCACATGGAGAGTAATTTGTGGCTTGGTTTTTATAACCTCTTCATTCCATAACTAGTCATCTGCAAAAACTATCTTTGTGTTTTAAGTACCTAAGGAATCCCTGGGAGTTAATTTGACTCGTTGACTTTACAAAGCTTGCTTAACTTCCATCTGCCTCATGGATTTCCAGTCCCTTTGGTGTTTCCTGAATCATAATGGCCTCAGAACACTGAATTTAGTACTGAACTAAGCTGATCCTGGATTTAGAATTAGATTCAAAAGATGATTGGTCATTCAGGCTTATCCTAAACGTAAATCTGGTTCTGAACTGACTGATTATCTGGAGGTAAGAGAGGGGCACCTGTGGTAGCATATAACTAATTAATTCACTCAACACAAACTGTCCTGTGTACATAGCATTTTGTTGCATCTCTGCTTTGATGAATGTGAAAGCCATACTATACCAGGTGCATGGCATTGTGCCAGTCATAGTGGGGATTTACCAAGTGTAATCCCCTCTGGCTGGTACTATTCAGCCAATCATCCAGGTTTCGGCAATGTCTTTAAAAGCAAGGCCTCTTTCCAGTATATATAAAAGCAGTTTCTCTCTAGTCCTGTAGTACATTTCTGGGTTAATTATTAAGTTCTTTTTTTTTTCTATTTAGATTATAAATATAATATAGCCCTTTTGTTTCACTGGCCTTATTTTATAAGCTTTAGATGCTTTGCTTGAAAGTTTCTTATATACTTAACAGACCTCTTCTAAAGGACTTACCTCTGATACGGTGTGGAAGTGATGAGTGATTCTTTTTTTTTTTTTTTCCCTTAAAGATTTATTTATTTATTTATTTGACCGAGAGAGATCACAAGTAGACAGAGAGGCAGGCAGAGAGAGAGAGAAAGAAGCAGGCTCCCTGCTGAGCAGAGAGCCCAATGTGGGACTCAATCCCTGGACCCTGAGACCATGACCTGAGCCGAAGGCAGTGGCTTAACCCACTGAGCCACCCAGGTGCCCCTGAGTTGATTCTTTTAACTCTTCACCTCAAACTGTTTTTTTGAAGAATTCAAAAGGATATATTGAGCTTTAAAAAAAAAAAAAAAAAATATATATATATATATATATATATATATATATATATATATATACACACACACACACACACACACGAATGAAATAGGAATGTAGTGGACCAGTGTTGGTCTTAGTACTTTGGCACTCTTTGTATCTCTCTCTCTAGTAAATGCTTCGGAACAAAATCTCCAGAGAGAAGGTGATATGTTGAAGAGTAGGTAAAACTTGAAATCATAAAGCACTTAGGAGTGAGAAAGAATAGGTGCAAGAGAGAATTGCATAGGTTAAGGGTTTGGTGAACAAAGAATGAAATGCAGTTCATTAGAATGGTCTGCAACAGGTAGGTTAAAATTTAACATTAAAATCTTATATTGAATTACTACTGGATTTTTTTTTTTTTTTTTGGTCTTCACGAGCTCCTTTGGTTTTTTTCCTGTTTAGTCTGTCTTTTGTTTAAACAGCTCATTGAGACGTAACTTGCATGCCATAATAAAAAGTTCTTACTTGAAGTGTACAATTAGCACTTTTTGGTATATTCACAGAGATGTTCATCCATCACCTCAATTATAGAACATTTTCATTACCCCCCCCAAAAAATACCCTGTGTCCATCAGCAATCACTCTCCATTTCTTTTCTTTTTTTTTAAAGATTTTATTTATTTATTTGAGAGAGACACAGTGAGAGAGAACATGAGCGAGGAGAAGGTCAGAGAGAAAAGCAGACTCCCTTTGGAGCTGGGAGCCGGATGCGGGACTCGATCCCGGGACTCTGGGATCATGACCTGAGCCGAAGGCAGTCGTCCAACCAACTGAGCCACCCAGGCGTCCCTCACTCTCCATTTCTTATAAACTCCCCAGCCTTAGGCAATCACTATTTTACTTTCTGTCCCTATACATGTGTCTACTGTGGACATTTTATAGATCATATAGTATGTGGTCTTTTAAGAATGGCTTTTTTCACCAGCGTAATGTTTTCAGGGTTCATCCATGTTGGACCTTGTACTTTTTGATACAAGTAATATTATGTTTTTATGGCCAAGTAATAGTCTTTGGGCTAAATATTCACATTTTATTTATCCATTCATCAATTGATAGACATTGGGGTTCTTTCCACTTTTTGACTATTATAAATAATGCAGCTATGAATATTTGCATATGTGATTTTGTTTCAGATGTGTTTTCATTTATTTTGGATAGATATGTAGGAGTGAAATTTCTGGGTTGTATAACTATGCTAAATATTTTGAGCATCTGTCAGACTGTTTTCCAGATTGGCTGCATCATTTTATATTTCCATGAGCAATATATAAAGGTTCGAATTTCTCTACATCCTGGTCAGCACTTGTTATTATATGTCTTTTTTATTATAGTAACTGTAGTAGGTGTGAAGAAGTACCTCATTGTTTTGATTTGTATCAAAATCAAAAGCATTTGAACGCATTTTTTTTTAGTTGAATGGTTTCAACAAGCCTTTTGTTAAGGAGGTAGTAGTCTGTAATAAAGAGAACACTGTTTCTTTTGGGAGCCAAAGACTGGGTTTCTGCTATTTATAGGCTCTTTTACCTTGGGGTGGGTGCCTTATACTTAAAATATCACTAATTCTCAGGCACCTGTGTGGCTTAGTCAGTTAAGCTTCTGCCTTCAGCTCAGGTCATGATCCCAGGGTCCTGGGATTGAGCCCGAATAGGGCTCCCTGCTCAGCAGGGAGTCTGCTTCGCCTTCTTCCTCTGTCCTTCCCCTTGCTCATTCTTTCTTTCTCTTTCTCTCATGCTCTCTCTCTCGCAAATAAATTTATAAAATCTTTAAAAAGAAAAAGTCACTAATTCTCTCCCTTTCTTATGGAGTGGGCATGAGGATCAGTTAAAATAATAAGAAAAGTTTTTTGTAAGCTTTAAGGGATAACCAAATGTTCTCTGATAGTACCATAATTAGGCTACTCAGGAAGACAGAGAACATTTTTAAGGGAGAGCATCACTAAAAAGGGAACTCTGTGTTTCTGTCTCCTTTCCATTCTATCTATAGCACCAACTTGGCTACAAGGAATTAAGCTAAACTGTTGTGAATAGCAACCT
Organism: Mustela nivalis; assembly: GCF_964662115.1. Classification (NCBI taxonomy): domain Eukaryota; kingdom Metazoa; phylum Chordata; class Mammalia; order Carnivora; family Mustelidae; genus Mustela; species Mustela nivalis. Next base: position 83,592,897 of record NC_139025.1, read on the forward strand.
CTTTAGCTCAACTTGAATTTGCTCCTGAAGGGTGGTGTAATGAAGTCATTAAAGTAATTAAAAAATTAGTAACCTTTTTCTCATCCATTTATTTGTATACAATGTTGGTAGTTATATCTTTTCTATACTTTCTTACAGAATTTACGTTGTCCATTGAATGAAGAGGTAATTGCCCAAGCCCGGAAAATATTCCCTTCAGTGGTAAAATACATTGTAGAAATGACTATATGGGAAGAGGAAAAAGAACTACCTCCTGAACTCCAGATAAGGTGGGGACAGTTTTCAAAAAGAAGTTTAGCAAAGGTTATTTATATTGCAAAATAAATGTTGGAAAAATGTTTATGTTGGACTGGTTTTAATTTATCAGGATTATGAAAATTTTGTAGAGAATTATCTTTTGAGTATACTTTCAAAGTGTCCATTTATATGAGATGCTCTGAATAGGCATTAAACAGAAGGTAAGCCAAAAGAAGACCCTAAACTGGAGCTTCTGACTTTTAAGAAAGAAGAGTTTGGTTTTTTGTTTTCTTTTGTTTTTGGGGTTTTTTTGTTTTTGTTTTTATTTTTGTTTTTTGTTTTTGTTTTTGTCAGAGAACAGCCAGATATTTTCACATTTTATTAGCTGTGGTACAGCCCTAGAACTGCCTCATTCCCACCCCTCCCCATTCCCCACCACAGGGTCCGGCCTTCCAGGAAGCCCCTGCCTTGGCTGCCTTTGCCCACTGGAACTCCTGCTGCAGTTTGAGTCAGGTCTTCCTCTTTTGCTCTGACTAGCAAGGTCCTGGAGCTGGGACTCCTATCACTGAATTTCAGCTGCGATATAGTCCAGCCTCTCCCCCCACTGTGGCCTGAGCCTCTCCCAGCTCCTGTTTGACCGGCACAAGACCCAGAAATTTAAAGACCATGTTGGACCTATCTAGCCAAGCCAGCTCCTCTTTCACGATACTACTTTCTGCGCCTCAAGCTTCTGCTACCCTGACATGGATTTAGTCAAGTCCTTCTGTAGCTGCTGATATTTCACTCCTTTTCCCTGTAGCATAGCTTCTTCTGGATTAGCTCAGCCATGGTGGGGATAAAGATCTTTCTTTCATTATTTGGGCTGGAGGTCTTGTTCTGAATGATTTGTAAGGACCTAGTAGCTACCCATCCCAGTAGAGAAGTAAATTGCCCTATTTGATCCTGTTCTGGACCAGCCTCCAGATTCCCCGAGAGATTTGTGATGGGAATAAGGAGATAGCCATTTTCCAAGTGCTGTGATATCTATGACTATTTCCTTACTAGTTGTGGAGATTTAACATTTTAAAACTAAAACCCAATGATTTCTAACAGCCACAAATCTTTCTGTGACCGTATTTGCTCTTAACTTATAAACGTACAAGAGAATTCCAGATCTGATATGATGATATACTTTGGGCCTTGTGGGAATTATTCTGTCTCTGTAATACTAGGAATTTCACAAAATTGCATCACAAATTTAAATACTGTTATTCTTTGAGTTTACGGGTTTTTTTGTTTTAGGAGGAGAGAGCATTAAAAATTTTAGTTAATAAAGACATGAAATGTATTATTTTGACTCTTGATGGACAATAAACTGGTTGGGAAAATAAAGGTCATCAGAGATTGCATCTACAAATGCTTTAATTTCAGATATGTGATAATGTCAGTTGAACTCTTTAAGAAACTTTGTTTTGGTAAACATGATACTAGCAATCTGCCTGCCTGAAAAGGGAGAGTTGCTTGAGTTTGAGTGTATATATAGCAGCATCAGACTTCAGATTCATAGATCTGAATATGGCCTTCTAACTGCTTAAGGCATTGTGACCATAGAAAAGTATTTTTGGTTTTTGGTGTTTTGTTTTGTTTTAAAGACTTTATTTATTTATTTGACAAAGAGAGAGAGATCACAAGTAGGCAGAGAGTAGGCGGAGAGAAAGGGGAAAGTAGACACCCCACCCAGCAGAGAGCCCGATGCGGGGATTGATCCCAGAACCCTGAGATTACCACCTGAGCCGAAGGCAGAGGCTTAACCCACTGAGCCACCCAGGTGCCCCTGTGTTTTGTTTTTGATTTTTTTTTAATAAGCTCTGCCCTCAGTGTGGGGCGTGAACTCTTGACCCCTAGATCAATAGCCAGATGCTCTACCAACTGAGCCAGCCAGGCACCCCTGTTCCTGAGCTTTAAGAGGCCTGAAAAAAAATCTGCTTCTTAGAGTTATGAGCTGGATTGAGTATATTATAAAAGCATATTGTAAACTGTTTAAAACTGATAATAACATCTGACATTTGTGTAGTCCATGACAACTGTTTTCACATTTCTTATGAGATCCCCATACCACTCTTTAATGTAGATATTATGCTCTTTCTAAAGATGGAAGAGGCACAGTCATCTCAGCAAGATTAAAAACTTAAATAGCCGAAGATCCTTCAGTCACATGATAGTACTAGCACTTTCAGTGTATACACCTTTTTTTGTTAAACTTAAGTGTTCTTTAAAACCAATATCACTTTAAGTAAGTAGAAAGTAAAAGCAAAAATAAACTTAAAAACTAAGTGTTAATAAAATCTTACCATTTATCATTGCCTACCTGAAGGTCCTGAGCCCAGGGCTGTCTCCCTTTGTGCAGTAAGAGATTAGCAAGAGTTAAGAGCAGTGTTAAAAACATTGCCAGGGACTCCTAGGTGGCTTAGTTGGTTAAGCATCTGCCTTCAGTTCAGGTTATGATCCCAGGATTTCTCTGTCTGCCATTCTCCCTGCTTTTGCTCTCTCTCTCCCTCTTTCTGACAAATAAACAAATAAAATTTTTACAAAAAAACACATATTGCCACTAAAGTAATAATTTACATTGAGAAAGCTCCGATTACAGAGCTTTCTGATTACAGAGCATTGATTACATTAATAAAAAGATGAAATGGTAATACTTTTATCAGGGTTTTTAAAGTTTCATGACACTGTAACACTTAAAATAACTTTATTTATCAGTGTTGCTGTGGTACTTTCTAATACACAAAAAACTACATGGTGGTGCTTTGGTACAGATATTACATATTATTTTAGTCTATTTTTCACATTTTTCTTTATTTGTTTTAGTATCTGAGTATCCATCTTTTTTTTTTTTTTTAACAGGGAGAAAAATGAGAGATACTACTGTGTCCTTTTCAATGATGAACACCATTCATATGACCATGTCATATACAGTCTACAAAGAGCTCTCGACTGTGAACTCGCAGAGGCCCAGCTGCACACCACTGCCATAGACAAAGAGGTTTGTGGGCTTCGTTTGAATTCTTGTGCTCCCTTACATCAGCTTCCTGGTAGTCAGGTGTTGACTGAGCCCTTGCCAAGTGCTCTTTAGTAATACAATGTGTTAGGAACAATCATACTCTTCTTTTATTCCTTATATCCTAGGTTAATTGGTAAAGCTTGATTTTTCTGTATATCGTAATTGTAGATAAACTATTAGCTTTCTTCTTTTATTCTAAATAATTAGAAAGTTACTATTTGGTGAAAAGTAGTTAAGAATGTCAGCTTCAGTCAGTTTATATAATTATTTATTAAAATAGTATTCTGTAATTACTGAGTGTATGAATAAATGCATCAATTTTGACATTTTTAACATTAATTTGTTATAGCTGCTTTTAGTATAATACTGGTTCTGTGGTTTAGCTTTTGAAAAAATATCTTTCCAGGGGCACCTGGGTGGCTCAGTGGGTTAAGCCTCTGCCTTTGGCTCAGGTCATGATCCCAGAGTCCTGGGATCGAGCCCCGCATCGGGCTCTCTGCTCAGTGGGGAGCCTGCTTCTTCCTCTCTCTCTGCCTGCCTCTCTGCCTATTTGTGATCTCTGTCTGTCAAATAAATAAATAAAATCTTAAAAAAAAAAATCTGTCCAAAGCAAACTGTGCTCCTCATGTATATAGAGACAATATTAACTTAATCCTTGTCCTTGAGAGGAGTGTAATATAGTGGAAGAAGCAGCATGGCATTAGTAATCAGTGTAGTGATCCTAGGGCTTGAGGAATCAATATCCTGGTCATACCTGTCATCCACTGGTGGATGCCAAGTGTATTGTGGAACACATGTTGTGGAACTTGTAAATTTCATTCATAGCAAGTATTTACTTACTTATTTTTTTTTTAAAGATTTTATTTATTTGACAGAGAGAGAGAGGGTGAGAGAGCACAAGCAAGGAGAACGGCAGTCAGAGGGACAGAGAGAAGCAGTTTCACCCGAGCAGGGAACCTGACACGGGGCTCAATCCCAGGACCCTGGGATCATGACCTGAGCTGAAGGCAGATGCTTACCCGACTGAAAGACCCAGACACTTGCATGAAAAGTATTTAAAACATGTACCAGGAGTTTAGTAAAAACATAAATTATTATTATTGAATAGAAATAGAATACACTATAGCAAATGAAGGACTGACATTCTTACCAAGCAGGAAATCCAGCATCCTCAAGTATATTCTCTACTAGCAGTATCAAAAGTTCTGAAGCTTCATAAAGGTGTTAAACGTTTATTTTTATCTTCCAGGTATTGCCCATCTTAGGACTTTTAGGCAGTTGACGAATGATTAAAAGCTCAGTAGGCCTTTGGACTACATATTACTTATTGATTGGGATTGTCAGTCTACTACTTAATTCTCATGTCTGTTTATAATTAGGGTCGTCGAGCTGTCAAAGCAGGTGCTTTTGCTGCTTGCCAGGAAGCAAAGGAAGATATAAAGGTAATTTTCTAAATTCGGGTTGAAAGAGAATTATAAGAGGAATTCACATTACAAGAGCCGAAGTAGAACAATTACATTGTTGAAGTGGTTTGGCATCCTATGTAAAGGTAGGATTGGGCCATTTAGACCCAGAGATTTGAAGCTGTAAGTGTTACATAAGATTTTTTGAAGAATAGATTACCTAGTTAAAACAAATTTTAAAACTGGTGTTTTGTTTTTATTATTCCTTTCACTTATAGAGCCATTCAGAAAATGTCTCTCAACATCCACTTCATGTAGAAGTATTACACTCTGAGGTTATGGCTCATCAGAAATTTGCTTTGCGTCTTGGCTCCTGGATGAACAAAATTATGAGCTATTCAAGTAAGCATATTGCCTGTTTTTCTTATTTCTCATAAAATACTGGTTTTTGAAATAGCCACGAATTTGAAAATGTCATTGAGTATAAAACAAATTTCTTTTTCATTTTTGGTTTATATATTTTGATTAATTTTCAGAATTGCATCTCAAATGCTCCAAATAATATTTTATTGGCTTTTGATTCTTTGATATTGACAGAATTATTCTTGATATCAAACTGGGAAGATTGTTAGTTTTTTCACATGTTATTGTAGCAAACATACTTTTGGGAGGAATATTGTGAGAATAAAAATTATCTGAGTTCTTTTGTTTGTAGGTGACTTTAGACAGATCTTTTGCCAAGCATGCCTTAGAGAAGAACCTGGCTCTGAGAATCCCTGTCTTATAAGCAGGTTAATGCTTTGGGATGCAAAGCTTTATAAAGGTAGGTAGATCTTTGGTATGATGCTTGCCATGAAGCTTGACCTTAAATTGGAGCTATAATCTTTTTTGCTTATTAAAACAGTGATCTTGATTGATGAGCTACTGTATTTTAAGAAAAAGCTAACCAATCAATATGTATTCTTCTGTGTTAAAACCCAGGGCTACTATCTTTTAATTATAGTGTCTTTTTGTTTAGTCAGGACCAGTAAAAAGAGTATGTATATATTCATGTAGTAATGACATTATTAAAGGTATGTTAATTTTTATTTTAAAAATCCAAATGCAGGGGCGCCTGGGTGGCTCAGTGGGTTAAAGCCTCTGCCTTCAGCTCAGGTCATGGTCTCAGGGTCCTGGGGTTGAGCCCTGCATCGGGCTCTCTGCTCAGCGGGGAGCCTGCTTTCTCCTCTCTCTCTCTCGCTCTCTCTCTGCCTGCCTCTCTGACTACTTGTAATCTCTATCAAATAAATAAATAAAATCTTAAAAAAAAAAATCCAAATGCAGAAGCGTCTGGGTGGCTTAGTCATTAAACATTTGCTTTTAGCTCAGGTTGTAATCCCAGAGTCCTGGGATCGAGCCCCACATTGGGCTCCCTGCTCAGCGAGGATGTTTCTCCCTCTCCCTCTGCCTCCTGCTCTGCCTACTTGTACTCTGTATCTCTGTGTCAAATAAATAAAAAAATTTTAAAAACTTTAAAAATCCCAATGCAATGTGCTATGGTGAATGCTGTGAAGTGTGTAAACCTGGCAATGCACAGACCCGTACCCCTGGGGCTAATAATATATGTTTATAAAAAATTTATTTAAAAAAATCCAAATGCAGAACAAAAAGCGAAAGATGAGAAAAAAGCTAAAGTGAATGGAAAAGGGAAGACACAGAGTAAGCGTAATTTTGAGTAAAATAGAGTAAAAAGGAGTGGAGAAAGTTTGGACAAGGTAAAGTGAAGTAAAGCAAAGTAGAGGGGCAGAAACAGGGAAAAGGCATATATGTATTTTAAATTCTTGCTATTATTAATGGATTAAATGCTACTCATATTTGGGTCCTTGAGGTCTATTAATATGTGAAATATTTTTATAATATTCTAACACTTCTAATAGCTGGAATTTTTTTATTTGCCTTTGTGTTATTCTTCCACTTCCCCCCAAAATGATCTGTAGGTGCCCGTAAGATTCTTCACGAATTGATCTTCAGTAGTTTTTTTATGGAGATGGAGTACAAAAAATTCTTTGCTATGGAATTTGTGAAGGTAATTACTCTTTATAAATAGGTATCAATAATAGAAAAATAAAACCATTTTGGAAATGAAGCTGTAGAAACAAAGACAATTATGAATCAAGAATTTAACTTTGTGGTTTATTTTTTTGTCAAAAGTCCATTTATTTTTCACATTTGGGAGTATGGAAGCAGTAGTCTCAGAGTGGAGATAGGTGGAAAATGACCTATTATTTGCCTGGACAGAGCAATAGGAAGTTATCACATTCACATGTGCATTTATTCTTCCTAATCATTTGTCTGTTTTATAACAAATAAAATAATAATGAGTAGAAGTGACTAGTTGAAAGGTATAGCAAGGAAAGGAACAGGTATGCATGCTAAAGGAAGGCAGAAATTAGATGAGCAAGAATTATACTTAATGGAGGCTAAAACATAGAGAAAACATACAGCCTTTTAATATGGTTTTATTGATCTGTTGTCTATCTCTTATATTTTTATATATATGTATTTTGCAAGGGGCGGGATCTATCTCTCAAGTTAGATTGCAAGGACTTTTTGAATCTTTCACTTTGCCTTGTACAGAGGTATCCAAGGCGTGCCTGGCTAGTTCGGTCAGTAGACCATGTGACTCTTGATATCAGGGATGTGAGTTCAAGCCCCACATTGGGTGTGGAGACTATTTAAAAAAAAAAAAAAATTTATGTGTGTGTGTGGGTGTGTGTATTTATATTTATATTTATTTATATTTATATATATAAAAAATAAAAGAAGTTAAAAAGGTATCCAATAAGTAATTGTTGGTTTCCTCTGATTTTGAGTTACAGACAATTCTATAAAATTAAAACTGGTCAGAGGTAGGATCCAGGATGGAATTGAAAGCAGAGAATGAAATAATGGTACTATGGAACAAGATACCTGCACTCTCTGGATTTTACAAGTAGAGTGTTAAAAGTAACACATTTAGTTTCTTGAAAGATAGTAACAGCTCAAGCTATTTAACTCTATTTTTCTAAAATTCTTAGAATATTGGACCATATCTGTGATCTGAAATGAGTATTTTTTTCTTCTACAAAAGTTCTTCTCCTTACTTAAATTGGATTTTTTTTTTAATATCATGATTACTTCTTTGTAGGAATTCTAGTGGATAAAATTAAATATGTAGGTCAAGGATCTAACACTGTGCTTGATACATGACTGGATGTATTATTATTTTTGTTTCCCACTATATCAGGTTGATTTTCAGCTTGTATAGTTAAGCTGAACCAGTATATTTAACCAGCTGCACCAGTATAGTTAAGAAGTTATTTGCAGGGGAGCCTGGGTGGCTCAGTGGGTTAAGCCGCTGCCTTCGGCTCAGGTCATGATCTCAGGGTCCTGGGATCGAGTCCCACATCGGGCTCTCTGCTCAGCGGGGAGCCTGCTTCCTCCTCTCTCTCTGCCTGCCTCTCTGCCTACTTGTGATCTCTGTCTGTCAAATAAATAAATGAAATCTTTAAAAAAAAAAAAAAAAGAAGAAGTTATTTTCAGCCAGCATCCATTCTGTCTAAGGTTGGATTGAATCCAATTGGTTGGTTTTCTGGGTCCTATCAGTTTTTAGGTACTTCGAATATTGCCTCTGCCCTATACCACTGCAATAGTATCTGCTAAAGATTGTCCCAGGTTCTGTTTAGAGAAAGGATATATGGCACTACCACAGTCTGCTATGACTCTTAGATGTGTGTGTGGTTTTTTTGGTCTTTTTATAGTTTTCACATACAACTCTGCTAGATTGGGTAGCCGAGTTCATATTTGGTCTTTTGTTTGTTATTCTCTAATATATTTTTGTTCACCATACTGTCTTCTCTTTAGGAATAGGAATTATAGGGGCACCTTGCAGGCTCAGTCAGTGGACCAGGCAACTCTTGATCTTGGGGCTGTAAGTTGAAGCCCCATGTTGTGTGTAGAGATTACTTAAAAAATACATATTTAAAAAAGAAAGAAATAGGAATTACATTACTTTCCATCATATGTGTAGAAACAAATCTGCAGCACCTATTAAAATTGGGATTCTGAAAGTTTTCAACAATTTATCATTGATTCTCCACTTACTATTCTGTCTTTCAGTATTATAAACAGCTGCAGAAAGAGTATATCAGTGATGATCATGACAGAAGTATCTCGGTAACTGCACTCTCAGTTCAGATGTTTACTGTTCCTACTCTGGTATGTATTGATCATTTCTTTGCAACCTTTCCAAGTAAAACCTGTTTTGCTTTTTAAGAATTTGCCTAGTAGTGAATCAAATTAAAATAATGTCGGAGGAGTATATTGGGCTAATTTCATTTGGAAAATTGAATACTTCAGTAGTATTTGCATGTGAACTATACGTTAATGGGTACCAAGGACAAGATAGCTTTGGAGTGGGAGTGCTGGCATGACTGTTGTCCAGTGGTCCTGATCTCTGCTGGTGAAGTCCAGAACTGGTTTCTCAAATTCTACACTAATGAGAGCTGTGTCTTTTCAATATCCATATTACTTTTTTTTGCTGTTCTTTTATTCTGTAGTTATTGTTTGGAGGCAGGGGTATAGATTAAGATAAAACAAAGCAGAAGGAGAGAGTAGTACTCTGAAGCATTTGCATGAAATAGTACTGATAAGGTACTGTATAGGCCTGGGAAGAGAGTGGAGAATTCTGCTTTTTTTAAAAATACTACTACTTTTCAAGTTTCTTCTCGATAGTTTGGTTAACTATTCTTACTTTCCCATGTCAAAGGTGAGAGAAAAGGGTGGAGAAGAGACAGTGGATTAGGAGTGAAAGAGAGGGACGCCTGGGTGGCTCAGTTGGTTAAGCAGCTGCCTTCGGCTCAGGTCATGATCCAAGTGTCCTGGGATCGAGTCCCACATCGGGCTCCTTGCTCTGCAGGGAACCTGCTTCTCCCTCTGACTCTGCCTTCCACTCTGTCTGCCTGTGCTCGCTCTCGCTCGCTCTCTCTCTTACAAATAAATAAATAAAATCTTTTAAAAAAAAAAAAGGAGTGAAAGAGAGATAGTAATAGATAGTAATAGAATAGAATAGATAGTAATATGATAGAAGTCATGAAGTATATCTATGTTCTATTTTGCTCATCATGTGATTACCGATGGTGCACATTTATGTAGATAACCTGTGTGATGGGCTGTGTGATGAGTATCCAGACAGGTGTTACTGAGGAGTAAGAAATTATCACTTTTGGAAAATAACGTCTCAGAGAAAAAAAAATGAAACAAGATGGGACTGGGAAGGGAGACAAACCATAAGAGACTCTTAATCTCAGGAAACAAACTGAGGGTTGCTGGGGGTTGGGAGAGGAGGGATAGGGTAGCTGGGTGATAGACATTGGGGAGGGTATGTGCTATAGTGAGTGCTATAAATTGTGTCAGACTGAAGATTCACAGACCTGTATGCCTGAAGCAAATAATACATTATAAGTTAATTTTTAAAAAAGGAAAGAAAGAAAATAGCATCTCAGAATTTGCTGTTCCGTGAGACTAAGGACTGTGTTTGATGCATTTATTTGGAACATTTAAAATGACTCACTGACCAACCAAATGAATGAATAAATTAAGTCCATACTATCACGAGTTAATACTAAAGAATATTCTTGAAATACTCTGCAGGCTCGACATCTTATTGAAGAGCAGAATGTTATCTCTGTCATTACTGAAACCCTGCTAGAAGTTTTGCCTGAATACTTAGACAGGAACAATAAATTTAACTTCCAGGGTTATAGCCAGGACAAGTTGGGAAGAGTATATGCAGTAATATGTGATCTAAAGTAAGTTGTTCAAGTCAAAAGGTAAGGGTACCTATTAATTACAGTGTGCTTATGTATTCCATTTTATAAATAGACTTTGCATCCTTTTGGTTATTTAGAATTCTCCTTATAATGATGGCAAGTACAAGGAACTGTTATTGTCTCATGTCAATAAATGTTTTAACTGAATGCTTCTTATATAGAGTTACAGCCTGGTTAACAAAGGAGGTATTGAGAGGGGCCTTTTACAGGAACTTTGGGTCTCTAGGGTCACTAAATGAATCTTCATCATAACTACCATGCCTTTCACTCACTCTCACTTATGTGCTTTTGTTCCTTCCCTTTTACGTAATCTATTTGTACATGGTTTCAGATAATCTTGTTGATCTGAGTTTCTTTTTAACTCCCTTTTTCATACATACACCCAAGTTATTGATGCTCATCAGGAGTTTCTTAATTTTTTTTGGTGAAGAGAATAGAATTTCCTTTTAAAGTAAAGTTGGAATCACATGATAAATCACTTTTGGGATTGTTGGACTTAAAAGGAATTAAGTTTCCATTTATTTTAGAATTGGTGATTATAAGGGTTGTGATATAAAAGTATTCAATAAATCATAAGTTCCAGAAAATTCTTTTGAGAATATATTAAAACAAAACACATTTCATTTAGTTTACTGTTTAAATTGAAGAGCTCCAAGGTGTATTGAATTAATTATTTTTAGTCCCCAGTGGGGAAAAATCTTAATTTTGTCTACTTCTTTTAGTGACCATGTAGCGCATAGAGGGGTGGAAACAGGCTTCCAAACTAACCTAGAAATAGTTCAGTTTGCTTAAAAATACACTTGACAGGGGCATCTGGGTGCTTAGTTAGTGAAGTGACTGGCTTTTGATTTCGGCTCAGGTCATGATCTCAGGTTCATGAGATGGAGCCCAGCATTGGACTTCAAGCTCAGTGGGAAATGTGCTTTTTTCCCTTTCCCTCTGTGCCTCCCTGCATTCTGACCTGCTCTCTCTCTTTCTCTTTCTCTCTTAAATAAATCTTAAAAAAACAAAAACAAAAACCCGTTTTACAGAGCTCTGGAATTATGCATTGGATCCTTGATATTACTAAGGGAAGTTTCCAGACCTTTTCAAATTCCTCAGTTTTTAAATGTGACTATAAATCTTTATCTCAGGTTCAGCAAATTACTACATTATCACAAATTCAGTACAGAGATGGTAGGTAAATTCAGTAGTGAATCACCATTTAGCCAGTGTGCTTCACAAATTATGCATTAATTAACATGTATGCAAAACAGACAAGCAAAAAATGCACAAAAATGCCAAATGGCTCTACTTAAAAGTAACAGCGTTAAATCAGTGTATTTATTATTCCTAGGTATACTGTACAGGAAAAATCTCTTTACTGTGACCCTTATTACTGTGAAATATTCTTGTAGCTGAGTTATTTTTTTAATCCAGGGAAGTGGTGCATAATCATCTCATTGTTTTATCACATTTTATTTTGTATTATGTGTTTCCGACTATAGTTATTCTCTACAATGAATACTTTAGAGTCAGCACACTCCTAGATACTTTACCATATGTTAAAACTTTAGGGTTGCTGGTTTGGATATTAACTTTAATGTTTTCCCAGTCTTTGAATGGTTATTAACAACTTCTCTCCTATATCCTTACCTAAATAGAAAAATCTCTAATGACAAGGAGAAGGGGAAATTCACATATTTTTAGCACCTAGAAAATCTGTATTGTGGCTGTCTGTCTGTAATAGGCTAGATTGCTTCCAAGGTTCGCTTAAGCAGAACAACTTCTGAGTAGAGAATTCAGGCTTAACTTTGATAATTGCCTCTCACAGAGCCTTCACATTTTGCTGGTATAATTGTAGCTCTGCCTAGAGCTTCTGATTATTTTAAGAAATTAGAATCCATAATGTTGATGAATCAACATTGTCTATAGCTCTGATAACTTTAAAATTATCTCGAACTGGGAAAGTGAAATATTTCTTTGTCTTTTGAAATGATAGGTATATCCTAATCAGCAAGCCCACAGCATGGACAGAAAGATTAAGAATGCAGTTTCTAGAAGGTTTTCGGTCTTTTTTGAAGATTCTTACCTGTATGCAGGTATGATAGTTCTTCTGTACATCAGTAAAATAAATTTATTTTTAAAAATTTAGCCCCAGTCTTTCTTTGTTTTAAGCAAATATTGGTTGTTATTTGAAGAAGACTGTATCTAGTAAAGTAGAATTAAATTTAAATACTGCCTCACTGATCCCGCTTTAATAGATCTTTAATAGGTATAATTTTGTATGCTTTAGTTAACGTTTATTAACTATTTAATACTTTAAATTACTCTTTAATGTTTATTGAAAGCTTACTATATAATATGATAGTAACCACTTTACATACATTATCTCTGCTGAGCATCATAGCAGTCTTATAAGTTAGTTGCTCTTATTTTCATTTTCCATATAAGGGAATTGAAGTCTAGAAATAATTTGACCCAAGGTCACATGCAGCTAGAAAGTGACTGCTGGAATTTGAACTCAATTTGAACTTGTATAATAGCCATGTTAAGAAAGCTATGCATATATGAATATGAATCCTAACAATTTTATATTTTGACAGTAGAGGAGCAAAGAAGGAGGGCCCACTATATACATATATAGTAATCATTCTTTTCTTATAGGGAATGGAAGAAATCAGAAGACAGGTTGGGCAGCACATAGAAGTGGATCCTGACTGGGAGGCTGCCATTGCTATACAGATGCAATTAAAGAATATTTTACTCATGTTCCAAGAGTGGTGTGCATGTGATGTAAGTAAAATTTATTAGTAGGATCAGTGCCTTTTTAAGTGCTCTAATGGTTATCAGTAGTAAAGTTTTATGTAGCAACTTGCTTGAGGTAAAGTTTTATTACTTGTGTGTTTGAATTTTTCTTACTAAATTTATTTTTCCAAAAAAAGAGTTTTTTAAAAGATTTTTATTTATTAGAGAGAGAGACAGCAAGAGAGGGAATACTGATAGAGGGAGAAGCTGGCTTCCCGCTGAATAGGGAACCCCATGCAGGGCTTGATCCTAGGGACCCTGGGATCATGACCTGAGCCGAAGGCAGATGCTTAACCGACTAAGCCACCTGTCTTACTAAATTTAGAAGGAAAATCCAGTGTTTGGTTTTTGTTCGTTTGTTTTTAAAGATTCTGTTTATTTAGAGAGAGAGAGAGAGCATGAGCAGGGGGTGGGGCAGAGGGAGAAGGATTGAGAATCTCAAGCGGTCTCCCCACTGAGCATGGAGCCCAGCACCAGCCTGGATCTCACAAGCGTGAGATCATGACCTGAGCCAAAATCAAGTCAGAGGCTTAACTGACTGAGCTACCCAGGTGCCTCAGAGAATCCAGTTTCGGTTTTTTTCCCCCAAAGATTTTATTTATTTATTTGTCAGAGAGAGAATACAGGCAAGCAGAGCAATAGGCAGAGGCAGAGGGAGAAGCAGGCTCCCTGCAGAGCAAGGAACCCTATGCGGGACTTGATCCCAAGACGCTGGGATCACGACCTGAGCTGAAGGCAGCCGCTTAATGGACTGAGCCACCCAGGCATCCCAAGAATCCAGTTTTTTATACTTAATTTAAAAATGTCCCCCATGGTAGTTTCATTACGTCTGGGAATAGTGGGTTTAAACAATATGACAAAACACATTTATTTATATATGTATTCATTTATTTCCTTGGACATCAATGTTAGTGTGAAAATTAGGATCACATACACTTTAAACTATTTCAGTAGTAGAAAAGGGTGGATATTTGTTCAGTCAAGAGCTCTGTTATGCATATTAAACCATTAAGAAAATTAATTTCAAAATATAGAGCTAATATATTTCCTTATGCAATAATTTTAGACCATAGTCTTCTTAAAACACACAGTCCTACCCTAGATGACATCATTTATTTCTATTTTGAGAAAACTGACATTATCTGAATCAAATTCTTTTGATTTCTCAAGTTTCTCTATTCTTACATGACACAGTCTATTCATTAAGTTTCTTTGTGTCTTCACACTTGGTCCTATTCTTTTCATCTCTTTCTAAAACTGAGGTCTCTACCTAGGCTCTTGGTCCTAAGCTACTTCTTCCTAGAATTGGCTTATTTGTCTCCTCTGTTATTTCCCACTTTTTCATTCATCTGCCTATACACACACAGGACTCCTCTTTCCTTAAAATCAATAAGAATAAAAGCCCCTTAGTTGTCTCTGCTACCCCTGTGAACTGTGAACTCTCTTGTTTCCTCCTTTCTTCTGCTTCACCATGAGCAGTTGATCACAGGTTCAGAGTAGCAGTTGTACAGACATGACAGGATTTAATCTAGCACTGTAGCTTTGTAGAACAATAAGGACAGGAAACATTGTCCAGCAACTAGCCATATCACATATTTTTTGGCAGCCCTCACCTATGGAGGTCATGCATAATTAAATTTAAGATGAGGTCAAAGTATGCATTGCTCATCTTGACATTTACCAAACTTTCTGAAGTCATCTACATTTGATCTTGTCACTCTAGCTTCTGAAACTTCTTTAGGGTCTGCTTTCTGCCTTTAACAATTGATTGGAACTGCTTTTTGAAAAAAATTTCAAAGGATCTATGTAGTAACCAAATTCAGAGAATCTTTTCTAAGTCCCCATCTTCCTTCAAATGTGTGTCATTGTATTCTGTTGAGTACCTTAATCTTTTTTTTTTTTTTTCTTTCAAGACTTTATTTATTAATTTGAGAGAGAGAGAGTACGAGCAGGGATTGGGGCACGGGCACAGGGAGAAGCAGACCCCTCGCTGAGCAGGGGGCCCACACAGTGCTGGATCCTAGGACCCTGAGCCAAAGGCAGATACTTAACCAACTGAGCCACCCAGGCGCCCCTGTTGAGTACCTTAAATCTTTTTGAAACTTTCTTTCCCCCTGATTTTTACAAACCTACTTATTCTAATACTTCTGTTATTGATTTGTTAAGACTTCAGTGATTTCTTCCCCCCTGCCCCAATTCTTTCTGCCTACTAAACGAGACATTCCCAATATTCTCTTCTTCTAGTTTTAGGTCTTTCCTTTCTACCACTCAGTTAAAACTGCAGAGATGAGGGGCGCCAGGGTGGCTCAGTGGGGTTAAGCCTCTGTCTTCAGCTCAGGTTGTGATCCCAGGGCCCTGGGATAGAGGCCCATATTGGGCGCTCTGCTCAGCAGGGAGCCTGCTTCCCCCTCCCCCTCTGCCTGCATCTTTGCCTTCTTGTGATCTCTCTTTCTCTTTGTCAAATAAATAAATAAAATCTTAAAAAAAAAAAAAAAAACTGCAGAGATGACTGTCCTAAGCTATAATATCAATTCTGTTTATGTGCTAGATATTCTTGCTTAGATCTTATACTGGTATTTCAAATTCAAAGTATATTAAATTGGTTTGTCATCATTTCTTTCTACTTCCATCTTGCACTTTCCCTTCTCAGCTTCCCTTATTCACTGTGATTCATACATTCATCCACACAGAAAAATCTCAGAGCCACTGCATTCTGTGTGTTAGATGTTAACAGATTTTTCAGGGGAAAAGTTCTGTGTTCACATAAGATTGAGAAATGTTAGTTCAAATAGGATTTTTTTAAATGCCACTGAACTTCTCAAACCCTTTAAATAATCAATGTACTCATTTCTACGTGGAATATTCCTAATTTACTTGCTCATAGAATCCCTTTTTTGGGATAAAATTAATGTAAGAGACATGGTGTTGAAAAGTCAGTTTGACTCTTCTCTCCCTGGCATACTATCCCCAATTTGAGTTTTCCTTATCCTAAATTTATTTTATAATTCTAACTTATTTCCTATGTGTTCTCTCTCTTTTGCCTTGACTGCCCCCACCTCAGTTAAGACCCTGTCCCCTTACAGTTAGACTTATTGGTAATCTTCCTCTTGGTTCTTTTGTCTTCTAACATTACCCTCCAATCTGTCATCTTCAGTAACACTCATTAATTCTTTCTGAAGCATTGTATTGACATCATTATACTTCAGACATCATCAATACATTCACATACTTGCCAAGACCTATTTCCAGCTTAACTGCTCATTAATTTCATCCATAAATCCTTTGATTTATCTAGTTCTTTATTCTTCCATGGTGACTGAACAGGAATTGGACTTCCCCTTTTGTCTCTGTTTACCCCCATCTCTGCTTATGATGCCACTGTCAACTCAGTCATTAGAGTATGCGACTTTTTTTTTCTTTTTTTTTTTTTAGATTTTATTTTAGTATATGTGCTGCCGAAGTGAGCACAAGATTTTATTTTAGAGAGAGAGTAGTCAGGAGAGCACATGACTTTTTTTTTTTTTTTTAAGATTATATTTATTGTAGGAGGAGAAAGAGACAAGCTTGCAAGAGCATGATCTCAGGATCATGGGAGCAGGCAGGGCTCCAGGCTCAGTGGGGAGTCGGCTTGAGATTCCCTGCCCCTCTCTCTCCCCACCACCGCCTCTCCTGCCACTTATTTATTTTTTTTTTTTTTAAAGATTTTATTTATTTGTCAGAGAGAGTGAGCAAGAGCGAGCACAGGCAGACAGAGTGGAAGGCAGGGTCAGATGGAGAAGCAGGCTCCCTGCTGAGCAAGGAGTCCGATGTGGGACTCGATCCCAGGACGCTGGGATCATGACCTGAGCCGAAGGCAGCTGCTTAACCAACTGAGCCACCCAGGCGTCCCTCTCCTGCCACTTATTGTCATCTTTTCCCCATACTTAAATTCTGCATATATTTTTAGACCCCACCCAAAAATGCTTTCATAAATATGTCTTCCCAGTTGTTTATAATTCTTTTTCCTCCCTCTTAATTTGTTTGTATCATTTACATGGTACTTAAAATGTTTTACTTTCATAGTAGTGCATGTGTGTGTGTCTGTGTCTGTCTGTCTGTCTTATATTTCCACCTAGTTTGCAGATCCTCTGCAGTGTCCCTGCTGTACATAAAATAATTTTGTGCTTATATTATTTTTTATATTATTTTGCTTATTTATATTTATTTGTGCTTATATTTATTGAGTGGTATAGGAAACTAACTTGTTAATCTATTTGCATTTTTATTTTTCTTTTAGGAAGAGCTCTTACTGGTGGCTTATAAAGAATGTCACAAAGCTGTGATGAGGTGCAGTACAAGTTTTATATCTAGTAGCAAGACAGTAGTACAATTGTGTGGTCATACTCTGGAAACTAAGTCCTACAGAGTATCCGAAGATCTTGTAAGCATACATCTGCCACTCTCTAGGACTCTTGCTGGTGAGTGTTTGTTTTTTGCAGGTTTCTATTAGCTTTGTTTTTTAGATATTTAGGGTAGTAGAATTATTTCTGTTTTTGTTCTGTTCTCAGTATGTACAGACATACTCAGATCAGATACTGCAGTTAAGAACTGTCACTGTCCTTCAAAGAACATCTATCTAAGGATGCTTGTGAACCTCAGCCTTTTTATCTGGATCAACTAATGGATCCTTATAATACAAACTTAAGGACTAACTTGGTAACTCATCTTCCACTCAGACTTAAATATAGCAAAATCTTGTTGATAGTTTGTTTTTGTTTTATTGTTGTTTCAAATTTTTAAATTCTCATTGTTTTTTTTTTTTTAATTGAAGTATGGTTAACACCGGTTTTTAACACCCTCTCTGCTTGATTACACCCAGTGTGCTGTCTGTGTCATTGTTTCTTTCACCACTTAAAGAAAGAAATCATAAATTTTATTTAATCATTCTTTGATTTGCATTTCCATGTAAATTGGCCCTGTCAGGTTTTTTAAAACAACTTTATTTAAGTGCATTTATTTATTTATTTTTAAATAATATTGATAGCAGCTTTCTAATTTAGTTAGTTAGTTGGGAAGTCATGAAGCTCTACTCCCAATGTGGGGCTTGAGCTCATAATCCTGAGATCAAGAGTCACATACCCAGGGAGCCTGTGTGGCTCAGTCAGTTAAGTGTCTGACTCTTGGTTTCAGCTCATGTCATGATCTCATCATTGTGGGATTAAGCAGGTCTGCAAGCTCGTTGGTCTCAGTGGGAGGTCTGCTTGATATTCTCTGCCTGGCTCTCTCACTGCCCCTCTGCCTCTCCCTCCCCCACCCCCTGCTCTCTTATGCTTGCCTTTCTCTCTCTAAAATAAATAAAATCTTAAAAAAAACAAAAACAAAAAATAGTGGCATGCTCTACTGACTGAGCCAGCCAGAGGCCCCTACATATATATTTTTAATTGTAGTAAAATATACCTATAATACAAAGTTCATCATTTTAACCATTTTTAAATTTTTTTCTTTTTTCTTTTATTTTTTTCAGTGTTCCAAAATTCATTGTTTTATGCACCACACCCAGTGCTCCATGCATTAGGTGCCCTCCATAATACCCATCACCAGCCTTACCCAGCCCCCCATACCCCTCCCCTCCAAAACCCATTTGTTTCTCAGAGTCCATAGTCTCTCACGCTTTTGTCTCCCCCTCCGATTTCCCCCAACTCTGTTCTCCTCTGTGTATACAGTAGCATTAAGTACATCACATTGTTGTGTAGTTACCACCACCATCCAGGTTCAGAATTTTTTTCATCTTTCCCCACTGAAATTTAGTACCTATTCAATATAATGCCTCAATCCTGACCATTCCCTGTAGTTCCTGGTAGTCACATTTCTACTTTCCATTTCTAGGACTTGACTATTCTAGGTATACATAATTAAAATCATACAATATCCTTTAAAAACTGGCTTATTTTGGGTGCCTCGGTGGCTCAGTGGGTTAAGCCTCTGCCTTTGGCTCGGGTCATGGGAACGAGCCCCACATCAGGCTCTCTGCTCAGCGGGAAGCCTGCTTCCCCCTCTTTCTCTGCCTGCCTCTCTGCCTACTTGTGATCTCTGTCTGTCAAATGAATAAATAAAAAATCTTAAAAAAAAAACTGGCTTATTTCACTTACTACAATATCCTTAGTTTATCCATGTTATAGCATTATCAGAATTTCCTTCCTTCTTTTTAAATTTCCTTTTTTTTTGAGGCTGAATAATATTCCATAGTGTGTGAGTGTGTGTGTGTGTGTGTGTGTGTGTGTGTGTGTGTATACACTACGTTTTGTTTATGCATTCATCCACAAATGGATGTTTGGGTTACTTCCACCTTTTGGCTGTTGTGAATAATGTTACTGTGAATATGGTGTAAAAGTATCTGTTTGAGCCCTTATTTTCAGTTCTTTGTGGTATGTATTGTAAGTGGAATTGCTGGCTCATAAGGTAATTCTACTTCTTAATTTTTTGAGGAAACTCCATACTCATTTTCTTTTCTTTTTTTTAAAGACTTTATTTACTTATTTGAAAGAGATCACAAGTAGGCAGAGAGAGAGGAGGAAGCAGGCTCCCTGCTGAGCAGAGAGCCAGATGTGGGCTTGATCCCCCGACCCTGGGATCATGACCTGAGCCAAAGGCAGAGGCTTTAACCTACTGAGCCACCCAGGCACCCCCATACTCATTTTCATAGCAACTGCATCGTTTTACCTTCCCATTGGCAGTGCCCAAGGATTCTTTTTTTTCCACATCTTCACCAACACTTCTTATTTTCTATTTTTTTTTTTTTAAATAGCCTTCCTAATGAATGAAGTGTAGCCCATTGTGGTTTTGATGTGCATTTCCCCAATGATTAGTGACTCTTGAGCATCTTTTCCTTTGGCCATGTTTATATCTTTTTTGAGAAATGTTTATTCAAGTCCTCTGTAGTTTTTTAATCATATTTATTTGTTGTTGGAGATAGATATCAGATATATGATGTACAAATATTTTCTCTCATTCTGTGCATTGCTTTTCTTCTCTTTTGATAGTGTTCTTCGAAATTATTGCTAAGTCTAATGTATCAAAGCCTTTTCCCTGTTTTCTTCCAAGAATTTTATAATTTTAGCTCCTGTGTGTAGCTTTTTGATTAATTTAGTTAAATTTTGTACATGGTGTAATTGACATGATTTTTATGTCACTTCTGTTTTTATAAAAAGAAATGATTAGGTTTTTTTATGCTTATTTAAGAGCAGAATAAGAAAATATCTTGGCAGCATATTATTTTTACATAATATATAAGCACACCTTGCACAATATATGATATTATATAGTAGTAATATTAATATATTACTGTGTTTCAAAATTAGAAATCAAAAGTTTGCATTGCTAAACTCAATAAATGTATATTTGCATCTTATAAGATTCTAAACTTGAGGAGTTAATGAGACAATTAACTGGATTTATTCTTTTTTGATTTTTCCCTCTCTCTCTCTCTCTCTCTTTTTTAATAACATTAGGTCTTCATGTGCGTTTAAGCAGGCTGGGAGCTGTTTCAAGACTGCATGAATTTGTGCCTTTTGTAAGTGACTCTTAAGCATTGATTTACTTATGTCTTATTTCTAAACACCTTTTGGTTGATGAGAAGGAAGAAAAATTTTGAAACCTAACTGAATTTTGTCCTTTTATGTCTCTCTGTAAGTACATTGAAATCTGAATCACAAGAACTTCAAATTACTCATTTAGGTCCATCAATTTTACAGATGAGAAAACTGAGGATTGTGTAGTGCCATAACTTCGAGACACATCCAAGCCCTCTGAAAAATAACAAAATTGCTCATCTGTTTCAGGAGGACTTTCAAGTAGAGGTACTAGTGGAATATCCTTTGCGTTGTCTGGTATTGGTTGCCCAGGTTGTTGCTGAGATGTGGCGAAGAAATGGGCTCTCTCTCATTAGCCAGGTATGGCAAGTCCTGTATACATTTATGAGTATGTTCATTCTCTGATTGTTCTTTCTTTTATTTGATTTTACCTTGTGTCCCTAGATTTTGCTGACTATTTCCTGTTCTCTTATAGAAATTCAGAAATGAAAGTTCTGATAACCATATAAACTTTTGTTTTTCTATCCTGTTGAGTAGATAGATTAAATGAAAGCCAGTAGAAACCTGTCCATTAGTATAGGTCTTTTCTGAAGATTTCCTTACTTGGGGACCCACCACCCTTCTTCTTCTTTTTTTTTGTTTTTTGTCTTTTAAACATTTTGGTTATTTATATGACAGAGAGAGAGAGAGAGCATAAGCTGGGAGGAAGAGCAAGGGGAGAGGGAGAGAAGCAGGCTCTCCTCTGAGCAGGGAGCCCAATACAGGATTCGGTCCCAGGACTCTGGGACCATGACCTGAGGTGAAGGCAGATGCTTAACCAAACCAACTGAGCCACCCAGGTGCCCCGATTTAGAGCATTTTAAACTCTGAAGTATTTTCATGCCATATTTCTTTCAAAATCTCACAAATCCCTTAAAATAATTCAGAGATTAACATTCCCCCCCCCCCACTAAGGAGTTCTTGGAATTTTTCATTTTGAGAAAGTTTTTAAAAAGTTTTTGTTGAGGATTCTGTTTAAAATAAAATAATTCTTGTAACTTCTGTTCTACCTTTTATTTTATAGGTATTTTATTACCAAGATGTTAAATGCAGAGAAGAAATGTATGATAAAGATATCATTATGCTTCAGGTACCTATTGAAATCACTTTTGATATTTATGTCTTAACTTTCCTTCTTAGATCCCTTATAATGAGAAAAGATACTATAATTATTTTTAACTTTATTTAAAATTTTCTTACTGTTAAAACTAAAAATGGAAGGGACTACTACATTATCTTCTGCAGACTGTATACTATTTCTGAAGTCCTACTAGAGACAAACGTTTCTTCATTCAGTACATGTAGAACTGTGATGCTGCATTTCTTTCACAGATTGGTGCATCTTTAATGGATCCCAACAAGTTCTTGTTACTGGTACTTCAGAGGTATGAACTTGCTGATGCTTTTAATAAGACTATATCTACAAAAGACCAGGTAAGAACAGAAATGGACATATGAATAAATTCCAAAAGAAATATTTTTGTTAACAATTTTAATCATATTTTGGATTTTTTTCTTTAGGTATATTTCCAAAAAATCACACATATACATACAACATGCATATCTATCTACATATGCACACATACACTCTTTTTAAAAATTTAGAATATATAGATTAATAATAAGAAAAATCATGTGAAACAGCCTGCCTCCTAAAAATGATTACTTTTTTTTTAAATGTTATTAGTTAACACATAGTGCAGTATTGGTTTCTAGAGTAGAATTCACTGATTCATCAATAATATACAATACCCAGTGCTCATAACAAGCGCCCTGTTTAAGACCCATCACCCACCTAGTCCATCCCCTCCATCAACCCTTTGTTTGTTCTCCAGCATTAAGAGTCACTTATGGGGGCACCTGGGCAGCTCAGATGTTGAGCATCTGCCTTCAACTCGAGTTGTAATTCCAGGGTCCTGGGATTGAGCCCTGCATTGGGCTCCCTGCTCTGTGGGGAGACTGCCTCTCCCTATCTAACTCCCTCTGCTTGTGTCCCTCCCTTGCTGTGTCTCTCTCTATCAAATATATAAATAAAATCTTTAGAAAAAAAAAAAAGAGTCATTTATAGCAGTTATCTGTGATTCAGTTGGTTAAGTGTCTGCCTTTGGCTCAGGGTCCTGGGATCAAGCCCTGCATTGGGCTCCCTGCCTAGCGGGGAAGCCTGCTTCTCCCTCTGTCTGCCACTCCCCCTGCTTGTGCTTTCTCCCTCTCTGTCTCCGTGTCAAATAAATAAAATCTTAAAAAAAAAAAAAAAAAGTCACTTAGGGCTTGGTTCCCTCTTCTCCTTTTTGTTTTCTGCCTTCCCAAATGCTCATCTTTTTCTTGTTTAAATTCCACAAATGAGTGAGATCATACGGTATTTGTCTTTCTCTAACTGACTTATTTCATTTAGCATAATACACTTAGCTCCATCCACATTGTTTGCAGGATTTCATTCCTTTTGATGGCTGAATAATATTCCATTGTGCATCTTTATCCTTTCATCAGTTGATGGACATATAGGCAATTTGGCTATTGTTGATAATGCTGCTATAAACATCAGGGTGCATATACCCCTTCAAATCTGTATTTTTTATTGTTTGGGTAAATACCTTGTAGTGCAATTGCTGGATCATACAGTAGTTCTATTTTTAACTTTTTGAGGAACCTCCAAACAGCTCTGGAGTGGCTGTACCCATTTGCATTCCCACCAACAGTGCAAGAGGGTTCCCCTTTCTCCACATCCTTGCCAACACCCATTGTTTCTTGTGTTGTTAATTTTAACCATTCTGTCAGGTGTGAGGTGGTATCTCATCATAGTTTTGATTTGTATTTTCCTGATGATGCGTGACGTTGAGCATCTTTTCCTGTGTCTGTTAGCCATCTGGATATCTTCTTTGGAAAAATGTCTGTTCATGTCTTGTGCCCATTTCTTTTTTTATTTTTAAAGATTTTTGTTTATTTATTTTCCGGGGGAGGGGGCACAAGCAGGGGTAGCAGCAGGCAGAGGGAGAGGGAGAAGCAGGCTCCCCGCTGAGCAGGGAGCTGATGTGTGGTTCGATCCCAGGACCTTGGGATCATGACTTGATCAGAAGGCAGATGCTTAACCAACTCAGCCACCCAGATGCCCCTCTTCTGCCCATTTCTTAACCGGATTATTTGTTTTTTGGGGGGTTTGTAGATTTTGAATACTACAAAATCTTTGTAGATTTTGAATACTAACCCTTTATCAGATACAACATTTGCAACTATCACATTCTGAAAGCTGCCTTTTAGTTTTGTTAAATGTTTCTTTTGTTGTGCAGAAGCTCTTTATCTTGAAGAAGTCTCAGTAGTTCATTTTTGTTTTTGTTTCCCTTGCCTTTGGCCACATGTCTAATAAGTTGATATGGCAGAGATCAAAGAGATTTCTGCCTGCGTTTCCCTCTAGGATTTTGATGATTTCCTGTCTCACATTAAGGTCTTTGATCCCTTTTTAATTTATTTTTCTGTATGGTGTGGGGAAGTGGTCCAGTTTCATTCTTCTGGATGATGCTGTCCAGTTTTCCCAACACGATTTAAGAGACTGTCTTTTTTCTTTTTTTTTTTTTCTTAAGATTTTATTTATTTGAGAGAGAGAGAGAGATAAAGAGAGAATGAAAGGAGACAAGGTCAGAGGGAGATGCAGACTTCCCGCGGAGCTGAGAGTCTGATGCAGGACTTGATCCCCAGACTCCAGGGAAGTTGACTTTGACCTGAGCCAAAGTCAGTTGCTTAACCAACTGAGCCACCCAGGCCCCTAAGAGACTTTTTTCTATTGGATATTCTTTCATGCTCTGTTGAAGATTATTTGACCCTAGAGTTGAGAGTCATTACTGGGTTTTCTCTTCTGTTCCATTGATCTATGTGACTGTTTTTGTGCCAATACCATACTGTCTTGATGACAGTAGGTTTGTAATATAGCTTGAAATCTGGAATCATGATACCTCCAGTTTTGTTTTTCCTTTTCAGAATTGCTTTGACTCTTTGGGGTCTTTTGTGGATACATACAAATTTTAGGATTGTTCGTTCTAACTCTGAAAAATGCTTGTGGTATTTTGATAGGGGTTGCATTAAATGTATAGATTGCTTTGGTTAGTATAGACATTTTAATTATGTGTGTTTTCCTAATCCATGAGCATGGAATGCTTTTCCATTTCTTTGTATCCTTTTCAATTTCTTTCATAAATGTTTCTATAGTTTTCAGAGTACAGACCTTTTACTTTTGTAGTTAGATTTATTCCTAGGTATCATCTTGTTTGCAGTGCATTTGCATATGGGATTGATTCCTTGATTTCTTCTTCTGCTGCTTCATTGTTGATGTACGGAAATGCAACACATTTCTACACATTGATTTTATATCCTGCGACTTTACTGAATTTGGAAATGATCACTTAAGTTTTGGTGTCTTGTTTGTTTTTAACCCAAAAATTGGATCATTTTGTATGTGCTATTTTGTAATTTGCTTTCTCTGCTTAATGAGATATTATGCTTATGTTTTCTTGTCATTAAATAAATATACAAGCACATCATTTTTTACATCATAATTTTTTTTAAGATTATGTATCTATTTATTTGACAGAGAGAGACAGCGACAGAAGGAACACAAGTGGGGGAGTGGGAGAGGGAGAAACAGGCTTCTCACTGAGCAGGGAGCCCAACTCAGGGCTCGACCCCAGGACCCTTGGACCTTGACCTGAGCGGAAGTCAGATGCTTAACGACTGAGCCACCCAGGCACCCCTACATCATAATTTTTTATGGCTGCATATTATTCTACTATATGATTACATTATACCTTAGTCCTCTATTGCTGAAGGGGTTTTCTAGTGTTTTGGTCTCAGAAATGTCTCTGAACCTTATGGTTTAAACACTTGCCTAACATAATTCTGTTAAGATAACTTTTTAGAAGTAGATTTGCCGATGACAGTGTGCTCTTTCTTAAGGCTCTTAATACAGATTGTCAAATTGCTCTTGGAAAAGTCACTCAGATTTACCCTGTCTACCACTGTGTACATCTGTAATGACACTGGTGTTTTTACTCTTCACTGAAGCAGTAGAAACTGGTCTTTCATTTGTAGGTGTAGTTCTTTAATTAGCAGTGAGGCTAATCATGTTTTCTTGATTATTGGCCTTTTGCTCCCCCTTTCTGATAGTAAAGTATCTTTCTAGTCCTTCAACGTTTTTTCTGTTTTTGTCAAAGTTTTGTTTAATAAGGATATTCTTCATTTATTGTTATATTATTCACAATTTATTATTTGTTGTCTTATATAGTTTCATTATACCTTTAATGCTTTGAAATGTGATATGAATTTATAAAGGAGTCCTTACCTTACTTTGAATTCATGAATCATGTTATTTTATACCTTTACATTAGAAGTTAGTTACAAAGGACCAAAGTATAGTATATAAAATATAAAGCTAATTTTTAGTCATTTTATACTCAGTGAAAAATGAGTATGTAATTTGCTACAGTGCTTAAGTAAGAGGTGTATTAAGGAAAGCTACTGTCACTGTAACTGGGATCTATTGTTTGAAGCCACTGTCTCACCCCACCAACCCAGATAAGAAGGAAATCATTAGAATTATTTTATTGACTTAAGGTTATATGGCAATGATCATGAAAACAGTAATATTTTTATTGAGTTACTACTTACCAGATATTGTGAACCTAATGAAATTTGATGTCCAAAAAGGGAATTATTTTTTTATAATTTTTTTTTTAAGATTTTATTTATTTATTTGACAGAGAGAAATCACAAGTAGATGGAGAGGCAGGCAGAGAGAGAGAGAGAGAGGGAAGCAGGCTTCCTGCTGAGCAGAGAGCCCGATGCGGGACTCGATCCCAGGACCCTGAGATCATGACCTGAGCCGAAGGCAGTGGCTTAACCCACTGAGCCATCCAGGCGCCCCCAAAAAGGGAATTATTCACCTAATAATCTGTTGTAGTCTGGAAGAAAATACTGGACTGCATAAGCCATGAGCCTGATCCAGAAATCTATGTCTTATGAAAGCTTTTGGTTCATATGTAACTAATTTATTCTCTTTTGATTCAATAGGATTTGATTAAACAATATAATACATTAATAGAGGAAATGCTTCAAGTCCTCATCTATATTGTAGGTAAGATTAAAACATGTTTGAAATAGGTTACAAGTTCTTTTTAGAGAGAACATAAATAAAAACTATAATTTATCATTTTACTCGTCTCCCAAACATAGCATAGAATATTAGAGATTAATGTGACTAATATGAGTGATATATTTAGAGACCCAGCTTTTGAAAAAGCACAGCTCTATTATGTCTTTATTTTTCAATACCTGATTTATAATTGGTCTTGTTTGTAGAGGTCTGGAATACAGTTATCCTACTTAGAAATGTAGATGAAAAATATTTACCCATTGAGTGCTAAAAATCTTATTTACATATGAAATTTCAGTGTAAAATAGGTCTAAATAAAATATATTTTCATCATGTCATTCTGTTAAATGACTGTGCAAATATTAGCCATACTTTTATTTTTTTATGTTCTATTTTATAGTCTGTTGGTTTTATCAGCTAAGTGAAAGTTCTTAACTTCTCATTCTAGCTGTTATTTCTTACGTTACTGCAGCAGACATGGCTTTACATTAGTACTTCCTGGTGAGGATTCTTGCCTTTAACTAAATCTGAAAACATGGGTTCATTTTACTTGTTGTGAAAGAGTTAATTATTTACTGGCTGCTTGTCTCAGCAGGAAGTATGATAAACCTTCATTGCTAAATGAGATGGAAATGTATAAAAGATTTTTAAATTAATGCTATGCATTATTAAATTATAAAAACTTGAGGGAAATTTTAATGTTTGTTCTTGGAATGCTATATGAAGAATTTCTAGTACTGTATTATTTTTTGCTATTTTACATTTTTACTGTTTTATTATTGTTACTATTATTTTTCTGTTACTGCGTTTATCCAGATTTATTGGGTTTTTCCTCCTATGTGATTTGATTTTTAGTTCATGCTTGCTATATTCTTGAGTATAGTAAGTTCTTTGCTTTCAGGAGTCAACCATTTAATATATATCATTTATATATGTATAATTAACATATATAATTATATAATATTCTATAGTAATTACATGTTATATTATACATTGTATTATTAGTTATTTATATGTTATAGTATTATATATTATACATTATTGTTATTTATAATATGTTGATTATCTAGAGCATGCCATCTATATTCTTTGGGTCTCAGAGTCCTAATTTGTAAAATTTGAGGCTAATCTGTATTGTCTCTAAAGTTCCTTCTAACACTGAACTTCTGGGGGATTGTTTTAGTAAAGAACATTGAAAGTTACAAAGTGCTTTACATATGTTAAGAGGAGTGATCTGTTTGAAATGAATTTATTTCACAAAAAGTCATTCTTTGGCTAATGTGTAGAATTTATCAAATCTCTTAGGCAAAAGTTTTCTGTTGTTATAAATATCATAGGACTTGGTATATATGTTGTTTTGAAAATCAGTTGTTACATAAGGCCAGTTACTGTAGGCTTTCTTTGGCAATTAGAATTAGGTGATATGACACCGGTGAAGTTCCCATAGTTAACTTAGCTATTTTTCTCTCTCCATTTGGCAGTTTATTGAAATGAAAAATGGAAGTGTGATCATGTGGGCATTAGCAACACCAGTCATTCCTGATACATATTATTTTAAGTATTTTGTTTTTGAGTTTTCACTGTTCTTTCTTAAAATAATAAGTAGAGACAAAATTGAAGATGGTCTCAAAAAGCTCTTGTTCAACAATGGTCACTGCTCTTTCGTGCCATGTACTTTGTTTTTTGATTTAGGAACACATGCTAGTTTAATTGAGGGGCCTTGTTTATAATGTGTGAGTATGTGTATGTATACTTATGTTTGTATAAATTATAAGAAAGCCTGTGTTCTTTAGATCTCTTCATTTCTCTTCCTCTGGCTTTTACATAAAGACTTCTTTAGATTTTAGGAACATGTGCAAATAATTTTTGGTACTTCTCTCATGAACTTAACTGCCTTGTTCTGTGTATAAGTATTCCTGGTAGAAGAGATTTAAACAGAAAATAATTGTTTTACTTTTCCTTTTCATTGTTTGTATTAGGAGAGCGTTATGTACCTGGAGTGGGAAATGTAACCAAAGAAGAGGTCACAATGAGAGAAATTATTCATTTGCTTTGTATTGAACCCATGCCACATAGTGCCATTGCCAAAAATTTACCTGAGAATGTAAGTCCAATATTGTTTTTTACTCCATTCACCTTAAGATAGAATTTTTTTTCCTTTTTTGTTAATTGGAAACTACTTTGAAGTTTGAGGAAAACCTATTTAGCAAGTTTTGCAGATCTACAACTATCCATTCTTTAGTGGTATAAGCTTTAATTCTGAACTTTTGGGTAGGAACATTTTAGAAACATTATAGCTGTTTGGAAAACATCTTAGAATGAGAAACTCCTTGACTTTTTGTTTACTTTAAAATAAAATTTCTGTAGAGAAAAAGGGAGCTCCATGAAATACTATTTGGGTAGTGTATTAGTCTGGATCTTCCAAGATGCAGACAGATGTCAAGATAAAACATGTAAGGGTTTATTAGGAATGTTGTCTGTGAGAGAAAATGGTGAGGGAGTTTGAAAAAGCTGGGGGAGCCATAAGACTGTCAGGACTGATTCCAGGAGAAGGAAGGAAGGTAGGTTAGATAGAAGCATTCTAGACCACTGGTAATCTCCTCCAGGCTTGATGTCTTCCTGTATCCCAGAGTGAGCCTGCGTTATTGTCTCTGCTGCCTCTGGGACCTTCAGTGTCATTCGCAGCACCACCACAGGTGATACTTATGTTTTTGTGTATACTGATAGTCAAAGTAGTAGTCCTAAAGACTATGAGTCTCATATTTCTAATTATGAATTAGAACAATGATTCTTTTTTTTTTATTTTAATTTTTTAAAATATTTTTTAAAGGTTTTATTTATTTATTTGACAGAGAGAGAGAGAGATCACAAGTAGGCAGAGAAGCAGGCTGAGGGGGAGGAAGAAGTAGGCTCCCCACCCAGCAGAGAGCCCAATGTGGGGCTCGATCCCAGGACCTGGGATCATGACCTGAGCTGAAGGGAGAGACTTAACCCACTGAGCCATCCAGGCACCTAGAACGATGATTCTTAAAAGAGGATTAGACTTATCTATTATCAAGGTGTTCTGGAGAAGCAGAGAGATAAGCTTGGACTATAGGTCATTTTTCCCAAAAAATATTTGTATCTTTTTCCAGTTCCATTGTTAACTGATTCTCAAACTAACCATTTGGTATAACACCTTCCTAATTTCTGTATATCCATCTACCAATTTTATAATTATTAATACATTTTAAGACTAAATTACTTTTTATTTACTTATTTAAATTTTATTTATTTATTTGACAAAGATCACAAGTAGGCAGAGAGGCAGGCAGAGAGAGAGGGGGGAAGCAGGCTCCCCGCTGAGCAGAGAGCCCGATGTGGGGCTCCATCCCAGGACCCTGAGATCATGACCTGAGCTGAAGGCAGAGGCTTAACTCACTGAGCCACCCAGGCACCCTGAGACCAAATGTCTTTTTTTTAAAGATGTATTTATTTGAGAGAGAGCCCATGAGCACAAGAGTGGGGGGAGGAGGGGTAGATGGAGAGAATCCTCAAGCAGACTCCCCACCAAGTGCAGATTCCAATGTGGGGTCCAGTCTCATGACCTAAAAGATCATGACCTGAGCTGAAATCCAGAGTCAGGTGTTCAACTGATTGAGCCACGCAGGCGCCCCTAAATTACATTTTTTCTTAGCATCTTTCTAGGCAATCCTATCAGTGAAATAGTAGGTTTAGATTCTGGATTTTTTTCCTAATTCATATTAAAATAATTCAAAATCTTAAGAATTAGTAACTATGTGCAACCTAAAATAATTTCACACACCACTAGTGATGTACATACCATACTTTGCAAAAAGAAAGCTTTAGGGCATACTCTAACTTCATTGCTTATCCCAAGTGCATTATTATTATTTTTTTTTTTAAGATTTTATTTATTTATTTGTCAGAGAGAGAGAGAGAGCACAAGCAGGCATTGTGGCAGGTAGAGGCAGAGAGAGAAGCAGGCTCCCCACCAGTGAAGGAACTCAATGCGGGACTCAATCCCAGGACCCTGGGATCATGACCTGAGCCGAAGGCAGCAGCTCAACCGACTGAGCCACTGAGGCATCCACCAAGTGCATTGTTTTTAAAGGAAGTTAAATATCATAATTTTTGCACAACTATGGGAATCTGTGAGCTTGCTTTGGTATCTGGATTTTGTCCTTATCCTGATTTTAAATGACTTCATAAAAAAAATTACTTGATTAAGGAAAAGTTCCAGCCAATCAGAAAATTATTATAATGCAGAAGCCGGAATCAAATGTATATTTGGGCATCTACATGTATTTTGCTCTAGGTCCCATTTATATTATAACCTTGGTTTTAGGTATTGGTACAGCATGGACATGTGCTTAAATGATGTGGATGATTAACAAATTACATAAAGTAAAGCTTTTTTTCTCTGAACTGGTGGGCGGGTGTGTGTGTGTGTGTGTGTGTCTGTATGTATATACATATGGGGACAGACTTAGATAAAATTTCTTCCGTAAGCAGTTTATTTATAGATTTTATTTCTGTTAAGAAATTGGTTCTTCAAAACAAAGCTAATTGGCTTCAGACCTCATTTTTTTTATATTAGAAGTTGATCTTTTTTTATTGCTTACAAAGTACTTCCAGAATGTTGTTGAAATGTATTTCAGTTCACAATAAGAGAAGGAAAAGTCATAACATGAAGGTAAAAAATGACAAAAATATTGTTTCAACAGGAAAATAATGAAACTGGCTTAGAGAATGTCATTAACAAAGTGGCCACATTTAAGTAAGTACTTAATATTTATGCTTATTCTGAGAGATAGACCAATCTTTGTTCTTGTACTTTGGATACTTTGTAGAAGCTCTGAATTCCTTGCCTGAACTCCCAAGAACAAGAGCGGAGGACAGATTAAAAAGGGTGAAAATGAGAGGCATACAATAAGCACTTTGGTATGTGTTTGTTGAAGAAATGAGTATCTTTGACAGGTGTATGAGAAATACTCATTTATGATACTAAATGATTTAGATGATAAGACAGTTGACCCTTCAAAATGGGTTTGAATAGCATGGGTCCACTTATATGTGGAGTTTTTACAGTACAGTACTATAAGTGTATTTTCTCTTCATTATGATTTTCTTAAAAACATTTTCTTTCTTCCAGTTTACTTTATTATAGAATACAGTATATAATACATCTAACATACAAAATATATGTATCAATCAACTAATTATGTTATTAGTAAGGCTCCTGATCAGTTAGGGTATTAATAGTTTAGTTTCCTATTGATAAAAGAAATAGAAGATGAATAAACAAATAGAAAGATATTCCATGGTCATGGATTGGAAGAATTAATATTTTTAAATGTCCAGATAATTCAAAGCAATCTGTAGATTTAGTGCAATCTCTATCAAAATACCAATAGCATTTTTCATAAAACTGGAACAGATAATACTAAAAGTTGTATGAAACCACAAAAGAAAAATAGCCAAAGAAATCTTAAGAAGAACAGAGCTAGAGGTATCACAATTCCAGATTTCAAGATACACAACAAAGATAGTAACCAAAACTGTATGGTCAGATTGGCTAAAATCAAAAACACAAAAAACAGCACGTGTTGGTGAGGATGTGGAGAAAAAGGAACCTTCTCATGCTGCTAGTGGGAATACAAACTTGTGCAGCCACTCTGGAGAACAGTTTGGAGGTTCCTCAATAAGTTAAAAGTAGAACTACTTTATGATCCAGTAATCGCAGTACTGGATATTTACCCAAAAAGTACAGAAACACTAATTCAAAGGAATACGTGCACCCCATGTTTATTGCAGCATTACTTACAATAGCCAAATTATGGAAGCAGCCCAAGTGTCCATCAATAGATAAATGGAAAAACAAAAGGTGTTATTACTCAGCCATAAAAAAGAATGAAATTGGGCACCTGGGTGACTTACTTGTTAAGCGTCTTCCTTTGGCTCAGGTCATGATCGCAGGGTCCTGGGATCAAGGCCCACATTGGGCTCCTTCAGGAAGCCTGCTTCCCCCTCTCCCACTCCCCCTGCTTGTGTTCCCTCTCTCTGTCTTTCTGCCAAATAAATAATAAAATCTTAAAAAAAAAAAAAAAAAAAAAGAATGAAATCTTGCCATTTGCTGCAACATAGCCAGAGCTAGAGTGTAATGCCAAGGGATAGAAGTCAGTCAGAGAAAGACCAATACCATATGATCTCACTCATATGTGGAATTTAAGAAATAAAACAAATGAATAAAGGGGTAAAAAGAGAGAGAGAGAGAGAAACCAAGAAACAGACCTGAAAATAGAGAACAAACTGGTGATTGCCAAAGGGAAGCTTGGTGGGGGATGGGTGAAATATATGATGGGAAGATTAAGGAGTGCACTTGTGATGAGCACTAGGTGTTGCATGGAATTGTTGAACCACTGTATTTTACACCTGAAACCAATATAACACTGTTAACTATACCGGAATAAAACTAATTTTTTAAAAATGGTATGCTACTGGCACAAAAAAGGCACATAGATCGATGGAATAGAAAAGAGAGCCCAGAAGTAAATGCACAATTAACATGGTCATGTTGCCTCAAGGAGGCAAGAATATACAATGGGGAAAACATAGTCTCCTCAGTAAGTGATACTGGGAAAAAATTGGACAACTTGATATAAAAGAATGAAACTGGACACTACCTATTAACACCATACACAAAAATAAAAATAGCATGATAAAAGACTCTAATGTGAGACCTAACACCATAAAAATCCTAGAAGAGAACACAGGCAGTAATTTCTCTGACATCGGCCATAGCAGCATTTTTATAAATGTCTCCTGACAAGTGAAACAAAAGCAGAAATAAACTATTGGGGGATGACATTAAAATAAAAAGCTTTCGCACAGTGAAGGAAATCATCAACAAAACAAAAAAGCCGTATACATTTGAATGGGAGATTTTATAATTCTTTGGTTCTTTGAGACATATGAAATGGAAATAAGATTTTAAGTGGATCAGTTCTTGAAATTCAAAAAGTTCCTATTGGTAGTGAATTTCTACTTTTTATAGTATTATATTCATAAATAAATTACTAGTTTTAAATAACTTAAAATAGGATGTAGCTTTTTTTATGGTTTAATAATAACACATTTCACTTAAAAATTCAGTAGAAACCGAAAGCTGTTTAATGTGCTGAACAAATATGATGTATTCCTTTTGGCTTTGATGCTTTTCCTTATAGTACTGTATAAAAAATTCAAACCTGTTTTTTCTTTCTTTCTTTCTTTTTAAGATTTATTTATTAGGGGGAGAGATAAAGTGTGTGAACTCGTTCACACATAGGAGGAGGGGCAGAGGGAGACAGAGAATCTCAAGCAGACTCCTCGCTGAGCACAAGCTGAACACAGGGCTCCATTTTACAATCCTGAGCTCATGACTTGAGCCAAAATCAAGAGTTGGAAGCTTAATGACTGAGTCACCCAGGTGTCCCAATACTGTATTTTCATCTACAATTTGGTATCTCACTACCATTTTAGAAAGTCTTAGCAAATTAAGTAGGGCATGAGATCGGGACTATATAATATAAACTTCTCAGATTTACTTAAATTTCTTAATTATGAAACACAGCTTGGCTGTTATCAGGACTTTGAGCTTACAATGTAGGTTTTTAGTTTTACTATTGGAATAAAATTAGTCATTTCAGTTTAAGCAAGCTAATTGATAAATGATCATATTTCTTCTAGATTTTGACAGTTTGATTAATTTTTAGGTTCTTATTATGTCAATATTTTATACTACAACAACACTGCAGTACATCTCTATATTTCTGTTTAGGAAACCAGGTGTGTCAGGCCATGGAGTTTATGAACTGAAAGATGAATCATTGAAAGACTTCAACATGTACTTTTATCATTATTCCAAAACTCAGCATAGCAAGGTAGGAAAAAATATCCTCTTCGGTAAATAAGCCTTAAATCCTTTATGGTTCCTAACTCCACAGAGAATTTCTTGGTTTTTCTGTAGTTTCATACTGATTCTCACCAATAGAGGCCATTATCTCACCCAAGAAACTGAAATTGAATCAGTAATGTCTTCTAGTGTACAGGGAACATTTAAATTTTTCTGATTTACTAGAAATTATCCTTTATCACTGTGTCATGGGGAGGAGGATTCAGTCAAGAATCCTGCACTTCATTTGGTGTCATGTTTCTGTAGTCCCTTTTAATTTAGGGTAATCTTTTTGCCTTTTTTGTGTTTCATAATACTGCCATTTATCTGTAGAGTACAGGCTACTGATCTTTTAAAATACCCTACATTCTGGATATGCCTGATTGTATTCTCATGGTTAAAATTAAGTTAAACTTTCTGGGGCAAGAATATTACATAGGTAATAAATTGTTTCACATTAGTAGGCACATAATGTCTATTTGTCCCATTAAGGGTAATGTTAAGTTTGATCATTTAGGGTGATATTTGAACTTGTCCTTATAAATATGAATGAATAATTTCTAGCCCATAGTATGATGCCCTGAATAAACATTAGGCACTGAAAGAGTATTATAGACTGAAAGAATGGGGAGTAAAGTCTTGAAGAGGGATGTTACTCATCTGGTTTGCCTTGGCTTTTCCTAGGATAGTCATTTTATTTCTGGCATAAGGTAACATTTTGAATACATACTTAGTATGTGTTTTGGTGGGCTCCTGGATCTTTCCTGCTTGCTTCAAAGTATCAAACATTTATTTCATGTTTGCCAAACAATATATTTAAAGTTGCTGTTTGTTTGTTTGTTTTTTGATACATAGGCAGAACATATGCAGAAAAAAAGGAGGAAACAGGAAAACAAAGATGAAGGTAAAAAGTGAGATTCTGAATGGACTTATTTTTTAAGATTTTGTTTTTTTTATTTTGAGAGAGAGTGAGCAGGGGGTGGGGTTGAGGAGGAGGGAGAGAAACAAGCTGACTCCACTCTGAGTGCAGAACCCAATGCAGGGCTCAGTGTCACAGGCCTAAAGATCATAATTTGAGCCAAAATCAAGAATCAGATGCTGAACCAGCTGAACCTCCTAGGTGCCCCAGAACAGACTACTTTTGACTATTTTCTGTAGTTTTTATATCAGCAAAACATATGGTATTTTTCATTTTTGTTTTCATTGTTTTTTAAGGGTGGGCAACTAGTGGAAGTACAAAGAATCATATTAAGATATAACTTATTCAATAGCAATAGAATTTTTTAATTTATAGCAAATAGAGTTTATTTTGGGTGACTGATACAGTAACTTATATTTCCCTTGACATCGTTGTGTTCAGTGCTTTAAAGGTAACAAAAATCATTTGTTGTTTTGCATATAATATGTGATTTTGACATATGCAATTTAGCATGTAGGATAACCCAAATAAAAATTACTTGTTTGGGGGCGCCTGGGTGGCTCAGTGGGTTAAAGCCTCTGCCTTCGGCTCAGGTCATGATCCCAGGGTCCTAGGATCGAGCCCCACATCAGGCTCTCTGCTCCGCGGGGAGCCTGCTTCCTCCTCTCTCTCACTCTCTGCCTGCCTCTCTGCCTACTTGTGATCTCTGTCTGTCAAATAAATAAAATCTTAAAAAAAAAAAAAATTACTTGTTTGTCTCCTGCTGCCCATCTCCCATCACTATAGCGTTACCACCTCCACCACCTCCTGAATTCTGCCCTGCTTTCAGCAAAGTGGTTAACCTTCTCAACTGTGATATCATGATGTACATTCTCAGGACCATATTTGAGCGGGCAATTGACACAGATTCTAACTTGTGGACTGAAGGAATGCTTCAGATGGTATGTATACTTGAAATATTTTTTCTGCTTTCAAAATTATTTCTACATGATGGGGTTTGTGAGGAACCAGGAAGGAGCAGATCTTTGGTTCCAACTTTGTAACTTCAGTCAGAACCACACTAGAGCACCTGAGACCTAGGGGTCATTAAAAATAGTTTAGATTTGGTGCAGACTTTTTTAGTCATACATTCTCATGTTTTTAGTATCCTTACTCTTTTGAGAACCATTTATATTCGAAAAAACGAATTAAAACCCTGCCCTGCTAATAATAAGTTGGTATATCCTTATTGCATCATAATTTTCTGTATTTCTTATTTCACTTGTATTATGACCAAATAATGATTAGAAGACAGACTTGAATCTTGGGTTACCCCATTTCCTATTTAGGAGCAAAGAATAATTTCTCCATTGGTATGTGGGTATAATTATTTCATTAAGTTTTTATAGGAAGTAGCTAATTAAGTGGAAGTGGGTATTTTTTCTTGGTATTGTTATAGATAATTAGTTAATAATGTCACCTTTGGTAGCTATAACTAGGTATTTATTTAACTTAATTTAAAATTTAATTAATTTAATTTAATTAGTTTTCTTTCTTCCTTGGCTGTTATTGGTCTGGAGGTTCTAAATGCTGGTCATACCATATGTGTATCTCAGTTTTTGTTATGGTAAATACATGACTAAAAATTTCAGGCCATGGAGATATATTTGAAATCAAAGGTTAAAATTTCTAACCCTACCCCTAGTGTCCTACCTAGGAGATAACCACTGTTAAAGGTTTGTATCTTCTGGAAATCATTACACATTAGCATGTACTGGCCTGTTTCATTCTCAATAGATGTATGTTCTGTTGTATGGATATGTATAGTGCTTTTAACCTGTCTCCTGTTACTAGACATTTAGGTTGTTTCCAGGTCTCTGTATAGCACTAAAATGAATATCCTTGTACAAATATCTTTGCATACTTGAGTGTATCTGTCATACTGATTTCTAATATTAGGTCTGTATTTTTACATTTTGAATAAATATCATCACTGGCATTCAAAATATTATACCAATTACTTTGCCATTACCAGTGTGGTGAAAAGTGCCTGTTCCCAGCACCTCAGCCAGCTCTGTATTTTACTAAACTCTAAAATTTTTGCCACTCTAATAGGTGAAAAACAGGATGGTCTTGTTTCAGTTCACATTTCTTTAAGTGAGGTTGGACATTTTCATATGTGTATCATTTCACTTTCTATGAACTGCTTGTTTATAACCTTTGCCCCTTTTTTATCTGTCAGATTGCTTCATTTTTACCTTCATTTAAGGTATATTTACCTAAGGAAGCACAGTTTTATAGATCTTTTCATATTCCTCTTTCAGGCATTTCATATTCTGGCATTGGGTTTACTAGAAGAAAAGCAACAGCTTCAAAAAGCTCCTGAAGAAGAAGTGACATTTGACTTTTACCATAAGGCTTCAAGTATGTTTTAATATTACTTTTCAGCATAGCTTCAGCTAGTTACCAATTTGTAAGTGAAAGTTTAGCTCTTACAGAGTCTTAATCTACCACTCCTTAAAAAATAGACAATCCTGAAATTAAGACTTTCCCTAGCATCTTTAGTTCTTAACTGTTTTCAACAGTAAAAATAGGTTTTTAATCCCCTACTACAATCTTTTTTACTCCTTAAACCCCCTCCTTTTTTTGAGTGGGGATGCATAATACATCGATGATTTCTTACGTTCATTCTTTGTCTCAGTATTACAAATATTTACTACTTATCACCATAACATTCATACTACCCATCCATGGAAGATACTTATGTTGCTGAATGTAAAATGATTGTAGACATCTGAGTGAATGATAATGTGTTTGTCTTGCACTGTTTTCTTCCTATCAGAAAAGGATAGGTTTAGATTAGATTGTTTTTAAGATGTATTTTGATTTATTTATTAAATTAAGACAGTTTCATCAAAGCACATTCCAAGGACATTGATTACGGGACCAATAGGAAAAAGGTATCTCATGTTTTGTTTCTAGACTATACTTTTTAGGTCCTCGAAGACATCATAAACCTCTTCAGTTTATGACTATAAAAAGCCTCCACTTTCAAATTTTTGGAAGCCTTGTTTCTCATTAATTACTTTTACTAGATAGTGAGCCAAGTGGAGGAAAGGGGAGAGTCAGATCATTAAAGGTAGCTTTGACTAGCGGCCCCAGTGGAAATTGTATTACAAGTTCTAAAATAATTCAAGTTTTTCAAGTTGTTTAATTTAGTACTGAATACTTTATGACATTGCAGATTCTTATGTTGAAAAATTAATGTAGTTAAGGGAGTGATTATGAACTTTGGTTATCAATGTGAATAACATAACACTAAAGATTATAATTATGAAGATTTTTGTTTATGATTTTAACTTTTGTGTTTTAAAAAAGGATTGGGAAGTTCATCCATGAATGCTCAGAATATACAAATGCTTTTGGAAAAACTCAAAGGAATTCCCCAGTTAGAAGGCCAGAAGGACATGATAACATGGATACTCCAGGTGAACTTGATAAATAAACTGTATCATATCTTGGTTTAAAGATTGAAGAATCCTCTGTCTGTAATGTTAAACCACTCTTCTCCAGTTGTAAAGTCATTTACCACTGATTTCATGGTCACTCACATTTTCTCATGTTTTAGTGGAAGTATTGTTTTTTTTTTTTTTTTATAAACTAAGATTTATTCCTTTGTGTCATTATTCAGTCAGCATCTGTTGCATGCCTGTTATGTGCCAGCGTCATTTCTGGACTCTGAACAGCACAGATAAGGTGCTTGCTATCACGGAGCATACACTAGTTGAGGTACAGGCAGTGCACAAGAAAAGGATAATTCAGTAGAGAATAGAGGGTAATTTCAGATGAGTAATCTGAAAGGCCTCTTTTGGGGCACTTGGGTGGCCCAAGTTAAGTTGGCTAAGCATCCATCTCTTGGTCAGCTCAGGTCATAATCTCAGGGTTGTACCATCAAGCCCCTTGTCAGGGTCTGCACTCAGGGTGGAGTCTGCTTAAGATTCTCTGTCCCTCTCCCTCCACTCTTTTGGCTAGTGCATGTTCTTTCTCTATCTCTCTCTCTCTCTCTCTTTCAAATAAATAAATCTTTAAAAAAAAAAAATCCTCATTTAGGAGATAACATTGAAACTGAATGACATGGAGCCAGACTTTAAAAATCGGGAGCAGTATTCCACAAAAAGGAAACAGCACTGCAGAAGCTCTAAGGTGGCCAGAAAAGAAGGCCAGTATGACTGAATCACAATGAGGGAGGGAGAGAAAGGCAGCAAGGTCACAGGATAAGCCAAGAGCAAGATCATATAGATAGAACCTGACAGGTGAGGGTAAAGTGGTGGATGTTATTTTTGAGGATAGTG
This sequence comes from Mustela nivalis, assembly GCF_964662115.1. Lineage (NCBI taxonomy): Eukaryota > Metazoa > Chordata > Mammalia > Carnivora > Mustelidae > Mustela > Mustela nivalis. Next base: position 83,633,145 of record NC_139025.1, read on the forward strand.
GGAAACTAGTGAAGGATTTTAAGTGACATAATCTGGTCTCTACTTCTGTAAGATCACTGTGGCTCCTCTAGTATAAGTGGATTATAGGGGACAAGAGTAAAAGCAAGGAAACTATTAGAATACTGCTGCAGAGGGATGCCTGGGTGGCTTGGTTGGTTAAGCGTCTGTCTTCAGCTCAGGTCGTGATCTCAGGGTCCTGGAACCAAGCCCCATGTCAGGCAGCCTGCTCTGCAGGAGTCTGCTTTTCCCTCTCCCTTTACCCCTTCCACCTGCTTGTGCTCTCTCTATCTCTCTCTCTCAAAAAAATAAAAAAAAGTAATAAAATAAAATCTTGAGGGATACCTGGGTGGTTCAGTCGGTTGAGCCGCTGCCTTCGGCTCAGGTCATGATCCCGGGGTCCTGGGATCGAGTCCTGTATCGGGCTCCTTCCTTGGCAGGGAGCCTGCTTCTCTCTCCGCCTCTGCCTGCTTGTGCTCACTCGCTCTCTGACAAATAAATAAATAAAATCTTAAAATAAAATCTTGAAAGAAAGGAAAAAAAGAAAACTGTTGCAGAAATCCTGTTGAGAAATGAGCATGACCAAGACTCAGATGCAGATGGTGAGAAGCTGAACTGATTCAGGTGTAATTTGGTGGCAGAATGTATAGAATTTGCTGATAGATAATGGTGGAAAGGATGAGGGAAATGAAGGAGTGAAAAATGAATCGAATTTGGAGCTTGAACTGTTGAGTGGAAGCTGCTGCCTTTGGGGAGGAGTGAATAAGGGGCAGGGAGAGAAGCCAAGGAACATTACCTTAATGGGAAACCCTCCACATGGAAACATGAAACCAAGATTATGGAGCTTCCCCTCACTGTATTTAAAAAACGATTCTGATGTGGTAAGCAAGATAAGTGTTTTGATAACTAGAATATGGAGTGATTATTTTCCATATGCATATCAGTTGGAGGTCTTTGTACTGATTTGTACTTCAAGAAGTCAGCTTTTTTGGTAACTAGAGATACTCCTTATACATGCTTGGTATGTATGATGTTATTATTAAGGTTTCTCTTGGAATAGAATTCCCAAGTATTTAGTATTTGTGTTAAATTTGCCAATATAATCATTTTAAAAATATAAAATCAAAACATAAGTATTCAACTCTTATTAAGAAAATAAATTAGGGGGGCATCTGGGTGGCTCAGTGGGTTCAGTGTCTGCCTTCAGCTCAGTTCATGATCCCAGGGTGCTGGGATTGAGCCCCACATTGGGCTCCTTGCTCAGTGGGGAGCCTGCTTCTCCCTCTCCCTCTGCTTGCTGCTCCCCTTGCTTGTGCTCTCTCTCACTCTCTCTCTCTCTCTCCGTCAAATAAATAAATAACATATTTTTTAAAAAAATAAAGGTGCCATGGGGGCACCTGGGTAGCTTAGTTGGTTAAGTGTCTGCTTTTGGCTCAGGTCCTGATCCTGGCGTCCTGGAATCGAGCCCTAAGTCAGTATCCCTGCTCAGCATGGAATTTCCTTTTCCCCTCTCCCTCTCCTCCTGCCCCCAGCTTGTGTGCGCTCTCTCACTCTCTCTCTCTCTCAAATAAATGAAATCTAAAAAAGAAAAAAATCGAAGCAGCTGGGTATTTCAGTCAGTTCAACTCTTGATTTCAGCTCAGGTCTTGATCTCAGGGTTTTGAGTTCAAGCCCCACCTTGGCCTCCACAGTGGGCATGGAGCTTATTTAAAAGAAAAAAAAAGGAAAAAGAAATTGAACTGCATTTAGTTCAACATTTATATTCTGTAATTACAATGTTATCCATTGGAGAACCATTTCCAAAAATTTATTTTCTTTTAGAAAATATTTCTTTTATTTTCTAAAAGAAAATAAATTTTCTTTTTATTTTATGGGATGCCTGGGTGTCTTGGTTGAGCAACTGCCTTCAGCTCGGGTCATGATTCTGGAGTCCCGGGATTGAGTCCCATTTTGGGCTCCCTGCTCAGTGGGGGGTCTGATTCTCCCTCTGACCTTCCCCCTCTCATACCTACTCTCTCATTCTCTCTCTCTCAAATAAATAAATAAAATTTTTAAAAAAAGAATACCAAAGTTTATTATCAAGATGTACAAAAAGTACAAGTATCAGTTCTTATAATCATTGCATATTTTCCCCAAATGTTTAATATAAAGTTGTGTTTAAGTTCCTTGTGGGAGGTTTTTATACATGAGAATGAGACTCCAAAATATAAAGAAGTTTTGGGGAGGTACCATCCTATTGTTGAAACTTTGATTTTTGTTAAAAAAGAATGAGACTGATCTACATAAGCTATTATGGAAGTATCTCTACAGATAATTGTTTAAGTGAAAAAGAGATAGGAAATGGTATATATGATAGGGTTGTTTCTGATGAGAATATATGTAAATATAAAGAAATATATATTCTGATAATGTTTTTTTCTGGCAAAAGGAGAGGGAGAGAGAGAATCTTAAGCAGGCTCCACACCCAGAGTGGAACCCCACGCAGGGCTTGCTCTCATGACCCTGAGATCATGAACTGAGCCAAAATCAAGAGTTGGATGCTTAACTGACTGAGCCACCCAGGTGCCCCCTAATAATCTTAATTTTGAGGAGAGCAACTGGCATCAGGAAAAGAGGATTTCACTTTCCATTTTGTATTTTTCTCTTTATATATCTTTGTACTAAAAATGTTATTTTAAATCAAAGAGAAATTTTTTCTCCTGACAAAAGTATAGATATGCTCATACCTGCAGATGAAATCAGCAGGTATGCAGCCTCCCTTGGCTGTATTGCTCATCAACTGGGGGAGGTTTGGCATAGTCAGGAGTCACTTTTTATATGCTTGAAATATTTATATAACTGTTTACATGTGTAACTATTTGTGTGTGTGTATGTCAAATTTAAGTCTAAGACATTTGTGACATATGACTAAATCAAATTAGGGAGTTTTTCTGGTTTCTGGTTAGTCTAACCAAATCTTCTTTGAACCTTTCATCTGTTTGTCATAGATGTTTGACACAGTGAAGCGATTAAGAGAAAAATCTTGTTTAATTGTGGCAACTACATCAGGATCAGAATCTATTAAGAATGATGAGGTAATAACATTATAATAATGGTGATCTTCTTCTTTGTCTTTGAACTTCACTGGTGTAAAAGAGCTGCTGCTTTTTTGTTAGAAGGAACCTGTAGTTTATGAGTTTATGAGTTTTGCTTGTGTTTCTATATTACAGAGATTAGTGGTATTTGACATACAGTTGTCCAATATAAAGTATATATTTTATAAAAGCAGAGGAAATTGATGTACAATGGAGCTCTGTTGGAAATACCGTATTTTATTAATTTTTAAAATATTTTAATATCTGAAATTGGGATATAGCCTATAATTAATGACTTATAATTTTTTTTATTTCTTTCCAGCATAACAGTATTCATTGTTTTTGCACTACACCCAGTGCTCCATGCAATATGTGCCCTCCTTAATACCCACCACCTGGCTCCCCCAACATCCCACCCCCCGCCCCTTCAAAACCCTCAGGTTGTTTTTCAGAGTCCATAGTCTCTCATGGTTCACCTCCTCTTCCAATTTCCCTCAACTCCCTTCTCCTCTCCATCTCCCCATTTCCCCCATGTTATTTGTTGTGCTCCACAAATAAGTAAAACCATATGATAATTGACTCTCTCTCTTGACTTATTTCACTCATCATAATCTCTTCCAGTCCCAAATGACTTATAATTTAATCAGCAGCATTCTTTTCTTAGCGCAACATAAGATAATGGTAGATCTTAGATTCAATGAAGTCTGGTAATATTTAGGTTACAAAATACTATAATATAACAAATCAAGTTTTGATGATTCTAATCTTAAAATTATGAGAATACTACTACTTGTGATTTCTTTTTATTACTTGTGATTTTTAACTATCCCTCCTAAAAGAAAAACACTGGACTTAAATTAGATAGAAACAATAAAAAGACACTATATATCTCAGTAATATTTTAAGTTCTCAGTTTTAGCACTGCATCTAGCAGTAAGTGTTAGGTTTCTAGTAGTAACTGTTAGATATCATCAAGTTGGGTAAAATTGATTAAATGTCGTTGATTGAATGATTGAGTTATGATTTAATAATTTTTTCTTCTAACTTTATTTCTTAATCTACCTGCATTGAGTATAAAAGACAATTTATTAGATATTCAAGGTACTTGTGCCTTTTACATTGAATTATTGAAATAACCAGAAGAGTAATTAGTTGTGTGATACATGGAGCCTGCTTGCTCATTTTGAGACATCAGATTGCATCTAGTCTTAAGTGGTAATTAAATTTCATCAGACTTTAACTCTAGGGAATTTTTCCTGACTGAACAATATATGTAAATTTCAACAAGGGATCTTACCTAATTTTTTGTGATTTCTTAATACCAGATTACTCATGATAAAGAAAAAGCAGAACGGAAAAGAAAAGCTGAAGCTGCTAGACTGCACCGCCAGAAGATAATGGCTCAGATGTCTGCCTTACAGAAAAACTTCATTGAAACTCATAAACTCATGTATGACAGCACCTCGGAAATGTCTGGAAAAGAAGACTCCATTATGGAGGAAGACAGGTAAAACCAAGCAAAACTAGAAATTAGCAACTCAGTTTTGTGGAGGGAAAATGACATGTTGATTTTATTTTATTTTTTTTTGACATGTTGATTTTAAATAAAATTTTTCCAAAATATATTTTATAATAGGAGAAATTACATTATTTTTAAACTAGAAAAGGTACAGTGAAAGCTCTTAAGGTACTTAATGAATGTAAATTTATGTTCATAAGCAGTTCAAGTGCACAGTAGTTTGGTGAGAGGCTTTATGCACAAAAAGATACAAAAATGGGAATGGCAAAAATCGAGATCAGCTTATGTTATCTTGTATGCACAGGCTCTTTTTTTTAATGTTAAAATGTAGGTACTGATTGTACTTTTTGTTTCTTTGAACTTATAAATTTTCTTTTATATTAGCATATATGTTGCAGAATATATTACATAATGCACAGACTCTTAGATGCACATTTATGTATCAGTTCAAATATTTCACATCTTTCTTATGATACCTGCTAAAAATGACTGTGGTTATTACAAATTGAAAAAAAATCCTTCACTTGAAAAAGGTAGTTTATGTTCATTTTTTTTTCTTAAAGAGAAATAAGACAGTGCCCATAGTTGTGGTCATGGATAGCACGGTAGAAAATGGGAATCAGTAAGTCTAGTGTTGTGGGTCTCATTGTGGTTTGCTTTTGGGGAAATCAGTTATCCTGCTGGGGGTCACGCTTTGTGGGAGGTTATATAGATATACTAAGAAAAAGAGACAAAATAAGGGTACTTTTAAAAGCATTCCAATTGGGGCACCTGGGTGGCTCAGTGGGTTAAAGCCTCTCCCTTCGGCTCAGGTCATGATCCCAGGGTCTTGGGATCGAGCCCCACATCAGGCTTTCTGCTAAGCAGGGAGCCTGCTTCCCTTCCTCTCTCTCTCTGTGCCTGCCTCTCTGGCTACTTGTAATCTCTGTCTATCAAATAAATAAATAAATAAATAATAAAAGCATTCCAATTTAAAATATTATAAATACCTCCTATGCTTATTTTTCAAAACAAGCTTCCATTGCTCTTTAAACAATGTGTGGTGTAGATAGTTTTAGGAAATTCTGCCTTTGTAATAACAGTAGTAACATTATCCATAATGCATCTGTAGTCCTCAAGTTGAATATGCTAACAAGGACCCTAAGGATGAAGAGTGTATATTTTAAAGATTAAAAAAAGATATGAAGGTAAAGGTATCCTTGGGTGATGATAGTAATAAAACTAGAAATTAATGCAAAACTTAAACAATTAACAAGTTCCAGCCCTCTAGATATTGCATGTTAGCAACATACTGGTTAGAAAGTAATGAAAAAATTATGAGCAACTATACACCAGCAAATTTGACAATCTGGAAGAAATGGATGCATTCCTAGAGACATATAAACTACCAAAATTGAACCAGGAAGAAACCTGGAAGAAACCAGGAAGAAAGTCTGAACAGACTCATAACCATTAAGGAGATTGAATCAGTCATCAAAAATCTCCCAACAAAAAAGAGCCCAGGGCCAGACGGTTTCCCAGGGGAATTCTACCAAACATTTAAAGAAGAATTAATACTTATTCTTCTGAAACTGTTCCAAAAAATAGAAATGGAAGGAAAACTTCCAAACTCATTTTATGAGACCAGCATTGCCTTGATCCCCAAACCAGACAAAGACCCCATCAAAAAAGAAAATTACAGACCATTATCCGTGATGAACACATATGCAAAAATTCTCACCAAAATACTAGCAAATAGGATCCAACAGTACATTAAAAGGATTATTCACCATGACATGGGATTTATTCCTGGGCTGCAAGGTTGGTTCAACACCCACAAATCAATCAATGTGATACAATACATTAATAAAAGAAAGAACAAGAACCATATGATACTCTGAATAGATGTTGAAAAAGCATTTGACAAGTACAGCATCCTTTCTTGATCAAAACTCTTCAAATGGGGGTATAGCTCAGGGGTAGAGCATTTGACTGCAAAACTCTTCAAAGTGTAGGGATAGAGGGCACATACCTCAATATCATCAAACCCACCTTTGAAAAACCCACAACGAATATCATTCTCCGCGGGGAAAAACTGAGAGCTTTTCTGCCAAGATCAGGAACATGGCCAGGATGTCCACTACCACTGCTATTCAACATAGTACTGCAAGTCCTAACCTCAGCAATTAGACAACAGAGAGAAATTAAAGGCATTCAAATCGGCAAAGAAGACATCAAACTCTCACTCTTTGCAGATGTTATGATACTTGATGCGGAAAACCCAAAAGACTCCACTCCAAAACTGCTAGAACTTGTACAGGAATTCAGTAAAGTGTCAGGATATAAAATGAATGCACAGAAATCAGTTGGATTTCTACACACCAACAACAAGACAGAAGAAAGAGAAATTAAGAGTCAATCCCATTTTGCCCAAACCCATAAGATAGCTAGGAATAAACCAAACCAAGGAGGCAAAGAATCTGTACTCAGAAAACTAGAAAGTATTCATGAAAGAAATTGAGGAAGACACAAATAAATGGAAAAATGTTCCATGCTCATGGATTGAAAGAACAAATATTGTGAAAATGTCTATGCCATTTAAAGCAATCTACACATTTAATACCATCCCTATCAAAATACCATCCATTTTTTTCCCCAAAGAAATGGAACAAATAATCCTAAAATTTGTATGGAACCAGAAAAGACCCCGAATAGTCAGAGGAATGTTGGAAAGGAAAGCCAAAGTTGGTGACATCACAATTCCAGACTTCAAGTTCTGTTACAACTGTAATCATCAAGACAGTATGGTATTGGCACAAAAACAGACACATAGAACAGTGGAACCGAATAGAGAGCCCAGAAATAGACCATCAACTCTATGGTCAACTAATCTTCGACAAAGCAGGAAAGAATGTCCAGTGGAAAAAAGACAGTCTCTTCAACAAATGATGTTGGGAAAATTGGACAGCCACATGCAGAAGAATGAAACTGGACCATTTCCTTACACCACACACAAAAATAGACTCAAAATGGATGAAAGGAATCCATCAAAATCCTTAAGGAGAGCACAGGCAGCAACCGCTTCAACCTCAACCACAGCAACTTCTTCCTAGGAACATTGCCAAAGGCAAGGGAAGCAAGGGCAAAAATGAACTCTTGGGACTTCATCAAGAACAAAAACTTTTGCACAGCAAAGGAAACAGTCAACAAAATCAAAAGACAACTGACAGAATGGGAGAAGATATTTGCAAATGACAGATCAGATAAAGGGCTAGTTTCCAAAATCAATAAAGAACTTATCAAACTCAGCATCCAAAGAACAAATAATCCAATCAAGAAATAGGCAGAAGACATGAACAGACATTTTTGCAAAGAAGACATCCAGCTGGCCAACAGATACATGAAAAAGTACTCAACATCACTTGGCATCAGGGAAATACAAATCAAAACCACAGTGAGGTATCACCTCACACCAGTCAGAATGGCTAAAATTACAAGTCAGGATACAACAGATGTTGGAGAGGATGCGGAAAAAGGGAAACCTTCCTACATTTTTGGTGGGAATGCAAGCTGATACAGGCACTCTAGAAAACAGCATGGAGGTTCCTCAAAAAGTTGAAAATAGAGCTACCCTTCAACCCAGCAATCGCACTACTGGGTATTTACTCTAAAGCTACAAATATAGTGATTCGAAGGGGCATGTGCACCTGAATGTTTATAGCAGCAATATCCACAATAGCCAAACTATGGAAAGAACCTAGATGCCCATCAACAGATGAATGGATAAAGAAGATGTGGTATATATACACAATGGAATACTATGCAGCCATCAAAAGAAATGAAATCTTGCCATTTGCAACAACATGGATGGAACTAGAGGGTATTGTGCTGACCAAAATAAGTCAATCAGAGAAAGACAATTATATGATCTCCCTGATATGAAGAATTTGAGAGGCAGAGTGGGAGTTTTGGGGGGTAGGGAAGGAAAAAATGAAACAAGATGGGATCGGGAGGGAGACAAACCATAAGAGACTCTTAATCTCACAAAACAAACTGAGGGTTGCTGGAGGGAGTGTGGGTATGGAGGGGGTGGTTGGCTTATGGACACTGGGGAGAGTATGTGTTATGGTGAATGCTGTGAAGTGTGTAAGCCTGACAATTCACAGACCTGTACTCCTAAAGCAAATAATACATTATATGTTAATAAAAATAGCTAATAAAAGAAAGTAGTGAAAGAGATACCATATATTTATCCAAACAAGAGGATATAAGCAAATATGTGCTCAGAGTTAACTAATGGCCTTAATACTTTTATTATTTATTTTTTATTATTGATTGATTGCATACATAAAATTATGTTCTCATTGAAAACCATTCCAATAAAATATTAAGTTTCCTTTGACCATCCTTTACGTAAGTCTTTCTGCACAGATAATCACTGTTAATAAGTAACTTGTATTCTAAACTTATTTCTGTGCATTTATTTATATGCACTTAAGTAATTTTGTTTTGTGTTTTTTTTAATTTTTTTTTTTTAAAGATTTTATTTATTTATTTGACAGACAGAGATCACAAGTAGGCAGAGAGGCAGACAGAGAGAGAGAGAGGAGGAAGCAGGCTCCCTGCTGAGCAGAGAGCCCGATGCGGGACTCGATCCCAGGACCCCGAGATCATGACCCGAGCCGAAGGCAGCGGCTTAACCCACTGAGCCACCCAGGCGCCCCTTGTTTTGTGTTTTTTAATAGTTTATTAAAACTTGACTTTTGTTCTACAGATTGGTTTTTTACTCAGTGTCTTATAAATCTTCTCATGTTACTATTTATAGATCTGTGGTATAGATTCTACATGATTCTTTATGACTACTGCATTATAGTCCCTAGTGTGTATATATAATATTTTATTTATCAGACTTTGGGTGTTTAAGTTGATTTTCCCTTATTTTCCAGTTTTCCCTTGTTATAAACAATGTGTCAGAACATATTTTTATATTTGCCTTCTTGTACAGTTGTATTAAGTACTTCTCAAGGGTGGAATTAATATGTGAAAGGGCTGAGTCATAATTATTTGAAATTTTGATATTGCCGCAATGTCCTACAGAGTGGTTTTACCAGTTCCTACTCCCAACAGTGTTTGAGAGTTCCTATTTCCTTCATTTTTACCAATACTTACTATTATCAGTACTTGAAAAAATTAGATACTATCAACATTATAAATCTGTGCCTGTTGGAATTTCCCCGATTACTTGTTAGTACTGTTAGTACTAGGTTGAGCATCTTTTCCTAAGATTGTTCACTAGTCTGTTGTGTTTTGTTTTCTGGGAATTACGTGTCACTATCCTTTCCCATCTCTGTTAGGTACTTTGTTTTTGTTTTATTATGGATCTTTAGAAGTCCTTTAAAATTATGGGTACTAAACTTTGTTGCATGTTTCCCATATTTTGTCCCTAATTTTTTAGCATTAATTATGAAGTTTAGCTATAGAGAAGTTTTCAGTGTTAATAAGGACAGATTTATCAGTCTTTTAGAGTTTTAATTTTTTGTATCTTAAAAGGCTTTCTCAGGTCCAAAGTCACAAATGCATTCTCTTACATTTTTTTTTAAGATTTTATTTATTTATCAGAGAGAGAGGCATTCTCTTACATTTTTAAAAATAAAATTTTAATTACACAGTTATATTGATACATTTTCCTTTTAAAAATCAAATGTGGGGCCTGTGGGGCTCAGTGGGTTAAAGCCTCTGCCTTCTGCTCAGGTTCGAGCCCCACATCGGGCTCTCTGCTCAGCAGGGAGCCTGCTTCCCCCTCTCTCTGCCTGCCTCTCTGCCTACTTATGATCTGTGTCTGTCAAATAAATAGATAAAATCTTAAAAAAAAAATCAAATGTTAGACATGAAACTAAAGTTCTGTTTAAGTACTGGCCTAAATCCAGGTCCCCTTTCTGCCCTTCCTCAGAAGATATTCTGGTCATAAGTTTTATATTTATCCTGTCAGAATGGCTATTATGCTATTACATACAAATATATGGAACTATAGAAATTATATAGTATCATTCAGTCTTTTTGTTTTATTTGCAGTAAGTGGTATTGTGTATGTGTCATTGTGCAACTTGTCATTTTCACTTGGAAATCTATGCAGTATTTTCTTACATACAAAACGAGCACAGTGTTCCTCGGTCTTGGCATTTGGGCAGCAATTCTTTTTCATGCTCCATGAATTGCAGGACAGTTAGTATCTCTGGCTCCTCATCCACTCATTCCAGTACTGTCTCCCAGTCCTTATGATAACCAAGAAAATAAACCTTGCCCCACATCTTGCTGAGCACCTCCTATGAGGTTGTACAACACGTAGCTTTGTAACTGCACCTTTTAAAAACTACATAATATTCTGTATGATATAATTGCATTTACATTGATGATGAACATTTAAGTTATTCCCAGTTTGTCGAAAGATTTCTGACATTTCAGGGAGCTTCTTGCTCAGGTAAAGCAGTATTGCAGAGTAGTTCAGAGCATGGCCTATGAAGTCAGATCCTGTGGGTTAAATCCTGGCTTTGCTATTCATAGTGATGAGTCATTAGGTAAGTCTCTTACTGTCTCTAGGCCTCAGTTTCTTCATCTTAACAATGGAAGGTAATATTAGGACCTACTTCATAGGGTTGTTGGAAAGATTAAATGAGTTAACATAATGTAAAGTATTTGAAACAGTGCCTCACATCGTAATTAGTGATTTATAAATATTTGCTGTTATTATATTATTATTACACACATTGAGTACATACTAAGAATTGCTAAATCATTAAGATGTAAGTTTTTATTTTAATGCCTACCAAAATAGAATAGAAACTTAAATGCCTAGTAAGAGGGAATGGATAAAACTATTACCGGCCCATATAGTAAGAGTACTGTGCAACCATTAAAAACAATGTTTCTGAAGAAATTTTAATGACATGAGAAAACAACTAAGATATAAGTGAATACAAGATGCAAATCTATATATGTAATATGATCTTAATTATGTATAAAGAATGTTATAAATAGAAAGTGAACTGGACGGGAATATACAAATGGTTATCTTTAGGTTGTGAGTGTATCATGCTTTTTGTTTTCTTTTTTATACTTTGTAGATTTTCCAAAATTTCTTAATAAGCATGCATTACTTTTATAATCAGAAAAAAACAATAACCCAGCTTCTTGGTACAATAAATTAAGTATAATTATATAGTCTACTTTGTGATCTGCTTTCTTTGCACTTAGCAGCACAAAGTGTATTTTCTAATAAGCAAATTAACTGGTAAGAGTCAGAAAAATCAAGGGGAAAGATTTTAAGCTAATATTGCTAAGTTATCATTTTTATTTTACTATTTTTGTTCTTAAAGTTCTTACCCTATAGTTACTTAAAATCTACCAAAATATAAAGACAAGTGACCAAAACATGTGTCCTCACTTCTGGTCGTTTCTCTTGGTAGCACCCCAGCAGTCAGTGACTACTCTAGAATTGCTTTGGGTCCTAAACGGGGTCCGACTGTTACTGAAAAGGAGGTGCTGACATGCATCCTCTGCCAAGAAGAACAAGAGGTGAAAATAGAAAATAATGCCATGGTATTATCAGCCTGTGTCCAGAAATCTACCGCCTTAACCCAGAACAGGGGAAAACCTATAGAACTCTCAGGGGGTATGTATTATTTAATAAATATCCTTTTGAGCATTTCTTTTCGTATTTATGTGATTAGAAAAAATATTGAAGGAAGTTTGGGAAATGAGACTGTATTTAGCTTTACTTAGACCACATTTTATCCATGTGTAAGATGGACTCTAGGTCCATGTTGGCTCCTCAGTTTTATTTTTTAATTTTAATTTTTGTTATACTTGGCCATACTGCTCAGTCTGTCTCTACCTGCCTATCTCCATTTCTCTTTGCTGAACCTTTTAAAGGTAGGATGCAGGCATATGACTTTCATCCCTGAATATTTCCACATGCATTTTTTAAAATTAAGAATAATCTATTATATATCTATCATACCATTATAACCTTTAAAAAGGTGAATAATAATTCAGGACTGTCACTTAATGTCAAATCCGTATTTGGATTTTCCCAGTTACCCTCAAAATATCTTTTTTCTTTAACTAGACTTTTCTCTTTTTTAGGATCCATATGTTTGATGCATCACCTTTATTATGTCAATTTTAGTCTAATTTAATCTAAAATAGTCACTTAGCCTTTTTTATGATAATTTGTTTGAAAAAATACAGACCTATTATTTTGTACAGTGTCTTACATTGTGGATTTGTCTGATTGTTGTCTCAAGATTAGGTTCATTTTAAAGATTTTCTTGGCAGGAACACTAGGTAATTTTTTTTTTTACATTGTATCAGAGTTAGCTGCTTTATAATATATCTTTCAATAATAAAAATAATAATGATGATTAAAAAAAAAGACTAACATTTATTGACTACTTACTGTATGCCAGGCACTGATGAAGTGCTTTTTTGTGTATTTACTCACTTAATCCTCACAACAACTCTTTGAGTTCAGTACCAATACTGGCTCCATTTACGGATGAAGGAACTGAGGCACGGAGAAGTTAAATAATTTGCCCAAGGCTATGAGTTTATATGTAATGAAACCAGATTTTGAACCACTTTTCATCTTTGCTTTTCTCCAGTAGATTATAATGCCTTAAAGATCCCTTAAAAAGTAATTGAAATTACTGTTAAAATTATAAAAGTAAATTGTGTTTGAATCATAGAAAATCACTTCAATAAATGAGACAAAGCAACTTAAACCCAAAGGTCAGGTTAAAAATGCAAATCAAAAATACAAGTTGTCATTAATTCATTTTAATTTTGAATCCTACCTAGAAGTCCAGGTTTTACTTTTCTCTAAAATTTTTTTTACTCTTAAGAATATATCTCCTGCTGTCATGATACTGTGACAGTTTAGTTGGATATTCCTAAGAAAGTTTATGGTTAAAAATTTAGACCTGATAATCTCTCTCTCTCTCTCTCTCTCTTTTTTTTTTTTTTCTCATTTTATGACCATGGGGGAGATGAATACATACCTCCTATTTTTGTCTTCCTGTACCAGAAATTGTGGACCCGCTTTTCATGGATCCAGACCTGGCATATGGAACTTACACAGGAAGCTGTGGCCATGTAATGCATGCAGTGTGCTGGCAGAAGTAAGTTGTCCTTCTGACATGTTCTTGAAAGAAACTAGGAATAATTGAAGTTCACTAAAGGCCACAAAAAGGCATGTTTTCTCATGTCTTTTCTTCCTTTTTATGTGAATAATTGAGCAGTTTTAATTGCCCATTTTGTTCGCATGATACTCATCATCGCCTTTAGAAATGGGTGTAAAAATTTACTAGCTTTAAATTTTCACTACCCTTTGTACTTCCTCTCCATAAGCTAGTTACTCTTAATCAGTATTTGTATAAAAGAAGCTGTAATCTTTCTTCCTAAAAAATCTCATTTCCTTGAAAAAATGCCTTTGAGATAAAATAGGACAAATTCTAGTTCCACCTCTAAAAGAGAAAAATTCCGAACTATAATTCCTAGGAAATCTTCACATAGGTTTCACCCTTTTGACATTATTAAAATACACAATTTTCCTGTAATAGCCTTTACTACTATACTTGGCTGTTAGAAATGAGGGAACTAGTGTCTACATTGTATTTCCATGCTGTTGAGTTAGGAACCACGTTATGATTCAGTAGAATTGTTTTAAATTTGTTTCTGCCCTGATAGCTCTTCCAGTTTGCCCCCAAAAGAATGGGTATTCTGTTCTTCTGTAATCGTAACTTGGGTTTTGTGGCATGTGGATGCTAAAGATGTTTATTGAGGCAAAAACTCCAGATTTTTGCCACTTGGATTAAAGATTAAAGATAAATGCATTGTTCTAAATGGACACATGCCTTGGAATTTTGCAGGTATTTTGAAGCTGTACAACTGAGCTCTCAGCAGCGCATTCATGTTGACCTTTTCGACTTAGAGAGTGGAGAATATCTTTGCCCTCTTTGCAAGTCTCTGTGTAATACTGTGATCCCCATTATTCCTTTGCAACCTCAAAGGATAAGCAGGTATATTTTAATTCATGTTTTGGTTAATTTTTTTTAAAGCTATCTTTAATCCTTTCATTTGTGTCTGTTTTGATTGCTAGGAGGGTTTTTTTGCTATTTAATGTAAAACTTTTTCTTTTCAGAACTTGCATTCTACTTTAAAAATATGATGAAAAGCCCCAGTGTGTGGTCTCTAAAATAACTAATGTTCATTAATTCAAATCTGTATGTTGTGTGTGTATCTCTAATAGCCATGAAAGTAATAGAACTTGGATCTCTACCTTAGCATTCACGTAAGGAGACAAGATGCCAAGAAGATTCATTTCTTTCATCTAGTCCTTTGATACGATCACAGTTACTTTTTAGAATTTGGTTTCTTTAAAGGTGTTTGTATTATTATTTTAATTCTGTTTTTTCAGAAGATCCAGTTTTCTGCTTGTGGAGATGTGGACAAAATGTTAACTGTAAAAGTAAAAAAAACACTAGATTCATTGTGTATCTTGGGATAGATTTTGAGTTTTTAGACTAAGTTTTTAAACTTTTTGTTCTAACCATCTATGTATGGAACTTGACGGTGAATTTATGCACTTGTTATGATAACTGTAACACTTAATTATATATTTTCTATGTTGTCACTGTTATACATGATGATGCAGTATTATTGTTATTTTTTTAAATGCAGTACATTTTTAATAATTGACCTAAGTTTTGCTGTAGAAAATGATTTTGTTGATAAAAACACTTTTAACATGTTTCCACAACAAAAGTGCTCAAGGGTGATAGGCTTGGCAATTAGGGTCAATAAGGAGTTGTTCTATCTCTACTATTACATGTCATTAGAAAACCTGATTTGAAAATTATCTTCTACTCAGCATTTTGGGACACAAAATGTCATATTTTAGGAAGAAGATGGCACTGGAAGCATTTATCTTTTATTTTTTGAATAATTGATATGTTCTAGGCACTCTACCAAGCACTTGCTATATTATTTTTTTAATACTCAAATAGCCTAACAAAGGCAGGTACCATTATTGCCATTTAAAAGATAAGGAATTGGAGGGGCACCTGGGTGGCTCAGTGGGTTAAAGCCTCTGCCTTCAGCTCAGGTCATGATCTGAGGGTCCTGGGATCGAGCCCAACATCAGGCTCTCTGCTCAGTGGGGAGCCTGCTTCCTCCTCTCTCTCTTTCTGCCTGCCTCTCTGCGTACTTGTGGTCTGTCAAATAAATAAATAAAAATCTTTAAAAAAAAAAAAATAAGGAATTGGAGACAATGAGTAGTTTTTACTTGCCCCAAGACAGACCTAGGATTTGAACCCAGATCTGACTCTACCAAAGCCTTACCTAACTATATACATGAAGACAAAAATAAAACAAATCATAATAAAATTAAGTGACCTTTCCAACTTCTTATTAGCCTGTATAAGCCTTTTTTACACAGTGGCTTCCCGAATAAGGATTATTAAACATGTAAATTATTCTCTAAAGGAATATTCAGTACCTACTCCCCTTGATGTCTTTAAGAATAGAATGCTGCAGGGGCACCTGGGTGGCTCAGTTTGAGCCTCTGCCTGTGGCTCAGGTCCTGATCTCATAGTTCTGGGATCAAGCCCTTGGTTGGGCTCTCTGCTCAGTGGGGAGTCTGCTTCTCCCTCTCCCTCTGCCCCTCTCCATTCATACTCTGTCATGTTTGTGTACTCTCTTTTTCTCTCTCTCTCACTCTCTCTTAAATAAATAAAATATTTTAAAGTAAAAAGGAAGAATAGGATGCCTCAGGCCAGTCCTTTCTGAAGTTAGAACTGGGTCTCTTTGAACACTATGACACTTTTAATTTGTAATAACACCTTTGTTACTTAGGATCTGAAATACGTAATTATATATAACATTTTTATTTGGCACTTGAACCTTCCTACGTAGTTCGATGTATTTGCCTCTTTTGATTTTAGAAAATCAGTATGAGTATAATCTAAGATATGAAAGTTAAGTGAATAAAAAAACTTAAATCTAGTAATAAACTGATATTTTTAAAGAAAATTGGTCATAACCAATCATAGTACACTTTCTGAGAACTTTCTGAGAACTGAAAAATTCTTAGGTCAAGTATATGCCCAGATATGTGAATTTTGGCACAGTTCATTATATAATTTCACTTCACTCAAGACTGTCCTTCAACAGTCCCTTTTAATAACATTGTTTCTAGTCTCATTGTTTGTAAATAAAAATTTGGATCAGTTCCCTGCCCTTACGGAATTTGTATTACAGAAAGGAGAGATGAGCAATAAGCATACGAATACAAAGTGAGAAATACTATGAGAAAGCTAAAGCAGCAAGGTAAAAGGCTAGAAACAGATCAGATGCATAAGACTATAGACACAGTCATCAGGGAGCTCCTCTTTGGGATAATGAAATTTGAATAGGGACCTAAATGAAGTAGAAGACAAGTACTGTTAATCTCTGGGAGAAGAGAATTCTGAGCAGAGTAATAGAAAGAGCAAATGCTCCAAAGTAGGAATACATCAGCATGTTTGAGGCACAGCAGACAGGTAGTATGTTGGAATGGAACAAGCAAAGAACCAGATCATAAAAGGGTTTATAAGGTAAGAAATTAGAATTTTATTTTTAGTATTAAAAACACAAAATATTTTATGTGTGATGGGAAACCATTGGAGTATTTTGAACAGAGGGGTGAGACCAGATTTACATTAAAAGGTCCTTTTGGCTGTTATACAATGAATACATAGATAATAATGAAGCACTGTTGTGGAAACAGGAAAAAGTTCAGGTGAGAGATAATGTAACTTGGATTAGGGTAGTAACAGTGGAGGTAGAAAGAAGTGATCAACTTGGTGTATGTTAGAAGGTAAAACCAGGAAGAATAGCTGCTGGGTTTGAAGGTGGGCTGTGAGAGAATCTGAGAAATCAGTGATGACACCTGGTTTTTTATTTGAATGACTAGAATGGTGATTCCCTTTGTTGACATGTTTTAATTCTAGGTGTTGGGCCTATGAGTGGTATCTTATTCCTTTTAAAGTTCTCCTACCTCCCCAAACAACATTTTTTACATTTATTTATTTATTTTATTGACATATAGTTGATACACAGTGTTACTGTGTTTTCGGGGGTACAACACAGTGATTTGACAGGTCTGTGTGTTATGCTGTGCTCACCACAAGTGTAGCTGCCATCTGTCACCACACAACACTATTACAGTACCATTGGCTATATTCCCTATGATGTGCCTTCGTCCCCATGACTTATTCTTTCAATAACTAAAAGCCTGTGTTTCTCACTCCCCTACACCCCTTTTGGCCCATTCTCTACCTCCTCCAGCAGCCATCAGTTTGTCTTTGTATTTATGAGTCTCTTTCTGCTTTGTTGGTTCATTTGTTCTGTTTCTTAGATTTCACATATAAGTGAAATCATATGGTATTTGTCTTTATCTGCCTGATGTACTTCACTTAGCATAATACCCTCTAAATCTGTCCATGTTGTCACAAATGGCAAGGTGTTATCCTTTTTTATGGCTCAGTAATATCCTGTTGTGTATATACTACATCTTCTTTATCCATTCATCTGTCACTGGACACTTAGGTTCCTTCCACATTGTGGCTATTATAAATGATGCTAAAACTGTACTTATAGACACAAGTGTTTCTATGACCTAGGAAGTTAATCTGAAGGAGTTTGACTTTTTTTATACAGCCATTCTTCTATAGAAAGACTCTACAAGTGCAGCTTTTCAGTCTGACTTTGTGCCAAAGGCTTAATAATTTTTAAATGTCATTTTTCAGTGAGAATACAGAAGCTGTTGGTCAACTTTTGACCCTGGAACAATGGATACAGACTGTTCTGGCCAGAATATCAGGTTATAATATGAAACATGCCAGAGGTTTGCTTAAATTTACTTTATATTTAGCTGTGTAAGATTTAAGTGTTAGAGTCTTTAATTTTTTTCTCAAGTATTTCCTGCTATAAATTATGGTTTGCCAGTACAGATTTGTTGATTATCAGGAAGTAAAGGTTTTCAAAGCCAAGACTAAGTTTGGCTTACTTTATTAGATTAAATAATTTTCATACTGGCTAGCAATACAAACAGTGGTTAATCTGGAGTCACACTGCTTTTACATTGCTTGGAGCTAAATCTTAGATCCATTGCTTACTATCTCTGTGATCTCAAACAAGTTATTTAAGCTCTCTGTGCCTCAATTTTCTTATTTGCAAGGTTGGAATAATAATAGTACCTATCTCGCTGATTGAAGGATTGAGTTATCCTTTGTAAAGTGAAACAGTGCATGATATATAATATAGGCATTAGCCGTTACTGTTAAAATTTTGTCAATATGTTTTTATTAATAATAAAAATAACATTTTAAAACTGTTACCTCATTTATATATTCCTTACAGTTGAGAGATAAGACTATCTAAAGACTCTGAGAAGTAAACAACAGCAGGCAGATTGAGGAGGGAAGTCAAAATTTGAAGAATGCTTGGCAATGAGTTTCCTGGTTTTTTTTCCCTCCTTTATTTCCCAGCTTTGACCCCAGGGTAGCCTGAGTCACAGAGCTTTGCATTGGATATGAACAGCAAAAAAAAAAAAACTCAAGAGATTCCCTCTTTTTGGCCAAAGGATCAGGAAAAGAAGCCCCTCAGAACTGGAAACTGTAAAGGGAATTCCTGTTGTAGTTTTTTTCATCTTCTGACCCTCTCCTGAGGTCAGCCCCAGTCATGGAGCTACAGTGCCATGGTGGTCATATAGACGCATAAAATCCCAAGAGAAAACCAGTATCTCTGGCCAGAGGAACTGGGGAAAAAAAGGACCTCTGTGTTCCAAAGAAGGCAGGGCGAATCCTTATTATTTTTTCTGTCTTTGCCTCACAGCTTCACCCCACAGGTAAACCCAGTCACCTGAATCTACTTGACAACAGAGGATACTAAAACTGAGAGAAACATGTCATTTTGGCCAGAGGAACTGGGGGAAAGGGCCCCTTGGAGCTAGAGAATATGGGGGAAATCGCAGAGAGAAGAGAGCCTATAGAAGAGGAATGTCCTGTTTTTGAGACCAGCACAAATCTTGGGCTTCCCTCCAAGATGCACATGTGTAGAACAGGCCCAGAGAAATGGCAATAGGGCTGAGAGTGAAGGAGCATTAAACCACCACTGAGGGACATTCAAAATAACCAATATAAGATCCAAAATTATTCAGCATAAGAATCTGACCACCTCTAAAGGAAAAAAAAAATTAAATGCCAATCCTGACATGTTTTAACATTGAACTTTTTTGACAAAAAATTTAAAACAGCTATATAATTATTAAGCAAAAGGTAAAGGTGAACACTTTAGAAGTGATTGGAAAAATATGAGTTCTCAGCAGAAAAAAATCAAAACTATTAAAAAAAAAAGAACCAAATAGAGATAAGAGAATTGAAAAAGTACTGTAAGAAATAAAAATTAACTGGATGGGCTCAATAGTAGAATGGAGATGGGAAGGGTAAGAGTTAGTGAACTTGAAATTAGATCAGTGGAAATTCTCCAGTCTGAAGAATAGACAGAAAAGTGATGGAAAAGAAAACAAAAACAAAAAAAAAGAACATAGCTTTAGAGACCTATGAATCCAATTTTTAAAAATCTAATATTTGTGTCCTCCAACTCTCAAAAAGAAAAAGTATGGTAGAGAAAAAAAAGTTTTTTTGAAGAACTAATGACTGAAAACTCCCCAAATTTGTTGAAAAAACATAAATTTACATATTTAAGTTCAGGAAACCTCAAAAATAAACTGAAAGAAAAACTGCACCTATATAGAGCATACCCAAGCTGTTGAAAACCAAAGATGAGGGGGAAAAAATCTCAAAAGCAATCAGAAAAAGACAACTTGTTTCATATATGGAACAACAATTCCAATTTGATGAGATATTGGAACCAAAATGAAGCTAATGTTCACCCAAGGTCTTAGTCATAGTGGCAGAGCTAGGATGCAAACCTATGCAGCTTGGCTCCAGATGCTCTGCTCTTATTCATTAATATATGTTGCCTTACTAATAGAATACTATGCATCCATTAAAAATGAAACTATAGGGGCGCCTAGGTGGCTCAGTGGGTTAAGCCTCTACCTTCAGCTCAGGTCATGATCCCGGGGTCCTGGGATCGAACCCTGCATCGGGCTCTCTGCTCAGCAGGGAGCCTGCTTCCCCTTCTCTCTCTGCCTCCTTTTCTGTGATCTCTGTCTGTCAAATAAATAAATAAAATCTTTTTTAAAAAAAAAAGAAACTATAGAGGGGGAGTTACTGATGTGGAAAGACATTTATGACCCATTGGTGAAAAAACAAGATATAGAACAGTACGATGGATTTTGTCTTTATTAAAAAATCTGTATGTGTAATGTTCATATGGAGAACAGAAGAATATCACCCAAATGTTATTAGAGAAATTTTGAATGATTACTTATTGTTTATTAGCATTTCCTAAGTTTCCTACTATTTAAAAAATATATAATTTTAAAAAGGTAGAAAGATGTCTCACTAAACCCTCATGATTTTTCTTTCTTTTTCTTTTTCATTTATAAGGAGAAAACCCAACAATTCCAGTCTTATTTGATCAAGGAATGGGCGATTCCACTTTTGAGTTCCATTCTATCCTCAATTTTGGAGTTCAGTCTTCGTAAGTATCTAAGTAGTTAAGAGAAGTCTGTAAATGGCTGTGAAAGTAAGAATGAAGAATAATCCTTCCTCCCATCCTCCCATCTTTCCTTCCTGCTTTATTTGTAAAATTATTTCTTTACCCCATTTTTATCTTGTTTCTTTCTCCCTGAAGTTTTATTTCTACAATAAAATAAAGTGGTTTGAGGTATTAGAGTACTATGTATTAGGGTGAACTATGTCTATAATTAACCATTTTTTTAAAAAGATTTTATTTATTTGAGAGAGAGAATGGGAGAGAAAGCGCATGAGAGAGGGGAGAATCAGAAGGAGAAGCAGACTCCCCACTGAGTGGAGAGCCCAATGAGGGACTCAATTCTAGGTCTCCAGGATCATGACCTGAGCTGAAGGCAGCCGCTTAACCAGCTGAGCCACCTAGGCACCAACAAAAATGCCATTTCTCTATAGTCCTGCATACAATAAGAACAGCATTTAAGAGACTTTAATTAAAGTCATATATGACCTGCCCTCTGACTTCTAAAAAGTCTCTAGTCATCCACATCCCCGATTCACTTTTCTTGTTGGTAAAGTTCAGTACCCTGTATCTTACATTATAAGGTTATTAGAAAAATACTTATGTGAAGACACTTTGAAAAATATAATGTATCCAAATCAGGCGTACTATTTAATAGATATTATCTTATGTACATTTTTTAGTTGTAATCCTTATTTATATTACATTATCTCATTGTAGGAAAGGAAGTTCAGAAAACCAGAAATTATCACTCCAAATACATGACATGTTCTCTCTTTTTCTCTCTGTCTATTTCTCACACACATACACATACACATACACACACACACACACACACACACACACACTGTTAACACTGAAGTCCTTCTTAGTCCCTTTTACAGACACTAAAACTTTTTTGGTTGGATCTGTTTCCTCTGAATTGTATTCCTTCTCTGAGTCTGCCCTTAATTTGGATCTAGATCCTTTCTGCTATGATCATTTACTGCATCTTTTACAGGAAGTAAAGTTATATGGGCCATTATCATTTTGTAAAAAATATTTTTCTACTTATAAGATACAGAATTCAGCTTTTCCCTTTTTCAGAGGCTCTAATCTCTAATTTGACAAATAGCAGTTTACTTTGTCAAAAGGAGTTAAATTACTACTTCAGTATCTAGATGGACTTCTCAGTAGGTAACCCCGTTGACTAAATTACTATACAAATTTTTCTTGTTTTATTTTTAGGATAAAATATTCTAATAGCATCAAGGAAATGGTCATTCTATTTGCTACAACAATTTATAGAATTGGACTGAAAGTACCTCCTGATGAAACGGATCCTCGAATCCCCATGATGACCTGGAGCACATGTGCTTTCACTATCCAGGCAATTGGTAAAGCCTGTGAGAGACTGCTTTGGAAGGTTCATAGAAACAGGATTAAAATGGACCACAATTTTTCCATTTTTCCCCTAATAATGGCTTAAAATAGTTTGAATGGTTGGAGGAGTATTAATATCTCAGTATATTAGTGTGGCTTGATGCCATTAGTCCAAGAATTTTTTTTTAAGATTTTATTTATTCATTTGACAGATATCATGAGTAGGCAGAGAGGCAAGCAGACAGCAAAGGCGAAGCAGCGTCCCCACTGAGCAGAGAGCCCAATATGGGGCTCAGTCCCAGGACCCTGATACCATGACCTGAGCTGAAGGCAGAGGCTTAACCCACTGAGCCACCCAGGCACCCCTAGTCTGAGAATTTTTCATCAATCCCTTTTAACTACAGTGTTGGCTATATGCAAAATAAGCTCAAAGTATTTGAAAGGTAAAGCACAAAGCAAGCTATGTTTGAAAGCTGGCAGATTTACAACACTGGAAAATCAAGAAAAAAAGGCAAAGGAAGAAGAATCGAGCCAGAAATGTTCAGTGGTTTTTGTTTTTTTACACTTTGAGAGAAAAAGAACAAAAACAAAGTCACCTAAAACAAAGTCACCTAAAACATTATCAGGATAGGGAAAGGAAGACTGAGGTAGTTAGGAGAGACAGATTAGCAGGAAGAACTAAGAGGTCAGAGGGGAAGCCCACTGACAAAATCCCTGCCATGCTGCATTTTCTTACAGAAAAGTGTAGCAGTCAAATCAACATGTTGTACACCTTAAATGTACATAGTGTTATGTGTCAGCTATATCTCAGGAAAGCTGTTGGGGGAGAGAAGAGTGTACTAGTGAAGAATTGCTTAAATTTTAAAATTAGCATACTTGCTTATTACAGTCACAAGATATAATACTATCTTAAAAACAGTAAAAACTGTAATTCTTTTATGTCCTCTTTATCCAAGACAGTTTCAATTTCCCTTTCCAGGATAGATTTTTGGCAGTTGTTGTTTTTTTTTTTTAAGATTTTATTTATTTATCAGAGAGAGATGGGGGGAGAGAGCAAGCACAGGCAGACAGAATGGCAGGCAGAGGCAGAGGGGAGAAGCAGGCTCCCTGCCGAGCAAGGAGCCCGATGTGGGACTCGATCCCAGGAGGCTGGGATCATGACCTGAGCCGAAGGCAGCTGCTTAACCAACTGAGCCACCCAGGCATCCCTTGGCAGTTGTTTTTAATGGAGTCTACCACCTTTTCTTTAAAAAATATTTTATTTATTTATTTGTCAAAGTGCAAAAGCAGGGGGAGCAGCAGGCAGAGGGAGAAGTAGGCTCCCCGCCAGGCAAGGAGCCCAATGTGGGATTTGATCCCAGGATCAAGTGCCTGAGCTGAAGGCAGGCACTTAACCGATTGAACCACCCAGGCGTTCCAGTCTACCACTTTTTCTTCATTTACCTATATTTTTGTAGCAAGGTGTTATTTTGCGATTCAAATTAAGTAGCGTGAAGCCATTTCTTTCACAAAACCATCCTGCATATCAGCTTCAGCTTCCTAAACAGTTACATCCAAACCTGTCAGACTTAGATCATGGATAAAAGAAAATACACAGATTTATATTTACTATGATTAAATAAAATGAGAAATAGGAAGAATAAGATTTTTTTTTAAGATTATTCATTTATTTATTTGAGAGAGAGAAAAAGAACATGAGCAGAGAGGAGGAGCAGAGGGAGAAGCTGACTCCCCACTGAGCAGAGAGCCCGACCTGGGGCCCTATCCCGGGATGCTGGGATCATGACCTGAGCCAAAGGCAGAGGCTTAACTGAGCCACCCAGGCACCCTGGAAGAATGAGATTTTAATAGAATAGAATCTGAACAAATTGATAAATACAAAGCATTCTTTTAGAGTCATGATCTACTACTGAGTATCTTGAGACTTCCAGTGAAGGCATTTTACACTTTACTGTCTTTGGCAAGACAAACTTAGGAATCAGGAGTTTATATTGAGACAGTTAACATTTCAAAAAATGCACAGTTTTTGTCATAAAAGTGATGAGAAGTTCACTGGAGAATAGGACTAAATTTTTCTGTGTGGTTCTGTAACCTAGTAATTGGATTTTATTTAATTACTGTAGTGTTACACTGTTTTCACAGTGCTTTTTCCATTCGGGGACCTAGCGCATAAGCCACTAACTTACCTCATTCCCTATGCATATGGAGAGACATATACAGGATGTGTTGGCATAGTTAGAAACTACTGTTAAGGAATCAATATATAGCATCTCTTATTACTATCCATTCAGAGTTGAAAACAGAAAATAGGAGATAAGCCCTCCTTACTCATAGATATATCTGCTGCCAGAGAGCAATGAAAATACAAGTAATATAGCAGTAAATGCCCTAGCCAGCAAGGAGAAATGCATATGAATCCATGGGTTTTGTTTTTGTTTTTTTTTATTTCCACTTTTGGTTATTTTTCCTATAAATGTAGTTCTTTTTTAACAGTACCTATAAGAGCAATAGTTACTTGCATCTGCCTTACGTATTTTTAAACAAAATAGGTTGTGATTATATATAAAAATGACTTGGTTAAAAATTGTTGGCATAGAAGCAATGTTCAAAGGATGAAAAATGAACCAGGATGCTTTGTTTTTTCCAAGCGTTCTCTATAGATAACTGCAGGGGCTTTATTATTTATAGTAACAATTTGTAAGTGATCTGCATTTGTTTTTTATAATATTTTCTCACTCAAAAATTTGGAAATTTTGGCTTAAACATGAAACTTTGAAGGGGAAAAGTGCAAATCATCTGGGCAAAAATATAATCAGTTAAAGAACATCTGATAGAAACCAAGTATACAATTGTAGCAGTATTCAGGATTTATTATTTTTGTTTTTCTTACTCTTTGAGAAAACCTCTTGGGAGATGAAGGGAAACCTCTGTTTGGAGCACTTCAAAATAGACAGGTGTGTATATTCCAGAAGGGTATGTGTAATTCATGATAGGCTTTTTTTGGTATAGTCTAATTTAACATTAGTCTAATTTAACATTTTTAAAAATCATTATTTAATTCACTCCCTTTTCTATAAAAATAAGCAAAATTCTTTTTTTTTTTTTTTAAAGCAGCTTCAGTCTCACAGGAGACTAAATGGCCAACATTGTGCACTTTATTTTTTTTTAATTTATCTTTATTTTTTTCACCATAGCATATACCCTCCCCAAAGTCTATCACCTGGCCACCCCATCCTTCCTACCCCCCTGCCCTCCACCAACCCTCAATATGTTTCCTGAGATTAAGAGTCTCTTATGGTTTGTCTCCCTCTCTGGTTTCATCTTGTTTCATTTTTCCCTCCCTTCCCCTATGATCCTCTGTCTTGTATGAAACTAGATGGTGTTATGCTAAATGAAATAAGTCAATCAGAGAAAGACAGTTATCATATGATCTCACTGACAATGAGGAATCTGAGAAGTAAGACATTGTACACTTTAGAGAGCTTACTCAATCTTGGTGGTTAAATGAGAGATTTCTGGTGATACTTACTTTTTCTCCCCCTACTTTGTTTACTGCCGAGTCAGAAACCTGGTATCTCCTTCATTTTCCTTCCTCACTAATTTTGCCCCATCATGCAACATAAAGTATTAGTGCTGGCTTAAGTATAGATGAATCCTCATAGCAAGTTCAAGAATGAAACTAAACCATGGCTCCTTGATGGGCAGATCTTGGCTTATGCCAGGCCTATCTCCAGGCCTAAGCCTCATATTGTAGGGGACCCTGGGAAACAGTGCTCAACAAATAGCCCTATGACAACAGAGTGGGCAACCAAGGATTCCCTAGACCACCCCCATCCTCGCCATTTCCCTCTTATTTTCCTGACAGCTGGCACAGGGGACTTGTAGTCCATAGTGTGCTTCCCTACAGTTCTGCCTTCTGGTTAGGAAGCAGGAAATCTGAATTCTTTTAGGGCTTTTAGGGGTTTCTTGCCATCATTTTAGAATTTCTATAAATATATATATATATATTTTGCCCAGGCCTCAGCAGGGTAAGTTAGTCCAAAAATTTAAGAAATTGACTGGGGAAAATGAGTACTTAAATGAGAATTGAAATAATCGCTTTAATACCTCTTTGCATGGGAAAATCTGTTAAAAATATTGTAATTTATTTGCAAGACTATAAAGTATATAATAAGTCTGCAGCTAATTCTTGCAGACTGGGATTGAGTTCTACAGTGAGTGACTTCAGGCTATCATCGTCCCTTATCTTTTTATCTTTCCCTCTCTTACAATCTAGCATAATGGTCTGAAAGCATTAATGCAGTTTGCCATTGCACAGAAGATCACCTGTCCTCAAGTCCTGATACAGAAGCATCTTATTCGTCTCCTGTCAGGTAGTCTCCTCTTTATTATTACTTACATGTCTTTTTCCATTGCATTTCTGGCAGTGTATTTCATTAGGAAACAACACACTGCACTAATTTTGAATCACTCACTACAGCAGCTTTACAAAAGAAAAAACAAGACTTGGGTGCCACTATAATACCTGCAATCTTATTTCAAAACTCAGGTTTTCCAAATGTTTGTTTGTTTGTTTGTTTTTAACTTTGTTTTTAACTTAACATCTACCCACCTCGGGACTTTACTGAACCAACATCCACAACCACTAGCTAACATATTTATATCCTAATCTGATTAGAAAAGGGATCAATGACATGGATAGGTAATTTAAAAATAGGTATAATTTTGTTGGATCAGGAGGATATTCTTCATCCTCATTTCACTTGTACTGCTTTGCATGCCGTCTCTGCTCTGTATGTATGGATACATATTCTGTGTATCTCAAGACATTTAGAAATGGATAGTTAGGAAAAAAGTATTAAGGAACATAGTATAAAAGTAATTCTTCTTATTCATTGAGCATATTTTTATTGAATAATCTCTGTTTCTGTTATGCTGTTTACCTTTTTTCCTCCTGCATCTTATCTTTCAACTCTTAAATTCTATACAAGGCTTTCTAGGAGTTTTTATTAGTTTAACTTATCTTTAGTTGTGGTTCCCATATCTTAAAGGTGTGATGTTCCAGTTTACCAGTTAATGTATTTTATAACCGTGTTACATTTTTGTGTTAGATGTTTTATATTATATTTAACTACATTGCAGTCTTACTGAATGAATTACACTGTTGTTGTTTTTCCCAGTTGTTCTTCCTAACCTAAAATCAGAAGATACACCTTGCCTTCTATCTATAGATCTCTTTCATGTTTTGGTAAGTGTTCGACAAAAATTCTTAAGTCTCTCAAGTTTCTGATTTCATGTATTTTCCTATTCAAATTCATGTTCTTTTTTCAAGATTATAAATTATTGGTGTTCAGACTATAAATTTAGTCTCTTTTCCATTCTGCTTATGAATAGATACAGATTTGACTGAGACTGTCTAAATCACTTTAAAGGGCACCTGAGTGGCTCAGTCGGTTAAGTGTCTGCCTTCAGCTCAGGTCATTATCCCAGGGCCCTGGCATCAAGTCCCGCATCAGCCTCCCTATTCAGTAAGGAGCCTGCTTCTCCCTTTCCTGCTCCCTCTGCTTGTACTCTCTCTCTATCTCTCCCTTTCTCTATCTCTCTCTCTCGCAAAAATAAGTAAATAAAAAATCTTTCTTAAAAATCACTTTAGGGGGATGCCTGGGTGGCTCAGTTGGTTGGGCAGCTGCCTTCGGCTCAGGTCATGATCCCAGCGTCCTGGGATCGAGTCCCACATCGGGCTTCTTGCTCGGCAGGGAGCCTACTTTTCCCTCTGTCTCTGCCTGCCATTCTGTCTGCCTGTACTCACTCTCTCTCCCTCTCTCTCTCTGACAAATAAATAAAATCTTAAAAAAAAAATCACTTTAGGGGCACCTGGGTGGCTCAGTGGGTTAAGTCTCTGTCTTCGGCTCAGGTCATGATCTCAGGGTCCTGGGATTGAGCCCCGCATTGGGCTCTTTTCTCAGCAGGGAGCATGCTTCCCCCTCTCTCTGCCTGCCTCTCTGCCTACTTGTGATTTCTCTCTCTGTCAAATAAATAAAATACAAATAAATAAATAATCACTTTAAAAATGAAAACACATTAAAAACTAGTGGAGTGTGTCCAAAAACAAGAAATGGAGACTTGGAAGTGAGGAAGGTGGAGGTAAATCTTCCAGAGAAATGGAAGGGCACTTCTAGCCCCGTCTGTGTCTTCTTTCAGGCAGCTTCAGCTTACCCCAAACTCTAAGTGGCTGCGAATGTCT
Source organism: Mustela nivalis (assembly GCF_964662115.1). Lineage (NCBI taxonomy): Eukaryota > Metazoa > Chordata > Mammalia > Carnivora > Mustelidae > Mustela > Mustela nivalis. Next base: position 83,662,039 of record NC_139025.1, read on the forward strand.
TCAGGGAAGGGCAGGTTTTTGGACAAGGATTCTAGTCCTTGTTTTCAGAGCCTAGGACTTCGTGCTAGAAGTGCTTACAGCTGCAAAATAGACGTGTTATATCTTTTTAATGCATCACTTTTTTCAGTGATGTGAGGGGGAAATAATATAAGTAAGGCTGGGATAGCCCATAGCTGAACCAGTGACAGGACCTGTCATAAAAACGAGGTGACCAGTCCATGCACAGTGTTGAGGTGAGCAGGGAACAGTGATTCTGAGTCCATGAGGTGAGACGGGCATCCTTTCTGGAAGCAGTCTGAATCCCTGGACTAGGGCTGGGGGATTATGTCTTCATGGTGACACCACCACCTGTATGCATTTACTCAATGAACACTTCAGACAATGAATACCTATAAGATAGGACCTGTGCCGTGCACTGGAGATGCAGTGATAAATAATGGTGGGCCTGAGGTCACTCTGTCGTCATCAGTTGAGAAGAATATCAGGTCCGCAAGAGGAGAGCAAGGACAAGTGAAACCCACCAGCGTCCCTGCATCTGTCCAATGACAACAATTTTCAGAGAGAGTGCTGACCACTGCTTCTCTTTTGTCTTCCAAAGCTTGTGTGACTTCCTCTTTTGACAAAGTCCAGCTTGCAAATATACAGGGAAGGAGGCTCTGGGAAACATACCTCCAGCTTAAACACATTGATGGAGAACAGGCCACAACAGAATCTCTTCACTACTATCCCCATAGTTGAACTCTCTACTCTTCTGGGCAAAAAAAGATAGTCTTGTCAACGTTGCATCTGGGAAATACTTAAATTAGTGTTCCATATGAACTCACAACATGATTTGGGGGTCATCTTCAGCCTATATTCCGAGATCAATCTCAGATAGCCACCAAACATTTGCTGTGTGGGGCCTACTCATGATTGCATGTGCATTGATTTTTGGTTACTCAGTATGGGGTGATAGCAACATGCTTTTCTTCTGGAAGCTCATCGCTGTCCCACATTTACTCATTTACTCATTCACAATCACCTATAATTATAAGTTAATCTATAGAAATAAAGAATGTGGAAAGAAAAAAAAAGCATTTTTATACTCTTTATTTTGTAACAGGTATCATCCTAGTTGATTATACACATAGTTGGTGTCTGTCCAAGCAGACTTTGTCTAAATAAATATTATGCATTCCTCCTCCACCTTTTTCTTGTTTACATTATAAGCATGAATGACAGTGTGAGCTATCTTAAAATCATTGATTATTTGATGTTGGGAACCAGGCCCTTGACACATCTAGGCTTCCCCCAAACACCTGTGGATGGATGACAACTGTTTCATGAGTTTCTTTTTTTTCTTTTTTCCTTTTTTTAAAGATTTTTTTATTTATTCATTTGAGAGAGAGAAAGAGACAGAGCCCAAGCAGGAGAGCCAGAGGCAGAAGAAGAGGGAGAACTGGGTTCCCTGCTTAGCAGGAGGACTCTGGGATCATGACCTGTGCTGAAGGCAGACACTTAACCATCTGAACCATCCAAGCACCCCTGTTCTGTGAATTTCTTGGAGAGGTTTTCCCTCCTGGCAGTGACCCCATTCCTTCAAAATGAGTTCTCTAGAGAGATCATTGATGAGGTTGGGAGCATGGAGTTTGTGAATATGGGTTAGCCATTATTCACCTCTCATTGTCCAGAACTCTGCCCGGTGGTGGTCATTCTTATTTTTTGGAATCTTTAGGAAAACTTCGAGAAGAATGCCAATAACTTGGCCCTATACCCTAAGATTCTGATTTGATTGGATTGGCCTGTGAAACAGTGTTATTTTAAGAGCTCCCCAAGTTACTGTAATGTTGAGTCTTCTGAGCCACAGAGAGAATTGAGACCACTCCTAGAATAAGAAGTTTCAGGAAAGGGGTAACCTATTTGGTGATGACTTTTGTTCTCCATTTATGGTACACTATATTTAAGATATTCTGTTGAATAATTAGGAAAAATATGGTGGTTATAAAAAAAACACACGAACACCCTGCAGTATCTGATATATTTGGTTATAAGATTAGCCCATGCTGATGTTTGTTGTCACACATGTTGATGTCCATTTTCTCTCATAGGTTGGTGCTGTGTTAGCATTCCCATCCTTGTATTGGGAGGACACTGTTGATCTGCAGCCGTCATCAATTAGTTCTTCTTATACCCACCTTTATCTCTTCCATTTGATCACAATGGCACACATGCTTCAGATCCTTCTTACTATAGACACAGGTAAAGCTCCCATCAGTTGTTAACTGTAAATAATAATTACCCGTGGTTTGTTGGCAAAATTCATTTTGCTTTTGATTAATCATGTATATATACATATATGTGTATTTTTTTTTAAGATTTTATTTATTTATTTGAGAGAGAAAGCGTGAGAGGGGAGAGGTCAGAGGGAGAAGCAGACTCCCCGCTGAGCAGGTAGCCCAATGTGGGACTTGATCCCAGGACTCCAAGATCATGACCCGAGCTGAAGGCAGTCGCTTAACCAACTGAGCCCCCAAGTGCCTAGATTCTAAATTCTGTGTTATATCTCTTGTGGAATGATCATTTGTTTCTTTATGGATGCTATTTAAATAAAAAGAAGAGCTACGAAAGGGATAAATTAGCTAAACCACTTGATTCTCTAACTAACTTGTGGCTGCTCTCCAGATATACAGGGAAACCATTTGAACCTGCTTTACCCTTTTTCAGATTTCCTAATTTCAGGGTTGGGGATTAGTCCCTCCGACGTTTGTCCCTGCTAAATAATTTTGATAAGGCTGTTTATGAAACCATTTTTGATTCCTCCAGCTAGAATGATAATAGAATGTTTTATAGCATTTGTCACATAGTATCTTATTTTATAATTCTATGCTGTTCTGCTTCTTTCCCTGGTTCTCCTTTCTCGCTACTCCTTCCCCCCTGCTAGTTTCTTGAGTAGAGAACATTCAGATTTTAAAATCTTTTCTCATAAAGTTAAAGTCCAAATAAGTATTCATTAAATGTTTTTTGGACAAATGTGCACTCACAGATACCTGAATAATACAGCATCATGGAATCATAATGTAGTTATTCTCTTAGACTCTGCTCTTAGTTGAAAGTAAAGTCTGCTACCAGGCTGTCAGTGATCAAAGACAACTCCTGGGGCATCTGGATGGCTCAGTGGGTTAAAGCCTCTGCCTTCAGCTCAGGTCATGATCCTGGGTTCTCTACTCAGGAGATAACCTGCTTCCCCCTTCTTTCTGCCGGCCTCTCTGCCTACTTGTGATCTCTGTCTTTCAAATAATTAATAAAATCTTTAAAAAAAAAAAAAAAAGAAGGGCTCCTGAAAATTCAGGTAATTTAGAAAATAAATAATTAAAGTGACTTTAGAACAACGTCTAACAAAACTAAATACACATTTATTCATTAACCTACCAACTCTACTTCTAAGAATCTGTCCCAAAGCCATACTGGCAAAAATATGAAAGGATATATGCACATGATTATTCATTTGTGGTATTATTTGCAATAATAAAAACCCCAGAGATTGGTTGAATATCCTGTGGTATATGCATATAATGGAATTTTCTGCAGCCATACAAAGGAATGAGCAAGATCTACTGAAGAAGTAATCTCTAGGAGATACTTATTAAGAGTGAAAAAAGTAGGGTGCAGAACAGTAGTTGTAGTATTATAATGTCTTTGTGTAAGGTATTTTAGGTATATGTATCCATATATGTGCTTACATATATTCATATTTGCTTATATTTTTTATAAATGAAACAAAAGAAATATAAACCAAAAACTGAAGGGTTGCCTCTAGATAAGGTAGAGAGTCACGGATTTGAGCAAAGACTCCTGTAAGTGTCTTTTTAATGTAATTGTTTTTTTTTTTTTTTTTTCTAAAATTCTATTTATTTGGGAGAGAGAACACACAAGCATGGGGAGGGCTAGAGGGAGAGGGACAAGCGGACTCCCTGCTGAGTGGGGAGTCCTACATGAGACCCAATCCCAGGACCCCAGGATCATGACCTGAGCTGAAGGCATATGAAGGCATATGAAGTACTGAGCCTCCCAGGCACCCCTAAAACACAGTATTTCAACTGTACTTCCCCAATAGGATATATTCTGACAATAAAAGAACTAGCAAAAAAAATCGTTAAACTAAATTCATATTAGTGGTACAAAATGGTACTAAGTACTAGTATTGTTATTTTGAAATTATTTTAGGTAATTTTTAGGATAAACCAAGTTAAGTATTTGTGTAAATGTCACTGGGACCCAAGATTTTCAGTGTAGGAAAGAGGAGACTTAAGAATTAATTCAGAACTGTTCATTCTGAAGTATGCTTCAAGTAAAAGATGTTCTTTTTGGAAAAAAATTAACTGAGGGTACTAATTTAAAATAAAGCATTTCAGGGGCACCCTTACTGGCTCAGTCATAAGAGCATGTGACTCTTGATCATGACTTCAAGCCCCACATGAGAGGGTAGAGATTACTTAAATAAATAAAACTTGAAAAATAAAATAAAGGGGTACATGGGTGGCTCAGTCGGTTACGTATCTGCCTTCAGCTCAGGTCATGATCCCAGAATCCTGTGTCAGCCTCCCAGTTCAAAAGGGAGTCTGCTTCTTCCTCTACCCTTCCCCTTGAAGGGAAGTGCTCTCTCTCTCAAATAAATAAGATCTTTTAAAAAAAAATAATAAAGTATATCAGAGGGGAGGTGTGTGGGGGAATGGGTGAAATAGGTGAAGGAGATTGAAAGTACACTTACAAGGTATAGAATTGTTGAATCACTGTATTGTACCTCTGGAACTACTACAATACTCTATGTTAACCATAATGGAATTAAAACTAAAAACTTAAAAGAATAAATTCAGAAAAGTTAAGTAAAAACCCAATAATTTCCCAGTCAAAATTCCAGCAAGTTATTATGTGGATATTGACAAACTGATTCTACAGTTTATATGAAAAGGAGAAAGATCCAGCATAGCCAACTCAGTACTGAAGGGGAAGAACAAAGTTAGAGGACTGACATTACCTGACTTCAGAACTTACTCTAAAGCTACTGGAATCAAGACTGAAAAAAACAGACCAGTAGATTAGTGGACCAGCATAGAGAGCCCAAAAAAATCTGTATACATAAATATAGTTAATTGATCTTTGATGAAGGAACAAGGACAAATAGAGCCGAGATAACATGATTTTCAACAAATGTTGCTGTAACAACTGGACACCCACATATAAGACAACCTTTGTGGAAGTTAACTAAAAATGGTTCACTAAAGAAAAAATGGTTGATATGCCTGAATGTAAAATACAAAACTATTAGAAGAGAATGTGTAGGAGAAAACCTAGATGACCGTGGGGTATGCGGTGACTTTTTAGATACAAGGCCAAAGGTAAAATCCATTAAAGAAATAATAAGCTGGACTTCATTACAATTAAAAACTTCTCTTCTGCAATGGACAGTGTTGAGAATGAAACAGACTAAGAGAAAATATTTGCAAAAGACACATCTGAATAACTGTTCTATAAAATATACAGAGAACTGTTAATTCAACAATAAGAAAATAAACAACCTGATTAAAAATAAACAAAGGACACCCAAAACCTTAAGATAGGTTATCTTAGGAATAAACCTAACCAAGGAGGCAAAGAATCTGTACTCAGAAAACTATAAAGTACTCATGAAAGAAATTGAGGAAGACACAAAGAAATGGAAAAATATTCCATGCTCATGGATTGAAAGAACAAATATTGTGAAAATGTCTATGCCATCTAAAGCAATCTACACATTTAATGCAATCCCTATCAAAATACCATCCTTTTTTTTTTTTTCAAAGAAATGGAAAAAATAATCCTAAAATTTATATGGAACCAGAAAAGACCCTGAATAGCCAGAGGAATATTGAAAAAGAAAACCAAAGTTGGCAGCATCACAATTCCAGACTTCAAGTTCTATTACAAATCTGTAATCATCAAGACAGTGTGGTACTGACATAAAAACAGAAACACAGATCAGTGGAACAGAATAGAGAGCCCAGAAATGGACCCTCAACTGTATGGTCAACTGATCTTCGACAAAGCAGAAAAGAATATCCAATGGAAAAAAGACAGTCTCATTAACAAATGGTGTTGGGAAAATTGAACAGCCACATGCAGAAGAATGAAGCTGGACCATTTCCTTACACCACACACTAAAATAGACTCAAAATGGATGAAAAACCTCAACGTGAGACAGAAATCCATCAAAATCCTTAAGGAGAACACAGGCAGTGACCTCTTCAACCTCAGCCGCAACAACTTCTTCCTAGACACATTAACAAAGGCAAGGGAAGCAAGGGCAAAAATGAACTCTTGGGACTTCATCAAGATCAACACCTTTTGCACAGCGAAGGAAACAGTCAACAAAAACAAAACAAAGCCAAAAAAGGACAGAATGAGAAAAGATATTTGCAAATGACATATCAGATAAAGGGCTAGTCTCCGAAATCTATAAAGAACTTATCAAACTCAACACCCAAAGAACAAATAATCCAATCAAGAAATAGGCAGAAGACATGAACAGACATTTCTGCAAAGAAGACATCCAAATGGCCAAAAGACACATGAAAAAGTGCTCAACATCACTTGGCATCAGGGAAATACAAATCAAAACCACAGTGAGATACCACCTCACACCAGTCAGAATGGCTAAAATTACAAGTCAGGATACAACAGATGTTGGAGAGGATGCGGAGAAAGGGGATCCCTCCTACACTGTTGGTGGGAATGCAAGCTGGTGCAGCCACTCTGGAAAATAGCATGAATATTCCTCAAAAAGTTGAAAATTGAGCTACCCTACAACTCAGCAATCGCTCTACTGGGTATTTACCCTAAAGATACAAATGTCGTAATCCGAGGGGCACGTGCACCCCAATGTTTATAGCAGCAGTGTCCACGGTAGCCAAACTGTGGAAGGAACCTAGATGTCCATCAACAGATGAGTAGATAAAGAAGAAGGGATGGCTCAGTGGGTTAAGCCTCTGCCTTCAGCTCAGGTCATGATCTAAGAATCCTGGGATTGAGCCCCACATGGTGCTCTCTGCTCAATGGGGAGCCTGCTTCCCCCTGTCTCTCTCTGCTTGCCTTTCTGCCTACTTGTGATCTCTGCCTGACAAATAAATAAAGTCTTTTTAAAAAAAAATTTTTTAAGATGTGGTGTATATATATACAATGGAATATTATGCAGCCATCAAGAAAAATGAAATCTTGCCATCTGCAATGATGTAAATAGAACTAGAGGGTATTGTGCTAAGCAAAATAAGTCAATCAGAGAAAGACAATTATCATATGATCCCTCTGATATGAGGAATTTGAGAGGCAGGGCAGGGGTTCGTAGGGCGAAGGGAGATAAAAATGAAACAAGATGGTACCGGGGAGGGAGACAACCCATAAGAGACTCTTTTTTTTTTTTTAAGCTTTTATTTATTTATTTGACAGCAAGAGAGCACAAGTAGGCAGAGAGGCAGGCAGAGAGAGAGAGAGGAGGAAACAGGCTCCCTGCTGAGCAGAGAGCCCGATGCGGGACTCAATCCCAGGACCCTGAGATCATGACCTGAGCCGAAGGCAGTGGCCTAACCCACTGAGCCACCCAGGCACCCCCCATAAGAGACTCTTAATCTCAGGAAACAAACTGAGGGTTGGTGGGGAGTGGGGAGAGAGATAGGGTGGCTGGGTGATGGACATTGGGGCGGGTATGTGCTATGGTGAGTGCTTTGAATTGTGTAAGACTAATGATTCACAGACCTGTACCCCTGATACAAATAATACATTGTATGTTAATAATAAGATAAAAATAAGCAAAAGACACGTCACTAAAGATGATCTACGGATGGCAAGTAAGCATATGAAAAGATGTTCAATATCACAAGTCATTAGGGAATTGCAAATTAAAATGAGATAGCATTACTCATCTATTAGAATAGTTAAAATCCAAAACACTGACAATGCTCAGTACTGGTGAGGATGTAGAGCAACAGGAATTCTCACTCATTGCTGAAAGGAATTCTGTGCCATTTTGAGATACAGTTTGGCACTTTCTTACAATACTAAACTACTCCTACCATATGATGCAGCAGTCATCTACCCAAATGAACTGAAAACCTGTGTCCGTACAAAAACCTACACACAGATGTTTGTAGCAGCTTTATTCATAATTTCCAAGATGTGGAAGCAACCACATATTCTTTGGTGGGTGAATGAATAAATAAACTGTTGTACATCCAAGCAATGGAATATTTTTCAGTGCAGAAAGAAAAAAAAGCCTTCAAACAATGGACAAGCATAGAGGAAGCTTAAATGTGTGATACTTCATGAAAGAAGCAAATCTGAAAAGGTTGCATACTGTGTGATTCCAACCATAATAGACCCTTGAATGACACAAGTTTGAACTGAGAGGGTCTACTCATATGGGTTTTTCTTTTATTAATAAATACAGTATAGTACTAAAAATGTATTTTTTCTTACGATTTTCTTAAATTTTCTTTTCTCTAGCTTTATTCTAAGAATACAGCATATAACATATAAAATACACAACATGTAGCATGCATATATATATAAAATATAAAATACATATATATAAAATACATATACAAAATATGTTTTCCTGTCAATAGTAGCCTGTTGGTAAGGTTTTTAGAGTGTCACAAGGTATGGGTAGGTTTTTGACTGTGCCAGGGTTTGGCCCCCTTCGCCCCCAGTGTTGTTCAAGGGTTATATGTATATGACTTCTGGAAAAGGCAAAGCTTTGAAAACTGTAAAAGTATCCACAATTGCCAGAAGTTAGAGGAGAAAGTTGTGTGAATGGGCAGAGCAGAGAGTATTTTTAGGGCAGTGAAACTACTCTGTATGATGCTATAATAGTGGATACATGTTATTATATATTTGTGAAAACCTGTCGAATGTACAACACCAGAAATGAATCCTAATGGTAACTGTGGACTTTGGATGATAATGATGTGTCAGTAGAGGTTCATTGATTGTAACAAATGTACCACTCTAGTACTAGATGTCAATAGTCAGGGATAATGATGGATGTGTGGGGACAGCGAGTATATGGGAACTCTGTGCTTTCCTCTCAGTTCTGTAATCAAGCTAAAATTGCTTTAAGAAAATAAAATTTATTGGGGCACCTGGGTGGCTCAGTGGGTTAAAGCCTCTGCCTTCGGCTCAGGCCATGATCTCAGGGTTCTGGGATTGAGCCCCACATAGGGCTCTCTGCTTGGCAGGGAGCCTGCTTCTTCCCTTCTCTCTCTGCCTGCCTCTCTGCCTACTTGTGATCTCTGTCAAATAAATAAATAAAATCTTTAAAAAAAAAAAAAAAGAAAAGAAAATTTATTAACTAAAAAAAATTTTGTACATGGGTGTTTGCATTTGTCAAAACTCATCAAGTGGTATTTTTAATATTTGTATATTTCATTGCATATAAAATTTACCTCAGTCATGTACAGATATTGAACTATTATATTTAAATTGGAAATATCAATACGATAATGTATTTTCCTCTTTTTAAAAAAGTGTGTATTGGGTGCCTGGGTGGCTCAGTGGGTTAAAGCCTCTGCCTTCAGCTCAGGTCATGATCTCAGGGTCCTGGGATTGAGCCCCACATCGGTCTCTCTGCTCAGCGGGGAGCCTGCTTCCCCCCTCTCTCTCTCTCTGCCTGCCTTTCTGCCTACTTGTAATCTCTGTCTGTCAAATAAATAAATAAAATCTTTAAAAAATAATAAAAATAAAACAATAAAAAAGTGTGTATTTCTTGGGGTGCATGGGTGATGCAGTCTGTCAAGCTTTGGCTGAGGTCATGATCCCAGTGTCCTAGGATCAAGTCCCGTGTTGGGCTCTCTGCTCAGCAAGGAGTCAGCTTTTCCTTCTCCCTCTGCTGCTCCCCCTGTTCCCGCTCTATCTCTTTCTGTTTCTCTCACTGTCAAATAAATAAAATGTTTTTTAAAAACTCATTTATATCCTCTAAAAAAATAAAAAATATATTTTAAAAGTATATATTTCCTTAAGAGAGCCTAATTGGAAAGGAGAAAAACTAGCAATAGAACCAAAGTAAGAGACTCGGGGTAACTTTAGTTGTTGTCTTTGAGATGAATTAATGTGTATTTTTAAAAAGCATTTTTAAAGAGAACACTATTCAAATGAGCTGTAACCATCTGTCACATTGAACTACAAGGTTGGCATTTTTGTCCCCCTTTTAATATAGTAAAACTAAAGTTCAGAGAATTTAAGTGCTTACCCAGAGTTTTAACGTAAGTTGGGTGAGTTAGCAATTGCTGGAGAGGTTTAGGATGGTTCTCCTTAAGGACAGATTAATGGAGAAAAATTACCTTAGAAGTTTCTTTTTAATGTGTTTCATTGCTTAAGCATAAAGTCAGGACAGCAATGTACTTCCCTTTCTAGAGGCTGAATTTCTACCTGTTACCTAAGACTCCTAGGAACCCAGAGCAGATGACCACTGATTTATTTACTTGGTCATATTATATGATGTGATATTTATATGATAAAGTAAACTTTATCAGAATATTAGGTGGAGACATAAATAGGGCAAAATCACATATTTGTTAAACATCCATGTGATTCTGCCCTATTTATGTCTCCACCTAATACTCTGATAAAGTATACTTAACAGTTTTAATCTTTAAAATCAGCTATTTAGATCGAGAACAAGGAAAAGAACCTCAGTTGAGCTGACATTGTTTATTATCCTGGAACCATGAAACTGAAGTCTAATTTATACATTGAATAGCATATTCATAGATTGATCTTTCAGAATTTCTTTTTCAGAACTTCCCCTTGCTCAAGTTCAAGAAGAGAGTGAAGAGGCTCGTTCTGCATCTTCTTTCTTGGCAGAAGTTTCTCAATACACAAATGGGTGAGTAGCAGTCCTTTGGTCCAGCCTATTTGAGTGTTGTTTTAATAATTCAACCTATTAGGGGCGCCTGGGTGGCTCAGTCAGTTGGGTGTCTACCTTTGGCTCTGGTCATAGGATTGAGCCCCACGTCTGGGCTTCCCCCTCAAAGAGGAGTCTGCTTCTCTCTCTCTCTCCCTTTCCCCCTCACCCCCCGCTCATGTTCTCTCTCTCTCTTTCTCAAATAAATAAGTAAAATCTTTAAAAAAATAAAAAATAATTCCACCTCTTAGGTCACTTGTTTGGCAGAGTAACTTTCGAACAATTTTAATTCCAGTTTTTAAAAATCAGTTAAGGGCTTTTGAAATAACAGGTACCCATTTGTTTCTGAGACTGAGACAAGTTTGGACACATCTTCACTCTTATAAAAAATGAAGATAGTAGTTATTTGCTTTAGAAATCTACATGGTAAAAGATGCAAGATTTATGGTTTTCTTTAGGAAACTTTTAGGCTTTAAGATGAAAGCTACTGCCAGTTAAATGTTTTGTATTAAATGGATAAAAAATATTTAAATATTTAGCAATGTTTTTTAAAAGAGGATGTGTCTAGAATTTTAGTCTGATTACTATTCTGTTCTTTTCTGGAATTATTGCCTCTTAGCTGCATTGGCTGTGGTGTTCCTGGCTGGTATTTGTGGGCCTCACTGAAGAATGGCATCACCCCTTACCTTCGCTGTGCTGCATTGTTTTTCCATTATTTACTTGGAATAACTCCACCTGAAGAACTGCTAACCAGTAAGTAGGAAGATGAAATCTCAGAGTAGTAAATAAGGGATTTTTTTCCCCTTATCTTCAACCTCAGAAATATAAAGTGGGGACAGGCAAAACCACTTGTCTATCCCCTGTCTCTTCAGTCAGTGCTCACTCCTAGCATATGTGCGCCTGCTGTGGTTTAGGTTAAAAGTGAGACCAAAAATGAGATTAGCCTCATACTATGCAAAACCTACTCATGGTTCCTCTCTAGGTCTAGTTTATGTATTTGAGCTTATAAAATGCACACAAAATATTTCAGAAAGGATATGCAAAAAATTAGAAACATTGGTACCTTTAGGGAAGAGAATATTTTAGCTAAGTAGAGGGAAAACATTTCTGTATGCTCTGTTATTTGAATTTTGAACATATGACTTATAAAAGAACTAAAGTGCTGCGAGGAGACTCCTGTTGGAACAAACCAAGGACACACATTATCTGAGTAACAATCATGTCCTTTTTTTTACTTGCCTTTAATCTAGATTAAAGTAGACAAAACTTCCTTGTAGCTTTGTGTAGGTAAAATTCAGAACATTTGTATATTTTGTAAGCATCACCAGAATTGTTCAGAGTTGTGCTTTTGGCTGTTGAGATTAAGCTGAACAGCTCAGCTTTATTGGCTCTCAGCTTTTTCTTGAACTCAGTTCAGTAGGGCTTACTTGATCTAGGTTTGTTATGGCTCTATATACAGGCATACCTTGTTTTATTGTGCATGACTTTGCTTTGCAGATACTGTGTTTTTTACAAATTAGAGGTTTGTGGCAAGTGTGTGGTAAGCAAGTCTGTCAGCACCATTTTTCCAACAGCATTTGCTCACTTCATGTCTGTGTCACATTATGATTATTCTTGCAATAGTTCAAATTTTTTCATTATTGTATTTGTGAGTGTGACCTGTGGTAATTGATTATGACTAGCTGAAAGCTCAGATGATGGTTAGCATTTTTTAGCAGTATTTTTTTATTTATGTCTGTACCTTGTTGTTTTAGACCTAATGCTATTGCACACTAAATAGACTACAGTCTAGTAGAAACATAACTTTAATATGCCCTGGGAAACCGGAAATTCACTTGACTTGCTTCACTACAATGCTGGCTTTATTGTGGTGGTCTGGAACCAAACCCACAATTATCTCCATGATATGCCTGTAAATGGGGGGCTACTTTCCAAGTAGTTGCCCATACAGATCTGTTGTTTCCATTTAGAAAAGCATGTATTAATTTATCTAGTTGGTGCTATAATACAACAGTGAGTAAGATTAAGTCTTTTATTGGGAGGAGACTAAATGTATACAAACAGATATATGTAAGTGGTGATGAGTGCAACCAAGAAAAATAACAGGTCAAGGGGATAGAGAGTGCTGGGCTGGAATAATATGTTTCATAGCTAGTCATGGAAGACTTCTCTTTGAGGACACATTGAGCAAAGAGACATTGAAATAAAGATGGGGTTGAACTGGACAGAGAGTTGAAGGAAGAGTATTCCTAAGCAGAAGGAACACTAAATGCAAAGCTTTGCTTGACATCATCAAAGAATAATAAAAAGATGAGTGTAGCTGAAACATAATGAACAGGGTGAGGGTGAACCCCTTTATAAGCTCAAGTACAAGAGATGAACCTCATCTCTTACATGAGGTTCAAGAGGCAGCCAGGGACAGCTTAGGAAGGGCCTTTATTGCCACGATAAGGATTTTGTGTTTTTTGCCTTGTGGTGGAGTGGCATTGGATAAACCTCATCAGGAGAATGAATCAGATTTGCATTTTGAAAGGATCACTGTGGCTTGTCTCCAAGTTTTATGGAGTATAGAAATGAACATAAACAATGAAGAACTCTATCCATAGGTTGACCAGGTAAGAATAATGTGCTTATTAAATGTATTTTTATTCTCTTGCAGATTCTGCAGAAGGAGAGTACGGTGCACTCTGTAGCTATCTGTCTTTACCCACAAATTTGTTCCTACTTTTTCAGGAATATTGGGATACTGTAAGACCCCTCCTCCAGAGGTACTATAAGAGCAAAATATCATTGATGGGTCATTATATAGTTTGGAAATTTTAAATTAAAATTATATGCTAAGTTTCTAGATTGATTAGACTTGATTGAAGTGGGTTAACAAAAAAAAATAGGAGATTCCTAATTCACACATTCAGTGAGTTAGAGAGAAGTCCAGCAGCCATGGCAGCTGGACTTTCCACTTGTCCCACCATGATTACCCTTCCTTGTACTCCTCTTCCCCGCAGCGGCCATTTCTTCCCAGTATCCACCACTGACCCCAGCGGGGTAATAATACCCCAACTTCCTTTTTTTCCTCCAGCCTGGGAGAAGTGGTGGCTTACTATTATTGGCTGATCTTTGGATTGCCTTGCTTTTTTTTTGGCAAAAAAGGTTGGGTTCCCAGCCCTTCTGTCATCTTTATTACCAATTCCTGGTATTAAATTCCTTTTTCAGAATGGTTTCTGTTTTTCTAGCAAGACCTTGATTGATTAGCCCTTTTAAAAAAAGATGAATGGGGCATTTGGGTGGCTCAGTCAGTTAGGCATCTGCCTTCGGCTCAGGTCATGATCCTAGAGTCCTAGCATTGAACCCCATATCAGGCTCCTGCTCAGGAGCATGCTTCTCCCTCTTCTTCCTGCCTGTGCTCTATCTTGCTATCTCTGTCTCTCTCTCTCTCTCTCTTTTTCCTCTCAAATAAACAAATAAAATCTTCAAATAAGTTAATTAATTAAATTTAAAAGAGTTGAATAAAAGAAAGGGGGAAAATAAACAGGCACAAAAATGAAGGAAAGAAAAGCCAAGAGATAAGATGTGAGACAGAAGTCTAACAGAGGCAACATGGGAAGAAGGGACAGAAGGATTTGGAGTGGGTGACTCATGGATGAAGACTGTGCTGAAGTAGTGACGACCTGTTTTCTTTTCTCTTGGCTCCCCATATAGGTGGTGTGCAGATCCTGCATTACTAAACTGTTTGAAGCAAAAAAGCACTGTAGTCAGGTTGGTTTTCCTTCTCAATCCTTTCCCCCCATCTACAGGTTGTGTTTCCAAAAGTAGTTGCTTTGTGGAACATGCAGTCCAGTCTTTCTTCTTCATTCTCACTCAGTACATTGTTTCCCTATGTTTCTTTTAAGTCTTTGCCAGAAATTGGATTCTTCCTACAACTGATTTTTTTCTTGGAGTGGCTATCCTTTCCCTCTTAAATTGTTTCATTCCACCAGCTCCTCTTCCTTAAGCTCTAATACTTATTAAAAGGCACAGGAGGAGATGGCATTTTGGAGCTGCCAGTTTATTAAAATAAAAAAATAGTAACAGTATTACAACACTCCACTTTTTTCCTTTTGAGAATAGAGTAAGATATAAATAGAACTGTTCCCTCTTCCCCTTCCCTTCTGATCTATATACTTAAAGACTACCCAACAAAACTGTTCCTCAGCCCCCAACTGTTACAGCTTAATCAGAATCCACCTCTTCCTCAAAGACTAATTCAAATGTGACCTCCTCCTGCAAGTCTGCTCTAGTAATATGCTCTCAGATGTGTGTGCATGTGTGCCTGCCAGCACTACAAAGCACTCAACAGTAAACTCAGGGCCCAGACTGCATGCTTATTTTCTTTGTATCCTCTCCAAGGCCTTTTTATGTTATATATGTGTCTAATTTTTATTCCAGTTGAATTGCATCAGTAAACAAGCAGAGGAATTGACCCCCAACCTTAAATGCTGACATCAGTACTGTTTTCTCATGGCTAAACCAAACATTGTGACACAATGAGTATTTGCCACCTTCTTTTCTCATCTTTCTTACCCCTCAAACTTCCTTCCCCATATTCTACCTGCTCCTTAACCCAACTTTAGTGGTTTAGAGATTACAGATCCAGCTTTTATAAGTTTGATACAGTAGTATACAGTAGTATACAGTAGTATTCACATCACCAAGAAAAGAGAATAGAGAGAAAAGTTTAAAAGATGAGTACATGTTTTAAAACTGTTAATCTCACACAGTTTTTCCTTTATTTCAGTTCATTGTGTGCCTTTTAGACACCTACTATTTCCTCAGCATGGTGCTAAAATACTTTGGGAGAGTTAAAAGACCTAACACATACAGCTTTTTGGTCGTGGGTAATTTATAATCTAATTATGTACATAAACTAAAGACATAAAATTAAATAGTATATGTATGAATATACTGTTAATGCTATAGAAATTTAAAGAGTAAAATATTCTTAATGATACACAGTTAGTCTTAGAGGAGATAATTTTTAGCTGAACATAGAAGGAATTAGAGAATTTAAGTTAACTGGGGGTCACCTGGGTGGCTCCGCTGTTCAGTGTCTGCCTTCAGCTTGGATCATGATCTCGGGGTCCTAGAATCAAGCCCCACATCAGGGTCTCCACCCTCAGCAGTGAGTCTGCTACCTCTGTGATCTCTCCCACTTTCCCTTTCTCTCTAATAATAATAATAATAATAATAATAATAATAATAATAAAGAATTTAAGGTGATTGGGATTTGAGGATAGAATTTCCACATGATTCACATGACGTTTCCAGGGCATATGTGTAAGGCTTTTATCATATCTGTATTGTATGGTAAGAATGAATAATAATATTTGCAAACATGTTATCAAGTACTAAGTATTTTATATTCCACTTCAAGATCTTATTAAGTCCTCAATAGCTGTGAGCTTCTTCCATACTATTATTTATATTTAACATTTCTTAAATCAGCATGAGTCTTTATATTTTTCTCCCCCCACCACCTCAGAAATGTGTTATTAAATTGATGATATACTTTATGACTGAGAAAGGATAATATATCCATCCTCTATTTACAGACCAGGAAATATAGGCTAAAGTTCAGTGACTTGTCAGGTATAAGAATTTAGGATTTGTAGCGAGGTTTATCTGATTTCAGATGAAATCTGTGAGTTTTTTTGTGGGTTTTTTTTTTCACTTTATAGTCCTTTTTTCTGTGTTCCTCCATCTTTCTATCTCTCTCTCTCTGCCTCCTGCATTTAATGAGGAGTGCCTATGTATTAGTCATGAAGTCTGTGTTCTTAACAACATCTTTATGTTACCTTCCTAGCTATCATGGAAATTTGGCTAGAACATTTAGTCTTAGGAAATAGTGGGATTTGAGTTTGGAAAGGAAACCAGATGATGAAAGATTTGAAATTCTAGGCCAAAAAACTTGGATTTAATGTAGCCAACAGGAGGAATTACTGTGGGTTTCAAGTATGGATCCTTTTGTTATTTTTAAAATACTTGTCCTTCTATTACTTGGTCAATTTTTTTTTAACATGGACTTATTTACTCAGAAGTAAAATTGTCTTTCAAATTATGTTTCTAGATACCCTAGAAAAAGAAATAGTTTGATAGAGCTTCCTGATGACTATAGCTGCCTCCTAAATCAAGCTTCTCATTTCAGGTAAGAAGAAATATATTTCTAAAAAATTTTTAAGCTTGCAATTGATATGTATCACCACTAGCAAACTTTTTTTAAAGTGACCACTGAGCATCCTCTATAATAGTGGTTGTCAGTTTCTTTCTTATTATTGAGGTGAGAACCATAAAACAAACAATTAATGATGATAAATTAGTGATGAGTACAATTCAGTGCTGTTTAGTGTATTCACAGTGTTGTGCAACCACCACCTCTCTCTAGTTTCAAAACTTTTTCATCACGCCAGAGAAATCCTTGTATCCACTAAGTAATCACTCCCCTTTTCCCTCTTTCCCAATCCCCTGGTAACCAGTAATCTGCTTCCTGTCTCTATGGATCTGCCTATTCTGGAGTCTGAGAAAAGGAGTCAGATAAAAGGAGTCACATAATGTGTGACCTTTTGTGTCTGGCTTCTTTCACTTGGTATAGTTTTTGAGGTCATTTATGTTGTAGTATGTATTCAGTCCTTTCTTGGCTAAATTAATATTCCACCATAGGGGTACCTGGTTGACTTAGTCAGTGGATCATGCAGCTCTTGATCTTGGGGTTGTGAGTTTGAGCCCCATGTTAGGTGTAGAGATTATTTAAAAATAAAGCCTTAAAAATAATAATAACAATATTCCATTGTATGTATAAACCAGAGTTTATCTGTTTATCCATTGATGAGCTTTTAGGTTGTTTCCTCCTTTTGACTATTAAGAATAATGCTACCCAATGTCCACAATAGCCCAACTATGGAAAGAACCTAGATGTCCATCAACAGATGAATGGATAAAGATGTGGTTATATATACAATGGAATACTATGCAGCCATCAAAAGAAATGAAATGTTGCTTTTTGCAATGATGTGGATGGAATTAGAGGGTATTTTGCTGAGCAAAATATGATCTCCCTGATATGAAGAATTTGAGAGGCAGGGTGGAAGGCTAGGGGGGTAGGGATGGAAAAAATGAAACAAGATGGGATTGGGAGAGAGACAAACCAGAAGAGACTCTTAATCTCACAAAACAAACTGAGGGTTGCCAGGGGAAAAGGGGTAGGGAGAGGTGGTTGGGTTGTGGACATTGGGAAGGGTATGTGCTATGGTGAGTGCTATGAAGTGTGTAAACCTGGCGATTCACAGACCTGTACCCGTGGGGCTAATAATATATTATACGTTAACAAAAAATTAAAAATTAAAAAAAAAAAGAATGCTACCATTAACATTCATGTACAAGTTTCTATGTGGACATATGTTTTCATTTCTCTTGGGTATATATTCCTAGAAGTAGAATTACTGGGTCATTATGATAATTCTGTGTTTAAATCTTTGAGTAGCCACTAAACTGTTTTCCATAATTAAACCAGTTTATATTCCCATCAACAATATAAGTGGACTCCTGTTTTTCATATCCTTGTCAACACTTGTTGTTTTCTATTTTTTAAATGAAAACTATCCTAGTGGGTATAAAATGGTAGCTCATTGAGGTTTGATACACATTTTCTTAATGACCACTTATGTTAAACATCTTTTCATGTCCTTGTTGGACATTTGTGTAGTTCTTTGGAGAAATGTCTGTTTAAGTCCTTTACCCTTCTTGCATTGGACTGTTTTGTTGTTGAGTTGTAAGACTATATTGAAGGGGAGGAAAACTCTTCCTTTCTTTCCTCTGGGTTCTTTAGCCAAATAATTAAATTGACATAAGACAGATTAAGAGGAGAAAAGTTTAATTTTGCATATGTGGGAGCTCATAGAAATACAAGACTCAAAGTAATGACTGGGTTTATATCTTTTAGTCAAAGAAACAGTTTTTTGTGAAGATTTGACAAAACAAAGGGGTTTAGGCATGGAGTAACAAATTAATGAAGAAGTAAGAGTTTGTTTATACAGGCTTCTTTCTTTTTAATTTTTTAAAGATATTTTTTATTTGTTTGACAGAGAGGGGGCGGTTCACAAGTAGGCAGAGAGAGAGAGAGAGAGGGAAGCAGGCTCCCCACTCCCCACTCCCCACTCAGGCTCCCCACTCAGCAGAGTGCCCAATGCGGGGCTCGATCCCACAACCCCGGGATCATGACCTGAGCCAAAGGCAGAGGTTTTAACCCACTGAACCACCCAGGAGCCCCTATATAGCCTTCTTGAACTTGAATTCCCTATCTCTGGTGGTAAGGGTACTTTCTATGCTTCTGGTATAGGGAGGATACCTTCACATGGGAGACTTATATGGTCAGAGTGTCCTTTTTGCACCTGCTGTTTCTTAAGTAACTTTAATTCAAAATAATCAATATGCCAAAGTGGCATGTTTTGGGATGGCCTCTTCTGTTCTCTTTCAGTATAATCTGGATATTCAGCACTTATCAGATTTTTATTTCGCAAATATTTTCTTCCATCCTATAGGTTGTGTTTTCACATTCTTCATAATGTTTTCAATATGTAAATGTTAATTTTAGGGGTACCTGGGTGGCTCATTCCTTAAGCGTCTCCCTTCAGCTCAAGTCATGATCCCAGTGTCCTGGGATGGAGCCCCGCTTTGGGCTCCCTGCTCAACGGAAGCCTGCTTCTCCCTCTCACTCCCCCCTTGTGTTCCCTCTCTTGCTGTGTCTCGGTCAAATAAATAAATAAAATCTTTTTTTTTTTTTTAAGTTCATTTTACCTATTTTTTTGTTTGTTTCTTGTGTTTTTGGTGTCAAAACTAAAAATCCATTGCCAGATCTGAGGTCATGAAGGTTTACCCCTTTGTTTTCTTTGAATAGTTTTGTAGTTTTAGCTTTATGTTTAGACTGTGGGTTTGTTTTTGGGGTTTGGTTTTTTTTTTAAGATTTTATTTATTAGAGAGAGAAAACAAGCAGGAGGAGTGGGAGAGGGAGAAGCAGGCTTCCCGCTGAGCAGAGAGCCTGATATGGAACTTGATCCCAGGACCCTGGGCTCGTGACCTGAGGTGAAGGCAGAGGTTTAACTGACTGAGCCACCCAGGTACTCCTAGACTGTGGATTTGTTTTGAGTTAATTTCTGGAATAAGACAGGAGGTCCAACTTCATTCTTTCTTTCATATGGTTTCCAATTAACCCAGCACCATTTTTTAAGAGTTTGGATAATCTTGGTACCCATGTTGAAAATCAATTGGTCATGGATGTTTGGGTTCCTTTCTAAATTCTAAAGTCTATTCCATTAGTCTATTTGTCTGTACTGATGCTAATACCACACTTTTAATTACCATGGCTATATAGTAAGTTTTGAAATTATAACGTGCCGCCTTTCCAACTTTTTCTTTTTCAGTGTTGCTTTGACTGTGAATAGGTCATACTTTTCTGCTTCTTTGTAAGCTGTTAGTTTTGTTGAGAATGGGACATTTTTATTATTGTAGTGGCTCTGTAAATCAAAATCTACCTCATTCCCAAGAATTGTCACTGTTGCTTGATAAAGGCTTCAGGTGTCTCTTTAGTGACTTTTCCAAACTGTTTTTGTTTTTGTTTTTGTTTTTGTTTTTTGCAAAGACTGTGTTCCTTTTTGTGTATCCACTAAAGTCTCTGTTCCATTATCTCTGCAGTCAGCCAGGAACTGACAAGATTTCCTTAAATTTCTTTATCCAACAAGAAAAGTGAAGAGAAGAAAAAAATATAAAGAATATCCTGTCTCTTTAAATTCCCTCTCACTGCAGAGAAAGTTACTTTAGTCCAGGGGTTGAAACAATGGCCAGTATCTCTGTCAGCCTCCCAGTAAACTGCCAGGTAGAACTAAGCCCACAAGCATGATTTTTGAGGACATCATCTCTATTACCCATCATGGCACCAGCAAACCACACCGGAATTATGGGCAGCCACCCCCATAGCTACCTGCTATAGGGCTGGGAGTTAGGAGGTGGTAGTCATATAACACAAAAAGCCAAAATTCATTGAAACTTAACCAGCCTCTTTCTTTGTTAAGCCCTCCTGTGGATGCTGCAAGTGTTCACCTAGATTCCAAGTTCCAAAATAGTTGCTTCAGGCAGTTCTTGCCAGATCAATAGTTGTATTGTAGAAGAAACAATTCCCGGAGCTTGGAGCTTGATACTCTACCATGTTCTAGAATATCTCCCCACAACTTTTTTTTAAAGCTATAGGAGCCTTTTTTTTTTTTTAAGCACTCTAAGAATCATCATTTATTCCTGTATCTTTTAACAGTGTGCTACTGTAGAATTGTGGTCAGCACATCTGTCAGCTGAAATAAACTGTTTTCAACTTCATAAACAAATAGTTCTCTTAGAAATATCTTTTATACATGTGTCGTTAAGCACTGTTATATGTGCATTAGAGTGAGGTGACCACATCCTCACTGAAATAACACTGAAGAACCCTTGTTTGTGCAAGCCAAATCTTATATGAAATCTTATTAGACAGCAAAACAAGTAATAGCATTGTGGCTCAGGTTTAAGCCTGGGTACTAGAGAGACAAGTACACCACCTTAGCCTCTTTTGATACTTGTTCCCCTCTACCTCAATCAAAATAAATGCCACACTAACGCAGTGTTTCTCAGACTTTATTTTATCTTCCTCTTCCCTTTCACTGATTGCTTTAAAAAAAAATCTGGATGATAAAGACTGGTAAGAAGTACAATAAACAAGTTACATTGTACTTGTTATGAATATCATATATGAATTACCTGTTAGTTACTTTTATAAGAAAACAGCATGAGCTTAAACACATGATTCTATATGATAAAGTAATGTCATATTGTTGGGTCCCCCAATAATGGGCCCATGGTCAAAGGAGGGAGACTGATACAAAGCGAAGGTTAAGCAAAGCTTTATTTCGCACCAAGCATCAAGAATCAAACAGACCGTCAAACAAACCGGTCAGGGCCGCCCCTTAAATAGAGGGCAACCCCTCCCTGCCTCATAAACTAACTTTTATAGAACAAAGACCATGTGGTTGACCCTGGCCACACACAGGTGGCGAATGAGAAACACAGAAAGCTGCACAGTCATGCTAGGTCACACACGGGTGGCCAACTGAACTACAATTTACCCTATAGTAGACATTTGAACTAGCCTATCACCTTGGTCAGAATTGGTGCCCAAAAGGCGGGGCCCGCACTCCTTGGTAGCTAGGGAGACAGTATGCAGGCTCTACTGATTGGATGTCTCCCCATGACTCACCTCATCCCTGCATTTAGCCTGTTATCTCCACCTGAACTGACCCACCCTTGTCTTTGGGCTTTATTACCTAGGACTGGTTTCCCAGACTTGCTTTTAAGTAAGTTGGGGGGGGTGTCAGTTTAAGTTTTACTGCATAAACAACAAAATGGCTGTTCAACTGAGGTGGTGCTACTCTGGCTAAATAGGCCCTTACAATATAACATTAACAGTTCACACTTACCTTGCTATAATATGATGTAAGTTATTCAAATAACATAAATTCATGAGCTGCACGCCACCAATGTAATGCCCCTGGATGGAGAAGTTATATTCATGTCTGCCTTAGCCATTGGTGTGTGAATATTTCATATTTGAATCACAATGAATCATGTCTTAAAAATAATAGGCCAGAATTACTATTGATGCAGTTATGTATCCTTGACATTCAGGTGGCATCACACCACCACCCATAGCAAACCAGATTAATAGTGATGACATGAAATTAGCAGTAATTTGTAATTAAAAGGCAAGAATCTCAGTCTGAAAATCAAAGCCTAGTCAAGACTTTATTGATGATGTATGGTAATAGAGCATCTTGTTTTGCAAATGGCAGGAATTCCAAAGCTCAGTTAGGAGTTCTGTAATATTAAGCATTGTACAGCAGCCAGACTTCTTAATAAATTTAATTAGAGCTCTCAGAAAACACAAAGAACTCTTAAATTTTGTTTCAAGGATATCAGTTAATAATTCTAATGAACTGCCTTGGCGGACAAAGGGACTATTGTAGTCCTTAGTCATATGTTAAATAACTTGCTGTCATTTGAAGGAGCAAAGAAAGGGATTGCAGTTGATTATAATTTTGAGGGTTTGAAGAGCCCTTATGTGGCCTCTGAGAATCACTGATCTCCAAAATGATTAGGGAAATTGTCTCATTCTGTTACAACCCTTTCTTTGAGCCCTGAGCCAGGGACTTTAATGGGTCCAGCAGGGGCTTGGGCAGCCCATACTCTCTCTCTTGTACTAGTTACAATTGATCTTGCTTTTAGTTCCATGTTGTTTGTCCCATGCAGATTAGGTTCAACCACCTAAAGAAATGGCTGAGCCATTCACCTCTCAGCCCTTAAAACATGAGCTAGATGGTTTCAGAAATTGCATCCAAAATGCAGTGATTCAAAATGCAGCTCCAAATGCAGTGATTCTCCTAATCTTAGGGCTGTATTGCTATTACAGAATCCCAGTGAATAGGTAAATCCCAGTGTTAAGGAGTATCACTGTTGGCTCCTAGAAGGATCTGAGGAGAGTGTTAGTCACTAATCACAGTGAAAATCCCTCTGGATGATACTACATACTGGTTTTAAGTAAAGTGAAAATAAATCTTATGATCTCTTCCAGTTCTTTGTCACCACCAGTTTCCATTAAGACTGAGCCATTTCTACTGTAGGAGGGTAAGCTGTCCCAGTTACTATACTTTAGGTATCACCCCTTTTTTCTTCTGTAGGGTATTAGTGATAGGACTCAGCCATCCTGTACTAAGTGAAAGATTTTGGCTTTATCCAAAAAGAGCTAAAATTGTGTTCTTCCCTCTGGAAGTGAAAATAGTCTCCTCACCTCCCAGAGAAAGGAGTGGAATACCTGTGCACAGAGTCCTTCTGCTCCTATGTAGACAGTAGTCGTTTTATATCTTACCTGAGAAATGAGGGATCAGAGAATAAACTGTTAATGCCTTATTGGAGATGGAGGTTCTTTTGATGTTCTTTATTCTGACCCCATTTTAGGCCTCAATGGATCTCGGCTTACTGGTTGCATTTATTTATCGCTCCCCAAATAAAGGAATTCTTGATGTTTCTAATATGTCCATTAGAAGGCAGAGATAGGAGTGTAGAAAGCTTCTTCTTTTTTTTTTTTTTTTAAAGATAGCATTATCACTTTAATTCGGAGAGTGATACCTCTCTTTGAGGGGCATTACAGCAAGGCTCTAGCATGCTTCTGTGTAAAATGGTAGATCTCAGCGTACTGCTTGGTTCAAGCAAGTCAACTCTGTCACTTTTTCCTTCCTAAGGACTTGCTTTGTTTCCCAGATAGTGTGTGAACTCTAATACTACAGTCTTATTTTAACCCTAAAGAACTCAATAAAACAAAATAGACAGGAAAATGTATCTGAACCCTTACTGCACATTTGTGATTTAAAAAAAAATTTATTTTACACCTAACCAGTTCATATTCCTCTAATACTGAGGACATAAGCTTGACGAAACCAATCCAGAGGAGGGAGTTGACTATAATTGGTCATGTCAGATGAATACTAGATTCTGTAAAAGTATCTCAGTCTCAAGACATATTTAATTGCCAAACTATGGGAATTATCAGGATACTGTATGTTTAATAAAAAGTTTTCTTACTATGGATTAATCAGGAGATTTTTTTATTGTCTTTATTAAAGAGGAATCATATAATTAAATTAATTAAGTGTTTTGGGGCAACTGGGTGGCTCAGTCCGCTAGGCATCCAGCTCTTGATTTCAGCTCAGATCATGATCTCAGGGTTGTGAGACGGGTCCCTACATTGGGCTCTGCGCTAAGCATGGAACCTGCTCTTCACCCTGGGCATAGAGCCTGTGTGGGATTTTCTCTTTCTCTCTCCCTCTCTAAATGAATGAGTGAATGAACATTTTCTTGTGTTTTTAAGAGCTTTCTTTTCTGCAAAGCAGCCCATAATGAACGCAATTCATTGCTAACTGAATATATCATGCTTTTATTGTTTCTCCCCATACTGAATGTTTTCTTCTCCTTTGAGGTGCCCACGGTCTGCAGATGATGAGCGAAAGCACCCTGTCCTTTGTCTTTTCTGTGGAGCCATACTGTGTTCTCAGAACATTTGCTGCCAAGAAATTGTGAATGGGGAAGAGGTTGGAGCTTGCATTTTTCATGCACTTCACTGTGGAGCTGGAGTCTGCATTTTCCTAAAGTGAGTAGTGAGTGTTCTGGATGCTTCATAATGAACTTACGGAATCTGGAGGCTATTATGGTAGGATAGTGTGTTGGTAGGAAATGGTCTATCAGAAGTTAATAGACCTGTTATTCACATGAAATTGAACTTGAGACGATATTACAGAATATTACAAAATAAGTTTGAAAAAAAGATTCTGTTCACATTCAATTATTTGTGGTATATTTTAAGCATAATAGAGTTTGCATTGATTACTCTGGTGTTGTATAACACTCAGGTGTGGTGAAAGGACTTGGAGTCCTCACACTTACATTTAAAAAGTACCTATGCAAGGTTGTCCTTTGAATACATTCATTTTCTTCATTTCCGCTATCAGGCAACCATTGTTTTCCCTGGTCTCAGCAAAAGGCTGAGAGTGAAACAAAAGTTAACTTAATGTTTATGAAAGAACAGTACAGGTTTCCTGAGAGAAATAAAATTCAAAGTGGAGATGGGTGCTTTTTCTTTCCATTTATGTAAGCCCAAATATCTAACTATGGGATGTGTATTTATTGCGTGTAGGCATCTGTTGGAACAGTGGGAATAAATTCTTAGAAGCCACACCCAAACACCTATTTTCTGCTTTTAGGAAACTTACAGCATGTAAACCCACTACCTATTCCATCTGTTTATTTTATGTCACTCTCAGGTACTTATCCCTTCTGTACATGTGCATACAGACATTCTTTTTATATCTTCCTGCTAGGCTGTAACAGGCACAAGTAACTTCACAGTGGCAATAGTTCTTTATAATTTTCACTGTTGGAGGCTGGCTCTAACTGGAAATGGCTTGACATTTCCCTAGCTGACCTTCTTTCTGGCCCAAAGTTATCAGAACAAGAGATGTTCTGTCCTTCTGTTAAGTTCCCCATTCTAGGTTGTAGGTCCAGAAACAACAGAAACAACCCTGGACATCATTTTCCAGGGTATCTGTGGCTCAAGTGGGACAGGTTCCTTCCTCTCTTCAATATATTCAGTCAGTATTAATGGTCCCATTTCCCTAAATCCACTGATCCTTTCCCATACTTAAGTAAAAATTGCAGTGTTCACTCTCTTTTATTTAAACAAAACATAGTTTAGTCTGTTGGTCTATGTTTACTGTCTTTATACTGAATTCCTAACAGATATTGGCCGTGCCTTTTCTTTAGATTAACTTTGATTTAGTGCCTATCATTTGCATACGTGCAGTTAATAATATTTCAATTGGTTGTTTTTTCCTTCAGAATCCGAGAATGCAGAGTAGTCCTGGTTGAAGGTAAAGCCAGAGGCTGTGCCTATCCAGCCCCTTACTTGGATGAATATGGAGAAACAGACCCTGGCCTGAAGTAAGATTGGTTTATTTATTTTTCATTTTAGTCCCATTATTGGACATGGACAGTAACCGTTCTTTAAACACAAAAACTAATGCTAAATATTGGGAGTTATTTTAAAAATAAGTATAAATTAAAAATGCTAAGTATGATACCACCCTAAATGTAGCACATAATTTTGAACAGCTTTGTGCTTCTCCAGAATGTGAGGGTAATCCTCCTCTATAATTAAAGATGTAGCCATCCTAATGTTTGAATATTATGTTGTTTTTAATCAACCTTTGTTCAGAATTACTTAGAAGGTCTAAGTATGGAGGTAGTCTTTGGATTAAGGGAGAAAATAGCTGAATCATGAAAGTAGCTATTGACTGAGGATAAGATCTGAGTTGTTCCAGAAAGGTAAGAAGTAACAGAATTTTTTACTTAATTAGGCAAGTTGAAAATATCCAACCAACTGGGCACTTGAATGCCTCCAGACTGAGGATCTCACAGTTCTCCATAATTGCAACAGCCAAACTTCAGTCATTTGAGATTAGCTGTGTTATGGACTGTACTGCCTTAGAATTGATGTGGAATAGTTTTGTTTAAATATTTGCTAATTACCAGCAAATTTGTTATGTCGTAAAGACAACAATAAGGAAATATTTCTGAGGAGCAGAATGTAATTTGAGGGCTTAGTGTTATATTTCAAACTTAATCTCTCCTATACAAAGACCAGAAATCAAAGCTAAGTAAACTGTATGAGGCCAAAAAGCCATTAAGGCCCCATCATACTACCCAGAAAAGGAATAGAGCTGCTTCATGTTATAAACCTTACATTTAAATGGGGTCTCATAATGCCTGTGATATACTTTGCCTCTTTTCTGAATAATCAAGGAGTAAATTTCTGCTTCATCAGCTAAGTGATCTGTTAAGTTTGTGGTGATTAGGGGTGAAGGGAGAATATCCCTTTTAAAACTCTGTCATTGTGATTCCTCCCAGTTCTAAGAACATCTCAAGAATGTGAACTAATTTAAGCAGTAAAGATGTGGCAGTTATTTGATTTGAACTTACCTGTTGTTTGTTTGTTTGTTTGTTTTTTCCCTGAAGGAGGGGCAACCCCCTTCATTTATCTCGTGAGCGATATCGGAAGCTCCATTTGGTGTGGCAACAACACTGCATTATAGAAGAGATTGCTAGGAGCCAGGAAACTAATCAGATGTTATTTGGATTCAACTGGCAATTATTGTGAGCTTCAGCCTTGCCTTGGGACAGTCACAAATGAAGAACAGTAATGAAGACCGATTCAAAATTACGGAGATCTTTCTGAGGGCTAGGGAAGGGTTGGCGGGTCTTTGCTCCATGTCCAGATTCACATACATCAATACAATATTCCCTAACGGAGTATTGCTTTCAATTAGTGAAAATATGCTTAAAGGAGAAAAAAGACATTGATTAATCTGTTTTATGTTCTAGAACACTAAAAAATGCTTCTTTACCCCAAGTGTCTGATTCTGCTATTTCCAGAAAACACATTTCCCTTCATAATCTGTCCCCCTTTTTTTCATTTCATTCACCTGGTAAGTGAAGTCACATTAAGCAGTTGTGGACATTTTTTTATGTTGGCTAACTCTTCTACAGTTTTGTGTTGGTTATTTCCCACACATAACCAGGTTTAGTTTAGCTGATATTGAAGCACTGATGGGATTCTAATCTGTGGTAGTCTTCCATGCAGCTAAAGAGGAATTGCAGAAACCATGCAGTATACTTCAACTGAGAAAGTTTCCAAAAGAGTAATTTTTTTTTAATTACTTCTCTTTTAAGGAAATACCCCTAATGTGCCACTTACTGTTTCAGCCAGAAATCAAACAACTCTTTCTGTGGGCAGAGTTGCCATTTTTAAGGCAAATTTCTGCTAATGTGGAAAAGCTTTTTGCCCATTGTAGACCTCAAGAATAGGATAAGATAGGTTAATGTATACATTATCCTATCCCTCATGGGCCAAAGAAACTGTAGTTCTCACCTCTTACCACAAATAGCTTTGTTGAATTTTGAAATTATACTTTCTATTTTCCAGAGGCAAATTTCTAAAATGAGTTCCCTTATCTCATGTTTGTGGCACCATCCTATTTGACTCTTAAGAACCTGATGCAGTTCTGATGTAAACTATCTCTAGAACGAAGATAAGAAAATTCCCCCGGTGAATGGAGCATGGCAGCTGTCAATAAGAACAATCAGATTGAAGCCAACTCTGTCATCTTCTGTGTCTTTGTAAAAGACATATCCTTCCGTTGTTACCTGTGTGCAACCTTTTCATAAACTCTGGTTTTATGACTAGTACTGACAACCAAAAAAGCCATGTGATCAGTGGTTATGTGTCCTGTTATAATATGCTGTGGTTGAGCCATCGTGTTTATAGATAATAGAGCTCTCCCGAATCTGTGTGTAGACTTCCTGGTTTTTGGCTTTAAGTTTTTATATCAAGAACTTGTGATCTAAACAGCAGACAGAAGATAAATTGAAATCTTCCACTTTAGCTTCTGTTGTCTCTGGAGTAATGTCAAGAATTTGAAAGATGCATTCAAAGGCCATCTGATTTTGCCTTTGGTGACTACCATCATATATGTGTGTAAATGTTTTCCTATCTTCTTTTTGCTCAGCAAAGGCAAACAAATAAAAATACATTTGCAAAGTGATGATGCACATTTGGGGTTAGATTTTCTTGGTGTTGTTGTGTAAAGTAAAGATGGGCTTTGCGGTAAAGTATTGGCATGAACAGGTATCAGAATCATAATCATGATTTTATACTTGAATAATTATTATTCAGAAGGTATCAGGAAACAGATACAATTCCACTGAACTATTTGTAACAAGTGATGAGTGAGGATCCGAAAATTCAGTATTCTGCTTGTCCAGTTTGTCAGTATGATTAAATGATTAGAACATCTCCCTTTATTTCTGATATAATTTGGGGGGGGGGGGGTAGGTGGTCTGACTGGAAAATCTGAGCCAGAATAGGCAACAGAAGATGCTGACTTCTGCCCTAACTGATTGGCCCCATTTAGCAAAGATAAACTGACTTTTTATTTCTAGTCTTTTTATATTCACTTCATAAACCCTTTGGTTAAGCTCTTAAGCTGCCAGAGGGACTACCCTGTCCTGGCCAGTCAGACCTTCACTGCCAAAGAACCCATTTCATATTGAGTTCCACTCTTGAGATTGATTCAGACCCCTGCACTAGAGATAAATATGTGTCTCAGTGCTGTCCCCAGCCCTAGGGATTTCTAATTATATTCAAATATCATAGTGGTTTGCCTTCATCATTGCAAACAATTTAATTATGCTTACAGAGTTTACTTGCAAATGAGCAAAAAGTCACTTTATTTTCATTAGTGTAGAATGTGGAGGAACCAGTTCAACAGGATGGCTCCAAAACTGTCTTTTTCTAATGTTTTTGGTGAGGGGCTGACAGGAATTTTAATGATAGAGTGAAGAAAAGCATATATCTGTATAATTAATTTATTTTGCTGGTGTATGGGCTGTGAGTTCACCCGTTAGTGGTCATTTGTCATTTCATAACAACTATGCATTTGGTTCACTGTGATGATGATCTATATCTAGTGACTGCAACATGTTTATACCACTGATTCAAATGCCATCCATGATGAAGTTATACAAATAATGCATATATTGATATCTTTTATTGCAAAATGTAAATTTAAAACTTGTATAATGTTCTTGTGCTTTTTGAAATAAAATATCTTATATGTGTATATTTACAAAGAAAAAAGGGACTTCTCATGTCTGGGGATTTGGGTTTGAAGTATAAAAATCTATACCTAGAAAAGAGCTCTAATTAAGTGTTACCTCTGCCAGCCCAGACAAATTCTTTAAAACACATAGGTATTGGGACACCTGGGTGGCTCAGTCGGTTAAGCTCAGGTCATGATCCCAGGGTCCTGGGATGGAGCCCTGTGTCGGGGTCCTTGCTCAGCGGAGAGCCGCTTCTCCCTCCCCCTCTGCCTGCTGCTCCCCGTTTGTGCTCTCTCTCTCTCTGACAAATAAATAAATAAATAAAAATCTTATCAAATAAAAGACACAGGTATTCAGTGTAATGGTCTCTAAACTTTCTGACCATACATTCCATCAGTAAATAATTTTTAAGCATGCACTATACATATATACAGAGAGAATCTTTTATATTCAGTATGGTACTAATGTATTAAGTACATTATAAATGATTGTCCCAAAATGGAGATTTTTAAAAAGCAGCTAAAAAGTAGAATATTTCTATTTAAATATCTTCCAAGTGAATCTATGCATCTCTTTGGGTATGTACACACTATTGTGGACTCCACTGCATAAGCAACACTGTCTAGAGAACTCTGCAATGACAGGAATGTTCTTGATTTGCACTCCAGTATGATAGTTGCTGTCCCCATGCAGCTGTTGAACGTTTTGAAATGTGGCTAGTGCAACTGAGGACCTGAATTTTTTATTTTACTTAATTTTAATTTTAGTAGTTTAATACTAATTTTAATTACTAGGCGTGTGTGACTAGTAGCTACTGTATTGGACAGGATAAATCTAATCTAATGGTTCTCAGACTTGACTGTTAGAGTCACTTAAAGAGCATTAACAAAATAAATTTCCAAATTTCACCCTTGATCCTGAATCAGAATCTCCTGAGATTGAGCCTTTACAAAACCATTATGATTTCCTTCTGTTTCTAAACCATTACCCTTAAAACTTAGAGCTTTCTTTGTTTTTACCTCAGTGATTTAGTCTATGTGCCAAAGAGCCTCAGAGAGAAAAGCAGATCAAAGAGGGGGAAAGTGCCAAACTTAGATAGTTGTGATATTTCATTTTGATTTTCTATGTAAACTTTCATTTAAGGAAAGGATACCTAGAGTTAAAACAAAAAGTCATTGATTTTGTTTTAAGATTTTACAATATTCTAGGAGGGTAGTAGCTCTGAAGGCAGTAAAGAAAGTGTTTGGTTATGAAAATACAAGGCATTTGGAATTAGGAAGAAGTTACTTTGATGAAGTCTTCTCTGTACTTAGAGTAGCTGGGCACTCCTAGGAGAAACAAATCATACAACCAGGCATATTTTTACAGTTTGCATTAAAATTTAAAACTGGAGCACCTGGGTGGCTCAGTGATAAGCATTTGACTCTTGATTTCACCTCAAGGTGTGATCTCAGGGTTGTGAAATCAAGCCATACATTGGACTCCACATTGGGGGTGAAGCCTGCTTAAGACTCTCTCTCCCCCTCACCCTCTGCTCCTCCCCACCCCCGTGAGCGAGTGCTCTCTCTCTCTCTCTCTTTCTCCCTCGCTCCCTCTTTAAAAAAAAAAAAAAAAAAAAATTAAAACTTCAGTACAACAAAGAACTCCATTAATAAAAAGAATAAAAAGATATCCAGAGTTAGGTGGTATGATCATATCAACAATTACAGCTTCTGAATTTTCTCAAAACTTCCAGAAAACTGTATGTACTAACCAGGATAACAAAAGAAAAAACCCAAAGTTTAACAAAACAAAGCAGCAGGAAATCTCCCATGAACTCCCGAGTATGGACAGGTATATTCAAAGCACCAGCAGCAGCAGGGTTGTGCAATGGAAGTGGTGGAAAGTGAAAGGGGATACCAAGTAAGAGTTGCAGAACTGGGGGTGCCTGGGTGGCTCAGTTGGTTAAGGGTCTGCCTTTGGCTCAGGTAGTGATCCCAGAGTCCTGGGATTGAGCCCCACGTCAGGATCCTTGTTCAGTGGGGGAGCCTGCTTCTCCCTCTCACCCCTGTTCCTGCTATCATTCTCTCTCAATATATATATATATATATATATATATATATATATATATATATATATATTCATTTTTTTAAGATTTTATTTATTTATTTGACAGAGATGCAGTGAGAGAGGGAACACAAGCAGGGGGAGTGGGAGCAGGGAGCCGGATGCAGAGCTCAATCCCAGGACCCTCAGATCATGACCTGAGCTGAAGGCAGACACCCAGTGACATCCAGGCACCCCAAATAGAATGTTTAAAAAAGAAAAAGTTGTAGAACTGAGAAACTGCCAACCACCCCCAAGTGGGAAGTAACCAACTCAATAGAAAACCTGGACACTCAGGACTGAGGATTACCAGCTGATCAAGGTCTTCACATGCTGTGAGCATGAGTGAAAAACTGCTCAGTCTTAAGAGAAACAAGGTGCTGGCAGTCTAAGTCCTCTACATTCTTATAAATAACCATTAAATACTGCCTTCATTACAGAAAAAGCCTCACCCACCCCATGGAAAACTACTAAAAACAGAAATCAGATTGAGAATGGCAGTAATACCATTACTGGGTAAGAGAGAAAGTTCAAGTTGTATGCATGAGTGATATATAACCTATTGTTAAATTCAAAATGGTTGAAAGACCTAAATGTGAGACAGAAATCCATTAAAATCCTAGAGGAGGACAAGACAGCAGCCTCTTTGCCATCAGGTGTAGCAACTTCTCACTAGACACCTCACCAGACGTGAGGAAAACAAAGGCAAAAATGTACCAGGACTAGTACATAGAAGATAGAAAATGTACCAGGACTAGTACATAGCAGATAGAAAACTGCACAGTGAAGGAAACAATCAACAAAACTAAAGGCAGCTTTTGGAATGGGAGAAGATATTTGCAAATGATATATCAGTTGAAGGGCTAGTATCCAAAATCTATAAAGAACTACTCAAATTCAAAACCCCAAACCAAATAATCCAGTAAAGAAATGGGCAGAAGACCAAAAGACACTTTTCCAAAGAAGACATCCAGATGGCTAACAACACATGAAAAGATGCTCAACCTCACTGATCAGGGAAATGGAAATCAAAACCACAATGAGAGACCACCTCACACCAGTCAGAATGGCTAAAATCAACAACACAGGAAGCAATAGATGCTGGCAAGGGTGTGGAGAAAGGGGAACCCTCCTACACTGTTGGTGAGAATGCAAACTGGGGCAGCCACTCTGGAAATTAGTACGAAGGTTCCTCAAAAAGTTAAAAACAGAACTACCCTATGATCCATCAATGGTAGAGAACAAACAGAGTTGGTGGGAGGGAGGTGGGTGAGGGATAAGTAGATGGGTGATGGGTATTAAGGAGGGCACTTGATATGTTGAGCACTGGGTGTTTTATGTAAGTGATAAATCACTAAATTCTCTTGAAACCAATATTACTCTATATGTTAACTAGAATGTAAATAAAAATGTAGAGAAAAAAATATTAGCAAAATGCTGCATTTAAAGATGTAAGTACATGAGAGTACTGAGTACTTGACATTAAAAATAGAAGAAGTAAGTCTGAGCTATGAAGCTAAAAACATTTTCTTGACCCATCCCTGTCCATTTGACAAGCACCTCCCCCATCTCATTTAAAAAAGAACATTAATTCTGGATTAAACAAGAAATTAGATGGCACCTGAACACTTGGTTTAATATTCTCAAAAGGACTATGCAACTTCTTTCTTACAATATGACATTGTTTTACAAAGATCCACACTTTTATAATGTTAGTATTTTTAATAATCAATAAAGTCAATTAATCATGATTAAAAATCAAAAAAAATTAAAAAATAAAAAATAAAAAAGAACATTACTGTGCTGGTTAATTTTACATATTAATTTGGCCTAAGGGATGCCTGGATAGCTGGTACAACATAATTTCTGGGTGTATCTGTGAGGGTGTTTCTGGAAAAGATGAGAATTTGATTCATAACTGAGCAGAGAGATCTGTCCTCACCACAAAGAGATCTGTGGGTGGGCTTCATCCAATCCACTGGGGACCCAAATGGAACCAAAATGTAGAGGAAGGATTATTCCCCTCCCTCTCGGAGCGGGGCTGTCTATCTTCTCCTACTCTCAGATTTTGGAGCTTCTGGATCTTAGACCTTTGGACTCAAGACTGAATTATACCACCAACTTTCCTGGTTCTTTTGCAGACTGCTGATAGTGGGACTTTTCACAACCGTAACCACATGAGGCAATTCCTATAATAAATCTCATGTGGGGCGCCTGGGTGGCTCAGTTGGTTAAGCATCTGCCTTTTGACTCAAGTCATGGTCCTAGAGTCCTGGGATGGAGCCCCACATCGAGCTCCCTGCTCAGTGGAGAGTCTGCTGCCCCCCCAACACTCCCCCCTGCTTATGCTCTCACTTCCTCGCTCTCTCTCTCTCTCTCTCCCTCAAATGAATAAATTAAAAATCTTAAAAGATAAAAAAATGAATCTCATGTGTGTGTGTGTGTGTGTATTCTGTCGATTGTGTTGAGAAAAATGTAATTTTTAAAGGGGCAAAATATTTGGATATTTCTCCAAAGAAGATATGCAAATTTCTAATAAGTACATGTGAAGATGCTCTATGTCATTAGTCATTAGGGAAATGCAATTCAAAACCACAATAAGAAACTCCTTTACACCCACTATGATGGTTATTAATAAGATGCACATGTTGGCAATAGGATGTAGAGAAATTGGAACAAATACAGGCAGATCTCACTTTGTATGGTAATGCAAACTGAAACCACACAAAACATTCTTAATAATATGGGAAAGATTGTGATTGTTCATGGTCTTTACAAATTGCCGTGGAAACAAACTCTAATAAATGTATAGGGAAATGAAAATAGTGAAACTAACATTTATTGAGCACAGTGTAATTTATAACATTAGAAACATTAAAAATTAAAGTGTTCCATTTATTTTAAGAAACTTAGGAAGAAAAAAAACATCAAGAGTGCTTGCTTTCTCTGTGTAATTTATGATACAGAGTGAGTCTCTTTTCTATGCCTTAGCAAATTGTCATTCTTTTAAGTTTGAATCAGCTTCCAGCATTGTATCCTTTGTGTTTCCAGTGTTGTGAAATACTTCCAGGAGTTCCTTTCATGTGAAGTTTTGTGCCAGCATTGTTTTTTCCAGGATGTTAGCCATAACCACTTATTTATTTCAGTAAGTGTGTATTCACAAAGCTTCTCTGACTGTGTATCAAGATTTCTCAAGCAGCAGCAGTATCAACAATCCCACAGTGTATATTTCTTTTAGAATAAGCCCTGTATAACTTCTACAACATTTATAGGTGACCCAAATTTCACTTTTGGCATTATCACTTCAGTGTCTTTGGCACTTTTATCTTTGTTGGCCAATTCCCTCTTTTGGTTATCATTTTTTGTCAAATGTCTCATGGGCTTATCACTGGGAGACAAGGAGACAGCACAACTACGTGCTTTGCTCCCTGTGCCTGAACTCACCAACAGACTTTGAAAGAAGTGACATAACTGACCTCTGATTGTGACAAGCATTATTTAGTGATGTGCAAAGGGAGGGACTAGCTGCAGAGTTCACACTTTATGCAATTACAATTAATGTGCCATCGTAAATGAAATTTGAACCATTGTGGTTGAGGGACTGGTATTTATTTAAAACAGGGTAACTGAAAATTTTGCCTCTAGGAACAACACAAGCTGAGGACGACTTGTAATAGAGCAGCAACTTTTATAAAGTTTTTTTTTTTAAAAATACATAGACGCATTAATAAAGATTCTTTAACAAATATCTCCCAAACCAGAATAAAGTAGGCAAAAGCTTTGTAAGGATATAGTAGACCCAAACAACATAGCGTGTTAGTTGGGTCCTATAGTAAGCAGACAAAGAGTCAGATTTGGGAACATAAAAGGATTGCTGCACTAATCTGTTCAATTACAACTGGGCAAGGGAGTACCAAGAAGGGCCCAAGCAGATCATCTGAATCCCACAAGCAGTCCTCTCTTTGTCTAACACAGCTCTTAACACTCTCCTGCTCATCAAGGCCAATTAGTCTGGCCAAGATGGTGCCTCCTCTTCTTGCTCGCTAGTCCCAGGTTATATGCAACACCGAAGGCCCAAGCTGCGTCCAGAGTTTATAGTCCAGTAAGATATTTCCCAAGCTCTCTGGCAGGAGTGAGCCCCTTTTCGGGACGGGGGCTAAGACCTCGATCTCTGAAGAATTCAGAGTTGCCAGGACAGGAAGCATAGAGTTCTCCAGGGAACTATTGGGGATGATGATGAGTGGAGCCACTGCTTGGCCCCTGAACCCCAGGCATATACTTCCTTTTGGAAACAAAGCACTATATAAAGGTTTCCAATTCAGTGCAAATACTGCATCCTGGAGGATGGCAACTACCCCCTACCCCCGGCCCCAGAGCATTGTCTCTAACCTGATACCTGAACTGCAACTTCCACGGGTCATCCCAACATTCTGTCAACCCAGCTGCTCCTGAACGATGCAGTATGCAAAGGCAGCCATTAGATCCCTCTGTCGTGGCCCCACTCCTGCACCTCCTTAGCTGTGATGTGTAAGCTGACTACATGCATGATATGTTGTGTGGAATCCCATGGTAATGGAACGGGTACCCTATGAGCCCCCAGATAGCAGTGCTACCTGAAGCTCTGTGGGCAGGAAAGGCATACTTAGACCCTGGAGAGATGCCCAATCATGTGAGAATGAAGTGCTGACTCTTCTAGAATAGAATCATCCCAGTGAAATCAACGTGACACCAAGTAGCTGGTTGATCTCCTTGAAGAGCAATGCCCTGTCAATAAAGCAATGTACCCGTTACTGGCAGGATGGATATGGCAGTGACTCTAATGGTCTTGTTGAGTGGAAGTCCATGCTGTTGGTTGGCTCCCTGCTTACCCTTCATCTCTCCATTCCGTGCCCACTGTGTCAACTGCCAGAGGGGCCTACGGTCTAAGTGGTTTTGATTGCTTCCTTGTTCGTTACTTTTTCTGTAATAGATGCTTTCTGGCGGACATTCACATCTAAAGCAAAAATCTTCCCACTTTGTGCACATACTCCTATGTCCATTCATCGAATCAGTGTGTGCACTTTATGTCTAGCTTCTTTTACCTATGAGATTCACCCATGTTGTTGTATGTACCAGTAGTTCTTTTCTTTTATTCTGTTCTTCATTATAGGAATACAGAAAATGTATCCCCTCTCCTGTTGATAGACATTTGGTTGTTTATAATTTGGGGCTATTATTAATAAAACTGTTAAGAACATTCTTAAAGGGGAGCTTGGGTGGTGCACTCGGTTAGGAGGCCGACTCTTGATTCCAGCTCAGGTCATGATCTTGGGGTCCTGGGATCAAGCCCCCTGTTGGGTTCCATACTCTGCAGAGAATTGGCTTGGGGATTTTCTCTCACAGACTCTGTGAAGCGCAGAACCCGATGTAGGACTCTATCTCACGACCCTGAGATCACGCCCTGAGCTAAAACTTAACTGACTGTACCACCCAGTGTGGTAACCCACAAGTGTTTTGCTTTAGATAATATATATTCATTTCTTTTGGAGATTATATGTACATGTGTATATGACTAGATGTATACGTATGTGTATATAATTAGTGACATATATAATGAGATATGTAATGAAATATATGTGTGTGTGCGTGTGTGGACTGATCCATGTTTATTTAACCTTTGAAGAAATTGTCAAACATTGTCCCAAAGTTCCTTTTGCCCCATATTCTTGTAACACTTGGTATTGTCTGTCTTTTCAATTGTAGACATTCTGGTGGGTGTGTAATGGTAGCTCACTGTCTCATTAATTGTAATCCTTTTTTAAGATGCTTTTGAGAGTTACTATATGAAAGATAAGTATCTTTTTTTCTCTTACCTTCCAGGATTTATGTCTTATTCCTCCTCTTCTCTCACTGGATGGGCTGGAGTGTAGAGTGTGGTAGCTTAATAGCAAGAGTGGAAAATGATCAAGAAGAGTTTTGTAAGAGATGCTGAGGACAATGAGGAACCACTAGTATTTTCTCAGAGATGAATAATGTGGTCAAATTCATGTTTAGCTAAAGCTCTCTGGCTATAATGTGGAAAAAATAAAGACACAAGGGAAGGCCAGTTAAAAGGCTCCTGAACTAATGTAGATGAGAAGAGGGTGACCTAAGCTAGGAAAGTGGCAATTGGAGTGGAGAAGAATTGATTTTTAGAAAATAAAATATGTCTGGCTCCACTTAGTCCACATCAAGTGTGATTTCAGTAAACCAATCAATAAAAATGTGCACATATTTCAAGCCATTCTGAGGACAGACATTTCCTTTAGGGGAAATTCATCTCCAGAAGGTACTAAAAAGAACATCTTAACAAATGTTATCAAACTGTTAACAAAAAGAACTTGAAACAAATGAAACTATTGGGTTCAATGTGAAATATGAAATGAAAATAATGCAATTCAATGAATGCAAGATCAGTTACTAAAAATTTTTTCCTTTTTCTTCTGTTTTTTTTTTTTTTTTTTTTTTTAAGAATTTTTATTTCTTTATTTGACACAGAGAGAGCACAAGCCGGCAGAGCAGCAGGTAGAGGGAGTAGGAGCAGCAGTCTTCCCGCTGAGCGGGGAGCCTGCTGCTGGGCTCCATCCCAGGACCCTGGGATCATGACCTGAGCCAAAGACAGTTGCTTAACTGACTGAGCCACCCAGGTGCCCCTAAAACTTCCTTTCTTATAAACAAGCCTCAATCAAGGCAGGTCACAAGTTGTTGATGCCAGCTTCCAGAACTGATTAAATTGTAGTTAAGAGGCCCCTGGGTGGCTCAGTGTGTTAACCCTCTGCCTTCTGCTTGGGTCATGATCCCAGGGTCCTGAGATCGAGCCCCACATCAGGCTCTCTGCTTAGCAGGGAGCCTGCTTCCTTCTCTCTCTCCACCTGCCTCTTTGCCTACTTGTGATCTCTGTCTGTCAAATAAATAAATAAATTGTAGTCATAGTTGATGTGGCCCTTGGTAAGCAATACAGATGCACTGGAAAGTAAACTACCTCTGGATGATAGTAAAATAATAAGTTCACACTAACTTAGAAAACAACAACAGAAGACCTCAGTAGGAGAGGTGACAAAAGCAGAACATTTGAATGAATTATGCAAAAAGATGAGAGCAGATGACTTTTGGGGAGAGTAACTAACTGAGCTCACCCAAGGCCTCAACAGCCCAAGGACTGCCTCCTTCTACCACTCCCCCCCTTTTCTGTTGGTCTTCCTTCCTTTTGCCCCAAACCCTACCCTTGTCTCATCGCCTTAGTGGATGCCTCAAGGTTTAGAGCTCTGATTTCATCTCTAGATGAAAAATTTTCAAATTTATGTGTCCATTCCTGACATCAGCCCTGCATTTCCAACTTTTTACCTGGTAGTGCTGCTGGACCTTCGAGCTGAGAGTCTAAAAATCAAACCCATCCTCAGCCCCAAACCAATTCTTCTTCCTGATTTTCACTTCTGCTAAAAGTACCACTATTGTCCAATTCATGCAGTTTTGACATCTAAATTATCTTTGACTCTTTCTTCCACAGGAAATGGCTTGGCAAACTGGCCAAGTCTCATCAATTGTTTCTTCTGATTATTCTCTGCTCTGTACTCTCACCTCCCCATTTCAGGTCCTTCTTCCATCATTGCCAAAACAGTTGCAAGGACCTCTTGGTTGGTCTTCTTTCTCTAGTTTCTTACTTTCTTGAATTAATTCTGCATATCATCACAAATTTAATCTTCCTAAGCACAGATCTGGTAATATCTCTGGTTGTTACAATGGCTACTCAGTAGTAACCTAAAAATCTTCAGTGGCTCATGAAACTCAAGAGCCTCTAAAACATGGCTCCAGCTTATTTTGGGGGGGGAGGGGGCTTCTTCCCTTCCTTTGCAACGAGCTATGCTCTGACTTTTAGCCAGTTTGTAAGAAGAACTTTTTTTAAAAAGATTTTATTTATTTATTTGATAGATCACAAGTAGGCAGAGAGGCAGGCAGAAAGAGAGAGGAGGAAGCAGGCTCCCTGCTGAGCAGAGAACCCGATGCGGGGCTCGATCCCAGGACCCTGGGATCAAGACCTGAGCCGAAGGCAGAGGCTTTAACCCACAGGCGCCCCTGTAAGAAGAACTTTAACATGGTGTGCCTGGGTGGCATGTCAGTTCGACATCCAAGTCTTGGTTTCAGCTCAGATCATGATCTCAAGGTCGTGAGATTGAGCCCCACATCAGGCTCTGCGCTCATTTTGGAGTCTGCTTAAGTTTTTCTCTTCCTCTGCCCCTCCTGCTCATGCTCTCTCCCTTTCTCTCAAATAAATAAATAAGTAAATCTTTGAAAAAAGAATAACTTTAAAAGGTAATTAAACTTTCCCATTTCATCTCTACTCCTTAAATATGAGCTATAGTGACTACAGTATAAAAAGAAGAAAAAAGAATAACTTTACAGTGGAGAAAACTGATAAATCCTAGTTCAGCCAGGTGATCAAGGCCAATATCAGTAGGGATATCGTGCTGCTAGTAGGTATCTTGGATATGATGTGATAAAATGGCAATTTATATCCCTTTCGTCCCCCAAACGTTTAATAACAAGAAAAACAAACCAATTCCAAAAGAGGGGCATCCCTCAAAAACTTGGCCAGTACTCCTCAAAACTGTCAAAACCATCAAAACCAAGGCTGACACAGCCAAGGAAACCCTAAAGAAATGACATGTAAATGGAATGTGGTACCCTGAATGGGATCCTAGAACAGAAAAAAAAAAAATTAGGTAAGAACTAAGGAAATCTGAATAAACTATGAATTTCAGTTAACAATAATGAATCAGTATTTCATTAATTGAGCAGTGGTGCCATACAAACATGAGCTGTTAATAATAGGGAAACCTGGGTGAGAGGACACATGAAAACTCTCTGTAGTACCTTTGTAATTTTCCTGTAAATCTAAAACTACTCCAAAGAATAGTCTATTTTAGAATCTTATTTTCAAATAAATATTATACAATTGTCAAAAAGAATGAGGCAGATTTTTATGCACTAATATTGAAGAAACTCTCAGAAAATATTAATGAAAAAAGAAAGTTGTAGAAGAGGGCATAAAGTGCTGGTTGCTATTTGTCTAAAGAAAAAGAACTGAGGGGGTTTGGGAGAAGGGGGTGGTATTATGGACATTGGGGAGGGTATGTGTTTTGGTGAGTGCTGTGAAGTGTGTAAACCTGGTGATTCACAGACCTGTACCCCTGGGGATAAAAATATATGTTTAAACAAAATAAAAAATTATATTAAGAAAAAAAAAAAAAGAAAAAGAACTGATATCTGTATTTGTTTGCAGATGGGTAAGAAAGCTACACACGATACCAGTAATTGGAGTAAGTACACTGAGTGGCCAGGAATCATGCATGGGAAAGCAGCTCACTCTTCAAATATACTGTTTCAGTACTTTTCCAATGTTGAACCATGTGAATCTATTTTCCATTAAACAAATAAGTACACCAAACAACAAAATCAGGAGGGAAAAGGATGGTCTGCCAAATCCTGCTTCTGATATTTTTAGTCAGAGTGGATGAGCATTTTTTTTTTGGGGGGGTCAGGAGAGAATAGGGTGGAGGCAGCTGAAAATAAGCCTTTGTAAGATCCTTCCAAGAGAAGTCTTAAGGCAGGCAT
Organism: Mustela nivalis; assembly: GCF_964662115.1. NCBI lineage: Eukaryota > Metazoa > Chordata > Mammalia > Carnivora > Mustelidae > Mustela > Mustela nivalis. The sequence goes on from NC_139025.1 coordinate 83,703,977, forward strand.
AAGCACTGTGTAGCAAGGGACGTGGAAAGCTGAGCCTTCAGCTCTGGCAGGTTAGGTTACCTCAACCAGTGGCCTCTCCTGGATTTTTGTCCCACCATCTTCCTTTTAAATATTAGCTTTTCTCCAGGTTCCAATCTTGCCCTCTTGCCTGCTGGCTCTGTATGCTCTTCCTTGTAGATTTCATCCATGAGAGAAGTTGATTCTAATTAGGGACAAGATCAAATGACAAAAGAGAGAGAGAAGGGGCCCCCGGGTGGCTCAGTTGGTTGGGCCTCTGCCTTCGGCTCAGGTCATAATCCAAGGGTCCTGGGATGGAGCCCTGAGTTGGGCTCCCAGCTCACCTGGGGATCCTGCTTCTCCCTCTCCCTCTGCCTACTGCTCCCACTGCTTGTACTTGCTCTCTGTCAAATATATAAAAATCTTTTAAAAAGAGAGAGAACCTGAAACTGTGGGTTGAACGGCAGCTAATATTATTTGAAGCTCAGTTTTATGGTCTACGAGGGCTTCACACTTGGGGGAGTTGGTATACAATAGTTTTAAGGTATATTTGTTTGGGGTGCCTGGGTGGCTCAGTTGTTAAGCATCTGCCTTTGACTCAGGTCATGATCCCAAAGTCCCAGGATCCAACCCCGCATCAGGCTACCTACGCTGCTGGGAAGCCTGCTTCTCCCTCTCCCACTGCCCCCTGCTTGTGTTTCCTCTCACACTGTGTCTGTCAAATAAATAAAACAAAATCTTTAAAAAAATATTTTAAAAATAAATAAATAAAGGTATATTTGTTTAATCCTGGCTTCTTATAAATTCTTACTTCTTGTGTTTGCATGACTCTGGGCTAGGCCATGTGCAAAGGTTAAGTTTACTCCTGCTGAATGGGACTTTATAATGTGGAAAAGGCCAGTTACTGTGTATATATGTATTGTCCATAGTATACAGTATAGACAGTTACTATCCATACTGTGTATTATGGCACTAAATCAAAGCAACCCAGAAGAGTATCAACATGAGGCTGGTTTGAATTTTTCAAGTTTTTGGTTATAATTCTTAGAAGATATGAAACAAACCATAGAGAATTATAGCCAATTCTTGAAGGAATCCTGAACTTCTAAGGTAAAATTAGATGACTGATGCAGAAAGGACAAAAGCAGGACTATATCAATGAATAATATAATGAATGCAAATTAAAGGTTGTAAGAAAATTTGAGAGTGAAAAGTGTTACTCTTCCCAGGAAGCATTTCTTTTTTTTTTTTTAAGATTTTTATTTATTTGACAGAGAGAAATCACAAGTAGATGGAGAGGCAGAGAGAGAGAGAAAGGGAAGCATGCTCCCTGCTGAGCAGAGAGCCCAAAGCGGGGCTCGATCCCAGGACCCTGAGATCATGACCCGAGCCGAAGGCAGTGGCTTAACCCACTGAGCCACCCAGGCGACCCTCAGGAAGCATTTCTTAACTGTCCTTGTGGTAGGCAGAAAAATGTCCCCTTCCCTTCACAGGTTGTTCATGTACTATCCAGGAATGCACAAATATGATACCTTACATGGTAAAAGGGTCTTTGCAGATGTGATTGAAATTGTGGACCTTGAGATGGGGAGATTAGCCTGGATTATCCAGGTGGGCTCAGTCTAATCACATGAGTCCTTAAAAGTGGAAAAGGGAGATAGAAGAGTGGGCCAAAGGGATGTGCCATGAGGACTTTGCCTACTGGTGGCATTGATCTTGAAAATGGATGAAGAGGATCAAGAGCCATGGATTGTGGGCAGCCTTTAGAAGCTGAAAAAAACAAGGGATCTGATCTTCCTCTTGAGCCTCAGAAGAAGGAACTGAGGCCTGATGACACCTTGATTTGAGCCCAGGGAGACCTATTTTGGACTTCTGATCTACAGAACTCTAAAATAATAAATTTATGTTGTTAAGCCACTGTGTTTCTTGTAATTTGTTGTATCAGCATAGAAAACTAACACATTCCCCTCAACCCTGGGTAGAATTGAGCAATTCCCAAGTTCACATCCCCACTAGATCCTATGTAGACATCTACCAGAGGGTCCATTTCCAAAACGGCTCACTAACGTGTTTGTGAAATCTTTTTCCAAACCCCCTATTCTACTTCCAAACTCCCCAAACTTCCAGTCAACTACAATGAAAGTTTGCAAATTTTTATTTTTTCAGCAATGGATTTCTTAAAAATCTGTGTGAGCAAGTAAAATGAAGCTTCAATTTACTAAAAAAAAAAAAAAAAAGGCTTAAGGATGACATCTTTCTGCAGGAGGGTAGGCTAGAACTCATCTTCAACTGAATCCAGACACCCCCAGTTCCTTGCAACTCTGAATTAACCTGAGCAAGCTTATAGACACACAGTGGTGGGATGTGGTGCTGAGACTAGGCAGGGACTCTACCTGATTGCTGTATATAAATACAGGCTGGCCCAGGAACCTACAAGGTCCAGTTTCTGGCTCTATACTGTTGTTATTACTTCCTCTTCTTCTTTTCCTCTTCCTCCTTTCCCTCCGCCCCCCCCCCCTTCTCCTTTTTAAGATTTTAATTATTTATTTATTTGAGAGTGAGAGAGAGCACAGAGGAAGAGGGAGAGGGAGAAGCACACTCCCTGCTGAGCAGGGAGCCTGAAGTGGGGGCTCCATTCCAGGACACGGGGATCATGACTTGAGGTAAAGGCAGATGCCTAACCAACTGAGCCACTCAGGTGCCCATGCTGTTACTACTTCCAAAATAAATTTAGTAGGATTTTTCTCTTTTCTCTCTCTTCTGTGACTTCCAAACTGGGGGATTTTCTTCTTCGTTGTTTGTTTTTTAATAATCACCCTTTGTTTGAGCATGTTTCTGGGTAAGAATTAAAGAAAATCAAAAAACAATGTGTCATCATCTTCATACTAAAGATATAGAAAAAGGCAAACCCAGAGGTGTTGATAGCACTTGTTTGGAAGTTAATACAAAGTATGAGGGCCCTTGTATTTTTGTATTATTTTGTATTATATTTAACTTTTTGCATTACATTCATTCATTTAAAAATACTGAGTGTGGGACTCCTGGGTGTCTCAGTCAGTTAAGTGTCCAACTTTTGATTTCGGCTCAGGTCAAGATCTCAGGATTCCAGGATCAAACCCTGTGAAGGGCTCATTGCTTATTCAGTGGGGAGAATCCTGCTTGAGGATTCTCTCTCTCTCTCTCCCCTTTGCCCCACGCACTTGCTCTCTCTCAAATAAATAATCTTTTAAAAATTTTTAAAAAATACTGAGCATATTTAATAAATATGGAGTAAAGAATGTATGGAAAATATGCAGTATAAGAAATGACTCCTCTATACTTATAGAAAAAAAATAGGATACATGTATAAAAACTGTAATTCAAAATGGTCTATATAGGAACTACGTCTAATATATATTTTTAAAGATTTTATTTATTTATTTGACAGACAGAGATCACAGTTAGGCAGAGAGGCAGGCAGAGAGAAGGGGAAGCAGGCTCCCGGCGGAGCAGAGAGTCCGATGTGGGGCTAGATCCCAGGACTCTGGGATTGTGACCTGAGCTGAAGACAGAGGCTTCAACCCACTGAGCCACCCAGGCACCCCATTATTTTTTTAATTCTCCATAAGAGATCATACAATAGTATCCTTTTTATAGATAGGATAAATAAATTTTTGGAAATTTTATTTGACATCTCCAAATATATTTTATTTTGCAGAACATACAATGTCCAAATATCACTACCAGAAAAATATTTTTTTAAAGATTTTATTTATTTATTTGAAAGAAAGAGAGATCACAAGTAGGCAGAGAGGCAGGCAGAGAGGGTGGGGGAAACTAGGCTCCCTGCTGAGCAGAGAGCCAAATGTGGGCCTGATCCCAGAACCCTGGGATCATGACCTGAGCTGAAGGCAGAGGCTTTAACCCACTGAGCCACCCAGGCGCCCCCAGAAAAACGTTTTTTAAGATCATCTTTGTCACCATCATCAACAGGTTTCTAAAAATTGTAAAAATCCTCATCCACTTGATAGTCTGATTTGATCAGTAAGATAGGAAAAGAGACCATTCAGGGCACCTGGGTGGCTCAGTCAGTTAAGCAACTGCCTTTGGCTCAGGTCCAGGTTCCAGGGATCTAGTCCTGCATTGGGCTCCGTGCTAAGCAGGGAATGTGCCTCTCCCTCTCCTCTGCTCTATCAAAATAAATAAATAAAATCTTAAAAACAAAAACAAAAACAAAAAAAAAAAAGACCATTTGACATTTCGATACAGGTGGCAGTGGAACACTATGGTCACTAGGGTGCGCTATTAGTACCCCCGCCAGTCAGTCTTCTGGCCGCGGAGCCTGAAAATCAGAGAAAGTTGCCCAGTGTTTCCAGAAACTTATCTCTGGACCAGACTGAAAATCACTGAACTTTTTGCAGACTGTCAAAGCCACACATTGGGAATAACAACATTACTTCACCACTTTCACATTTGAAAATTTTAAGTATACAGCCATGCTGTGTTAATGACTCTGCAACAAAGAAGAAACCTAGAAGGCTGAGCAAATATGTATAGAACTGTTCCAAGGGAATAAAACTTGGAAAACATTAACTGTTACCATTCAATGGTATATTGTTTCATATTTCATAAAAGTTAGGCATAAACAGGAAGTACATCAAGAAAAAACAGTATTTTGTAAATGCAAACATTTAGTTTCTTTTCTAATTTTACTAGTTCTAATCAGTGTTCATCTTCTCTGATATTATGCTCTATTTTAATCATCATCAAACACAAATTGATATTCAATATGTTAAAAGATAATAGATACAGGGGTGCCTGGGTGGCTCAGTTGGTTGAGTGTTGGACTCTTGGTATCCGCTCACATCCTGATCTCATGGGTCGTGGAATCCAAGCCCTGAATGGGCTCTGTGGTCACAGCAGGAGTCTGCCTGGGTATTCTCTCTCTCTGTTCCTTCCCCCGCTCACTTGCTCTCTCTAATAAATAAATCTTTTTTTTTTTTTTTAGATTTTATTTATTTATTTGACAGAGATCACAAGTAGGTAGAGAGGCAAGCAGAGAGAGAGAGGAAGGGAAGCAGGCTCCCTGCTGAGCAGAGAGCCTGATGCGGGGCTCGATCCTAGGACCCTGGGATTATGACTTGAGCCAAAGGCAGAAGCTTTAATCCACTGAGCCACCCAGGCGCCCCAATAAATCTGTTTTTTTAAAAAAGATAATCGATTCAAACACTCAAAATTGATAATACCTTCCCTTATTTCCAGATTTCTCTTATTTTTGAAATTTAAAAAAATATCAAAAGAAATCAATCCTCTCACAACAAAATAAGGATTGCAGTTTTCAAAAACACAAATACTTGACGTAGTTAATACATTTGGTATTAAGAATCTCTGTCAAAATGAGAACGCAGCTGACACTGGCTTCAGGACGCCAAGCTCTCAGAGGACCCCAGGTATCTGACCAGCCTATAGGCTATGGTTTACTGACTCCTGTTCTAGAGCATTTATGTGTGCTACAGAATATGCCTCTTTCATAGAAGTTGTTAGAATGCATTGTTGTAGGGTTTACATGTTTGTTGAAACGAGCCCTCAGTTTATTCATGTTTGTTTCCCCAGTACCTAGCAGAGTAGTTGGCATAAATAGGCTCTAAAATTTTTCACTTAGTGGGTCAAGCAAGATTCAAATAGAAACTCATAAGACTGATGAAAAATTTAAAACATGGGGCTGTTTCCTGGTTTGTGGAATCACTTGAGCACCAGACCACTATTGTTCGTGTTTCAAAGGACTATGCAGAAACAGAGTTATTGAGGTATAATTCGCATACCACACAATCCACCCATTTAAAATATATGATTCCGAGATTTGTTGTTGTTTTTGAGATTTGTTGTTGTTATTGACATACTGACACTGTACTGGTATCAAGTATACAAGATGAGATTTGTTTCTGAAGGGAGAGATGGAAAGCAAAAGGGAAAAGGGGTCTCTTTTTTCCTTTACTTGCACACTGATTAATACTATGGTGTTTATGGTGTTGTCTTTTTTTTTTTTTAACGATTTTATTTATTTATTTGAATCGGGGGTTGGTTAGAAGGGTAGGAAGGGATACGGATAAGCAGACTCCCCAGTGAGCACCGAGCTGGACACAGGATGTGGGATTCAATCTCAGGACCCTGAGATCACAACTCTGACATCATGACTGGACTTGAAACCAACAGTCTGTCGCTCAACCGACTGAGCCATGCACTCACCTCTGTTGTCCTTTTTTACTTCAAAGATTTTCTTTGTCAGAAAGAGAGAGCACAGCTAGGGGGAGAAGCAGGCAGAGAGAGAAGCAGGCATCCCACTGAACAAGGAGCATGATGTGGGGCTCTATCCCAGGACCCTGGAATCATGACCTGAGCACTTAACCAACTGAGCCACCCAGGCATCCCGTCCCCTGCAGTCCTTTTGATAATGATACAAATAACCCATCTAGATTGTTTCCTGTTTAGATTAAGGGAAATTTAGAACGTGGTAAATCAATGGGTATCTAAAGATGGGTAGAAGAGGCCACAAATGGAAAAAAGGAGAAAGAAAAAATGTTCTCAAATATGTTATTTATTCTGCATTGGGAGAAAAGAAGCTGGTTGAAAGGGACATTATGTTCTGGGTGGGGAATCAGTATAAATCTGAAATTTGCTCATTATCTTTGAATATGCTAAGACTGGTCCTAGGATGACAGTCTCATTCTTTCAGACTCAAGTACCCAGGGCAGATATCCCTAGACTTAAACCATTTCTCATTCTATTATTTTCATAAATCTTACTGTATTAGTTATCAATTATTGCATGACAAATTGTCCCCCAAAACTGAGTGCTTAAAGTAACAGTGAACATTTATCATATCACATAGTTTCTGTGGGTCTAGATTTTGGGAATGGCTTACTAGGTGGTTCTGGACTGGGGTAGCTCACAAGGTGGCAGTCAAGATGCCAGCTGGGCCTGTAGTCATCTGAAGGGGTGGAGGATCTGTTTTCAGGAACGGTTTATTAACATGGTTGATAGTCTGGTGTTGATTATCTATGTAATGCCATTCCTTGCCAGGTGGCCACTTTTAAGGGCCGACTGCTTAAGCATCCTGCTACTATGGCAAATGGCTTCCCTGTAAGTAAGTGATCCACGAGAGCATAAAGCAGAAGCTTCAAAGTCTTTAATGACCTAGTCTTGGAATTTACAAATCATAATTTCTGAAAAAGCCTATTAGTTACACAGGTTGGCCCAATTCAGTATGGAGGGACTCCACAAGGGTGAAGATACCAGGAGGTAGAGATCATTGGGGGCTTGCTGTGGAGACTTGCTACCATATTTGTTTAAAAAAAAAAAACAACTCATAATAAATCAATCTCAAAAGGGATTCCAGAAATCCAGTGCTAGCTCTTGAATAATACATTACTTTGCCATTTATCTTAAATGAACAAATACCTCTTGGGACAGCCCAATACTTCTTAAATGGAAAAGATCAGAGAAAAAAGGGAGACCTGGGAAGCTGTTTTCCTTGAGAAGCCCCTTATCCTAGGCTTCCCACTCCTGTGGCATTAACTTCCACTGTATATTCAATCTTACACTTCTTACTCTGAGATACACTGTTGCCCTATTCTCAAGATCCTCATCATAGAACACTTCCCTGCACTGCATTAAAATAAAAATTCATTCTTGGGGCGCCTGGGTGGCTCAGTGGGTTAAGCCGCTGCCTTCAGCTCAGGTCATGATCTCAGGGTCCTGGGATCGAGTCCCGCATCGGGCTCTCTGCTCAGCAGGGAGCCTGCTTCCTTCTCTCTCTCTCTCTCTGCCTGCCTCTCAGTGTACTTGTAATTTCTCTCTGTCAAATAAATAAATAAAATCTTTAAAATAAAATAAAATAAAAATTCATTCTTTATATGCAGCTAGTGGTTTTCTTTCTCATATATTCTTCTATTTATCTTAACCCTTCATGGATTTGCAAATGAAGTCGGTTATAAAATAACAATCAGAAGAATAATCATCTGTCCATATTTGGAGAATCCAGGTGTATCTACTGATTCATTTAAAAATAAATAAAATAGTAATTCTGTGAATACATTAATCAAAATCCTTACCAGGATGCCTGGGTCACTCAGTCAGTTAAGTGACAGACTCTTGATTTTGGCTCAGGTTATGATCTCAGGAGTGTGGGATGGAGCCCCTCTGCCCCCAGGCCTCTGCTGTGCTGAGAGTGGAGCCTGCTTAAGATTCTCTCTCTTGGGAGCCTGGGTGGCTCAGTGGGTTAAAGCCTTTTGCTCAGGTCATGATTCCAGGGTCGCATTGGGCTCTCTGCTCCTTGGAGAGCCTGCTTCTTCCCCTCTCTCTCTGCCTGCCTTTCTGCCTACTTGTGATCTCCGTCTGTCAAATAAATAAAATCTTTAAAAAATTCTTTATCTTCCTCTCTCTCTGTCCCTCCCCATCCCTCCCACCTCCAGCTGTCAAGTGCTCTCTTCCCTCTAAAACAAAACAAAACAAAATAAAACAAAAAACCCCAAACAAACAAACAAAAACCTTATCCATGATAACAGACATTATATCTGGGTAGCTTGAACATTGAATTTGCTGAGTGAAAAATATTCTCTTTGAACAGAGAGTAGTTATTTGAAATATCGCTAGATATAATTTCAGGGAATTTGGATTTTTTCCCCCCATAAGCTTCTTTAATCTTAAAGGAAAGCATTTGCAGGAACCCTAATCCCTCCCAATTAAAATTACTCGCCCAGCCAATATTGTGAAGTGAAATATATTCTGTGAGACAAAGTAATGGGAAAAACAACTTGCGGTTTTAATCAGTGGAAAGGAGACAAGTTGGCATCTTCTTTAAGTTTGAACAGAACAAGATGAGCAGCATCATCAATTGCCTTTAATGTACACTTTGTTCTGCTTTTCACCCAAGGATCTAGACATGACAGACAGTCGAGGTATCTGCTGTTTGTTTGTTTGTTTGTTTTTAAAGATTTATTTATTTATTTATTTGACAGACAGATCCCAAGTAGGCAGAGGCAGGCAGAGAGAGAGAGGAGGAAACAGGCTCCCTTCTGAGCAGAGAGCCCGATGTGGGGCTCGATCCCAGGACCCTGGGATCATGACCCCAGCCGAAGGCAGTGGCTTTAACCCACTGAGCCACTCAGGCGCCCCTGTTTGTTTGTTTTTAAAGAATGTCGCGAAGCTGTGGCATTTTCTGAGCAAGAAGAAACAAATTCTTGAGGCACCTGGGTGGCTCAGTGGGTTAAAGCCACTGCCTTCAGCTGGAGTCATGATCCCAGGATACTGGGATCGAGCCCTGCATCAGGCTCTCTCCTCCTCTTTCTCTGCCTGCCTCTCTGCCTACTTGCGATCTGTCAAATAAATAAATAAAATCTTTAAAAAAAAAAAAAGAAGAAACAGATTCTGTAACAGTTCTGAGACTGAATATAGGATTCATATTTAACCTTTCCATACTCTTAATCAGCTTTAATCAGAATGTCATTTCAGTGAAGAAAAAGATTTAAAGTAAAACGAAGCTCACGTCATTGCATATTTTCAATCCTTGGCAGACTCCTGGGCGTCATTTTGATTATTAAGTTAAAAAAAAAAAAAAAAGCATTAGACACAGAAGTAAGTTTAAGAGACCCGAGTTTTAGGGACGCCTGGGTGGCTCAGTTGGTTAGGCGGCTGCCTTCAGCTCAGGTCATGATCCCGGCGTCCTGGGATCGAGTTCCACATCGTGCTCCTTGCTTGGCAGGGAACCTGCTTCTCCCTCTGCCTTTGCCTGCCATTCTGTCTGCCTGTGCTCGCTCTCTCTGATGAATAAATAAAATCTTAAAAAAAAAAAAAGACCTGCGTTTTAGTACTGTCAATCATTAGTTTTATAGCCTTGGAAAGTTGTTAAACCTCTTTGAGATTTTCTTCTGTAAAGTGGTGGATGGGAGCGGTTTAATCTTAAGGATTCCTCTTCATCAAAGAACTTGACATAATCAATGCCTAATACAAACTTATCCAACACAACCTCATTGCTCTGCTCTCCTCGTTTTTCCTTGGAAGTCTTCGAGGGACTCCCGCCTTCTCTTGCTTAGATTCCCATGCCCGTGCTCGCAGGGGATGCTCATTGAACTCTTCGCTGATGGTGTTTGAAAAGCAGAAGGTAATCTCATTCTTCATGGGTTGCAAAAACTGTAAGAATACTTAGGGCCCCAGGCTGGTATTCTTTTCTGGAGGTCTCCGTCTCCTTTCCTCCTTATACCTTTAGGCCTCTCCCTAGTGCCGGCTTGTGATTAGCTTTATGTTAGGCGGTTCTGGGGACAGCGCCAATTTGTCAGATCCTGGCAGCTCCGGTTCTGAGGAGGAGGCATGGTAGGGCCTCACGATTTGGGGCCCTTCTTCGTGACCATCTCAGGGTGTAAATTCGTCATGTGACAACGTATCTCCGATTTTCTTCCCAAAAGCCCAGTCCTGGGATCACAATCATGCCCCTATAAGCAAGTTAACTACTGAGCTAGGAGGACACTACTGTGCGCCAACCACTAGTCTCAGAAGCTCTACATCTCGACTCTGGACCCGCCGGCAGTTGCGGTTGCGGCTGGAACTACAAGGCCCAGAATTCCTGCGCACATGCGCGCTGCCATTGTGATGTTCCTTTCCCGGTAACTCGCACTCTCAGGCAAACCTGAAGATAGCGGCAATTCTCCGGTGGGGGGCGGAGACGCTCCCTGCCTGACTCTCCGCCCACTTCGTGATAGGCAATGGGATCAGCCAACCGACGTGGAGGGCCCGGGACGCGCTTTCCAATCAGCACCTGTGGCGGAGAGGTGGGCGTGCGTACTGGCAGGGCAGGTGGGCTAGGCTGTGTTGGGTTGCGAAGGGGGAGAATAACGTCGGGTCGGGTCAGCGGGCGCTGCAGTAGTCGCCGCAGCGGCGATGGGAGCGGTGGGGACGAGGTGGCGGCGGCGGCGGCAGGAGGAGGAGCAGGGGCTGGCACAAGAGCAGCGGCTGGGGGCGGCCAGCAGCAGCATTAACAGCAGCCGCCGCCGCCGCCAGTAAACGCGGACGGTACCCGAGGGGACTACCAAGCCGGCCGGCCCACGAAGCCGCGCTCGGGTCCCGCCGCAGTCGGCGGCGGGGGATGGGCAGGCGGCGGCGGTCCCGCTTGCTGAGGGTTGATCCCTGCGGGTCCTGGCCCTGAGCTGGATCCGAGCCCTCCGCCCGAAATCCCTGCGTCCGCCACGGCCCAGGTAGGACACACCCCCCCGAACCCCCAGGGCGCCGCTGGGGTGCCCCGGGCCCCGCCCTCTCCCAGTCTTAATCCCCTCCTTCGGCCGCACCCCTCGCGGAGTGACCGACCCTGGTGCGGAGGGGAAGGGTACGAGACACTCCTCAGTCGCTGCCCACGCCCTGGGCTTGTGCCAGATGTAGTCACTCCACCTCGGAGACCTTCTGCTCCTTTCCCCGAAGGCTTGTGCCCCGTTTCCTGAGAAGCTTTTGGTGTCTTCACTGAACTTGGAGGGTCACGAAGCTTCCGCTGTTTCTCTCTCTGTGGGTGACCCACATATTACTTGTATTCGTGCTGCTTCTGGTACCAGGACTGAACACAGCATTCTCCGGATACACGGAGCGCTTCTTTCGCACCCCGCTTCCTCAAATATAATAGAAGGGGTAATGGGACTATGCAGTGTTCCCTGTGTAGTAACGGCATGAAGGCCATGACTTTTTGGTACTTAGGGTGCGAAGTAATGACCTGAGGGATTTGCCCGTCATTTGCCTTTACTAAGACGCTGTTGACACTCTGGGATGCTGTGGGAGGGACAAAAGACTCCACACATATGTAATGTCAAATCAGGGAAGAAAATAATCTATTGGGATGCCAGGATACTTTATCGCACAGGGAAGTTAATTTTGTTTCAGCGTGGCAGCGTTAGAGGTAAAAATGACATTGAGTTGTACTTTGCTTTGAATTAAAGTTGATAGGTGGCAGCAATCCCGGTATTAACTCTTCTCATCCTTAGCTGTAGAAATTGTTCTTTCTTTGAACATTAAAGAGGGCAGTTTTCTTATAAGCTGTGTATTATGTAGAGGTGTTCTCGTATTCAGTAGAAACTGAGATTTTGAATGCATGTATGAGGATCACGTTATTATGAATGGGCGCATGTATACACACAGGGAGGATCCACTCAGTGTGTTTTGTTACAGTGTTTGGTTCTGAGCCATTAGTAACAGTTGCATTGGTTTCTAAACACTGATTTGCCAGAATAGACGATAAAGATGTGTTTGCTGTTTTCTTTTGGCTAAATGGTATAGAGTCAACATTCTATTTCCCGGAAAGGGGAGATAGGAGATTGATTGTAAAGTATTTAGGGAGCTGGACGCCATGTATTATTTCTTACAAAGAAGTAGTAATAATGATAAATACTAGTATTAGGAGTAATCTTGAAAAATTAATATTAACTCCAGGGACTTCTGTGGCATATTGTAATTTATTTAAATTGAAAAGATACCATAAGGAATCTAATTTAAAAGCTTATGTTTTCCTGTATGATACATTTTTATCAAGGCACTGTAGGGGATGTTTGAGGCATGCTTATGAAGGGAAGTTTCTCTAGCACTTTTCCTTTATGATAGGATGTTAAGAAATGTTTTTTTCCTTTTTCAGTGTTAGACACATAAAGTCGCTAGCTTATTTAATTTAATTTCTAATAGTAAATTCAAACAAATTTGATCTTCAGTAGGGGGCTAAGAATAATATATCGCGCTCATTATCTTGTATTATGGTTAATGCATAATTTAGTGCATACTCTATTGTATTGCATATAACTTCAGATTTTGTGTCTTTTTTGACTTTAAAAAATACTGATTATAAGCATGCCTGGGTAGCTCAGTCGTTAAGCATGCTGAACCTTCGGCTCAGGTCATGAAGATCCAGCCCTGCTGGGCTCCCTGCTCAGTGGGGAACCTGCTTCTCCCTCTACCACTCCCCCTACTTTTGTTCCCTCTCTTGCTGTGCCTCTCTCTGTCATATAAATAAATAAAATTTTAAAAAAATTTAAAATATTGATTATTTTAATGCCTCAGGAAATCTTCATAAGATTAGGCTCATTTGCTTTAGCAAATTGAACTCAATTATGTAGGACTTCAGATATATTTAAATGTAGTGTTAGAAGTAAAGTTTGTGTAATTTAGACAATTTTGAAGGTATTTTACATAAAAATGCACTAAAATGAGAGAATTAGTGATAGATTGTTGGTTCTTCAATGTGAACAAATATAATGGAGCTTACTTCACCATGACCATGAAATTTAACTTTGGCAGGGGCAGTTAATTCTTTGTTTTATAACTTTAAAAAGTTATATACAGAGATGACAATTTGACTGCCACTTATGAGAGGCTTTGACCTAGAAACACTAAGACACTCTTAGATTCCTAATCCTTAGAAACTCTGTGAGTTAATGTTTTTTGCCTTAAAAAAAAAAAAGGCTGTATATAAGGGAAAATGTTTAGTGACCATTATTGAACTGGTGTGGGCTGAATTGATTCACAAAAGAAAACAACCTTTGAGAATTTATGGAGAATGTAGCTTACTTCTTCTCCACTTTAAAAAAAAAACAAAAAAACAAAAAACTCCTATAAAAAAAATTATTTAGGGGCACCTGGGTGGCTCAGTTGGTTATGCTTCCCACTTGATTTCAGTTCGGGTCATGATACTCAGGGTTGTGAGATCCAGCTCTGTGTCAGGCTTCACACTGAGCATGGAGACTGCCTAATATTCTCTTTCTCTCACTCCCTCTGGCCCTCTCCCACTTGTGCTCTGTCTCCAAATAAATAAATAAATAAATAAATAAATAAATTTATAGATATGTGGCCAGCAGCTTTAGAATTTGAGCATATGGGGTGTCTGACTGGCTCAGTCGGACAAACGTGCAACTCTTGATCTCAGGGTCATAAGGTAGAACCCCACGTTTGGTGTAGAGATTACTTAAATAAAACTTCAAATAAATAAATCCTTTTAAAAAAGTAATTTGAGCATATGTTACTCAAACATATTCTACTCATGTATTCTTTTTTTTCCCTCTTTTTTGAGGTTTTTGAGAAATACTCAAAATATAGCTGGAGGGTTGTCAGTTTACTTGATTAGCAGTATTGCAGGACATCTTCAGTATTTACAAATTTTTGAAACTAAACTTTTTTGTTATCCAGTATATTGTAAAGGATAGTGATGCAAGTGGTAGACACCCCCCTCTCCAGGCTTTAGTGGATAGAATCCTTGTGTCTAAAGTGCTTTTATAGCTTTTATTCTCTAAGTACTCAGTGCTTTCAGATTAAATGTCAGACTTCCATATTTGATACAAGAGCCTTTAAGTCTATACGAAAAAGTTGGGGTTTTTAGAGCTGAAGTTTCAGCATATGTACAACACATACAGTATAACCACTCAAAAGTTTCTATCTTCTAGGGCATCTAGGTGGCTCACTGGTTAAATGTTAGCCTTTGGCATCTAGGTGGCTCACTGGTTAAATGTTAGCCTTTGGCTCGGCTTGTGATCCCAGGGTTCTGGGATCGAGCCCTTCATTGGGCTCTCTGCTTAGTTGAAGAGTCAGCTTTTCCCCCTTCCTTGGTGCTCTCTCCCACGCTTGCACTCTCTCAAGTAAATAAATAAATCTTTAAAAAAATAATATAAAATAATGTATATTAAGAAAATAGCAAATACAAATCCTTAAAAAAAGTTTCTATCTTCCTTAACATCTGGTGAGTTTTTTTTTTTTTAAGATTTTGTTTATTTATTTATTTGACGGACAGAGATCACAAGTAGGCAGAGAGGCAGGCAGAGAGAGAGGAGGAAGCAGGCTCTCTGCTGAGCAGAGAGCCCGATGTGGGGCTTGATCCCAGGACTCTGGGATCATGACCTGAGCGGAAGGCAGAGGCTTTAACCCACTGAGCCGCCCAGGCGCCCCAGATCTGGTGAGTTTTGATTGCAGATTTAAAATACAGATTGAGGGACACCTGACTGGCTCAGCTGGTAGAGCATGTGACTCTCGAACTCAGTGTTGTGAGTTTGAACCCCTCGCTGGGTGTAGACATTACTTAAAAAAAAAAAAGTCTTCAAAATACAGATTGAAATTAAATTATTTATATAATGTGAATATTAGTTATGCCAGACAATTTCATCTTTTAAGCACATGATTTTTAAGCAGATTTCTTGATCTATATTTATGTTCTCTGACTATGGTAGACATAATTATTTTTCTCTTTGTGATTATTATTTTATATGTTCTTGATTCTTTTTTTTTTTTTTAAGATTTATTTATTTATTTATTTGACAGAGAAAGATGACAAGTAGGCAGAGAGGCAGGCAGAGAAAGAGGGGGAAGCGGGCTCCCTGCTGAGCAGAGAACCTGATGCAGAACTCGATCTCAGGACTCTAAGATCATGACCTGAGCAGAAGGCAGAGGCTTAACCCTCTGAGCCACCCAGGCGCCCAATAAATGATTTTAAAACAAATGAATATAAACTGTTAATATACATCAAGATGAGTTTTTTTTTTGTTGTTGTTTTTAAAGATTTTATTTATTTGACAGAGATCACAAGAGGCAGAGAGGCAGGCAGAGAGAGAGGAGGAAGCAGGCTCCCTGCTGAGCAGAGAGCCCAATGTGGGGCCCGATCCCAGGACCCTGGGATCATAACCTGAGCCAAAGGCAGAGGCTTAACCCACTGAGCCACCCAGGTGCCCCTCAAGAAGAGATTTTAATGTATTCTCATTTCTACTGTAACATATCATAGGACCTTAGATTACTTAATCTCTTTTCACTTCAGTTTTGCTATTTTTTTTTTTTAAGATTTTATTTATTTATTTGACAGAGAGAGATCACAGTAGACAGAGAGGCAGGCAGAGAGAGAGAGAGGGAAGCAGGCTCCCCGCTGAGCAGAGAGCCCGATGCGGGACTCGATCCCAACCCCTGAGATCATGACCCGAGCTGAAGGCAGGGGCTCAACCCACTGAGCCACCCAGGCGCCCCAGTTTTGCTATTTTTAATAAGGGAAATTAATATACTTAAAAATAATTACAATGGAGATCATTACAGAGATGTTTCCTGTATTGATATTTTCCTTGTCTTAATGGGAAGATGGTAGATATAATGCTTTGTTTGGTTGATATGGTTACAGAAGATTTTATCCAAGGAATGGTCTTGTTTAATAATTTCATTATAATCTGGACATGTAAGTTAACACTGTACTTCTGTAGTTGTTAGTGTGGTAGTCAGGGAAAAGAGAACTAGGTTGTTGTTTACACTTTTATCCTATTGTCAGTATTTGTAACCATACTGACTTATAAAGTTTCTTACCTTCTTGAATATATTTACTGAACCCAGAGAGCTTTCGTGCTCCTTTAAGTGTAATTTACCTCCTGTAAAAGTTTAGAAGGAACATTTGAATGAAGTAGAAGTGGTGACTGAATGTTCCTTTCATTTTGCTGTCAGCAAGTAGGGTTATGCAAAAATCTTCATCACTTTTTTTTTTTAAGATTTTATTTTTTTATTTGACAGAGATCACAAGTAGACAGAGAGGCAGGCAGAGAGAGAGAGGAGGAAGCAGGCTCCCTGCTGAACAGAAAGCCAGATGTGGGGCTTGATCCCAGGACCCCAGGATCATTACCTGAGCCGAAGGCAGAGGCTTTAACCCACTGTGCCACCCAGGTGCCCCTTGATCAAATTTTTTTTTTTTAGTTGCAAATGTTTTTTTTAAATTATTAATTTGTTTTATTTTTTTATAAACATATTATGTATTTTTATCCCCAGAGGTACAGGTCTGTGAATTGCCAGGTTTACACACTTCACAGCACGCACCATAGCACATACCCTCCCCAATGTCCACACCCTTCATCACTTTTTAATAACTCTTTTGAGAGAGTCTTGCTAAAACTTACTGTGGGGTAAAACAAAAACAAAATCACGTGGGGTTTATCCTGTTCTTGACTCTTATTTCTTTTGTTTATGTTGATATTATTAGATGTCTTGAAAAACTTACCTGTTATGTAGTCTCTGATAATTTTTGTAACTCAGCTTGTTTAAAACCAGAATTGAGTTTATTTATTATGTGAAAAATATATTGTTTTGAGTTTTGAGATACATGAGATAACCACTCTGTACCTAACTATAATCTATAGTTGGAATACAGAATATGTATTCCAAATACTATTTACATAATAGAGAATGATTACTTTGAAAGCATCTGATCTTTCACTTTAATAGGGGGTGTTAGGTATATTTATAGTTTTCATCAGATTAAAAAAAATTTAAGACATTTTCTCTTTAGATTTTTTTCTCCCCAAACATGGAATTTTTCTGGGCCCAATAGGTGTATCTAGAAATTAAAATATCTACTTAAAGTGGAGAGAAGCTTTATATAACACAGTATGGTTACAGTAACTGACAACAAAGTAAAAAGTGTAAACAATCTGTTCTTTCCTTCTGGGACTCCAGTTACATGTATGTTAGGCTTTTTTATTTTAGCACATAGCTAACTGATACTATGTTGGTTTGGTTTCTTTTTCTCTGTATGTTTAATTTTGGGTAGTTTTTTCCTCTATCTTGAAGTTCACTAATTCCTTCTTCTGTGGTGGCTAATCTGGTGTTAACCCTATACAGTGTTGGTTTTTTTGTTTTTTAATCTCAGATATATACTTCTCATGTCTAGAATTCCTTGTCTATCAATTCTGTCATCTGTATCTTTTCTGGGCGTGATTTTACTTTTTTTTTCTTTTTTCTTTTCCTCCTTTCCCCTTTCCGTTCCTTTCCTTTTCTTTCTTCCTTCCCTTCTGCTCCTTTTCCCTCCCTTCCCTCCCTCCTTCCTTCCTTCTTTCCTTCCTTCCTCTCTTTGTCTATCTATCCCTCCCTCCCTTTCTTTCTTTTTTTCTTTCTCCCTTTCTTCTTTCTCTGCTTCCTTCTGTCCCTTGTCCCTCCCTCTTTCCTTCCTTTTCCTTAAAGTATAATTGATACACAGTGTTACATTAGTTTCCGGTGTGTACCACATAGTGCTAAGAAAACCTAGAGTTGTACTATGCTCACCATAAATGTAGCTCCCATCTGTTACCATGCAGTGCTATTACAATACCGTTGACTATATTTCCTATGCTTAACCTTTCATCTCCATGAATGATTAATTCCATTACTAGAATCCTGTACCTCTCACTCCCTTCATCCATTTTGCCCATCCCACCACTGCCCTCCCCTGTGGCAACCAGCAGCTTGTTCTTTGTTTTTGTGGATCTGATTTTTTTTAATTTGTTTTTTTATTTTTTTAGATTCCACATATAAGTGAAATCATATGGTATTAGCCTTTCTCTGACTTATTTCACGTAGCATAATACTCTCAAGGTCTATCCATGTTGTCACTGTTGACAAGATCTCATTCTTTTATGGATGAGTAATATTCCACATTCCATATTATTCCATCTGTATAAGTTCTTCTTTATTCATTCACCTCTTGTTGGATACTTAGTTTGCTTCCATATCTTGGCTATTGTAGGTAATGCTTCAGTAAACACGGGGTGCACATATCTTTTTGAATTAATGTTTTCATTTTCTTTGGGTAAATACCTACTGGTGGAATTATTGGATCATATGGTATTTCTAGTTTTAGTTTTTTGAGAACTGTCCATACTGTTTTCCACAGTGGCTGTACCAAATTGCATTACACCATTAGTGTTAGAGGATTCCTTTTTATCCACATCCTTGCTAACACTTGTTATTTCTTATCTTTTTGATGCTAGCCATTCTGACGGGTATAAAGTGATTCCTCATTGTGGTTTTAATTTACATTTCCCTAATAATTAGTGATTTTGAATGTCTTCTCAGGTGTCTGTTGGCCATCTGTATGTATTCTCTGGAAAAATGTCTATTTAGGATCTCTGTCCATTTTTAAATTGGATTATTTGGGGTTTTTTTGCCATTGAGTTTTGTAAGTTCTTTATATAATTTGGATATTAACTCCTTATCAGATACATCATTTGCAAATATCTTCTCCCATTCAGTTGGTTGCCTTTTTGTTTTGTTGATGGTCTCCTTCATTGTGCAAAAGCTTTTTATTTTGGTGTAGTCTCAATAGTTTATTTTTTATTTCCTGTTCCCTTCCTGCAGAGACCTATCTAGAAAAATGTTGCTAAGGCTAATGTCAGAGAGATTACTGCCCGTGTTTTCTTCTAGGAGTTTTATGGTTTCAAGTCTCACAGTTAGGTCTTTAATCCATTTTGAGTTCATTTTTGTATATGGTGTAAGAAACTGGTCCAGTTTCATTCTTTTGCATGTAGCTGTCTAGTTTTCCCTGCACCATGTACTGAGGAGACCATTTTTTCTCCATTGTATAATCTTGCTCTTTTTGTTTTAGATTAATTGACCATAAGTGTGTGGTTTTATTTCTGGGTTCTCTATTTTGTTTCTTTGATCTATGTGTCTGTTTTTGTGCCAATACCATACTGGTTTGATTATTGTAGCTTTGTAATAGATCTTGAAATCTGGGTTTGTAATACCTCCATCTTTGTTTTCCTTTCTCAAGAATGCTTTGACTTGGGTCTGTTTTTATTGACTGATATTTCTCCTTATTTGCATCCCCGGTAATTTGTTTGCGTGCTAGGCATTATGATTTTATGTTATTATGTGCTAGGATTTTTTTTTATTCCTTTAAATCTTTTCAGGGTTTATTTTGGAAGACAGTTAAGTTACTTGAAAATATTTAAGTATCAAAGTATTCTCATTCAATGCCCTGGATGTTTTTGAAGGTCTTTTTCACTCTGGTGAGTATGCAAACTATTTGCAGCCTCATTTGAGTATCAGAGATTGTGCTGCCTACCCCTCTCCAGTGATTTGAACCTGGCTTTGATCACTTCACTTCCTTCCACACATACACTTATAAACTCAGCCAGAATTTCAAGGGGAATCCGCCTTTTTAGATATCCACAGCTCATTCTTTGTGCTGATCTGTCCTCCCTTCTTGTCCTGTTTTGATTCTCTAGAACTCTGAATTTTGTCTCCTCAACTCAGTGAGACTGCTGGGCTCTTGGGTTCCCCTTTCCTGTGCTGTGTTCTGGAAATTCCCTTTCAAATGGTGAATTGGGGGCAGTTGTAAGGTTTGCCTTATTTATTTCTCTTTTCTCATGGATCCCTGTTCTGTAGTTCCTGTTTTCTGTAGTGTCTAAAATCCATTGTCTTTTTTGTTAGTTGTTGAAGGTATTTTTTTATTTTTATTTTTTTTAAATATTTTATTTATTTATTTGACAGACAGAGATCACAAGCAGGCAGAGAGGCAGGCAGAGAGAGAGGGGGAAGCAGGCTCCCCGCCAAGCCGAGAGCCCGACGCAGGGCTCGATCCCAGGACCCCGAGATCACGACCCGAGCTGAAGGCAGAGGTCCAACCCACTGAGCCACCCAGGCGCCTCTCTATTACTTTATTATACTAGGAACTTCAGTTGTCTGGTGAGAAAATTTAAATCTCAAACAAAGAGGAGTCATATTTCACAGCTATGCTGTCATTAGAAATCTGTGTATTATCTTTATGCCCAAATAAAGTTTAAAAAATATCTTCTACATTCTTTAGACACGTCATGAGTTTTTCTGATGATTAATGCTAGCATTCTTTCCATTGGGATTAAAATTGTAGGTAAAAATAATTTTCCTGGGGCACCTGGATGGCCTGTTGGTTTACCACCTGACTCTTGATTTTGGCTCAGTCATGATTTCAGTCATCTGCTAGATGGTCCTGGGATCAAGCTTAGTGGGAGGTCTGCTTGTCTCTTTTGCCCTCTGCCCCTCCCCCTGCTCATGGGCACTCACACGTGTGTGGTGTCTCTCTCTCAAATAAATAAATAAATAAATCTTTAAAATAATTTTTCTATTTTTCTGTTAGAACAGAATCTAACATAAACTATATATGACACTACTTATAAGAACCACACTTATTTATTTTGTGAATTGTCTAGCTTCCCTGCCAAATAAAATTTTATTACTTCAGCATATCTAGATAATAGTAGTTCTAACTGGTCTTCCTTTCCTCTTGCTTTGTATCCTCCCCCAGCTCTGAAGTCCTTCAGTGGCTTTCCTTTGCCTACTGAAATAGAATGAGTTCATTTTTCTTCCTGGCCTGATTTTTACAGTCTGAACTTTACCTTTCACACCTATGTATTCTTTCTCTATAGATCAAAACTATTTTAGATTAATCTTAGTCAATTTAGACTAATGCACACATTCATTTTTCCCATGCACTTGTATGTTGTGTTCATTTCCTCTTCTGTGTCTTTGCTTAGCTGCTCAGTTAGCTTTTGCCTTCAGACAAACCACCCCAAAGTCCAGAGGCTAAAACAAGAGTTTGTTGGATAACTGTTCTTTGGATTGGTGGTTTGAACCCAACTGAATGGTTCTTTTTTGGTTGTTTTCTGGGCTCACTTTCATGAGGTAGTCCTCTATCTTCATTTTTTTTTTTCACAGTCTAGATTCTAAAACCAGCAAAAGAGGGCAAGTTCAGTGTTTAAGTACTTTTCAAGTTTCTGGTCATATTTGCTAATATCCCATTGGTCAAAACAAGTCACAGGGCCAAGCCCGGTTTCTAGGATGGAGAAAGAAACTCTACCTCTTGATGGGAGATGAAGCAAGATCACAATGTAAAGAGGTGTGTATACAGGACTGGGAGGAATTTGTGGCTATTTTGCAATCTATGGGACCATTGTAAATCCTATCCACCTCCTCTAAGAAACTTGATTGTCCTAGCCCAGGTAAACCTCCTGCAGTTCTGATGTGTCATATGTACTTGGCCCTTATAATTTGATGTTTATTAACTTTTTATATTTTTTGTCTTTTAAGTCCAGAGAATTAATGTCAGTTTCTGTTTTTGTATTATGTGTTCTATTTCAAAGAATAATTTGGAAATAATTGTTTACATTTTCTTTCCCTGATCGTAAACTCGCTGAGGGCAAAACCTCCATTATACTTCTATCTACTCTTCTGTGTATTAGTAGCAATTTATTGAATGTATGTTGTATTTTCAAATCAGCTCTCAGTTATTTGCTGGAGGATGACTTAATTTCAGTCAGCTGTATAGGAGGTGAGAGAAGTTTCATTCATTCTTCCAGTAATTAAACATTTATTAGAAAGATTGTTCTGTAGTTGGTATTATACTAGGTACTAAGTACAAAAATGAGAAGAAATCTGCTTTTGACTTCAAGAAATTTATAATCTATTAGGAAGACATTTAAATTATGTATATGTTTCTAGGCTTGTTTCTTTATTGTGAACCTAGATTTCTGCCCAATGCCCAACTCATAGGCATTGAACTGGCTTTTCACCTTTGTGTAGATGGAACAGTCTCTTGCTGAGCTGTCACACTGCTAGATGGTTGTTGCCTAAACTATTCTGTTTCTGGTTATCCTTGCCTCTGGTTCATATGACGGTTATCTGTTACTGTTCTTATTATAAGACATATCAGTTACAGACTACATAAAACTTAATTGGGCAGTTTAACAAATAATTATAAATAGTTAAGAAATAGAATATTACCCGCATCTCAGAAACCCCTTCCTTATCTTATCCCCCTTTACCCCAAAGGAATCTATTCTTGTGATTTCTGTGAAAAGTCATGTCCTTGGTTTTCTTTATAGACTTACTACCTGTATTTGCATCCCTATTTAATATAATTTGGTTTTACTTATTTTTGGAATTTATATAAAAGGACTTATATTGTATGTATATGTCTGTCTTGCTTGATTTTTTTCAATGTTGTATGTGAGATATGTTCTTATAGTTCAGTGTTGAAATAGTTTCTTCATTTTCATTTTAATAGTTTTTGTAGTAGGTAGAAAATAGTCCCTCAAAGATATTCATGCTCTAATCCCTGTAGACTGTGAGTGTGTTACCTTATATGATGAAAGGGCCTTCATGGTTGTATTAAGTTAAGGCTTTTGAGGTGGGAAGATTATCCCTGATTATTCAGATTGGTTCACTGTAGTCACAAGGGACTTGTAAGAGGGAGGCATAAATAAAGACCGGTGATGATGGAAGCAAAGGTCAGAGAGAGAGATTTGAAGATGGTACACTACTAGCTCAGAACATGGAGGATGGGTCCATGAGCCAAAGCATCCAGGAAGCTTCTAAAACTGGAAAAGGGATTCTACCTCATAGACTCCAGAAGAATCATTGCCTTGCTGACACCTTGATTTTATTCCCATTAGAAGCCTAGACTTTGGATCTCTAGAACTGTAAGATTTTAAATTTGTGTTGTTTTGCCACTAATTTTGTGATAATTTGTTACAATAGTAGTAGGATACAACACTTTTTTTTTTTTTTAAGATTTTATTTATTTATTTGACAGATGGAGATTACAAATAGGCAAGGAGGTAAGCAGAGAGAGGGGGAAGCAGACTCTCTGCTGAGCAGAGAGCCCAATGCGGGGCTCGATCCCAGGACCCTGGGATCATGACCTGAGCTGAAGGCAGAGGCTTTAACCCACTGAGCCACCCAGGTGCCCCTACTTTTTTTTTTTTTTTAACCTCTGTGAATATACTGCGCTTTTTTCATTCTTTTCTTGCTGAACATTTGGGTTGTTTTTAGCTTTGGTGTTTATGGATGGTATGGCTATGAACATATTTTTGTATGTTTCCTGGTACACATGAGAAAAGTGTTTTTAGGATATATACCTGGGAAAAGAGTTGTTGGGTTGTGGGGTAAGCATATTTTCAGCTTTATATAACAGAACTATTTTCCAAAGTGCATTGCTACCAGCAGTGTATGAGTCTTTAGATTTTTATTTTTAAATAATTTATCCTTTGATAGTCACTATGATAATGCTTCCTTCCTTCATGTGGGCGGGTTCTCAAAATTTGCTTCAAGTCAAGACACATTTAGGAACTAATTTATACTGTTTCCAATCTGGAAATAGTAGGTGTCATTGGTTTATTTTTATTCCCTTTTTGATCAGCTAATTTTTCTATTAACTTTAAAAGCAAAACTGTAACAGTGCAAATGCTGTAATTTAATTTGTAATCACAGTTGTAGAGTAGTAATTTTCTCTTGCTGATAAATTTTTGTTTAGATTTTGATAAGTAGTAGTTGTATAATAGGTTTAAATTCAAGACCTCCATGCAAACATAATTTCTTTTCATCAGCATGCAAGCTGTATAGGGTCTGTTTTGGGCAGTAGTATGTCTGTGGATATGACAATTTCTCTTTCTTTTGGTTAAGAAGCATACAGTATGATTTACTAGGTAATGACAGCCATTTATTGAGCATACTTATGTGCCAGGCAGATAAATAAACACTTTACATATATCAAATATTATCACTTTTAATCCTTAGATAGACACCATTATTATCTTTTTCTTATAGATGAGGAAATTGAGGCCCAGAAAAGTTAAGTAATGGGCCTTAGATTACACAGCCAGGATTTGAATCTAGGTATTCTGGTCTTAATGTCTATTTTATGAGAAGTCCCTGGGGTTAGAAGGCAATAAACACACAGCAGTATTATATTATTTTCTCTTATAGGGAGTTCTCTTTTGTAGGTGTGGTTTGGTTTGGCTTATGCTTATGGAATTCTTACACAATTTTTTTATCCATTTGCCATTGTGCCTCTTAACATTCTTATTTTCAAAGATTTTATTTATGTATTTATTTGACACAGAGAGAGAGAGAGATCACAAGTAGGCAGAGAGGCAGGCAGAGAGAAGGGGAAACAGGCTCCCCACTGAGCAGAGAGCCCAACGCAGGGCTTGCGGGGCTCGATCCCAGGACTCTGAGATCATGACCGGAGCCGAAGGCAGAGGCTTAACCCTCTGAGCCACCCAGGTGTCCCAAATATCATTCTTATTTTCATTTTCCTTTTTTTCCTCCTTTTCCTCTCATCTTTGTTATATTTGTGTATGTGAATCTATATGACTTTTAAATTATAGCTTGATATCTCATTTTCAGCTCATCATTTAACTTTACCAAATATCTATTGATGAACTGCAAAGTTAATCTTTTTTTGATTATGGCAGAGGATATGTGATTATGATATGGTCTTCATCGTCAAGGGATTTATAGTCGTGGGGATTGTCAGTGTTATTTGTTGGCTACTTGCTTCTCAATCTTTTTCTATCTAGTAAATGTTTCAGTGTTTACCACATGTTATTTGGCAAATTGAATCTCCATTTACTATGTTTTGTCCATATTTTCATAATCTTTGGGTCTGTTTTGACAACACCTCCACATTTAGAATTATTGTCTGAATTTATCAGTATGCTATTTACTCTGTATTTTAGGTCAGTAAGGATATTGTCAAGGAGGAATTTATTTAATTTTTTTCCTTGCAGTATCTAGTTTTCTTGTATCAAGATTATTTTTTAACTTATTAGCATTACTGAAAAAATGAATTCCAATTATTTGACAGCATTGATACTGCAGTCAAATTACATTAATTTTTTAAAGATATAATCAGTGATGTAGAATCAAAGAGAACCTGTGTACAACTCATGTACAACTTTGAGAAACTATTATCCCATGCCATTGAAGTCTAGTTTATAGGTTGTATATTGCAGCATAACAAATTACCCCAAATTTAGTGTTTTAGAACAACAACATTTATTATCTCACAGTGTATGTAAGTCAAGATTTTGGTTTGTGACTCGGCTAGGTACTCTGTTTTAGGGTCAATCACAGGCTGCAATCAAGGTAGGCTGTAGTTGTCACATGGTTCAGCTGGAAAAGGATCTGTTTACAAGCTGAGTCCGATGATATGATTCAGTTCATTATGAGTGGCTGGACCAAGGACCTCAGTTCTCTGCTAGCTGTTGGTACCTATTATAAGTGGAATTACTTAATTCTGTTAGCAGAATTGTAATCCTTGCCATATGAACCTTTCCTGGGGGCAGCATGGCAGCTTGTTTTATCAGAGTAAGCAAATGGGAAGAGCCAAAGAAAGAGAATGTCAGCAAGATAGGCATTGCAGTCTTTTATAATACATCTGGGAAGTGACTTCCCTTCATGTTTGCTGTATTCTTTTCATTAGAGGCAAACTGCTAGATTCACCTATACTCGGGGTTAGGGCTGATAGAAAGCATCAGATGGGGTATCATTGAGAGCCATTTTAGAAGTAGTATAGTATGCCTTGGTGGCTTATGGGATTCTGGGCTTTTCCCCTAGGGTTCACTTCCCAGTTGGAACAGGTGTATTCTTAGATTTATTTCAGTGTTCTGTGAAGGACTCCATTATAGGTTACTGCTTTGTTCCTGGCAATTCAGAATGAGACAGTGAAAATTATTTGGCTTTTGTAGTTATATCTGAAGGGTACCTGGTAGTATTTAAAAAATTTTTATTGTGGTAAAATACATATAAGATTTACCATTTTAACCATTTTTAAGTGGACAGTTCAGTGGCATTAAGAACATTAACATCGTTGTGCATATATCAACACCTGAACTTTTTCATTTTTCTGAAATGAAATTCTATATACAGTAAACAATGAATCTCTGTTATCCTGTCCTTGCAGCTCCTGGCAACCACCAGACAGAAACTACTTTTCTGTCTCTATGAATTTGCCTACTCTAGGTCCCTGTTATAAATGGAATCATATATTTGACCTTTTGTGACTGGCTTATTTCATTTAGCATAATGTCTTCAAGGTTCATTCATCTTTGATGTGTTTGAGAATTTCCTTCCTTTTAAGATTGAATAATGTGGCATTGTATGTACGTACTACATTTTGTTTATCTATTCATCTGTCACTTGGGATCGACACTTGTTTCCTTCCATCTCTCTGCTATTGTGAATAACGCTGCTATGGACATTGGTGTACAAATATTTTTCTTTTTTTTAAGATTTTATTTTGTTGACAGAGATCACAAGTAGGCAGAGAGGCAGGCGGCGGTGGTGGGGGGGGGAGGCAGGCTCCCTGCTGAGCAGACAGCCTGATGCGGGGCTCGATCCCAGGACCCTGGGATTGTGACCCGAGCAGAAGGCAGAGGCTTTAACTCACTGAGCCACCTAGGCGCCCCAGTGTACAAATATGTTTTTGACTCCTTACTTTGAATTCTTTTGGATAATACTCAGAAGTGGCATTGCTTGAGCATATTTTAATTCTATGTTTTAGTTTTGGGGCAACCTCCAATACTGTTTCCTGTAGTAGTTACACCATTTTACATTAATATCAGCAATGCACAAATTTCCAGTTTCTCTTCTTTGCCAGCAGTTATTGTGTGTGTGTGTGTGTATGTGTTTATAATTCTCATTCTAATACACATAAAGTAGTTAGTGGTTTGATTTGTAGTTCCCTAATGATTAATGATGTTGAGTATCTTTTCATGTGCTTATGGACCATTTGCATATTTTCTTTGGAAAAATGTCTATTCAAGATGTTTGCCTGTTTATTTATTTATTTATTTATTTATATAAGTAGGCTCCATGCTCAGTGTGGAGGCCAACACAGGGCTAGAACTCATGACCCTGAGATGATGACTTAATGTGAGATCAAGAGTCAGAGGCTTCGGGGCGCCTGGGTGGCTCAGTGGGTTAAGCCGCTGCCTTCGGCTCAGGTCATGATCTCAGGGTCCTGGGATCGAGTCCCGCATCGGGCTTTCTGCTCAGCAGGGAGCCTGCTTCCTTCTCTCTCTCTCTCTCTGCCTGCCTCTCAGTGTACTTGTAATTTCTCTCTGTCAAATAAATAAATAAAATCTTAAAAAAAAAAAAAAAAGAGTCAGAGGCTTAACTGACTGAGCCACCCAGGTGTCCCCACAACCCCGTTTGCCCATTTTAAAATAATGTTGTTTGTTATTTTGTTGTTGAATTGTAGCTCTTTATACGCTCTAGATATTAACCCTTAATGAGATATGATTTAGAGGTATTTTCTCCCATTCCATGCCCTTTCATTCTGTTGATAGTGTCCTTTGATCCACAAAAGTTTTTAGTTTTTATAAAGTCCAATTTATCTGTTTTTTTTTTTTTCTTCTGTTTTGGTGTTTCATCCAAGAAATCATTGCCAATTCAATGTCATGAAGCTTTTTACTTACGTAGTCTTCTAAGAGTTTTGTAGTTTAGTTCTTGCACTTAGGTCTTTGGTCCCTTTTCAGTAAATTTTTCTATCTGGTATAAAGTGAGGATCCAGATTCATTCTTTTGCATGTGAATATCTTGCTTCCCAACAGCATTTGTTAAAAAGGTTGTCCTTTCCCCTTGGAATGGGTTTTGGTACCCTTGTCGAAAATCATTTGACCATATATGTAAGGGTTGAAAATTTTAACTTTTAAAAATGATGTTTTTCTTCTTATTGTAAAGCTACATACTTGCTATTATAAAGTCACAGGAATCTTCTCCAAGAAATTAATTCTTTTATGTAGACATGTATTTGTTAATATGTTAATAGTTGGTAAACATCACTCAGGTTTTTTCTGTATTGTAATTAATGTGCACACATTTTTTTTTTTAAAGACTTTATTCAGGAGGGAGGGAGAGCAAGTGAGCAAGCACAAGGGGAAGAGCAGAGGGAGAGGGACTCCATGCTGACCGTGGAACCTGACACGGGGCTTGATTTCAGGACCCTGAGATCATGGATCTGAGCTTAACCCAAGAGCCAGATGCTTAACTGACTGAGCCACCCAGTCACCTCAGTGTGCACACTTTCTAAAATACAAATGGGATCATACATATATGCTGTTTCATAGCTTTCACTTAAAACATGAACTTTTCATGTTTAAATGTCTTACAAGTTGTTTTTTAAAATTTTTTACTTTTTATGTTTTTAGAGAGAAAAAGCATGCAAGTGAGGGTGAGCAGAGAGCAAGAGGGAAAGAATCTTCCATGCCCAGTATTTAGCCCAATGTGAAGCTCTATCTGATGATCCTGAGATTATGACCTGAGCCCAAATCAAGAGTGGGATGCTTAATTGACAGGGCCACCCAGATGCCCCTTAAATTTATTTTTTATTTTTAATCAGTTTATGCATATAAAATTGAATGATTCTCTACACTTAATTCTAGAAAAGAACAGTTTTCTGAACAGTTTTCTGTCCTCCCACCCTGCCCTGTTTCGAACTCTGCAGAAATACTCATTTGAACTTTTTCCTGATTCTTCCAGTGTTTAGCTCCATATCTCCAACTATTAAGCCATTTTGCTGCTGCTTAATTTTTAACTTTTTAAGTCATAATTTGTTGGCTTTCCACTATGGAAGATGAGGGTTTAGTGTTTTCACTACTTACCTCATTCCTACCATAGGTGCTATTTTTCTAGTAATACTGTATCTTAATTTTGG
The DNA here is from genome assembly GCF_964662115.1 of Mustela nivalis. Taxonomy (NCBI): domain Eukaryota; kingdom Metazoa; phylum Chordata; class Mammalia; order Carnivora; family Mustelidae; genus Mustela; species Mustela nivalis. The sequence continues at coordinate 83,733,212 of NC_139025.1, forward strand.
TTATGACAGTATTCAGACTTTTAAGTTTTCTTCTCCTTCTTTTAAGATTTTATTTATTTATTTATTTGACACAGAGAGAGAGAGAGATGGAAAGAGAGGGAACACAAGCAGGGGAATGGGAGAGGGAGAAGTTGGCTTCCTGCTGAGCAGGGAACCCCAATGCATGCAGGGCTCAATCCCAGAGCCCTGGGATCATGACCTGAGCTGAAAGCAGACACTTAATGACTGAGCCACCCAGGTGCCCCAGACTTCAAGTTTTCTTGACTCTGTGAATGCTTTGACACGTAGGTGAAATTTACTATTTATATAGATAGAGATAATAGTGGTGAGTGTCTTTTCTGTCCTATATTATTTTTTGTTTTCCTGGAGCTAATGATTTTTTTCATTTGTTTGTGTGTTTGGTTGGTTAGTTCCCTAATCACTAACTAATTCAATCCCAAACTTTCCACCAGCTGTACAGGTCTCCTCTTAATATATTTCAGTTCATGTAGGTATTCTTTCAATAGCATCATCTTTGAGAAGTCTTTTCTAGAGCCATTCATGTCCTACAGGCTAGTGACTGTTTAGTATTAGTATATTAGTATATTAGTATATTAGTATTAGTATTAGTATTAGTATTAGTATTAGTATTAGTATAGTGACTCATTTAGTATTCCCACAGTTTTTGGCAGAGTCTTCATCAAATGTTTATTGAAAGAATGATTGGGGATGTCTGGGTGCCTCAGTTGGTTAGGCATCTGCCTTCGGCTCAGGTCTAGCCCACATCCAGCTCCCTACTTAGCAGGGAGCCTGCTTCTCCCTCTCCCTCTGTCTGATGCTTCTCCTACTTGTGCTCTCTCTCTCTCTGTCAAATAAATAAATCTTTTTTATTTAAAAAAAGAATTGTAGAAGTTCAGATTGTAGAATTTAAAAAAGATGTTTATTCATCCAGGCAAGAGAAATAAAAGCAAAAACCAATGACAAAACAAAAAGTCTCAGCACAGCCAAGGAAACAATCAACAAAACTAAAACTGAATAGGAGAAAGTATTTGCAAATGGCTTATCTGATAAAGGATTTAAGTATCTAAAATATATAAAGAACTGATATAATGTAACACCCCAAAAACAAATAACCCAATTAAAAAATGGAGAGAAGGGCGCCTGAGTGGCTCAGTGGGTTAAGCCGCTGCCTTCGGCTCGGGTCATGATCTCGGGGTCCTGGGATCGAGTCCCGCATGGGGCTCTCTGCTCAGCAGGGAGCCTGCTTCCTCCTGTCTCTCTGCCTGCCTCTCTGCCTACTTGTGATCTCTCTCTGTCAAATAAATAAATAAAATCTTTAAAAAAAAATGGAGAGAAGACATGAGTAAACATTTCTCCAAAGAAAACATACCAATGGCCACAGACACTTGAAAAGTTGATCAACATAACATCGTCAGGGAAATGCAAATCAAAACTGCAAATCACCTCACACCTGTCAGAATGGCTAAAATCAAAAACATAAGAAACAAAAAGTGTCGGTGAGGATGTGGAGAAAAAAGAACCCTATTGCACTGTTGGTGGGAATACAAACTGGTGCAGCCATTGTGGATGGCAATATGGAGGTTCTTCAAAAAATTAAAAATAGAACTATGATCCAGTAATTGCACAATTGGGTATTTACCCCCAAAATACAAAAAACACTAATTCAAAGAGATAATGTACCCATATAGTTATTGCAGCATTATTTACAATAGCCAAACTATGGAAACAGTCCAAGTATCCATCAATAGATGAATGGGTAATGAAGAAACACACACACACACACACACACACACACACACACACACACTGGAATATTACTTGGCCTTAAGAAAGGAATGAAATCTTGCCATTTGCAGCAATGTGGTTAGAGCTAAAGAGTATTATGCTAAGTGATGTAAGTCAGTCAGAGAAAGACAGATACCATATGATATTACTCATACATGAAGTTTAAGAAACAACAAATGAGCAAAGGGGGAAAAAGAGGCAAACCAAGAATAGGCTTTTTTTTTTTTTTTTTAAGATTTTATTTGTCAGAGAGTAAAAGAGCACAAGCAGGGGGAGTGGCAGGCAGAGCAGGCAGAGGGAGAAGCAGACTCCCTGTTGAGCAAGGACCCTGATGTGGGACTTGATCCTAGATTCTGACTTGAGCTGAAGGCAGCTGCTTAACCTACTGAGCCACCCAGGCGTCCCAAGAAATAGGTTCTTAACTTTAGAGAACGACTGACAGAGAATAACTGATAGAGAACAAACTAATTGTTACTAGAGGGGAGGAGTGTGAGGGGCTGGAATAGGTGATGGGGATTAAAGAGTACACTTACCATGATGAAAACAAAACAAAACTACAAAATGGTATATTAGAAAACATTATAAAACAAATAAAAATGAAACTCTAAAAAAAGTTTACTCATTCAAATAACTTTGTATACCATAAATCAAGATTTTTTTTTAAGATTTTATTTATTTGACAGAGATCACAAGTAGGCACAGAGGAAGGCAGAGAGAGAGGGGGAAGCAGGCTCCTTGTTGAGCAGAGAGCCTGATGTGGGGCTCTATCCCAGGACCCTGGGATCATGACCTGAGCTGAAGGCAGAGGCTTTAACAACCACTCAGGCACCCCTATATACCATAAATCAAGATTTTTAATGGGGAAAATTTCTGTTACAGATCTCTGTAACATAATTTAGCTATTCTTGAACTTTTTGGTCTCATGACCTCTTACTATTCTTAAAATTCATTGAGGACCCTAAAAGCATTTTTAATTTTTTTTTTGTTTTTATTTTAGCATGGATTTATATGTGATGATACTCTATTGAAATTAAAACATATTTTAAATTTATTTATTTTAAAATAATAAAACTTACATGTTAACATCTAATAGGCTTCAAATAGTTTTCAGAATAGAAAAGCAAATTGGTGAAATGAGTGGCATTGTTTTATGTTTTCTCAAGTCTCTTTAATATCTGGCATGATAGAAGACTGCTGGATTCTCATACTTCTGTGTTCATTCTGTTGCAATATGTTGCTTTGGTTGACGCATCTGAAGAAAATATGGCCTTATACAGAGACACAGTTGGAAAAGGAAGGAATATTTTACTAGCCTTTTTAGATAAGGATTTTTTTATAAATTAGAACTTTTTAAATTTAAAAATAATATATGATAAATGACTTTTGGGTTCTACAGTTCTGAGTTCTAGGACATCTGTAGATTCATATAATCCTCACCATAATTATTATAATCGTAATAGTTCATAATAGTATTCATAGTAGTTCCAGTACCTCTTGTGAACTCTTTCATACTATTCCTTTAGAGTTATACCCTCACCCTGCCTCTAACCCTTGGCAGCCACTGCTCTATTCTCTGTCGCTATAGTTTTGTCTTTTTGAGAATGTCATATACATGTAACTACAATGTGTAATTTTTGGAGACTGTGAGTGATGTCAAACAACTTTTCATTTATTTATTTATTTGCAATCAGTATATCTTCTTTGGTGAAACATCTGTCTTTTTCCTAGTTTTAAATTGGTTCTTTTGTTTTCTTACTGTTAATTTTAAATGTTCTCTATATGTTCAGATACAAGGCCTTGGTTGTGGTTTGCAAACATTTTCTCCCAGTCTGTAGTTTGTCTTTTCTTAATAGTGTCTTCCACAGAGTAAAAGTTTTTAATTTTGGTGAAGTTCAGCTTATCAGTTTTTCCTTCTATGAATTGTGCTTTAGTATCATGTCCTAAACTCTGCACAAAGATATGCTCACAAGTTTATTTCCAAAAGTTTTACATTACACTTTTATATCTGTAATACATTCTAAGGCAAGTTTTGTATACTTAGATAGGTTTAGATTGAGGTTAAGTTTTACATACAGATACACACTTGTTCTAACACTATTTGTTAGAAATTCTATTTTTTCTGTGTTGAATGGCTTTTGTGTCTTTGTCAAATATCAGTTGGCCTGGAATAGGGAAATCCATAGACACAGTAAATAGGTTAGTGGTTGCCAGGGGCTGAGGGAAGGAGGGAATAGAGAGTGACTGCTAATAAGTATGGGGTTTCTTTTGAGGCTGGTGAAAATGTTCTGAAATTAGGTAGTGATGATTATACAACCTCGTGAATATTCTACAGACCATTGAGTTGTATATTTTATTTTTTTATTTTTAATTTTAATTTTTTAAAAAGATTTTATTTATTTGACAGAGAGAGAGATCACAAGTAGGCCGAGAGTCAGGCAGAGAGAGAGGGGGAAGCAGGCTCCCCGCTGAGCAGAGAGCCTGATGCGGGGCTCGATCCCAGGACCCTGAGATCATGACCTGAGCCAAAGGCAGCGGCTCAATCCACTGAGCCACCCAGGTGCCCCGAGTTGTATATTTTAAAACAATGGATTTTATGGTATGTGAATTATATCTAAATTTTTAAAACGTTAAAAACTTAATTAGCCAGGAGCACCTGGGTGGCTCAGTGGGGTAAGTGTCTTATTCTTGATTTCAGCTCAGGTCATGATGTCAGGTCATAGATTGAGCCCGGGATTGGGCTCTGTGTTCAGCAGGGTCTGCTTGGGGTTCTGTCTCACTCTCTGCTCCTCCCTACATGTGCCCTATCTCTCACTCTCTCTCTCAAATAAATAAGTAAGTCTTGAAAGAAATTTAATTAGCTATATTTGTGTAGCTCTATTTCTGGGCTCTTCGTTCTACTCACTTATCTCTATATATGTCTATTCCTTGCCAGTAACATACTGGCTTGATTACTGTTGCCTTATCAGTTAAGTCCTAAAATCATGTAGTGTGGTTCTTCCAACTTTATTAATATTTTCTGGAAATGTTTTGGGTATTTCAGTTCCTTTGCCTAGCCACATAAATTTACAATCAGCTTTTCAAGGCCCTAGAGAGACAAATTTCAACTGAAATTTTGTTAAATCTATTAATCAGTTCAAGGAACTTTTTTTTAAAGATGCCCTTTATCAGGTTAAGAAAATTCCTTTCTAGGGGCACCTGGGTGGTTTAGTTGGTTGAGCATTGCACTCTTGGTTTTCACTGAGGTCATGGCCTTGGGGTTGTGAGATTGAGCCCTGAGTTGGCTCCTTGCTCAGCAGGGAGTCTGCTTGAGATTCTCTCTCTCCCTCTGCCTACCTCTCCTACCCTCCTAGCCCCCCCACCCCACGCATGCATTCTTTCTCTCTCTAAAATAAATAAATCCTAAAAAAAAAAAGAAAATTCCCTTCTTCCTCGTCTACTGAGAATTTATATCATGAATGACTGTTGAGTTTTGTCACATGCTTCTCATATCACGCGATAGATTATGTGATTTCTTTTTTAGACTATTAATCAGATGGATATATTAATTGGTTTTTAAATTTTGAATCAGTTTTGTTCCCTTCAGGATAAGTCACATGGGGTTAGAGTGTCTTATTTTTATGTATTGCTGGATTTAATTTGCTAATAGTTTTTTTTAAGAATTTTTGTAACTCTGTTCATGAGAACGATTGCTTTGTTATTTTCTTGTATTGTCTTTGAGTATTTTTATTTTTTCGATAATGTATTTTTATAAAATTTCCACACTAATAATTACATTTTTTGCCCCAGTTTTATGATGGGTTTTGGTAACAGGGTAATGCTGCCCTTATAAATGATTTGAAAAGTGTTTCCTTCCCTTCTTTTACTGGAAGAGATGTATGGATTTGTTTTATTTATTTTTTTCTTTAGATGTTTGAATGTGGTAGGAGTACCTGGGTGTCTCAATTAGTTAAGTGTCCCACTCTTCATAGGTCATGGTCTCAGGCTTATTGAGCCCTGAGTTGGGCTCCAGGCTGCTCTGAACCTACTAAAGATTCTCTATCTCCTTCTCCCTGTGCCATCCCCCACAAATGTTTGAATATGGTAGAATTTGTCATTGGGGAGGAAAAAATCTCTGGACCCAGAGATTCTTTTTTGGGAAGGTTTTAAATTATGAATTCAGTTCCTTTAATAGGACTCTTCAGGCTCTTCCTTTTATCTTGGGTGAATTGTTGGGTTTATGGTTTTTGATGAGTTGCTCCACTGTTGTTCAGTTTATGTGTATAGTGTTCTTCTTATTTCCTTCATTATACTTTTAATATGGAGTGGTGACTCCTGTTTCATTCCTGATATTGATAATTTGTGTTTTCTCTCTTCATTTGGCAGTTTTTCTTTCTTTATTTTAAAAAGTATTTTTATTTATTTGTGTGTGAGAGAGAGAGAGAGAGCACAAAGCAGGGGGAGTAGCACTGCAGAGGAAGAATCAGGTTCCCCGCCAAGCAGGGAGCCCAATGCAGGACTTGATCTTAACAACCCGCGATCATGACATGAACCAAAGGCAGACCTGTAACTGACTAAGTCAGGTGTCCCTCTTTTGGCAGCTTTTCTAAAGCTTATGGATTTTATTGGTATTTATGAAGAACTGACTTTAGATTTCATTGACTTTCTCTATTGTTTTTGTAGCTTTAATTTCTACTTTATATTTTTGCCTTGTGCTTGGTGTTTCTTTCTTTCTTTTTTAGCTTTGTAAGGCAGAGGCTTAGATGATTAATTTTTGATTTTTTTTCCATTCTGAATGTTTTATTTTTGAAGATTTTGTTTATTTGAGAGAGAGCGAGAGAGAGAGAACAAACAGGGAGGGACAGAGAAAGAGGGAGAAGCAGGCTTCCCGCTGAGCAGGGAGCCTGACACAGGACTTGATCCCGGGATCCTGGGATCACGACCCAAGCTGAAGGCAGATGCTTAACCGACTGAGCCACCCATTTAGAACCTTCATTCTGAATGTTTTCAGTGGTATACTTTTCCCTCTGGTCACTGTCTTAGCTGCATCCTGCAGATTTCAGTTTTTGTTAGATTTTAATTTTTGTTCAGTTTAAAATATTTTGGGGTGCCTGGGTGGTTTAGTCTGTTAAGCATCCATGTTTGATTTTGGCTCAGGTGATGGTCTCAGGGTTGTGGGATCAACATCCCTTTGGGCGTCCATGCTCAGTGCAGAATCTGCTTATTTCTCTGCCTCTGCTCTTACCCTACTCACACTCTCCCTCTCTAATAAGTAAATAAAATCTTTAAAAAAAAAAAGCAGTGGGTGTGGTGCATAAACAATGAATCTTGGAACACTGAAAAAATAAAATAAAATTGAAGAAAGGATACACTTATTATGATGAGCATTGAGTAATGTACAAAATTGTTTAGTCATTATATTGTACAGTAGAAAATAATATAATGCTGTATGTTAACTAAACTGGAATTAAAATTAAAAACTTGATTAAAAAAATAGTTTAATCCTGACACATTCACATATATCAGGAAAACATTGATGACATTTTGTGGCCCAGCAGAATAGATTAACTTACAGCTATTTCACTTCAAAGTAGACTGAATGTGACTTCATATTAAGGCAGCATTAAGATTAAGTACTACAGGGAAATACATGATTAACTTAATTAAAAAAAATTTTTTTAATGATTTTATTTATTTATTTGACAGACAGAGATCACAAGTAGGCAGAGAGGCAGGCAGAGAGAGAGAGAGAGCGTGGGGGAAGCAGGCTCCCTACTGAGCAGAGAGCCCGATGCGGGGCTCGATCTCAGGACCCTGGGATCATGACCTGAGCCGAAGGCAGAGACTTAACCCACTGAGCCACCCAGGCACCCCACATGATTAACTTTAAACTCTTATCAAAATATAATTACCAGTTTCCAGAATTTCCAGTACAGGACCTCCTGAAGAGAGAGCCACTGTTCAGTTACAATTCAGTGTGCATGACAAAGTGGAATTCAGAAGAAGTAAAGTTGTCTATTTGATATTTATCTCTTCATTAAATCTTTTTTTTTTCCTGTCTATATTGGTTTTTTATTATACATCCATTTCTTTGTATAACTTGTGATTTTCATATATGTTTTTATTGTAAGAAATATCATTATAAATAAGCTTATTTATTAATTTTAAAAAGCAAAGGAAGGGGAAAAGATACACCATGCAAACACTAATCAGAAGGAAGTTGAAGTACCAATAATTGTATCAGACAATGTAGACTTCGGAGCAAAACAGATCCCTAGTGATGAATGGGAACTTTCACATAATCAGAGAAAGGCCAATTTACAAAGTAATTATAAATGTGGTATACATCTTAAAAAGAGCACCAAAATACATAAAATAAAAATTAACAAACTGAAAGGAGAAGTAGGTAAATCCATTAAGTATAACTGGATTTTTCATCATCCCTGTCTCAACAGTACTTCAGAACAATAAAAAATATATTTGGTTTATATATGGTCTACTAATCTTAACATTTATTGATTTATCTCCAATTCCTGGCAGAGGCTGGCATTTCCTGAGTGATGGGAATGTCTGTTATGCTGATGAGGTAACTTCTGGCTCCTAGATTTCAGGATGGGGACTGGTCACTAGAAAGATCAAGCAAATGATTTATAGGGTTGGAGCTTCCAGCCCTACCTCTCAACCTCTGACCTTCAGAGAGAGTGATACTGAAGATTTCAGTTACATAGACAGTGCTTTTTTTTTTTTAAATGAAATAGATAGTTTTTTCCTCCATGATTTTTTAAAATTCAAGTTAGTTAACATATAATATTAGTTTCAGTAGAATGTAGTGATTCATCATTTATATATAACACTCTGTGCCCATCACAAGTGCCCTCCTTAATGCCCATCATCTGTTTAGCGGATCCCTCCACTCACCTTTCCTCTAGCAGCCCTCGGGTTTGTTCTCTGTAGTTGTCTTTTATGGTTTGCCTCCCTCTGTTTTTATCTTATTTTTCCTTTTCTTCCCCTATGTTCATCTGTTTGTTTCCTAAATTTCACATGAGTGAAATCATATGGTATTTGTATTTCTCTGGCTGACTTATTTTGCTTAGGGTAATACAGTCTAGTTCTGTCCACGTTGTTGCAAATGGCATGATTTCATACTTTTTGATGGCTGAGTAATTTTCCATTGTGTATATACACCACATCTTTTTTATCCATTCAACAGTCAATGGACATTTGGGCTCTTTCCATACTTTGGCTATTGTTGATAGTGCTGCTGTAAATATTGGGGTGCATGTGCCCCTTCAAATCAGTACTTTTGTATCCTTTAGTTAAATACCTACTAGTGCAATTGCTGGGTCCTAGGACAGTTCTATTTTTAACTTTTTGAGGAACCTTCATATGGTTCTCCAGAGTGGCTGCACCAGTTTGCATTCCCACTAACAGTGTAAAAGGGTTCCCCTTTCTCCACATCCTTGTACATGGTTAGTGATTTATTCACACATGCCTATGTAATGAATCTTGATATTAAAAACCCTGGCCAACAAGGCTTAAGGAGCTTCCTGGTTAGTGAACATGTGGACTTAGAGGGTGGCACAGCCAAACTCCACAAGGACAGAAACTCCTGTGGTTGGAACCCTTACCGACCTGTCAAATATACCTCTTTTTTGGGCTGTTGATTTTTATCTTTTATAAAAAAATGGTAATCGTAGGTATAACACTTTCATTAGTTCTGTGAGTTCTTCTAGCAAATTTGTAGCCAGTCAGGAAAAGCATGTGTGGCTTTGGGACATCCAGGACTTGGGGCTATACTCTGAGATTTGTGCAGTTTTGTGGAACTGAGTACCTTAACCCGCAGGGTCTTCTCTGATTCTGAGTAGTTAGTGTCAGAATTGAACTGAATTGTAGGATACCCATTTAGTGTCAGAGACCTGAATCTGAGCAACCCATCAATCAAATGAAATTAATACTTAAAGACACTCAACCTGGGGCACCTGGGCAGTTCAGTTAGTTGAGCAGCTGACTCCTCGTTTTGGCTCAGGTCATGATCTTGGGGTCCTGGGATGGAGCATCATGTCGGCCTCTGCACTTGGTGAGGAGTCTGCTTGTGGACTCTCTCTCACCTTCTCCCTCTGCCCCTCACCCACCTTGCTCTCTCTCTCTCTCTCTCTCTCTGAAATAAATAAGGTCACTGGTCCTTGGGGTTCCTGGGGTCTGTGTTCATTTAAAAAAATCCTTCCTGTTTTCAGGTTTACTGACTTATTCTTTTTTTTTTTTTTTTAAAGATTTTATTTATTTGAGAGAGAGATAGTGAGAGAGAGCAGGAGAGGCGAGAAGGTCAGAGAGAGAAGTAGACTCCCCATGGAGTTGGGAGCCTGATGCGGGACTCGATCCCAGGACTCTGGGACCGTGACCTGAGCCGAAGGCAGATGTACTGACTTATTCTTTAGACACTTCCATTCTTCCATTGACTCCATCCAGTGACATTTAGAATTTTTCTTACTGTGTTTTTACTTCAGCCAAAGGCAGATGTACTGACTTATTCTTTAGACACTTCCATTCTTCCATTGACTCCATCCAGTGACATTTAGAATTTTTCTTACTGTGTTTTTACTTCTAAGATTTCCATTTATTTATGTCTTCTTTTTCTTAAATGAGACTGTATATTTTCCTGTTCATTTCTAGGATGTTCACCTTCTTGGAGCATTTTTATTGTAACTATTTTAAAGTGTCTTATGGGTCCTAAATCTGTGTCATTTTAGCATTTACGTCTATTGATTTTGCTTTCATATGTAATTTGGGACTTTTTCCTGTTATTTTTATGCTTGGTAATTTTGGATTGTATCCTTGACATTTAACAAATTATGATACTTAAGGTTTATTTAAATTTTGTGAAGAGGGGTGCCTGGGTGGCTCATTTGTTAAATGTCTGCCTTTGGCTCAGGTCATGGTCTCAGGGTCCTGGGATTGAGCCCCGCATCAGGCTCCCTGGTCTGCTGGCAAGCCTGCTTCTCCCTCTCCCACTCCCCCTGCTTGTGTTCCCTCTCTTGCTTTGTCTCTCTCTGTTAAATAAATAAGTAAAATCTTTAAAAAAATCTGTGAAGAGTGTTTATATTTAAAAATTTTTAGCTATTCGCTTATGTTCAGTGTGCAAGTTCTGACTAGCCTTCCATGTATGTTGGTTTTAATATTAGTCCAGTTTTCAAAGACTTTGAAATTATATTCAGATCTGTCCCAAATGTGTACTGAGTAGCCAGTTTGGGACCTGGGAGGTGCGTCTGAACCTTGGTTCAGTTCTCAAAGTATGCTGTTTAATATCAGCTCTTTTAGAAATGCTAATATTGATCAGTGAGTCTAAGTATATTACTAGTCTCATCCATCTATTATTAAGTTCTATATCAGCTAACTTTTTACCTAAGAATTTTATCCATCATTGCCTTCATCATTTTATTAGGTTTTGCAGAGTGGTGGATTTTTAATTCTACAAATGCAGGAGAAATGCTTGGTTTATTTTCCTTTTATCTATATTCAGAGTAATAAAGTAGTGCTCTAGCAATTGTTCATGTCTAATGAGTTTTTTTTTAAAGATTTTATTAATTTATTTGACAGAGAGAGAGACACAGTGAGAGAGGGAACGCAAGCAGGGGGAGTGAGAGAAGGAGAAGCAGGCTTCCTGCTGAGCAGGGAACCCGATGTGGGGCTCCATGCCAGGACCCTGGAATCATGACCTGAGCCCAAGGCAGACACTTAATGACTGAGCCACCCAGGTGCCCTTAATGAGTTGTTTTTGAGTATTGTTATGAACTCATGTATATTTATTTATTTAAGTAGGCTCCATATTGTGTGTGCTCAGCGTGACCCTGAGATCAAGACCTAATCTGAGATCAAGAGTCAGCTGCTTAAACAACTTAGCCCCAGTCATTATTCTTTTGGTTGTCAAATTTTTCTTACCTTAAACCAGTGTGAGTGAGCCCCTACCATTTGGCTTCAGTGGAGAAGGATTTTCTTTGAAGATAAGGAAGCTTAAACATCAGAGTTCTTTATTTGTATAGGCTTCTTTCAAGGCTTTGGGATTAAGGCTTTAGTTATTGGTGATATAGGTTTTGTAAAATTGTAAAAAAAAAAAAAAAAAGAAAAAGAAAAAAGAAAGATTTTAAGGTAAGGCCCAGCTTAATGTAAACTTGAGGTCCCATAAAACCTGGATCTGTCCCTAGTGTTTGGTGTGTATATTCCCTGCTTTCAGGCATAGGGAGATTCTAAGTTTATCTTTTATATATCCTGGCCTAGTTTTTATTTTTTTTTAAAGATTTTATTTATTTATTTGACAGACATAGATCACAAGTAGGCAGGGAGACAGGCAGAGAGAGAGGAGGAAGCAGGCTCCCTGCTGAGCAGAGAGCCCTATGTGGGGCATTCCCAGGACCCCATGACCTGAGCTGAAGGCAGAGGCTTTAGCCCACTGAGCCACACAGGTGTTCCATATCCTGGCCTAGTTTTAGAAGTGGTCATTTGTCCAAGGAGCTTTCTTTTTCTTTTCTTTCCTCTTTTTTTTTTTTTTTGAGGGACATGGTACTTGGTAACTGTAATCTAAACACTAAGGGATGCTTAATGCCACTGCCCTGTGTTGCTTCTAGGATTTCTCAGTGGCTAATTGTGAAGTATGTATTTAAATAAAGATCATGACTTTTTTTCATATTTTCTTTATTGTGGGATTTCAGAATTTTTACATCTTTGACTTTTATATCTCTTTATGCTAAAAAAAATGTAATCACTTTTTTGCTGTGTCCTGCAGTATACTTATAATAATTTTAAAATAACACAATTGATATTATTCCTAACCATATAAATACTAACTGTAGGTTTTTAAAAAGATTTATTTATTTTAGAGAGAGAGTTTCATGCGTGGGAGTGGGGAAAAGGAGCACAAAGAGCAAATCTTAACCAGACTTAGACCTGAGGGCAAAGCCTCATGGGGGGCTCAGTCTCACAACTCAAGATCATGACTTGAGCTGAAACTAAGAGTCAGTCACTTAACTGACTGAGCCACCAGGTGCCCCACTACTAAATACAGGTTTAACATTTCTTTGCAGTTATTTTATTCCTTTAGATATATTGCACTAGGAATGTACAATCAAAATACTGTATTTCAAAGCCATTTGTATTATTTTTCTGTGTAGTTATGCTGCAAACTTGGAATGCAATGGGGTATTGGTTTCAGTCTGTTTTAAATACTTAGAGATTGTCCCCCCTGCCATTTTTGGCATTTTTTTTCTTTTTAAATTTAATTTTATCTTTTAATTGTCTTGAAGGAAGAGGCCCTCAATATCTGAACCAAATACTAAATTTATTTCTCTTTGTGCAAGGGAGAGCTGTGAGGCTTCTAGTTCAGGGATTGAAGTGGGAGTGTTTAGGAAGTAAGCGGTTGAACTTTGTTATGCGATGAATGTGGTTATGGAGTGTTGCTGTTACTACTGATTGGTTGACTTTCTGAAGTGTGGTCACTGATTTGTAGCTATTATTGATAGACTGGGATGAGTTTAAAGCCAGATCTGATGCCTGCTGTTGTCCTTCCTTGAATTTGGAGTATAAGAATATTTTTTTCTTATGTAAAACAATGATTCTGTCTTAATTTTTAAAAAATATTTTTATTTATTGACGCAGTGAGGGGTAGGGAGAGAGAGGGAGAGAACAAACATAGGCAAGGGGAATGGCATGTAAGGGAGAAGCAGGCGCCTGGCTCAGCGAGGAGCCTGATGTGCAGCTCCATCCCAGGACCCTGGGATCATGACCTGAGCTGAAGGCAGCAGTTTAACTGACGAGGCCACCCAGGAGCTCCCTTACTTTGTTTTTTAAAGATTTATTTATTGGGGCTTCTGGGTGGCTTAGTCAGTTAGGCATCTGCCTTTGACTTGGGTCATGATCTAAGGGTCCTGGGATTGAGTCCCGCACCGGGGCGGGGTTGGGGGGGGAGTCTGCTTCTCCCTTTCTCTGTCCCTTCCTCTCTCAAATAAATAAACAAAATCTTAAAAAAAAATAAAGTTTTCTTTATTTTTAGAGGGAGTGAGAGTATCCACAGTAGGGGGTGGAGGATGGATGGGGGTGGGGAGAGGGGCAAAGGGAGAAGGTTAGAGAGAATCTCAAGCAGACTTCATGCCCAGCATGGAACCGGACATGGGACTCAATCTCACCACCCTGAGATTGTAACCTGAGATGAAACTAAGAGTTGGATACTTTTTTTTTTTTTTTAAAGATTTTTATTTATTTATCAGAGAGAGAGGGGGAGAGAGCGAGCACAGGCAGACAGAATGGCAGGCAGAGGCAGAGGGAGAAGCAGGCTCCCTGCTGAGCAAGGAGCCCAATGTGGGACTCGATCCCAGGACGATGGGATCATGACCTGAGCCGAAGGTAGCTGCTTAACCAACTGAGCCACCCAGGCGTCCCAAGAGTTGGATACTTAATGGACTGAGCCACCCAGGTGCCCCAGTGATTTTGTTTTTAAAAATCAAAACTGTATTACAAAACATTCACAGGGGCGCCTGGGTGGCTCAGTGGGTTAAAACTCTGCCTTAGGTTCAGCTCATGGTCTCAGGGTCCTGGGATCAAGCCCTGCGTCAGGCTCTCCGCTCAGCAGGGAGCCTGCTCCCTCCCCTACCCCACTTCCCGCTTTGCCCACTTGTGATAAAATCTTAAAAAAAAATTAGATTCACAGAAGTCTTACCCCTTCTATCCTGTTTTCTCCTTTCTTTTGAGAAAAGATTGGTAAACAACAGCTTGCATGCAGGTCAGATTTGGCTGCCTAGCTCTTCTTGTAAATAATGTTTTGTCATGGCCATATTCATTTGTTTACATTTCATCTATAGCTTCTTTTGTGTTGTAACGGCAGAGTTGAATAGCTATGACATAGATTATATGGCTTGAAAAGACTGGAATATTTACTGTCTGGCCCTTTACCAACAAAACACTGACCTCTGCCATAGAAAATCATTTTCATCATTTTTTGGCTTATCTTTTTTTCTTTTTTAAGAGGAAATAAGTTAATAAGTTTGATGTTTACCTTCCTTTTATACAAAAGGTAGCATTCTGTAAACATTTTACTCCATCTTGCTTTTTTTCACTTAATATATCCTGAAAAATCCTTTATCAATATCTCTCTTAAAAATCACTTTATCAGTATCTCTCTTATTTCTGGGCTAGCACTCCTTATTTAGATGAACCATTTTATATTAACCTAATCCCCTATTGATGGTTTTAGGTTTTTTCTAGTCTTGTGATTTTAAGTAGTGTTATAGTAAAAAGCTTTGTGAAAAAGGCATTACACATTTTTTTGTCATGATACCTTTGGGATAGATTCCTTGAAGTGTTATTCTTGAATTAGAGTTTAATGTATATTATCATGCTGAATGTTATCAGTTTCCCCACCATGGGCCCATACCACCCTTTCCCTTTCCCCACTTCCCCCTTCCCCCTGTTTGCTCCCCTCCTTTCCCTCCCCCTTTCCCCTTCTTCCCCTTTTTTCTTTCCTACAGTAAAGAATACATAACATAAAATTTACCACCTTAATCATTTTTAAGTGTACAGATAGCTAGTGTTAAGTATATTCACATTGTAGAACAGACATCCAGAATTCTTTCAATCTTGCAGAACTGAAATTCTGTTCCCATTGAACAACCACTCCCCCTTTTACCCCTCTCCTCCTGCCCTTAGTAACTGCCATTCTACTTTTTGTTTCCATTCGTTTAACTACTCTAAATACTTCATATAGGTGGATTCATAGCGTATTTGCCGTTTAGTAACTGGCTTATTTCACTCAGCATAATGTTCTCAGGGTTCATTCATGTTGTAGCATGACAGAATTTCCTTCCTTTTTTAGGCTAAATAATATTCCATTGTATGTATATACCACATTTTATGTATATGCCTAGCAATATTCAAAGCAATATTTCAAAGAGCAATTCTCTGTTCAAAGAGAATATTTTTCATTCACTTAGCAAATACAGTGTGTTCTCTTCAAGCTACCCAGATATAATCTGCTATCATGGGTGAGGTTTTTTGGGATTTTTAGGGAGGGGGATGGTAGGAAGGGGCAGAGGGAGAGAGGATCTTAAGTAAGCTGCACACCCACACTTGGGTTTGGATCTCACACCTGGAGATAATGACCTGGGTGGAAATCAGGACTTGGTCACTTAACTGAGCCACCCAGGCACCCCTAGAAATAGTGATTTTCTGATTCTATCAGTTCTTGTAACATTTATTATCTATATTATCTTTTTTCTCTGAGGAAAAAAATTAATTTCCTTCGTTTCCACAAGATACTGTTCTTACCAGAAAGGCGTGATAAATCCATGATTCTTTATTTCTTTATCAATGTTCAGAATAGTGAGTTGTACCCTAGCAACTTCAAAGGTTGATCAAAGAGTAATTTTCTTTTTTGAATGTTCTTATGAACTCAAAGGTGTTAATATTTTTTATATTTTCCAATCATTGCTGTCACTATTCTTTGTGACCATTATTTGAGCATTCTTATATATACTCAAATGAGAAATTTGGCAAATAAGAATCCCTTCTGTTTCTGATTTCCTTTTACTTGCCTGTAGTAGAATTTTAATATTTTGCTTTCTGATTTGATAAATGTCCCAAGTTCATTTTATACAGTTTCCTATGCCAGACCTGGAATAAGCCATTTCTCCAAGGAGCCTGATTTCTTTTAATTGTTTTTAAAATATTTTTTAATTTTTTAATTTTTAAATTATTTTTTATTCTGTTCAGTTAGCCAACATGTAACACATTATTAGTTTCTGATGTAGTGTTCAACAATTCATTAGTTGCATATAACACCCAGTGCTTATCACCAACACGTGCCCTCCTTAATACCCATCACCTGGTTACCCCATCCCCTCAACCCTCTCCCTTCTGTAACCCTCAGTTTGTTTCCCAGAGTCCAGAGTTTCATCATTTGTCTCCTTCTCTGATTTCTTCCCATTCATTTTTTCCTCCCTTACCCTGTGGCCCTCTGCACTATTCCTTATGTTCCACATATGGGTGAAACCATATGATAATTGTCTTTCTCTGCTTAACTTATTTCACTCAGCATAATCCCTTGCAGTTCCATCCATGTCGATGCAAATGGTGGGTATTCGTCCTGATGGCTGAGTAATATTCCATTGTATATATGAACCACATCTTCTTTATCCTTTCACCTGTCCAGGGATAGCTCAGCTCCTTCCACAGTTTGGTTATTGTGGACATTGCTGCTATGAACACTGGAGTGCATGTGCCCCTTCATTTCATTACATCTGTATCTTTGGGGTAAACACCTAGTAGTGCAATTCCTGGGCTGTAGGGTAGCTCTATTTTTAAAATTTTGAGGGAACTCCATACTGTTTCCTAGAGTGGCTGTACCAGCTTGCATTCCCACCAAGAGTGTAATAGGGTTCCCCTTTCTGCACACCCTCATCAATGCTTGTTGTTTACTATCTTGTTGATTTTTGCCATTCTCACTGGTGTAAGGTGGTATCTCATTGTGGTTTTGATTTTTATTTCCTTGATGGAACATGATTTCTTTAAATGAGAAATTGATGTTTAAAGTACACAGTCTGAAGGCAGGGGTTCATTCATTGCTACTGGGTTATCATTGCTTTTAGGCCTTTTCAGGCCATTCCTCATGCCAGATCTTCTATCATAATTTCTTGATTGTCTGATACTTGTTACATGGTTCCCAGGGGGCATTTCCTGGGAACAGTGTTCTTTGAGTTCTGTGTTGCATAACCATTTGTTTCCTTTAGCCGTGAAAGTTAGTTTGGCTGTATGGAACATCCTTGGCTTGCATTTTATTTCTTTGAGTATTTAAGTATATAATTTCATTGTCTGCTGGTGTAAACTGTTTATGCCAGTGTCTCTTGTTGGTCAGTGCCAATGTCTTTTTCTTTCTCTTCTAAATAATTTGGACTATCTGTGCAGATGCCAATGAAATTTTTTCCTTAAAATCCAGTAGTTTTAGGAGACTGTGTGTTGATGTTGATCTTCTGAGTTGTTTTCCCACGTATGTGATATACCACCATTTCAATATGAAGATTTGGCCTTTTTTTAAAAATAGATTTAGCCTTTTTTTAATTTCCAGAAATTTTTTGAATTATAGTGGTTAGTATTTATTCTATTTCATTGCATGGGGTTTTTTTAGGGCTGGGGGCTCCTAGAATATCTATTTTGTATTTACTTTGTCTTTTATCACTTTTATTTTTAAATATCTTTTTAATTTTTTTTCATTTTATTTCTTTTTTTCCTCCCTAATTTATATGGTGTCTTCTCTTATGTCTCTTCTAGTTGAGTCTTCATTTCTGGTCCTTTTCTGAGTTAGCTCAGATTTCTTTTTAAGTCTTCCTGTTATCTAGCTTTCTCATTTAAGGGCTTTTCTAATTACGATTTATGTTGTTTTAAAGCTTTTTAGAAAACGTTTCTTTAGTTTGTTCTGTAACATAAAGTTACAGTTTTCATCTTCTTTAGACCAGCTTTTTCTGCTGTATTTTCATTTTCTATAGGTATGCTATACATATTACTCTTTTTCTTAAAGTATCATTGTATTGGAATTGATCAAGTGCCCTTTTCTGTGGCTTGTGTTTATTTTCTGTGCACTTTGAATGCATTATGTACAATATTAAAATTTTATTAGCTCTGGATGATGTTAAGCTCTAAGTTGTAACCTATTAAACTAGATAAGCTGTTGTAAGTTAGGTACCATGTCCTTTTCTTTAGCAATATGTTTTAGTAAAGACAGTGATCTGTCTTGGTCAGTTGCCATTGACACCATGCTTGCTCTACAGTCTAGCAATCTCAGTGCTTGAAATTATATCTGTGTTGTATCATAATGTCTTTGTAGTGTCTAGCAATTTCATGGATATCTGTAATGGAAAGATAAGTACTTTTTTTTATGCACTTAACAGATTTTGAAACTGAGTTTTGTGGGGTTTTTACCCCCCTTCCAACAAAGTAACCTAATTAATGTATAAAATTAGTAGTGCTACTTGGCCCTGGAATGTTTGTTATTTAATGAGCCCTGATATGCTGCTGCTCTTTTTTTGTTTTGCTTTGTTTTAGGTTAAATGGAAACCATCCTTGGGAGCTGGATGCCTGTATAGCCGTTTTATCACATCAGTCAATTGCAATGAGTGGAGGAGGAGAGCAACCGGATATTCTCAGTGTTGGAATCCTGGTCAAAGAAAGATGGAAAGTGGTGGGTACACATCTTGGAGAGAGAACATATCAGGGGATAATTTTTGGTATCTTGATAAAAGTAGCATTTCCATAGAAAATAATAAATATACTGCTTATATACCTAAAGCATATTTTCATTTATCTTTCTATGATTAAATCCTGTTTATACCATAATTCTTGCTTTATATAGTAATAAATGTTCCTAATTTCTGATAGGTAATGTTGAGTAAGGTAGATCAAAGTGTACTTAGGAAAGACAAACCACCACCAACAAAAATACCATACAGTGTACTTCTCTTTTTAAAAATGTTTGAACCTTTTATTAAGGAAAATTATAAGCATACGTAAAAATAGCAAGACTGATTTAATGAACCTTTATGTATTCATGCCCCAGCTTAAATAGTTACCATTCTGTAGTCAGTCTTGTTTTCTCTTTAACCTCCCACCCAGAATATTTTGAAGCAAATCTTTTACCTTAACATGTTTTCTGTACATCCTTGGGTTATGTATCTCTAAAGAATAAAAATTCTTTTAAAAATGTAATCCTAATACTATCACAGCTAAGAAAAAGTAAGAATTTTTTAATATTAAGTATCCTTTTAACTTTCACATTTCCCCATTGTAAATTATTTTTAATGTTTTAAATCATATCCATATAAAGCTGGGGTGTTGCAATTGGTTGACATCACTTATGTTTCTTTAAATTTCTAGATTTCTTTTCATCTTTCTTTTTTTCCTTTTTTTTTTTTTTAAATTGAAGGAAGTAGATCATTTGCCTGTAGAATTTCCCATAGTTTTGATTCCTCTGATTTCTTCCATGTGGTATTAACATGTTTCACTGTCTTGTGTTTTATGCATACTGCTATTGAGGCTCAGTTAGATCTGAGTTCAGGGTTGTTTATTTAGGTGGCATTTTTTTTTGTAAAGGGTATTGTGAACTGTCAATAGGAGGCACAGAATGTCTTATCATCTGTTAAGACATTGTTTGTCCTATAGCCCATGATCATTTTAGCACTGTTGATCATCATTTTTAAGTCTATTAATTGCAGATTGTGACATTCTGTCATTCCTTCATATTTTTAGTTGAAGTATGTCTACAAAGAGAAATTTCCTATCATCAGCTATTTGATTACCCTGAGATACATTTTGATTAGGAAAGCAATAAATATATAATTTCTTAATTTACCAGTTTTCAGAATAATGAATTGCCACCATATCATTTTCCAAAAGTTACCAATGGAATTTAAAAAAATATACAATTAAGAATTCATGGATTTAAACATCTTTTAATGTTTGAGTCAATTGTAGATATTATCCGTATTGATCCCCAAATTTTCTCACTTGACTAGGGGACACCATTCATGTTGTCTCTTGAGTCTTTTCAACTAATAATTGATCCTAATAATAAGTCTTTTGAAGTCTTCCTTGCCCTAGACCTGGAATCTATCATCTTTCCTGCTCTTAAAGACACAATTTTTGTTTTAGATATATTTAAGTATATATTTTATCGCTACCATCTTTTATTAAAGTTTTGTTCCACTAGCAGGTTTAGCAAAGTTATTTTAGTGGTTTCCTTACTCTATCACAGATTAGAAAAAGAAGATTGGTCCTTTAGAATTACAAATATTGTATCTGGGTTACAGTGTTTTGCCAGTTAGGCAGTTCAGTAGGCTTTGAAAATTTACTTGAGTAAATATAAGAAAAGAACCATGTTGTCATCATGGATTGATGTAGGGAAATTCCAACAGTTAGTAGTCTTTTATGTAAGTCAGGAATGAGTGTTGCTTTGGTGAGTGTTTTGTGTTAAGTGCTATGATCAATTTGGCTTTTTCTAGTAGACATATCAAAAGGTGACAAATGCAGCTACTCCTGGCATAGTTGCTCTGTCCTGATAATTAGACTTAATATATGTATGGAACATACATATATTGGGAGGTATAGTGGCATTTTAGTAAGAAATCATAGGCCCATTTTTAGGAATGATGTGTTGGTTATCTATCATTATGAACAAACTACATCAAAACTTAGAGATTTAAAACAATTTTTAATTTGCTTATAATTTTGTGGATTAGGAATTTGAGAAGAGTTTGCTTGGTGGTTTGTCTCAACCATGTGGTACTTGCACGATTGTTTGGATTAGGGGATCCATTCCCAAATGGCTTGTTTGGTGACTTGGAGGTCCTTTGTTCTCTTACCCACCCCCCTTCATCCCTAGTAGTTTATTTTCTAGGATCTCTCCACAGAGAGATCTGTGTCTTCTCAGGATGGTCAGACTTTTTACATAGTAGCTGGCTTTTGAGTGACAGGAAACAAAAGCAACAAGGCTGTTAAGGACTATTCTCAGGGCTGGTGGTCTGCTGGTCAAAGCAGTCAAAAGATTTACCCAGAGTTAAGAGGTTGGGGAATGGACTGATTGTTGATGGGTGAATGGCAGGGTCACGCTAAAGAAGAGCAAAGGGTTTGTTGATATTGTTGATACCGTCTTTGGTAAAGAAAGTCTGCCACTTATCTCTATACTTTCCCTAATCTGACTACCCCCCCCATCATACTAAACTGTCTTTAGCTCATTGCCTTATAGCATTAATGATGTCTTAGTGCTTTGCCAAGCTCAGTAAAAAAAAAAAAAAATTGATGTTCCACTATCATTGAAGTGACATAGGAATAGACCAAGGTACAAAATCATTACTTTGGTATAGATTTTTTTGTTCTGTTATTTGGTAAGGTCTTTTTGTAAAGTGAAACATGAAGCTACCTCTCAGTACAGTCTATAATTAGAGAGGTGTCCCTTTTGTACTGTTTATGCGTTTTTAAAGTTATACTAGGTTTTGTTTAATGGGCAAATGTTAAGAATTGTAAGTATTGTTCAGGGTCCAACAAAAAACTTTTTAACTGAAATGAAGTTCTCAAACTTTATTTTAATCCTGAGTTCATACTGTAGCTCCTTATGGTATCTTTTCCTATCACCCACTGGAATAAAGGATTATGGCTCTTATATACAAAGCACTGAATAGTTGTTTAGCAATAATTATGTAGTTACCACTTAGACACTCGAAATAAGGAAAACAAAAAAATAGAAAAGAGTGACTCTCTCTGAAGAAGCTTGGTTTCACTAGGGGGGCTAGGACATTGACAGTGGAAAGTTAAAAAACTGTCCAGTGTATTAATATAAGTGATATCTGAGGTGTTTAGCCTAGAAAAATGAGTAATTAAATAATTAAGCAAATAACTATAGAAATTCAGAAGATAGAAAAATCAGCCTGAAGGTAGTAATCAGAACGGACCCAGTGCTGAAGGAAGTAGAACTTCAAGTGAGTCCTCTGGCGTGTTTAGAGTTTAGGACTGTGTGCCTCTAGTGATGGCTTCTGGCATTATATCACATCCTAGATGTTTGATAATGTGGAAGGGAGAGGACCTTCAGGAAATGGAAGAAGGCTAATTCCATGCTGTATCTAACATGAAATATATTACCCACCCTGGTGGTTGTAGCTCTATAGGCTAAGTTGTCACTGACACCTGAGAACTTGCCTGTGATACTCAGACAGAGATCCTGGTATTCCCCCAGTTAAGCAAACACATTTTATCAGGAAGGATATTAAATTTTGGTTGAAAGTGTTTTATTTGATTAAAGTTTAGTATTTGAGCATATTATTTGGGCATATAGTTATATAGCATATTCTGGACAGGAGTTTGTCTCTTCTTTGGAGTCAGCTTGGTCCCTCAGAGAGGAGGGTAAGTGATGCATAGAGGGCTGGGCTCTGGTTGCCCCACTCCCACCTCCCCACATATGCATCTCAGCTGGATTCCAGATAAGCTTTCAGTTGGCAAAAAGATTTCATGGTTTAAAAAGTCTTCAAATGATTGCCTTAGAATTAAAAGAACATATCTGGTTGTTGAGGGGCATTTGTGGGAAGTAAAACTTTGAGATACTATGCTTTTTTGTGACATTTTTAATGCTGGCTGTAGACTAAATTTTAAAGTTGTGGCTAAGATAATTTCATTACCTTTTGTGGGCAAAACTGTGAGAAAAGTTTTGATGCTATTTCTAGGCATTTGTTTTCTTCTTGACATATGTGTAATTAATTTAACAATATTGAGATCTTTTGTCCTCAAATAGGGATAATAAAATTATATATTATTTTTTCAATATAAGAGATGAGTTGATTTCCAATTAGAATGTTCTAGTAATTGTATGTGTGTATGTTCTTATTTCCTGTGCAGTTGAGGAAGATTGGGGGTGGGGGCTTTGGAGAAATTTACGATGCCTTGGACATGCTTACCAGGGAAAATGTTGCACTGAAGGTAGAATCAGCTCAACAACCAAAACAAGTTCTGAAAATGGAGGTGGCTGTTTTGAAAAAACTACAAGGTAAGCTGCTTTGTATGATATACCAGACGGTTTATAATTTATTTTTATCTTTCTGAACGTCTTTACATCCTCTATTAACTGAATAATCAGGTGTCAGCTCAGTATAAACAATGCTTAGTATTTTTCTCTTTGAAATTTTATCACTAGCTAGTAGTAGTAGAAATATTAATTGCTTAGGCTAATTGGACTGTGGGAATTCCTTTTTTTTAATTTTTTTTATTATTTTTTTAAAGATTTTATTTATTTATTTGACAGAGAGAGATCACAGGTAGGTAGAGAGGCTGGCAGAGAGAGAGAGAGAGAGGGAAGCAGGCTCTCTGCTGAGCAGAGAGCCCGATGCGGGACTCGATCCCAGGACCCCGAGATCATGACCCGAGCCGAAGGCAGCGGCCCAACCCACTGAGCCACCCAGGCACCCCTCTTTTTATTTTTTTTAATTCCTTTTCATAGTGAGTCTGGATGAGAGAGTGAATTAGCTGAAACATTCTGCCTTAGAAAGTGTTTTTGTAAGGCAATCGGTAAAAATTTACCTTTTTTTTTTTTAAACCACTAAACATGAATACCTCTGAGTTGTTTCTGCCTGTGTTGTTGGAGGTAAATATGCTTTAATCACATTAAGGAAACCTTCAAATCACACTGCAGGGTGGATTAAAAATAATAGTATTTGTTATGTGATTTCTTTAACTTCAGTTTCATAGAGTAACTTTTTCTGGCCCTGTTGTCATTTTTGAGATATATTTTGCTACTTGGTTTCCTGTTTTTTACTACAAGGATAAATAACTTTTTTTCTGACTTTAACCCAGTGATGTAAAAGCCTGAATGCATTGCTAGTTTGTATTCATCTTTGTATTTTCAGGTTAATGATATAATCCAATATTACTTATTTTTAAATGTTGTATCTGAATCAAAATTAAATGGGTGATTAGCACATTAAATGATCTTAAGTTCTTGAATGTTTGGTATTGTTATAGGACATTCATTAGTATCTAAAAAAAATTCAGTACTAATATAGAGCAAAAGAAGTTGCTGGAATTAGTAGAAATAACTGTAATTGGTAGAAGTAGTAAGCCCAAAATGCTTTGTAGCCTAGGACCTTCAAATTTGTGGCTGTGTAGACTCTAGGGTGATTGTACTCTCCTTGTGAATTCCTGGTGTTTGGAATTCTAGTAAACTGGTTCGTATTAAGTTGATGAAATGTGTATTATGTATTCTGGCAATGTCTGTTCTTTTAATCATTGTCCTTTGCCTAAGCTTTCTCATTACCCAGGTGTTTATACCAGTTGGCTCATTTGTTTAGAGCCTGATGCTAATAAAATGCTAGATCTGTTTAATAGTTATTTTTAGCCCAAACTTACGTTTCCCAAAACATGGGAAATTAGGAAGGCAGTGGATAGATCAAAACCTATTGTCACTACTAGAAAAAATGTAACTGGAAAAGGAAGAATGGGGAAAAGATGACGCTCTCTTATTTTTTTTTAGCCTTTCTCCTTACTCCCTATTTCTTTGGAGCTGTTCCCAGCTCAGTGACACAGAGGCCACAAATAGGTGCAGCTGTAGCTACCTGTTCCTGGTTTGCACAGATCCTAGGGGATCTGTTTGACTCTCAGACGATGATCCTGTAAAGGATGTGTCAGCATCAGTGGCCTGGAGCAAGCCACTTCACTTTTCTCTTACTTGGCCCTGAGGAGGCCAGGTGAGGCAGAATACAGCTCCACAGCCCTTTCCATAGGTTCTCTTGCCTATTTTGGCCACGATTTATCCAGGATTCTATGGGATAAAGGTTGAAGATAACTTTAGTACCTTTTTTTTTTTTTTTAAAGATTTTATTTATTTATTTGTCAGAGAGAGAGAGAGAGAGCGAGAGCAAGCACAGGCAGACAGAGTGCAAGGCAGAGTCAGAGGGAGAAGCAGGTTCCCTGTGGAGCAAGGAGCCCGATGTGGGACTCGATCCCAGGATGCTGGGATCATGACCTGAGCCGAAGGCAGCTGCTTAACCAACTGAGCCACCCAGGCGTCCCACTTTAGTACCTTTTAATGAATGAATTGGAAACCTTAGGATGCTAAGTCTTTCCTTCTATCTTCCGTACTATTAACTAAAATGTTTCTCCTACCTGCTTATAACTACATCCTAGTTCTCACGCTCTTCATGTTCCAAAAACAAACAAATTTTTATCTTCTGGTCTGTATTTCTTCTTCTTCTTTCCTTTTTTTTTTTTTTTTTTGAAGTTTTAATTTTAATTCTGTATTTCAGAATTAACTCTGTATTTCAGTGAGGCAGCCCTTGACTCTTTTGTTGGCTTCCTAACTTATACCTTCTGTATATTTAATGCCTTACAACTTATTTTGATTAAGGGTGCTTTAGAATCTAGGCCTTTTTGAGAACATTTTATGAGGCTGACTTAGGTTTGCCTCCTTTTGTATAATGACTTCTTACTCACTGGCCCCAATAAAAAGGCTAAGTGTGTAAGGAGAAGATATATAACCAGAGGTTAACCCTTTAAAAGATTGGTTGGTTTTGAAATGATATTCAGGGACGCCTGGGTGGTGCCATTGGTTAAGTATCACATTCTTGGTTTCCACTCAGGTTGTGACCTAAGGGTCATCTCTCTCCCTCTTTCTCTGCCCCTCCCCCTGTGCATGCAAGCTTGCTCGCTCTCTCTCAAATAAATCTTTAAATTGATGTTTTTGATAGGTGATAACAGGATTTGTTTCTTGACAAGATAAAAAAATTTCTATGGTGAATTTAGCCAGAACCCTAAGTTTTGTTCTTTGTAATAAATCAGTTTCCCTTTTCAAAACTCTCACAATGTTTTATCCTGATTACCCTGAGTACTTAGTTTTCTCTGTCTTTCCTGTGCTTGCTAAACTTAGATTTCCTCAGCTCATGTATAACTCTGATTACTAGGATGATCCTTTCTCATCGGCTCTGAAAAGTGTGAGGGCTTTAGCATTTTACCTCATCTTTTCTTCTAAATGACCTCCCCTATGGTGCTACCCAGATTACTCTCTTTTCACAACTCTTAGAACCACTCTGGATGTATCTTTCTATTCTCTATTTAATCAAGTTTGACTCCTGAATCATACTTGGTTTTTACAAATGTGTTTGAATGTGTTAGTCACTGCTGAAGGAAGCAAACCATAAGAGACTCTTAAATACAGGGAACAAACTGAGGGTCGTTGGAGAGGAGGTGGGGGGGTTGGAGTAACTGGGTGATGGGCATTAAGGAGGACACATGATGGAATGAGCACTGGGTGTTACATGCAACTGATGAATCACTAAATTCTACCCTGAAACTAACACTGCACTATATGTTAACTGACTTGAATTTACATAAAATTTAAAAGAAAAAAAATGAACTAAATCATCTGTCTGTCGGCCTGTTAGGTAGTACTTCTACACTATTATTCTCTAGAGTATCCCTAGTACATAGAAACACAAAACTTAATAAGCTTTTCTTTTTATTAACATACATCTCCATATAACCATTTTTTTTGTGTTTCCTCCTTGTCTCCATTTGGACTGTACTGTCTTTTTTTTTTTTTTTTTTAAGATTTTATTTATTTATTTGACAGACAGAGGTCACAAGCAGGCAGAGAGGCAGGCAGAGAGAGAGAGAGAGAGAGGAGGAAGCAGGCTCCCCACGGAGCAGAGAGCCTGCCGTGGGCTCGATCCCAGGACCCTGGGATCATGACCTGAGCCGAAGGCAGAGGCTTTAACCCACTGAGCCACCCAGGCGCCCCTGGACTATACTGTCTTCAGACCTTTGTCTTTCAGTTCATTTGCTTTGAAACTTAGAGCAAAGGGGATAATTGCCTCCCTAGGCTGTTAGATTCTTTTTTATCTTTCTTCTCCCCCATCTTCAGTAAATATTTTAGGGTGATATCCTGGCTATCTTCACTTCTCCATTTTAATGAACTCTTGAGCTGTATCTCAACACACCTCTTTTTTTGGTCTTTTTAATAATTAGTTTTATTTGCAGTGCTGGTGTAAGAGAAAAAAAAAACTTCTGTCTAATGATTTCAAACTGATCACTAGTAATTCTGCAGTACCTGAGGAACCTACCATCAATGCTTTTCAAAAGGATTCTTTTTTTTTTTTTTTTTTTCCAACAAACAACAAGTATTTATTGAGCGCCTGTTATGTGTCAGGCACTGTGTTCTAGGACCACCCCCCTCCAAAAAAGGAAAAAAGAGACAGAGGCAGAAAATGTAATTCTGAGGGAGAGGACAGGGGCAGCTGAGGAAGAAAGCTGAGGGAATGGAGAATCCTGAGGTGATGGTGCTCTGCCTTAGGCCTCCTCTTCAGCCTCCTCACCGAAATCCTCCTCCTCTTCTGTGGTGGCATCCTGGTACTGCTGGTACTCGGAGACAAGGTCATTCATGTTGCTCTCAGCTTCAGTGAATTCCATCTCGTCCATGCCCTCACCTGTGTACCAGTGGAGGAAGGCCTTGCACCGGAACATGGCCGTGAACTGCTCTGAGATGTGCTTGAAGAGCTCCTGGATGGCTGTGCTATTTCCAATGAAGGTGACTGCCATCTTGAGGCCACGAGGTGGGATATCGCAGACTGCTGTCTTGACGTTGTTGGGGATCCACTCCACAAAGTAGCTGCTATTCTTATTCTGCACATTGAGCATCTGCTCATCTACCTCCTTCATGGACATCCGCCCATGGAAGACAGCAGCTACAGTGAGGTAACGGCCATGGCGGGGGTCACAGGCAGCCATCGTGTTCTTGGCATCAAAGACCTGCTGGGTGAGTTCAGGCACAGTGAGGGCCCGATACTGCTGGCTTCCACGGCTGGTCAGAGGTGCAAAGCCAGGCATGAAGAAGTGGAGCCATGGGAAGGGCACCATGTTGACGGCTAGCTTCCGGAGGTCAGCATTGAGTTGACTAGGGAAGCGGAGGCAGGTGGTGACACCACTCATGGTGGCTGAGACGAGGTGGTTCAGGTCTCCGTAGGTTGGCGTGGTCAGCTTGAGAGTGCGGAAGCAGATGTCATAAAGGGCTTCGTTGTCAATGCAGTAGGTCTCATCTGTGTTTTCTACCAACTGATGGATGGAGAGGGTGGCATTGTAGGGTTCGACCACAGTGTCAGACACTTTGGGTGAGGGTACCACACTGAAGGTGTTCATGATGCGGTCAGGATACTCTTCTCGGATCTTGCTGATGAGCAAGGTGCTCATTCCAGAGCCTGTGCCCCCACCTAGTGAGTGGGTCAGCTGGAAGCCCTGTAGGCAGTCACAGCTCTCCGCCTCCTTCCTCACCACATCCAGGACTGAGTCAACCAGCTCAGCACCCTCTGTGTAGTGGCCTTTGGCCCAGTTGTTGCCTGCCCCAGACTGACCAAAAACAAAGTTGTCTGGTCTGAATATCTGCCCAAAAGGACCTGAGCGAACAGAGTCCATGGTCCCGGGTTCTAGATCCACCAAGATAGCACGAGGAACATATTTGCCACCTGTAGCTTCATTGTAGTACACGGAGATGTGATCCAGCTGCAGGTCGCTGTCACCGTGGTAGGTTCCAGTGGGGTCGATGCCATGTTCATCACTGATTACCTCCCAGAACTTGGCACCGATCTGGTTGCCATACTGACCAGCCTGGATGTGCATGATTTCCCTCATTGTTAAAATTTATTTTAATTTTTTTTGCTCGCCTCAAGGTGTGTACGGGGCAAGAAATTATATGGTATCTTTTTTTTCTATACTGCTAGTCTCAGGCTGGAAGGATGGGACGTGTCCTGGAGGCTGGAGCAGCAAGGTCCGAACGCAGCCGCAGGAAGGTTCTGAGAGAGAGCTTCAAAAGGATTCTTAACAAAAATTTGATACATAGCTAGAATCCTGCAGCAAGACAGAAAAATATTAAATTTGCCATTTTCCCTAATTTTTATTATGAAGAACTTTAAATATACACAAAAATAGAAATAATGATATAGAGAACATTCTTTGTACCCAGTACTCAACTTCAGTAAGTTATCAGCACTTGGCCAGTCTTATTGCAGCTATGTGCTACTCCTTCAACACTTTTTCCCACCTTGCTAGAGTAAACGCTAAGTGGCTTCTGTGTCCCGGTGCTGTGTCATCACGAAGCCTATGTGGTCCCTTAGCTGAGATACCTGAGGAAACCCAGACCCAAGACCAGCTGATGAAGGAGAAGGCTTTGAGACATTCACCTTTCAGGTGGGAATCACTCAGTTGATGTCCCTGATCATCAGCTCTTTCTACTCGAATAAAGAGATCTTTCTGAGGAAGCTTATTTCAGATTCATCAGATGTTTTGAACAAAATCTGGTATGAAAGCTTGACAGATCCCAGTAAGTTAGATTCTGGGTAAGAGCTGCACATTAACAGTGTTCCTAACAGCCAAGATCTAACCCTCGCTATGGTGGATACCGGGATTGGCATGACCAAGGCCAATTTGATCAGTAACCTTGGTACTATTGCCAGGTCTGGAACCAAAATGTTCTTGGAAACTTTGCAGCTGGTGCATATTTCTGTAATTGGCCAGTTTGGTGCCTGTTTGATTGCTGAGAAAGTGACCATGATCACCAAACATAATAATGATGAACAGTATGCCTGGGAGTCTCTGCAGGAGGATCGTTCACAGTTAGGACTGATACAGGTCAACCCGTGGGTCCTGGAACAGAGGTTATCCTGCATCTGAAGGAAGACCAAACTGAGTTCTTGGAAGAAAGAAGAGTAAAGATGATTGTGAAGAAACACTCCCAGTTTATTGGCTATATATTACTCTTTTTGTGGAGAAGGAATGTGATAAAGAAGTCAACGATGATGAAGCTGAAGAAAAGGAAGAAGGGGTGCCTGGGTGGCTCAATTGTTTAAGTGTCTGCTTTCGGCTCAGGTCACGATCCCAGGGTCCTGGGATGGAGTCCCGTGTCAGGCTCTCTGCTCAGTGGGGTGTCTGCTTCTTTCTCTGCCTCTGTCATTCCCCTTGCTCATACTCTCTCTCTCTCTCTTAAATAAATGAATAAAATCTTAAAAAAAAAAAAGGAAAGAGGAAAAAAGAAAAGGAGTCTAATGACAGAACTGAAATAGATGTTGGTTCTGTTGAGGTAGAGAAAGAAAGGAAGGTTGATGATAAGAAAAGAAAAAGATCAAGGAGAAATACAATGGTCAATGGATTTGGACCAGAAATCCTGATGATATTATTAATGGAGAATATGGATAATTTTATAAGAGCTTGACTGATGAGTGGCAGGATCACTTAGAAGTGAAGCATTTTTTAATTGAAGGGCAGTTGGAATTCAGATCCCTTCTTTTTGTCCCAAGACATACTTCCTTTGTTTTGTTTGAAAACAAAGATAAAGAACAACATCAAGTTGTATGTTCTCAGAGTTTTTATCATGGATAACTGCAAGGAGCTGATCCCTGAATATCTGAATTTCATTAGAGGTGTCGTATACTCTGAGGATCTTCTTTTAAATATTTCCCATGAGATGTTACAGCAAAGCAAAATTTTATAAAAGTTATAGAATTTGGTCAAAAGATTCTTAGAACTAACTCTTCACTGAACTGACAGAAGACAGAACTGCAAAAATTTTATGAACATTTATTTTCCTTCCCTCCTCCTATCCCTTGCTTCCTTCCCTCCTTCCCTTCCCTTCTCTATTTTCTTCTCTTTTTTCTTTTCTTTTCTTTCCTTTCCTTTCTTTTTCTTTTCTTTTCCTTCTTAGTAGGTTCTACACCCAGCATGGAGCCCAGTGTGGGGCTTGAACTCATGACCCTGAGATCAAGACCTGAGCTGAGATCAAGCGTCAAATGTTTAACTGGCTGAACCACTCAGGTACCTCTATGAGCATTTCTCTAAAATATTAAGCTTGGGGACGCCTGGGTAGCTCAGTCAGTTGAGCCTCTGATTCTTAATTTCAGCTTGGGTCATGATCTCAAGGTCGTGGGATCAAAACTCATCAGACTCTGTGCTCAGTGGAGTCTGCTTGGGATTCTCTCTCACTCTGTTCCTCCTCCATCTCCCCCCACCAAATAAATAAATAAAATTTAAAAAACCTATTAAGCTTGGAATTACATGAGGACTTTCAAAATCAGAAGAAGCTTTCAGAGCTGTTAAGATACTACACATCTGTTTCTGGTCATTAGATAGTTTCTCTCAAGAACTATTGTACCAGAGTGAAGGAATACCAGAAGCATATCTTTTACATCACAGGTAAGACCCAGGACCAGGTAGCAAATTTGGCTTTGTGGAATGTCTTTGGAAGCATGGCCTAGAAGTATATACAATCAAGTTTCTTGATAAGTACAGTGTTCAACAGCAGAAGGACTTTGAGGGGAAGACTGTAGTGTCTGTTATCAAATAGGGCTTAGAACTTGCAGAAAATGAAGAAGAGAAAAATAATAGGAAGAGAAAAAAAAACAAAGTTTGAAAACCTGTGCAAAATCATGAAGGATATTTTGAAGAAACAAATAAAAAAGGTGCTCATGTCTAACTGATTGGTGACATCCTCATACTGTACTGTCACAAGCACATGTGGCTGGATGGCAAATAAGGAAAGAATCATGAAGGCTCAAGCCATAGAGGCAACTCAGCCATGGCTACATGGCACCAAAGAAGCACTTGAAGATAAAACGCTGACCACTCTATGATTAAGACCTCATGGTAGAAGGCAAAATGACAAGAATGACCAGTGGTCATCCTGCTCTATGAAGCTGCAGTTCTGTCCTCCAACTTCATTCTGGAAGATCCCCAGACATATGCTAACAGGATCTATGGGATGATCAAATTTTGTTTTGGTATCAATGAAGATGACCCCACTGCTGATGATAGTAATACTGCTGTGACCAGAAGAGATGTCACCCCTCAAGGGAGAGGATGACATGTCATGTGTAGAAGAAGTAGGCTAAGCTCTAAGCTCCATCCCAAGAATTACTTGTATCTATATTCAATACTTTGTCTTCATTCCCTCTGATGATATATTTTTCTTTATTTTTGTTAACATTTTAAAAATCTGCATGACATAACAGTAATTGCTTAAGGGGAACATAAGGTTTCTTTCTCTTATGATATGCTGATACTTAGGAAATAAAGCCCAGCCAGTTTTTCCTTTCTGGTTTCATGTGAGCTTATTTAACAGGACAAGGTAACATTTGTTGTAAGGTGTACATAACCTAATATTAACCTAATATTAACTGTGTGGGCTAAAGTGTTTAGCTATTAAGTGGATTCCCTAGTGAGCCCAAATTTTTTTGTCACTAAAGTGACTGAGCTACACTTTGATGTTTAAAAGAAAAATATTGGTTAAAACAACTTCACCTTCTAGGATCTACTTTTAAAATCTTATATCCCCTGTAGTTACCAACTGTGTGCACCAGGCCTCTAGAAACTAGTATGTTAAAGCGAACCAACTTGATGGGAGTTTAATATAATAGGGTTTGTTTTCTGAAGAGCATTGTTTAGAGTAGCAATTAAAAGCCCACTTAGCTGTGTTGTGAAGCTGTTCAGAACAGCAAGTTTTATGAGTGGAAATGTAGTGCTCAAGTCATATTCTGCTTTAAAAGGTTGTAACAGATACGAATGAATTTACAAAAGAAATGGTAGACATTGTATCATGTATAAATACTTCAGTATGTATCTCTACTTAATAGATAAGGGCTCCTTTTTTTTAGTGAAAATATTATTTATTTCATAGAGTTATGAATTACCAGCCAGTTAGGGAGTCTATAGGGTTGGAGTGAGGGGTATTTGGAGATACATCAAACTTTGACAGATATTACTTTGCGTGTGAATGAGTGCTTTATTGATGATCAGCGATTTTGTAAAAACCATTTAATTTCATCTGTGGGAGCCTAGAAAGGCTTAGCCACTTATCCTTCAAAAAAGAAAAAAAAAAAGGGGATGCTGTGAGGATATATTAGAAGTAGTTTATTTTAAACATTAGGAACATTTGGGATATCTATATAACTGGAAAAGTGAAATAATAAGCCTGTGGAAACCCCTCAGGTGGCCAGTTTTAATAACGGGTTAGAGAATTCATTGGAGAGGAAGCCCATGTTCACAGTTTTGCTTTTTTTTTTTTTTTAAACTAATACACTTTACTTTTGTAGAACTGTTTTAGGTTTACAGAAAAATTGAACAGAAAATACAGAGTTTCCATAGTACCCCTCCGCACCTATAGTTTCCCCTGTTACTAAATACTGTATTAGTGGGATATGTTTGTTATAATTGGTGAAGCCAATATTGATACATTATTATTAACTAAAGTCTATAATTTATAGTAAGTTTTTTAAAGTTTAAACAACTTTAAAGTAAAGTTGTTTAAACTTTTTTAAAGTTTAGTCCTATAAACTATAACTTTATAGTATAGTTTTTTTTAAAATAACATAAGCACAGTAGTTTTAAACACCTAACAAAATTATTTCTCAGTATTATCTAAAATCTAGCCAGTGTTTAATTTCTCCCATTGTCTTAAAAATATCCTATTGTTCTGTCTTTGAGGCATGTTGAGACCTTGTCAGCATAGATGGTAGGGGAGGGAAGTAACTGTTGAGTGAGGAGGACTTGTGGGGGGCATGGTTTGGCTATTGACTGTAGCATTGTCCAGTGGGAAGTAGCAGAAATACAATATATAGAGAAACATAACTTGTGGTTGATAAAAAAAAAAGTGACAACTGAGGACCATCTCCACCACCTTCTGCCCATGTGAACCTACTTAGCTCAAATTCCCAAGGGTAATATGGGAACATTAACAACACACAAATTATAGGTTGGTTATGAGAATGAAGTGGTAAAAGTCAGCTGTTTAGCACAATGCCCTCAATATATATTAGATTGATTGAAAGCAGTATCCTTTTGTTGACTTGTTCAAATCAAGATTCACATACACTGCATTTGGTTGACATATCTCTTAAGTCTCTTAGTCTTTGAGAGTTCCACGGTTCCTTTGTCATCCTCCCAGTCCCTCTCCCCCCAACCTTTTTTTTTTTTTTTTTTGGCGTTGCCGTTTATTTGTTGAAGAAATGAAGTTCTTAGTTTGATAGAAAGAGTCCAAATTCTGGATTTGTCTAATTGCACACTTGGGGTATCTTTTAACATGTTTCTCGAGCCTCTGTTTTTCCTGTGAACTGGTAGTAGATGCAGAGCCTTGGTTGTTGTTACTGCTCTTATTTTTGGCAAGAGTACATGGTCTAGATCTATTGTTTCCATATGGTTGGCAAAATTGTGATTTTTATGATTCTTTTTCTGAATCAAATTTCTGAACTGGAATTATTCTACCAAGTAGAACTTTATTTCATCAGCTGTTTGTTTCCCCTGAAGTATAGTCACTACAAGAAAGGCAGGATAAAGGCTTGATTTTTCTTCCCTCTTATTTACCAATTCTCAGAAAAATGAGTTTTGTGCCATATGACCAATGAATTTGTTTTTGTTTTTGTTTTCAACATTTTATGTATTTTATTTCAACTCATTATGGTGATTGTTATTTTGATGCTCAAATTTTCATGTCTTTGGCTAGTGGAAGCCCTTTCAAATGGACTGCTGTGTCCTTCTAACTCCAGAGTTCTTTGATACCATCTTTCTTTTCTGGCACAGTCCATATTTCAGACTTTCCTTGAATTTTCCCTGTGCTGTTGTTGGAATCAGGAACTCTCTTTCTCCAAGAAGCCCTGTTTCCTTTCATTGAGAAATAATTGAAACCACAGTGTGGGCACGAGGGTATTAATTGCTATTGGACGAACACATTTCTCTAAATAGGTTTTAATTACTAGATTTTGTCTGTTTTATCCTTGTGTGCCCTTTTCAATGTGTTTGAATTGTTTATTTTTTAAAATAGACTTGTGTTCTCTTTTAAATTGCAAGCCACTTAAAGAATTACATACACTTAAACTTGATATTTGTATCAAGCTCAGTGGCAAAACGATAGCACAAAGTAGTAAAGAATATAATAAGGGGTAAAGGTCTATTCCTAACCTTTTAGTCCCAGAGTTCAACTGCTATGCTCTCCCACGAAAGGAATTATCAGAGATCTTCTACACCCTTTGATGGGACAGATGAACCTTGATGAGGGCAAGCATTTTGGAGGAACTTTCATAGACAGTAGTCTGTGGATAGACCAGTAGTCTAATCCAAAACGACATACGTCTCTCATTCTTATGACTGGGGAGAGGGAGTAGTTGTACTTTGCAGCAGTAGCTAGAGCTTCAAGCAGAAAGGCAGAAGAGTTGTAGTCTTTTTTTTTTTTTTTTTTTAGTAAGATTTTATTTCTTTGACAGAGAGAGCATAAACAGGGCGAGGGGGAGAGGGAGAAGCAGGCTCTGCATTGAGCAGGGAGCTCAATCCCACTGGGATCATGACCTGAACTGAAGGTAGACAGTTAACTGACTGAGCCACCTAGGAGTCCATGCAGTTGTTCTTCTGTACTAATGACACTTTCTGCCCCAGTCCTCCACTTGTGCTCTGTAGTCTTTCTTTAGCCTTTTATATACCTATCATCTGTCCTTTTGTTTATTTCAACTTGTACACTTTTTTTTCCCTAAAGTAATTTTTTGCTTGCCCTGGTTAAAGTTCATCTGTTTCATCAAAGATGTGTTAGGAGATCTCTGAGAACTTCATCTGTTCAGTGTGTTTATTTTAACATTCTCTACTTGGAAGATTTCACATTATCTGCCAGCTTGGGGATTTGTCAATTGATTACTCTGGATTTAGGAAAATGATGTTTAGGAAATTGAATATGTCTAGGTTATCTTAAGGAGCAGAGGTCCATTTCCTTCAAAGAGAGTATAATATATATGTGTGTGACTTTATATACACATATACACATATATTTATATGTGCTTTATAAGCACAGCAAAAGTCTGGAATCATACAGAGCTCAAGAAGCCAGTAAGGATAGTTATGTTTAGGAATTGGCATTAGGGAGACTAGGAAAGAAGAAAAAATCTTTTAATGTTTTCCTTTATGTCCTTCGGTGCTTAAGAAATTGAAAAGAGTAACACAAACATTTCTTTTATAGTAAAAATGTAATATAATTTCATAGTGAAAAAACATAGTATAATGATATCTTCAAAATCAGTTCTTACTCTTCTATCTTCTATTTAAATTTCTCGGTGCCTGAAAATACATAGTAAATTAGTGAAATGAGTATAATGTAATGTAATAAAAAAGCTGTTCTGTGTTGTGAACTTTATAAATGGTGAGTAATATTTGTAGGGAAATCTGTAGTAGTGCTTGAGTGCTAACTCTACGCTGGAAGATGGATTACTGAATGCTAGGCTTATTCATACTTGTTCTAGTGTATCTAGTTTATGTGTAAATATTCACAGTAAAAGGTTTAAAAATGAGAAGAATAAAGTGAAAAGTAAGTTTGCTTTCTCTTAGCCCCCAACTTCCTCCTAAACTAACCACTGTTACTGGTTTCTTGTGTTTTTTTCCAGAAACATTCAATACATATTTTGTCATCTATTTTTACACACACATAAATAATCATGTGATATATATCCTATATATATAAATCATATGGAATCAGAATCATGTATAAAATCATATGATTACATATGATATATAATGACTGTGTGCATGCGTGTCTATGTGAAACAACCGTCTCACCCATATCCAACAATATGTGCAACCATAATATATATGTATTTTTCTGCAACTTGATGTGACCCCCTAACATTCAGACAGTAAGACTCATATTTTACATATCTTTATGTTCTATAGCAGGAGCGATTGTTCAAACATACTGATTGGATCATGTCACTCCCAACATTTGCTAAAACACTTAAAGGCCTTCGTTTTCTCAGGTAAAGTCCAGCCACCTTAACCTGGCATGCAAGATCTTGAACTGATTCCTGCCTGCTTCTCTAGCCTCTTTACCAGAAACTGTTGGCTTACACTTGGGTTGTTGGTCATCCTGAACTTTTTTCGGTTTCTTAAACAGTTTATGGCCTCTCATCTGAATTTTGCTTCCTCTGTCTCATACTACTTTTTCTTCTTCTTTTAAAAAATTTGTAACAGTGCTAGTATTTATAAAAGTCCACAGTTAAAATAGGATTTAAAGAAATAAAACAAATACAGTTAAAAACTTCCTTTTCCTAAGCATATAATACCCAAAAGAATACCTGCTTAAAAAAATGTGATCCTACTGGCTTCCTTGTTCCCTTTTCCACAGTAAGGTTAATACAGGATTTGCTTATCTTTACTTTTTAACTTCTTGTAATCAAAGTTCTATAAATAGTTTCAATAATCAGTTGGACAAAGTGTGTTATGAAAAACAGTAGTCCAGGTTCTGGTTCCAGATAAGATGGAGTAAGCACACTTCACCCTGTCTCTCCCACTGAATGCAGCTATAAAACCTGGACAGAATGCTTGGAGTGGCTATTTGAGGACTCTGAAAAATAAATAGTAGGAGGCAGATTGGGGAAGAAGACCAGAATTCAAAGTACCACTGAACCGGCGGTGAGTTTACCATTTTTTTTATTCCGGTATGCCCCAGCCTGAACTTAATGTATCCTGAAACTTGGAAGTGAGCATTATTAATACGGACAGAAAAAGCACCAGGAGAAGCCCTCTGGTTCTGACTCAAGGAGCGGAAGGGATCTCTTTCCCACATCCTTCTCTTTCTTCTTCTTCTTCTTTTTTTCCTTTTCTTCATTTTCTTGCACCCCAGGCCTCAAGCAGTCCTTGGCAGAAGCTGCAGTGGCCTCAATGGGGGCAGGCAGGAGCCTAAGTCTCAGAGGGAGGGGAGACTTCCTCCCAGATTGGAGGAGCTTTGGTATCAAGAGAGTGCAGCAAATCCCATTGTTTTCTTCTCCCTCTGCTCTTCTTTTGCTTAGCCCTGATGTGGGCACAGTAATGGGAAGTACATGGCAGAGTGGGGTTAATGAAGTTCCAGCTTTCTGCTGGGAAGGTGGAAAAGGAGAGCTCCAGGGAGCTAAAAGATTGCAAGAGAATGAGGAGCTTAGAAAACTGACTACTTCAAGTTTGTGATGAACTCATGAGCTGACTCCCAAGCTGACATGTATGAGTCTGATTGATTCCTAATCAGCATACAGAAATGTCAAAGACTGAATTATGGGATAGACCACCCCTAACTCCCAAACTGGACACTGCATGGTACAGTTATGAAACTGTATGTATGACTGCAGAGGGTTTGCAGACTGAATTGTAATTGGAAATACAACCCACAGAAGGCTGGTCAGAACTTGAAATGTGAACCCAACGGGTCAAATCAATTACTGGCTAAAACAAGCACACCAGCATTCTCAGTGGGGCTTAAATAAGATCCAGAGTATCATAACATAATATGCAAATGTCCAGAATACAATCTAGAATTACTCAGCTTAAAAAGAACCAGAAAAATTGAACTTACATGGGAAAAGACCGTGAACAGATGGTGATGCCAAGATCACACATATGTTAAAATTATCTGAAAAGTAGTTTTAAAATCAGCTCTTATGACCATGTTCAAGGATTGAATGGGAAGATAGAAAGTCTCAGCAAATAGAAGATATGAAGAAATAAATGGAGATTTTAGAACTAAGAAATACAATGATGGAAATTAAAACTCATTAAAAGGGCTCAATAGCAGAGTAGACATGACAGTGAAAGAGTCTGCACTTAAAAATGGGTCAACAGAAGTGATCCAATTTGAATAACAGGGAAAAGGTTAAAAATAAAGAAATGTACAGCTTTAGGGACCTATGAAACTATGATAAGGTCTTACATTTGT
The DNA here is from genome assembly GCF_964662115.1 of Mustela nivalis. Lineage (NCBI taxonomy): Eukaryota > Metazoa > Chordata > Mammalia > Carnivora > Mustelidae > Mustela > Mustela nivalis. The sequence goes on from NC_139025.1 coordinate 83,772,225, forward strand.
GTCATCGGAGACCCAAAATGAGAAGAGAATGAATGTGATCCATCAAAAATACTTAAAGAAATTATGGCACAAAGATTAAAAAGGAAGAAATAAAATTGCCCCTATTTGCAGATGGCATAATCATCTATGTAGAAAATCCCAAGCAATCCACAAAGAAATTCCTAGAGTAAATGAGTTTAGCAAGTGCTTCATGGTCAGCTCACAAAAAAAAATCATATTTCTATATACTAGTGATACAACAATTGAGAACTGAATTAAAGATATTTATAGTAGCTTCCCCAAAGTGAAACTCTTAGGTATAAATTCAACAAAATATATATAAGATCTCTATGCTGAGAATTATAGAACCCTGATTTAAAAAAAAAAAATCAAAGGATATTTAAGTAAATGGAGAAAATGGAGAAAAATGCATTTATGATTTTGAAGAATCACAATAGTAAAGATGTTGATTTTCCCCAAATCGATCTGTAGATTTAATGCAGTACTAATAAAAACAATCCCAACAGCACCATTTCTGGTTATAAACTGATTCTAAAATTTCTTTACAAAGGTAAAGGGCCTAGAATAGCCAAAACCATTTTTTTAAAAAAAGATTTTATTTATTTGAGAGAGAGGGAGAGGGTAAGGGAGAGGGGCAGAGAGAAAAGAAGTGGACTCTCTGCTGAGCAGGGAGTCCAATGTGAGGCTCAGTCGCAGGATCCTGGGATCATGACCCCAGATGCTTAAAGGATGGAGCCACCCAGGCCTCCCAAAACAATTCTGAAAAAGAAAAATGTTGGAAAAAATCAAGCTACATGATTTAAAAACAGGATGAAGCTGTCATCATGAAGACTGTGGTATTGACAAAGCGAAAGGCATGTAAAGCAATGAGATAGAATAGAGATTGCATAAATAGGCGCACACAACCATGGCCAGTAATTTTTTACAAAGTGACAAAATGGAAAAAGAAAAATATTTTCAATAAGTGGTGCTGGAACAATTGGATATCCACATACAAATATAATGAACATTGACCTAAACTACACAATATATGAAAATGAACTTTAAATGTACCACACATCTAAATTTGAGATATAAAAATGTACGGCTTTTAGAAGAAGACAGGAGAAAATCTTCATAACCTGGGTGTAGATAAGAAGTTCTTTCGCATTACACCAAAAGCATGATTCATAAAAGAAGAAATTGATGAATTGGATTTCATCAAATTAAAACCATCGCTTGCAGAGACACTGTTAAAAGAATTAAAAGGCAGATTATAGGTTGGAAGAAAAGATTTGCAAATCATATACCTGCAATATGACTTATATTTGGAATATGTAAAGAACTCTGCAAACTCAACAGTAGGAAAACAAGCCACTTAAAAATGTTTCATAGGCTTTGGCAAGAGGATATAGAGTGACACATCAGCTCATGAAAAGATGTTTAGCATAACTAGCCGTTAGGGGAATGCAAATTAAGTGCAAATGGTGAACTGCTAATGTACATCCATTAGAATGACTTAAAATTGTTGTCAGTACCAAGTGCTGAGGAGGATGTAGAGCAACTGGAACCCTCACATATTGCTGGTAGGGATGCAGAGTGATTCAGTTCCTCTGGAAAACAGTTAAGTATATACTTATAAGTCAAACATGGATTTACTGTATGATCCAGCAACCCTACCCCTAGGCATTTAACCTTGAGAAATGAAAATTTGTGTTCATATATTTATATCAACTTTATTCTAACTTGCCAAAAATGTATACTTCAAAGAAAAGAGTGAATGGCGGGGCACCTGGGTGGCTCAGTGGGTTAAGCCTATGACTTTGGCTCAGGTCATGATCTCAGTGTCCTGGGATCGAGCCCCACATCAGGCTCTCTGATCAGCAGGGAGACTGCTTCCTCCCACTCTCTTTCTGCCTGCCTCTCTGCCTACTTGTTATCTCTCTTTGTCAAATAAATAAATAAAATCTTAAAAAAAAAAAAAAGAAAAGAGTGAATGGATAAATCAGGGTTGGTATATTCATACAATAGAATACTATTTGGCAATAAAAAACAATGAGCTACTGATTTACACAGCTGTTAGATTTCCTCTCCTTAGGGAAGTCTGTGTAGGGACCTCCTAGTCAGCTCCAGTACAGCTTGGTGTTTTGTTCACAAGTATCATCCTTGGATCACCCTTCACTGTCATCTTGGGGATTCTCATTTATATTATATGCCTTGTTGAATCCCTTTCTCTTTTTTTGTTTATTTTTATTTTAGTGAAATAGTTTCTAGAGTAAAGGGTGCTGGGAGGTATGTCTTTGAGACCTCTCTTGCAAGTCTGAAAGTTTTTATACTACCCAGATGTTTAAATGAAAAACTGGCTGGATATAGAATTCTGGATTGAAAATAATTTTACTTCCAAAATTTGTTTTCATATTCCCTGTAGCGGTTGAGAAGTATAATTCTGTTATGATTCATGTTACTTTGGAAACATATAATTTTTTCTCTCTTCCCCCAGGGTTTTGCAATTTCATGATGATATACCATAGTATGGGTATGTTTTCATCTAGTGTGCCTGTCTTTGTCCTTTATTGAAACTTGGGATTTGAAAGTTTTTCTCAGCAAGTTTTCTTGAATTATTTTGTTGATGTTTTCCAGCCCCTTAATTTTTTACCCCTTCTTTTCTGGAACACTTGCTATGCTGATATCGGGTCTCTTGGAATGGTTCCCCAATTCTTGACTTTTACTCTCCTATTTTTACATACATTTGTTCATATGTTTTTGTAATTAACAAGTACGTTTTTTAAATAGAGAGGATGATGAAATTGTGCTTTTTTTTTTTTCCATTGTAACCACAAAAACCTGATAGTTTTAAATTGACTATTATGATAGGATAGTTTTTTTTTTTTTTTTTTTTTTTTTGGATAGTTTTGTTTAAAAGATAGAATTCCCTGTGATGGTTATCTAGATTGAAGAGCTTGGAAACTTCATTTTGCCTTTGTCTCCTGGGGAGCTGCTAGAACCCAAGGGTATCCCCGTGAGAGCTAAGAGGAGCCTTTGTTCTTTAAACTTCTTGGCTGAATTTTTTTTTCCTGGGAACTTGGTTTAGACCACTCAGCGTTCTTTTTGTTTTACCATCCATAAGTTCCTAGCTCTGTGCTCTAAGCATTCTGATCCACTTAATCTACTGATTTCTCACAGTGCTTATTTTTGTTCATAGAAACTATCATTTGATCTTGTATTGTCATATTATCTTATAGTACGTTTGTTTCTTTCAAAAAGATTGTAAATTCTTTGATGAAAGGACTTATATTTTTCTGTGTTCCTTGGTATAGTTGTTTCATGAGCTGTTATTGTTAGATTGGGTGTGGTTTGTTTGTTTGGTGGTGGTGTGAGTGGTTAAGTAAAAAGAAATGATGGGTAAGGATGCTAAGACTGGTTTTGTTGTGTCCTTAGCAGTATAATAGTCCAGCTTTGCAGAATTCCCAATATTTGCTACTTTCCCACTAACCTGAAATTTGTTCTTTAAGTTCCATAGCATCCCCATGAGTGGGTTTGGGATACTTTTTTTTTTCTTTATTTTGTTTTATTTTATTTTTTAAGTGTTCCAGGATTCATTATTTATGTACCACACCCAGTGCTCCATGCAATACGTGCCCTCCTTAATACCCGCCACCAGGATCGCTCATCCCTCACTGCCCTCCCCTCTAAAACCCTCAGTTTGTTTCTCAGAGTCCATAGTGTCTCACGGTTCGTGTCCCCTTCCGATTTCCCCCAATTCACTTTTCCTTTCCTTCTAATGTCCTCCATACTATTGCTTATGTTTTACAAGTAAATGAAACCATATGATAATTGACTTTCTCTGTTTGACTTCTTTTATTCAGCATAATCTCCTTCAGGCCCATCCATGTTGATACAAAAGTTGGGTGTTCATCCTTTCTGATGGCTGAGTAATATTCTGTTGTATATATGGACTACGTCTTCTTTATCCATTCGTCTGTTGAAGGGCATCTTGGCTTTTTCCACAGTTTGCCGATTGTGGATGTTGCTGCTATGAACATTGGGGTGCATGTGGCCTTTCTTTTCACTACATCTGTATCTTTGGGGTAAATACCCAGTAGTGCTATTGCAGGGTCATAGGGTGGCTCTGTTTTAAATTTCTTAAGGAATCTCCATACTGTTGTCCAAAGTGGCTGCACCAACTTGCGTTCCCACCAACAGTGTAAGAGGGTTCCCCTTTCTCCACATCCTCTCCAACACCTGTTGTTTCCTGTCTTGTTGATTTTGGCCATTCTAACTGCTGTAAGGTGGTATTTCAATGTGGTTTTTTTTTTTTAAGATTTTGTTTATTTATTTATTTGACAGACAGAGATCACAAGCAGGCAGATAGAGAGGAGGAAGCAGATGTCCTGCTGAGCAGAGAGCCCGATGTGAGGCTCGATCCCAGGACCCTGGGATCATGACCTTAGCCTAAGGCAGAGGCTTTAACCCACTGAGTCACCCAGGCGCCCTAATTTTTTATTTTTATTTTAAAAAAGATTTATTTATTTTAGAGAGTGTAAGTTGGGGGAGGAAAAGAGGGTGGAGAGAGAATCCTCAAGCAGACTCCCTACTGAGCACAGAGCCTGACTCGGGGCTCATATCCCAGGACCCTGAGATCATGACCTGAGCCAAAATGAAGAGTTGGCCTCCTAACCTACTGAAATACCCATGTACTCCATATGCATTAATTTTAGAGTACAGTTTATCTATTACTTTAAAAAAAGATTTTGGACAGTAAGGAAGGGTTTATCACTACATGCATCAGATGAATAAAAATCCTTTTAAACATCACAGTTAAAATCTGTGTTTAACTAGCAAGATGCTACCTTGCCTATAATATCTGTAGATATTATCTACCTGTCTAAATTAAGTCTATTTCTTACTGTCTTTTTTGAGTGGGCATATCATTGATTATTTCTTTTTTGCACAGTTTGGTGACAGACCACAAACATTCCCTATTCAGTTAGATTAGTCAAGAGTTAGAAAATAAAGAGAAAGCCTTAGTGGTGGTATTTAGAGAGACTGGTAAAGATTTGGTTTGTGTGTTCAGGCTCGTTTATTTATTTATTTATTTATTTAAAAGTTTTTATTTATTTATTTGTGTGTGGGGGGGTGGCAGACAGAGGGAGAAGCAGGCTCTCCACTGAGCAAGGGGCCCGATGTGGGACTCCATCCCCAGACCCTGGGATCATGACCTGAGCTGAAGGCAGACACTCAACTGAGCCAGCCAGGCATCCCATCAGGATTCCTTTAATCTTTTAAAGGATTTCTTTAACGTAAGAGACATATAAGCAGGAAGTTAAAATTGACTTATTGTATATTTCCATGCTATGTTTTCTTGAGGTCAACAATCTTTGACTGTTAGTGATCAGTGCTTACCTTGCTGACTTCTTTCTCTACTTTCATCGCTGCGCCAGACTTGATTGCTCTTACTCATCTCCAGGAAACATATTTTAATAGTCTTCTTTGTTTTTTTCCCCTTCAGGGCTCTGCTAGATGACTAACTTGTGATAGCTGTAAATCTAATCCTGAGTTTTAATTGGTTGATATTACTTCCTACAGGGATATTTGGATTCGAGAGTTGTATTTGTTTGAGGAAATGAAGTGGAGGGGAATAACTTGAGCAAAAAACAAAGTAGCACATTTTCAAAGGAGAATAAAAAAACAAACTGACTTCATCAGAGTATATGATGTATGTTGAAGAACTGAAGGAAATGGGGTTCTTCTGAAAGTGTAGAATGATCGTAAATTCTAGGTTCACCATTTCATTTATTTTTTCAGAAAGTAAATTTTAAAAAATGTCTAATTCCATTATAATTAACATAGTGTTATTTTAGTCAGATGTACAATATAATGATTCAATATTTACATACCTTTTTCAGTGTTTATCACAGTAAGTGTACTCCTAATCCCCTTCACCTTTTTCACCCATCCCCCTGTCCACCTCTTCTCTGGTAACCAGTTTGTTTTCTATAATTAAGAGGCTGGTTTTTGTTTGTCCTTTTTTTCTTTGTTTGTTTGTTTCTTAAATTCCACATACGAGTGAAATCATATGGTATTTGTCTTTCTCTAACTCCTTTTGCTTAGCATTATACCCTCTAGATCCATCCACGTTGCTACAAGTGGCAGGATTTTATTCCTTTTTATGGCTGAATGATAATCTATCACACACACACACACACATCACATCACGTCATATCACATCACATCACTTCTTCTTCTTCTATTCATCTATTGATGACCACTTGGGTTGTTGCCATAATATGGCTATGGTAAATAATGCTGCAGTAAATATTGGGGTGCATACATCTTTTTGAATTAGCGCTTTCATATTCTTTGGGTAAATACCCAGTGGTGCAATTACTGGATCATAGGATAGTTCTATTTTTGATTTTTTGAGGAAACTGTAGTGTCTTTTGTGGTTCCAGAAAAATTTTAGGATTATTTGTTCTCCTTCTGTGGAAAATGCTGTTGGTATTTTATTTTATTTTTTTAAAAGATATTTATTTATTTATTTGACACAGAGAGATCACAAGTAGGCAGAGAGGCAGGCAGAGAGAGGAGGGGAAGCAGACTCCCCACTGAGTAGAGAGCCTGATTCGGGGCTCAATCCCAGGACCCTGAGATCATGACCTGAGCGGAAGGCAGAGGCTTAACCTACTGAGCCACCCAGGTGCCCCTGCTGTTGATATTTTAGTAGGGATTGCTTTAAATCTGTAGATTCCTTTGTGTAGTTTGGACATTTTAACAATATTTGTTCTCCCAATCCATGAGCAGGGAATGTCTTCCATTTGTTTATGTCATCTTGAATATCTTTCATCAGTGTTTTATAGTTTTTAGAGTACAGGTTTTTCATCTCCTTGGCTAAGTTTATTCCTAGGTGTTTTATTATTTTTGATGCAATTGTAAATGCAATTGTGTTTGCAGTTGTAAATGCAATTGTAAATGGGATTGTTTTCTTAATTTTTCTTTTTGCTATTTCAATATTAGTATATAGAAATGCTATGGATTTCTTTATACTGATTTTGTATCTTTAGACTACTGAATTCATTCACCAGTTCTAGTAGTTTTGTGGAGGAGTACAGGTTAACTTTTAATGTTATTTCTATAGGCATTATTGTTTATGGTTTCTTGAATAGATAAATGACATGATAAAATCAGTATTTGGGGGGAGATTATCTTATGAATAGTGTGTGGCCGGTGACATTATGGGACATTCTTGGCCTGAAGTGCTGTCAGATGTGATCAAACGGATGGCGTCCAGAAGAGACACTGCTAGGTGAGCTTGTCAGTAGATAATTGGTGGTAATTCATTAGAGGAGTCATCATCAGCAAAGTCCAGTAGGATGTTTATAAAAGGTAAGTGAAGCACAGGACAAAGCAAGCTCATGCTATCATTCTAAGATGGACATTTGGCCCTGGGGAGCGGGGAGAGGGGGAGTAGAGTGGAGAAGAAGGGGCAAGCTCTAGAAAGTCCAGGATATTAGATAATTCATGAATGCTTGTTTTCAGTCTCCCTTCTTTCCTTCTTAGATGCCTGGTAAATGTGAACCACTGTGCTAGGAGCTAGGAATATAAACAGGGCATGGTCTATGTCCTCAGCAGTTCACAGTCAAGTCAGACTGACTCTGAGAATGAATAATGATGTTATAGAATGATAAGTTATCAAAAAATGTATAAAAAATACAAGAAAGAGGAAGGTGGGTGCACCTGGGTACTCAGTAGGTTAAACATCTGTTTTTGGCTTAGGTCACGATCCCAGGGTCATGAGGTTGAGCTGTGCATCAGGCTACCTGCTCAATGGGAAGCCTGCTTCTCCCTTTCCCTCTGCCTGCTGCCCCCCTGTGCTTGTGCGTGCCCTCTTGCTCGCTCTCTCTCAAATGAATAAATAAAACCTAAAAAGAAAGAGGAATGGGGGTGCCTGGTGGCTCAGTTGATTAAGTGTCTGCCTTTGGCTCAGGTCATTATCCCAGGGGCCTGGGTTCGAGTCTCGCATTGGGCTCTCTGCTCACCAGGGAGCCTGCTGCTCCCTCTCCCTCTGCCTGCTGCTCTGCCTACTTGTGATTGATCTCTCTCTCCCCCTTTCTCTCTCTGTCAAATACATAAATAAAATCTTAAAAGAAAAAAGAGGAATGTATAAAAAGATCTATAGGAGCATTGACAAGGGAACAAAAGGGAAACTAAGCAGAAGCTCAGTTGTCCAAACCAGGGAGTTAGGACAAAACTAGCAGCAAGGATGAATGGTTCATGACATCAAGAGTATTGTGGTTGCTAGAACTCCATAAATGTTTCCTGCTGGGCCTCAGGGAAAGAGTGAGGTGGGCTTGAGTCTTTAGGTGAGAGGTTAAGTGGCACCAGTAATATGGAGAGAAAGGAATGTAGTGTAAAGGAACCAGTGAGGGCCTTAAAGTATTTGAAGAACATAGAGGCTGAGGATTCCAAGTACATACTCTATGACATAGTGATGTCCTAGGCCAAGGTAGGAGTAGACAGAGGGGAGATGGGCAAAGGGTAAGGACTGGAAATTCACAAAAAAGGAAGCCTAAACAATCAATAAACAGATGAAAAGATACTCAAACTTACTAGTAACTAGAGAAATGCAAGTTATGTAGCAAGACACTGTTTCATTCCCTTCAGATTGGCAAAAAAAAAAAAAGTCTGACAGTACCATGTATTGGTGTGAAGACAGAGAAAAGAAAACTTCCTCATGTCCTGATAGCAGAAGTATAAACTGGTACAATCATTTTAAAAAAGCAATTTGTACCTATTATGTAATGAAGAGGCTAGCAGTCATTTATTCTTTCTGTGTCAGGTATTGTTTTAAATGTTTTTTAAAAAAATATTATTTGATTTAGTTTTTACCACAACTTTCCCCAGATTTTATAGTTGAGGAAATACAGTCTAAGAGAGGTTAAATAATCTGTCCACAGTCAAAAAAGTGGTAAGATAAAAAGCCAGATTTTAGCTTAGATCTGTCTCTTTCTAAAATTTGTGTTTATAATCACTAATGATAATAATAGGAAGCATATATTGAGCATTTACTATATGCCAGGTAGTACATTAAATATTAAACATACCTTAGCTGATTTACTTATGTAATAACTCTTTGAGGTAAGTGCTTTTGTTACCCTTCACGTGGCTTTTAGAGATGGAGTACCAAGCTCGCAAATGAAAAAGCTGATATTTACCTCAAGTAGTCTTGAGCACATATACTTTTCTTATATACCAGACTGAAAGATCCAGAGGTGTAGAGTAGACTTTAGGTATATTTTGATTTCAATTCTCTTTTTTTCCCTCTCAGTATATGTATATGTGTATGTATACATATATGTACTTATATATGTGTGTATAGGTATTTGACTTACAACTTTGTAATATATGTAGATTAAACATAGATTTGAAACACATATATTTTAAAATGATTACCGTAAGTTTAGATGGTTGAGTTTATCACCTCACAGTTACTTTCTTTTTCCTGTGATGAGAACTTTTAAAATTTGTTAACTGTAATCACCATGCTCTTCATTATATATCCAAGATTTACTTATTTTACAACTGAAGTTTGTACCTTTTAACCATATTTACCCGTTTCCCCTACCTCTCACCCCCCACTTCTGGGAACTACTGATCTTGTCTGTGTTTCTGTGAGTTTGGTTTTCTTAGATTCCACGTATAAGTTTTTGCTGTCTGACTTATTTCACTTAGCATAATGCTCTCAGGGCCAATCCATGTTAATACAAATGGCAAGATTTTCTTATTTTTTTATGGCTGCATAGTATTATAGTGTATATAAATACTATATTTTCTTTATCCATTCATTTATAGATGGACACATCAGTTTTTTCCATGTCTTAGCTATTGTAAATAATGTTGCATTTAACATGGGCGTGGGATGTCTCTTCAAGATAGTAATTTCATTTGTTGGGTATATACCCACAAGTGGAATTGCTAGATCATTTGGTAGTTCTGTTTTTAATTTTTAAAATTTTAATCCCAATGTAGTTAACATGCAGTGCTGTAATAGTTTCAAGTATACAATGTAGTGATCCATCAGTTCCACACATTAAGTGCTTATCAAGACAGTCCCAGTCCTAATCCCCTTCACCAGTTTTAACCATCTCCCATATATCTGTCTTCTGGTAACCATTTGTTTGTTCTCTACAGTTAAGAGTCTTTTATGGCATTGTATCTTTTTTCTCCCTTTGTTCATTTGTTTTGTTTCTTTTTTAAAAATGTATTTATTTATTTTATAAGCCCATTTTCTTTGATTTCTTTTCAGTGTAACAGAATTCATTGTTTATGCACTATACCCAGTGCTCCATGCAATATGTGCCCTCCATAATACCCACCACCTGGCTCCCCCAGCTTCCCATCCCCAGCCCCTTCACAACTCTCAGATTGTTTTTCAGAGTCCATAGTCTCTTCATGGTTCATCTCCCCTTCCAATTTCCCTCAACTCCCTTCTCTTCTCCATCTCCCCATGTCCTCCGTGTTATTTGTTATGCACCACACAAGCGAAACCATATGATAATTAACTCTCTCTGCTTGACTTCTTTCATTCAGTATAATCTCTTCCAGTCCCATCCATGTTGATACAAAAGTTGGGTATTTATCCTTTTGATGGAGGCATAATACTCCATAGTGTATATGGACCACATACCATTATCCATTTATTATTCCTTATCCATTTGTCCGTTGAAGGGCATCTTGGTTCTTTCCACAGTTTGGTGACCATGGCCATTGCTGCTATGAACATTGGGGTACAGATGGCCCTTCTTTTCACTATGTCTGTATCTTTGGGGTAAATTCCTAATAGTGCAATTGCAGGATCATAGGGAAGCTCTATTTTTAATTTCTGTTTTTTTTTTTTTTTTAATTTGACAGAGCGAGATCACAAGCAGGCAGAGAGGCAGGCAGAGAGAGAGAAGGAAGCAGGCTCCCTGCTGAGCAGAGAGCCTGATGCGGGGCTCGATCCCAGGACCCCGAGATCATGACCCGAGCCGAAGGCAGTGGCTTAACCCACTGAGCCACCCAGGTGCCCCCTATTTTTAATTTCTTAAGGAATCTCCACACTGTTCTCCAAAGAAACTATTTTTACTGGGAAGCCTGAATGGCTCAGTCAGTTAAGTGTCTGCCTTTGGCTCAGGTCATGATCCTGGAATCTTGGGAGCAAGTCCTGTATCAGACTCCCTGCTTGGCGGGGAGTCTGCTCCCCACTCTTCCTGCTGCCCACCCTCTTGTGTGCGCTCTCTCTCTCTCACTCTCATTCTATCTCAAATAAATAAAATCTTTAAGAAACTATTTTTATTTTGAGGAAACTCCATACTGTTTTCCATGGTGGCCACACCAATTTACATTCCTAGCAACGAAGCACAGGATTCCCTTTTCTCCACATCCTTACCAGCACTGGTTATTTCTTGTCTTTTTGATAATAACCATTCTAATGGTGTGAGGTAATATTTCCTTGTGGCTTTGATTTGCTATTCACTCCTGATTAACGATACTGAGCACTTATTTATGTACCTGTTTACCATTTTACTGTCTTCTTTGGAAAACTGTGCCTCAGGCCCTGTACCTATTCTTAAATCAGACTGGTCTTTTGCTGTTGAGTTGTATCAGATATATAGATATATAGATATATATATTTTATGTTATATGTTAGTCACCATTAGTTTTTTTTGTCTGTTTGTTTTTTTTAAACCCACTGAGCCACCCAGGTGCCCCTCACCATTAGTTTTTGATGTAGTGTTCCATGATTCACTGTTTGCATTTAATACCTGGTGCTGCATTTAATATGTGCCCTCCTTAATACCCACCATCAGACTCACCCATTCCCCCATCCCATCCCCCCCGAAACCCTCAGTTTGTTTCCTGGTGTCCATAGTCTCTCATGGTTCACCTTCCCCTCCGATTCCCCCCCCTTCATTTTTCCTTACCTTCTCCTAATGTCCTCCATGCTGTATTCCTTATGTTCCACAAATAAGTGAAACCATATGATAATTGACTTTATCTGCTTGACTTCTTTTATTCAGCCTAATCTCCTCCAGGCCCATCCATGTTGATACAAAAGTTGGGTGTTCATTCTTTCTCATGGCTGAGTAATATTCCATTGTGTATATGGACTACATCATCTTTATCCATTTGTCTGTTGAAGGGCATCTTGGCTCTTTCCACAGTTTGGCTATTGTGTATGTTGCTGCTATGAACGTTGTGGTGCATATGGCCCTTCTTTTCACTACATCTGTATCTTTGGTGTAAATAACCAATAGTGCAATTGCTGGGTCTATTTTTAACTTTTGAGGAACCTCCACACTTTTTTCCCATAGTGGCAATAGCACCTTGCATTCCCACCAACAATATAAGAGGGTTCCCCTTTCTCCACATCCTCTCCAACATTTGTTGTTTCTTGCCTTGTCAATTTTTGCCATTCTAACTGGTGTAAGGTGGTATCTCAATGTGGTTTTGATTTGAATTTCCCTAATGGCTAATGATGATGAATATTTTTTCATGTGTCTGTTAGCCATTTGTATGTCTTCTTTGGAGAAGTGTCTGTTCATGTCTTCTGCCCATTTTTTTACTTGATTATTTGTTTTTTGGGTGTTAATTTGAGAAGGTCTTTATAGATCTTGGATTCCAGCCCTTTGTCTGTAGTATCATTTGCAAATATCTTCTCCCATTCCATGGGTTGCCTCTTTGTTTGGTTGACTGTTTCCTTTGCTGTGCAGGGGCTTTTTATCTTGATGAAGTCCCACAAGTTCATTATCGCTTTTGTTTCCCTGGCCTTTGGAGACATGTCTTGAAAAAAGCTGCTGTGGCTAATGTCAAAGAGGTTACTGCCTATGTTCTCTTCTAGGACTTTGATGGATTCCTGTCTCACATTGAGGTTGTTTATCTGTTTAGAGTTTATTTTTGTGTTTGGTGTAAGCAAATAGTCAAGTTTCATTCTTCTGTATAGAGCTATCTAGTTTTTCCAGCACCATTTATTGAAGAAACTGTCTTTTTTTCTGCTGGATACTTTTTCCTGCTTTGTCGAAGATTAGTTGACCATAGAGTTGAGGGTCCATGTCTGGGCTCTCTATTCTATTCCATCATCTATGTGTCTTTTTTTGTGCGAATACCACGTTGTCTTGGTGATCACAGCTTTGTAATATAGCTTGAAATCAGGCAACGTGATGCCTTGTCTTTGTTTTTCTTTTTCAACCTTCCCTTGGTGATTCAGGGTCTTTTTTGGTTCCATACAAATTTTAGTACTGTTTGTTTTGGCACTTTGAAAAATGCCATTGGTATTTTGATCAGGATGGCATTAAAAGTATAGATTGCTCTGGGAACCATAGACATTTTAACAGTGTTTATTCTTCTGATCCATGAGTACAGAATGTTTTTCCATCTTTTTGTGTCTTCTTCAATTTCTTTCATAAGTCTTCTGTAGTTTCTAGAGTATAGATACTTCGCCTCTTTGGTTAGGTTTATTCCAAGATATCTTATGATTTTTGGTGCTATTGTAAATGGAATCAATTCCCTAATTTATCTTTCTATAGTTACATTGTTAGTGTATAAGAACGTAGCTGATACCTGTGCATTGATTTTGTATCCTGCCACATTACTGAATTGCTGTATGAGTTCTAGTAATTTTGAGCTGGAGTCTTTAGCACTTTCTACATAAAGTATTTTGTCATCTGCAAAGACAGAGAGTTTTACTTCTTCTATGCCAGTTTGAATACCTTTTACTTCTTTTTGTTGTCCGTTTGCTGTTACTAGGACTTCTAGTACTATGCTGAACAATAGTGGTGAGAGTGGGCATCCTTATTATGTTCCTGATCTGTTTTTTTTTTTTTAATTTATTTGACAGAGATCACAAGTAGGCAGAAAGAGAGGGAAGCAGGCTCCCTGCCAAACAGGGAGCCCGATGCGGGGCTCGATCCCAGGACCCTGGGATCATGATCTGAGCCGAAGGCAGAGGCTTTAACCCACTGAGCCACCCAGATGCCCCTGTGTTCCTGATCTTAGCAGAAAGGCTTTCAGCTTTTCCCCATTGAGAATGATTTTCACTGTGACTTTTCATAGATGGTTTTTATGAAATTGAGGACTGTTCCTCCATCCTTACACTAGGTGGGATTTATCCTTGGGATGCAAGGATGGTTCAACATTTGGAAATGAATCAGTGTGATAGAAAACATTAAATAAGAGGAGAGAGAAGAACCGTATGGTCCTCTGAATTGATACAGGAAAAGCATTTGGCAAAATACAGCATCTTTTCCTGGTTTTTTGGATATTAACCCCTTATCACATATATAATATGTGATAAGGTTTATCCCATTTTATTCCATTCAGTAGGTTGCCGGTTCATTTTGTTGATGGTTTTCTTTGTTGTGCAGAAGTTTTATATCCCATTCAATAGGTTGCCTTTTCATTTTGTTGATGGTTTTCTTTGTTGTGCAGAAGTTTTATAATTTGGTGTAGTCCCACTTGTTTATTTTTGCTTTTGTCATCTTTGCTTTTGGTGTGAAATTCAAAAAATCATTGCCAAGACCAGGGTCAAGGAGCTTATCCTTACGTTTTCTTTTATGAATTTTATGGTTTCAAGTTTTACATTCAAATCTTTAGTCTATCTTGAGTCGATTTTTGTGTAAAGTATAAGATAGGGTCTAGTTTTCATTCTTTTGCATATGGCTGTCCATCTGACTTTTTTGTGTGTGATTATCTCTTCCATATTGTAGACTTAATTCTTATGCTGGCTTCCTTCATGGTTGAGAGATAGTTGCTGATAGCAACTGGAAGGGAGCTACATTCTTTTCTCCTGAAAAATAACATTTTGGGATGCTTGGGTGACTCAGCAACTGCCTTCAGCTCAGGTTATGATCTGGAGTCCCGGGATAGAGTCCTGATCGGGCTCCCTGCTCGGCGGAAGTCTACTTCTCCCTCTGACCCTCCCACTTCTCATGCTCTCTCTCTCTCAAATAAATAAATAAAATCTAAAAAAAAATAAATTCTTCTCATAATTGTTATATGAAACGTACTAGGTTTCATTCTGATTAGAATATCCCTAGAAAACAAAAGAAAAAAAATATATTTGTCAGAGTATTGTCATACATTGAATGTCTTAAGTCTTGAATAATTAGTTTTCTTGCCATCAACAAATTGATCTCCATAACAAAAGAGAAATGTATCTATTACTCTGATTTTAGAGCAGTTAATGCCCCACTTTGGGTCTGGGAGTGGATCAAACCCATTGAGATAGTAGATACATGATAAAGGAAGATCATTCCCCAATTTGGGTAATTTGGGTACTATTAGTAAGGGGGAATGAACACTGGATATTTAGTCAGGAAGATGTTTTATGGGGTACCTGGGTGGCTCAATCAGTTAAGTGTCTGACTCTTGATCTCAAAAAAAAAAAAAAAAATCCTTTATAAATATGCTGTGTCATTTAATTTTCTCGATAGTTTTGCTGAGGAAACTGAGACTTGCTTAAGGTTCCATAATTATTAAGTGGCAGAATGAGATTTAACTCTAAGCTAGTCCTTTTTTTTCTTTCCTTCAGTCTTGTGTCTTCTTCAAAGAAAAATAATAGGCTGTCCCACATGGTATATGGCATCAATGACCCCATCTTTTAAGATTTCAAAGTGATTTTCTGTAGATTCCTTAATTTATATATCATCACAAGGTGCCAAAATTATGGGGTTCAGTTTAAGCAGTGCTTAAACAGAAACTTATAACAGTGAACACCTATATTGAGAAGCCAAAAAGACCTCCAGTAAATTACCTAACCTTCCACCTTATGACGTAGAGAAGGAAGAACAAATTAAACCTAAAGGTAGCAGAGCCAACCTGGCTGTCTTAGTCGGTAGAGCATTTGACTCTTGATCTTGGGTTTGTGAGTTCAAGCCCCTTCTTGGATGCCTGGGTGGCTCAGTCTCTTAAGTGTCTGCCTTTGGTTCAGATCATGATCCCAGGGTCCTGGGTTTGAGCCCCACGTCGGGCTCTTTGCTCAGAGGGAAGTATGCTTTAAACAAAAACAAAACAATCTAAAGCAAGGAGAAGGAAGGAAATAGTAAAGATTACAGTGGAAATGAATGAAATAGAGGGTAGAAAAACAAGAAGGGGAACAAAAAAAAAAACCCAAAAATTGGTTCTTTGAAAAAAAAAAAAAAGAACGAAATTAACATACCTTTAGCTGGACAGACCAAGAAAAAATGAAGAATCAAATTACTAAAACCAGGAATGAAAGAGGGGACATTTCTTTTGAACTTACAGAAATGAAGAGGATTATAATAAGGGAAAACAGCCTTGAAAAAGAACAATGAAGCTGAAGTATTGAAACTTTCTGATTTCAGAACTTTCTACAGAATGATAGTAATTATGGTACTGGCGTATAGATAGAAATGTAGATCAGTGGAAAAAATTGAAAGTCCAGAAGGTGTCACATTATGGTCAGTTTATTTATTTATTTATTTAAAGATTTTTTTTTTTAAAGATTTTATTTATTTATTTGACAGAGAGAGATTACAAGTAGGCAGAGAGGCAGGCAGAGAGAGAGAGAGGAGGAAGCAGGCTCCCTGCTGAGCAGATAGCCCGATGTGGGGCTCGATCCCAGGACCCTGAGATCATGACCTGAGCCAAAGGCAGAGACAACCCACTGAGCCACCCAGGCGCCCTATGGTCAGTTTATTTTTGACAAGGGTGCCAAGAACATTCAATGGGGAAAGGAGCCTTTTCAAAACATGGTGCCAGCATGACTCCATTGGATATTGTAAAAGAATAAACAGCACATATATTGGTCTCTGCTCCTAGTTCCTGGCAGAGACCTCTTATAATCCATGTAATCTCTTGAGTGATAACAGCACTAGGAGTAACTTTTGTTCTGATACTTGGTCTTAGTACTTTTGGCTAGGACACTGGTTCCTGACACAGAGCTCCTGTGTTCCTAAGCATTTCCTGGGCGATAGGAGTTTCTCGTGTTCCAATGAAGCAACTCTTGGTGGGCTCCTTAATAGCTTCAGGATGATGGCAGGTCACGAGAAAGACTAGGTCATGATTAGAAGTTGGGAATTTTCAGCCTTACCCTCTGTCCTCTGGGAAGTAGTAAAGATTCCAGAAGGATGGGGTTCAGAGATCTTCTGAGCTGGTGCACACTTGGAGGTGCTGGAAGAGTGGTGCACACAGAAGGAGCACGGCAGCTCTGCACCACTTCCCACACAGCTCTCCCTATGTGTCTCTAAATCTGGCTGCTCATCTGTACTCTTTATTATAGCCTTTGTAATATATTGGTAAATCTAAGTATCTCCCTGAATTCTATAAGCTAGCAAACTGTCAAACCCAAGGAGGGGGTCATTTATACAGGTGACAACCTGGGACTTGGGATTGGCATTTCAAGTAGGGGCAGTGTTGCAGAACTAAGCCCTTTTGGGGATCTGATGTAAACTCCAGGTAGATAGAATTGAACTAAATTATAGGACAGACACCCAGCCAGCCGGTCTCGAGGAGAATAGCTTGATGTGTGGAAAGTCCACACATCTGGTATCAGAAGAGTTTTGAGTGTGGTAGTAGTGGAAGAGTAAAGGAGAAACACAAGAGGAGTGTGTCTTCCATCTCAGTTATACACATGCAAAAGAATGAAGTTGGACCCTTACCTCGTACCATATATAAACCCATATATAAAAATTTATTTAAAATGGGGGCACTTGGCTGGCTTAGTTGGTGGAGCATTTGACTCTTGATCTCAGGGTCATAAATTCAAGCCCTATATAAGATGTAGAATTTACTTACAAATAAAAAAATAAAATCTTTCTGAGGGTTTTGAAGGGGCAGGGGGTGGGAGATTGGGGGAACTAGGTGGTGGGTATTAGGGAGGGCACAGATTGCATGGAGCCCCGCGTGTGGTGCAAAAACAATGAATACTGTTAAAGCTGAAAAGAAAAAAAAAAAAAAAAAGAATAGAGGGAAGACACCTCAAAAATAAAATAAAATAAAATAAAATCTTTAAAAAATTTCTTCACAGTGGATCAAAGACTTAAACATAAAACTCTTACAAGAAAACATATGTGTAAATCTTTGTAATCTTGGATTAGGCAATGAGTCCTTAGTTATGTTGCTAAAACTGTAAAACAGCAAAACAAAAAATGGATTAATTGGACTTCATCACATTTAAAAACTCTTGTGCTTCAAAGATCACCATCAAGAAGGTGAACAGACACAGCACCTGGGTGGCTCAATTGTTAGGCAACTGCCTTCACTCAGGTCAGGATCCCAGGGTCCTGGGATTGAGTCTGTATTGGGCTCGCTGCTTGGCGGGGAGCCTGTTTCTCCCTCTACCTGCAGCTACCCCTACTTGTGCTCTCTCTCTGTTAAATAAATAAAATAAATTTTTAAAAAAATGTGAACAGACAACCCACCGAATAGGAGAAAATATTTTCAAATCATGCATCTGATAGGACTGTATTTAGAATATATAAAGAACTCATAAACTCTGTAATAGAGACACAAAACACAATTTAAAAATCAGCAAAGGATCTGAATAGACATTTCTCCAGAGAAGATATACAGATTGCCAGTAAGCACATGAAAAGATGCTCAACATTATTAGTGATTATGGAAATGTAAATCAAAATTATACTGAGATGTCAGTTCACTCTCACTAGGATGACTACAGTAAAAAGAAATACAGATAATAACAGGAGTTGGTGAGGATGTGGAGAAATTAGAAGCCTCATATGTTACCGGTAGGAATATAAAGTTGTGCAGCTTTTTTGGACAACAGTCCAGCAGTTCCTATGGACTGCTTAAGATTAAACATATTAATAACTATATAAGATTAAGCATAGCTACATAATGGATATTATTGACAATGAAAAGAAGTGAAATATTGATACCTGCCACGACATGGATGAGTTTTGAACACATTATGCTAGGTGAAAGAAACCAGTCACAAAAACTACTTATTGTATGATTCCATTTATGTGAAATGTCCAGAATAGTCAGGTCTGTAGAGATAGAAAGTAGTTTAGTGGGACTGACTCTCATGGGGTTGGGGGATTTGCAGGGGGAAGTGGAAGTGACAACTAATAAGTATGGGTTTTTTGGTGGGGTGGGGTAGGGCTGTTGAAAATGTTCTAATGTTGATTATGGTGGTGGTTGTACAACTGTGAATATACTAAAAACAATTGAATTACACTTTAAATGGGTGAATTTACTGGTACATTAATAATGTTCCAATAAAAGTATTGTAAAAAACTTATTCATTGTTTAGTTAGTGTGTACCCTGTGCAGAGCTGGGTATTAGAGCCCTTACCCTAGGAGTACTTACAGTCTAGGGGTCAGACAAGCAAAGACAGTATAGCCTAATGATGCTGCAATTAAATTTATGTATCATATTCTGGTGCCTTTAATGAGAATGTATGGGAAGTTATTAAGTAGGAATAAAATGAGGATTGGTGTGGGTTTGATATCACTCCTGTCCTAGTCTGACATTAAGATTATTTAGATGTCATGGGGGCACTTGGCTAGCTCAGTTGGTAGAGTGTGCAAATCTTGATCTCAGAGTTGGATGAAGAGATTACTTAAAAATAAAATCTTTTATTTATTTATTTTTAACGATTTTATTCATTTATTTGAGAGAGAGAGACAGAGAGCACGTGGACATGAATGTGAGGGAGGGGCAGTCAGAGAGGGAGAAGCAGACTCCCGGCTGAGCAGGGAACCTGATGTAGGGCTCCATCCCAGAACCCTGGGATCATGACCTGAGGTGAAGGCAGGCACTTAACGGACTGAGCCACACAGATGTCCTAAAATAAAATCTTCTTTAAAAAGACTATTTACATGTCTTTTATACTGGGAGTTCTTAAAACTTTATAAAATGGTTTATCTAGGGACTTTGTGTGGTTTCTGTAATATTTCTGGACCTCTCCTCTAATCTTACGGTGCATGAAGTTGAATAACTATTTTTGTGAACGTGGAATCATAATCACGCCTAGCAGTGCATAGTGTGGGACTGTCTTGTTTTGTTTGTTTGTTTGTTTGCTTACCAGCTAGGTTTGACCTAGGAGACTGCCTGACTTATAAAGATTGATGTAGTTCTGGATTCTCCTCAGGACTCTTAACTAATGACAGTTTATTAGGTCTCTCCTTATATATTATGGGTTTAGCAAGCTAATTCTCTTTCCCTTTGGTTTCTCTTTCTCCACAGCAATGATTTTGAATTATTAACACTTTCAAGTATAACTTACCCTGCTTCCTTCATTTTTAGAGATTATTTTGCAGAATTCTTCATATCTGAAAAATGGGGAAAATAATAATACTTAAGGTGTGAAGATTAAATGCATGTAAAGCACTTAATATAATGCCTGGCACAATATGCTTGCATATTATGCATGTTTTACCAGCTATCATTATTTATATTAATTTGTTTATTCACAGATACTAATTGGGCATTTCACTAATTGACAGGTGCTGTGCTAGTCACCAGAACAAGATAGATACGGTCCCTGTACTCAGTTTGTACTAGTTATTACAATAGTTATTTTTATACTCTAAGTGGTGGTGAAGAATTACTGTTCCGTTAAATTGTAGTTTCTTCATGCTTCTAAAAATTTGTACATATTATTGAACCAAGGATTTTCACTAATTGCATGTATCTAAAATATAAGAGCAATAGTACACTATGCTAAAAAGTGTGAGTTAAGAACTCAATTAAGCTCTAACCGATATCAATGAAGATGTGTTGGTGAATCCTAAAGAGTTTGCTACAGACTTTGTATTTTGTTTATCAGTCAAGGATCTACAGTTTATTTGATTTCTTTTTTTTTTTTTTATATAAGTAGGATGTTTTCACTATCAAGAGATAAATAGTATTTTGGTGTTATATACCATAAGATATTTTTGAAAGAACATTCTGAGAAGCATTAAATACAGTATGGCTTTTGTTTTTAGATGGTTGAAATGTCTTTGTAATAGACATCCATAATTTAAATGTTATATGCTAGGAAGGTGGAATTTTTAATGGATAATAAGAATAAAATAACTTCCTAAATGATTTTTAAATTGTTTGTTTGAAGCTGAGGGAAAAAGTAAATTGCTAATTGGCTGTCATTTCATTCTTTCATTCTTACTGCAGTTTACTAGATGACAGACACAGTTTTGCAAATATTTATAAAATACATGTAAAGTGATGCACATGCATTGTACACACTGGGAATTATTGCTCCCATTGAACATATTTTTTATGAGTTCCAACCCTTTCCAGCAAAACCACAGAGAAAGAGAGAATAGTGTAAAGAAGTTGAATTATTAACTAAAATAAGTCTGGATTGTATTTGTATTTTAAGTCTGTCAGTAGAAAGTTTTTGTTTTTGTTTTTGTTTTAATTTTGAGGTGTATTTCTCATTTATTCACCAAATCTTGCCCGTCCATCTCTTGGCGTATGACTTGCTCACTTTACAGGCAAACTTCTTCAAAGATTACCCTCACTGCCTCATAGTTGACTCATACTTTATTCCATTGAAGACTGGCTGTCGCCCTTTCTACTCACTAGTGACTTCTTAATTTTTATATTAACCAGCACTTCTCAGCCTTTCTATAGCATTTGCCATTAGCCAAAATGTTTTTTCTCATTGTATGTCTATAATACCTCTTTCTCATAGTTTTCTCATACCTTTCTGGCTATCACTTGTTTCCCTTTATGCATTCTTTTATTTTTTCCCATGCTCTAAATGTTTCATTTTCTAAAATTCAGTTCTTAGATTGATTTTCTTCTCATTCTTTATATTCTTCCTACTTGGTTGTTTTCCATCGGTGTGTGTAGTTCTGTCTGTCTTCCATGAACTTATGGTTCCCCAGTGTATTTCTTCAGCTCAGCTTTTTGCTCAGCAGCAGGCTTAAAATTACAATTGTCTGCTAAATTCACCAGATTGTCCTTAAACTCAACATTCTAATATCCCTTACAGCCTATACAACCTACTATATATTCTCTTATTTTGGTACAACTTACCATTTAATTGTACCAGTTTCTAGCCAGAAATTGTCTTTGGTATCTCTCATATTTATCTTATTTTTTCCATCTCTCCTATACTATTTATCATTTAAACCCTCTTCTCTCTCGGGATATTGTAACTGTTCCCAGAGTGACCTTTCTGCCTTTAGAGTTGACCTCTGTGTGGTCTGTCATTGCCACCATAGCAGTGTTCTAAAGTACAATGTTTTAAGTGTGTTTTTCCTCATCTTAAAGTTTTGTAGATGCTTCTCTTTACCCAGCAATAGATCCAATAGATCATATATCCATCCATGGCCCATCTGCTTTTGGAACACTTAGAGAACTTTTGAAAAGCTCCAACCTGTATTTTTCCCCACCAATTCTGAATCACTAAAGAGTGCAGGAATTTACAAAGTTTTCCAAGATGATTTTGATACATAGCTGGGGCTGAGAAAAACTGACTTTTCCATGTGGCTTACTTTCCTTGTTATAGAGTCTAAGACCCTTCAGGGCCTCATGTCTCTTGCTTCTCCAGCATCTCCTCATTCTGTTCTCCCTTCATTCACTATGCTCCAGACAAAATGCCCTCTTCTTGCCCTGGAGCCCACCAGTGTTAATCCTTTTCTAGGACCTTTGCTTGCTTTTGTTGAATCAGGGCAGACTCTGGATTTCTACCTGTTCCACTCTGCCTTCCTCTGCACCCTAGTCAGCACTTCCTTGGATTTCATAGGTAAAACCCAGGTTGGAAACCACTGAACTAATCCAAATCATTGAGGCAAAGAAAGATTAAGTGATTAAGGGACTGAAGTCATATATTGGTGAATGGCAGACCATATCTGAAATTCAGGATTTATACTTATAAAATGAATTTATATTATATTTATATATATACATATATATTTCAGGATTTATATTTATACAATAAATTTATATTATAAATATAATATTTGTATCCCCCAGGTTTTATATTCCTAACAGAGTTCTTATTTATTGCTCTTCTCGGTTTTCATACGTATAATATCCAGGCAAGTTGATCTGCAATGACCTTTTAATTCTTTACTTCATAAATAAGTTATCTTTCATTTATTTCCTCATTCATTTATTTATTCATTCAATAAACATGTGTTTGACTACACACAGAGCAATGTAGGGTCCAGGGGGAGGTGGATAGAAAATTTGAATAATACAGATTTCCTATTTTTAAGGTTCTTAAGACAGGTCCTTTATATTCAACTATAAAATACTATGCAAAAAAGCAAATTATTAATTATTTAGAAGAGAAATCATAGCATAACCTTTTGCACTGTTTTCTGTCTTTCTTTCTTTCTTTTATCCAGGGAAAGACCATGTTTGTAGATTTATTGGCTGTGGGAGGAATGATCGATTCAACTATGTGGTCATGCAGTTGCAGGTAGGTTACTTGGAAATGTATCTTAAAATATTTCAGTTTTGATCAAAGTACCTAATTTCAGCAGATATGAATAAAATAGAATTCTTGGTATCATCTCAGAATGTTTTATATTATGCAGATGGAATTTCATTTAAACAGATTTGACATAGATTTTCCCAAAGATGGAAGGGTTGTTCGTTTTGGGTTTTTTTTTTGCTATTTTTTAAATTAACATATAATATATTATTTGTTTCAAGGGTACAGCTCTGTGAATCCTCAGTCTTACACAATTCACCACACTCACCATAGCACATACCCTCTGTAATGTCCATCACCCAGTTACCCCATCCCTTCCAACCCCCTCCCCTCCAGCAACCCTCAGTTTGTTTCTTGAGGTTAAGAGTCTCTTATCCTTTGTCTCCCTCTCTGGTTTTGTCTTGTTTCATTTTTCCCTCTGGAAGGGTTGTTCTTGTCAACTATCCATTGATTATCATCATTGCAGTTTTTCAATCCCCACATGGATTATTGGATAGGAATCTTGCCCAGTCCCTCTCCCTTCCTCTCTTTGTTACCTCTAGTTTTTAATTTATGTGCTCAAGAACCAACTTTGACTGCTTGAAAATTTAAGTATTACTTGATACATAGGAGAAATGCATTCCTTTTTCTTTTTTCATTCATTAACATAGTTCTGTTTCCTAGATGGAGAGTGGAGTTGAATTGGGAGAGCAGAGGAAAGAAATTCAGAAAAAGTTTCAGAAAACTAAGGAGACCAGTGTAGATCAGATAACGATGGCCTTTGTGACCTTTGGCAGGCTCCTCTGGATTTATCCAACAACCTTTCCAATTGACTTTCTGCAGTATTTTTTCCTGTTCATAAGAAAATTATCCACCATTAGCCATGCATCTGTACAGTTATGATTGACTTGATTTGGAGTAAAGCTAATATAATTGTTAGAGGGTACTCTATCTTACATGACATATTGAAGATAAATACTATGTTTCCCCTTGTGTATTGTGATAAAATTTACATAGTCAGCTTCTCACTGCCACTTTTAATTTTTTCTAAAAATCCTCAATTCTTTTGGGTATGGAGGGCAGGAGGGGCAGAAGGAGAGGTTGAAAGAAAATCTTAAGCAGGTCCATGCTCAGGACAGAGCTTGATGCAGGCTCGATCTCATGATCCAGAGATCATGACCTGAGCCAAAATCAGGAATTTTATGCTCCACTGAGTGAGCCACCCAGGCGCCCCCTAAATTTATTATTCTTTATTACCCTTTTCCTCTTGGTGATTCAGTTGTAGAATACCTGCCTTAAAAATTTTAAGGACTGGGGCACCTGGGCGGCTCTTAAAATCTGGGTCTTGAAATCTTACGGGTTTGAGAATTTGTGCTTCTTTTCTCATTTCTACCTGCAAAATCTGGGAAGAGTCTCATGAAATTTCCTTTCACCATTGAAGCTTTACATGAGCAGCTTTCATATAGCCAAAGGGTGAAAGCCAAATTTGTGAAAAAGCGTTATCACCTAGGGAGGGGCAAAAAAATTTTTGAATCTTATAATCATACAGATGTAGATCTAGATTTCCTAACATCAGAGCTGCCTTATTTTAAGAATTTTTTCTTATTGTGAAAAAAATTAAACATACACAAAATAAAATAGTATAATGAACACCTTTGTCCTCATCACCCAGCTTCAGTAGTTATCAGTACATGATCCATCTTGTTCCTGGTGTATTCTTCCTCTCCTCTACCTCCACCGATTATTTCAAAGCAAAATGGAAGCATATTTTATCTGGAAATACATGAATATGTATTCCTAAGAGAGACTCTTTTTCTCCTCTTAATCACAGTATACAGTAATTCCTTAATAATAGCATTAAATATCAAGATAATCTTCAGATTTCCTTATTGTATATCTTCTATTTTATTTTTTTTTAATATTTGGATTACTTAAATCTGGTTTCACAGAGGGTTCCACATGTTGCATTTGGTGGATATAATTCTTAAACCTTCTTTACTTTATAGGTTCCCTCTATTTCTTTTTTTTACAGTTTTTTTTTGTTGTTGTTCATATTGTCATTGACAAAAATGATGTCACTTGTCATGAAGTTCACATATTCTGGAGTTTGCTGATTATCTCCCTCCTTATTTAACATGTTGTTCTATCCACTGTATTTTCTGTAAACTGGTGATTAGATCTTTGTTTTTAATTAGCTAGAGTACTTCAGAGGTGAGTGGTAGGTTCTTCTTGCATCTCATCCCTAGGCAATGTCTGGGTTGTCTCTTTTTAATATTCTTAGGATTGATCCTTGAGATTCAGGGACAGTCAGCCTGATGCATCCTTTTTAAAGCTCCCAGTAGTTTTTCTTCTAGGTTTTATCAACTGATTAGTAATCATTGCCTAGATCCATTACTTCAGTGGGGTTGCAGGTGTATGATTCTAATTCTATCAGTTTTCCTTAATTAATAGCTGGAATTCTTCAAAAAAGCACTCCCTCAACTATTAGGTTACCTGAGATAATTTTATATATAGGAAAGGCAGGATTTGCCCTTGTTTCTTTTCTTCTGTTTACTAGTTTTCAAAATAACAAGTTGGTTCCCTAATATTTTCCAAAGAGGACTGATGAGCTCTGTCTTTTTTAAAAAGCATATGAGTTCATGGATTTCACATCTTTTATATTTCTCAATTATTGCAGTTGTTTTTAATGTTCAAATTGCTCAATCTTCGACCAATAGGTCTTCTTTCAAGTTGGATTCTGATTCATTTTGGTAAGACCAGACTATAGCAGTCTTTGAATAGCATCCTTACTTTCTCATCCAATATCATGTTCCAAGCTCATTCTGTGTGTTTCATGCTTCAGAGCTAGAATCAGCCATTTATCCAGTAAGCCCTGATTCCTCTTCATGGGAAATGGTATTGAGAGACCACAAACTCTAGAGGCTATGGGTATCTCTTGCAATTGGGTTGAACATTGTTTTAAATTCATTTCAAGTGGATAGGTTCAGGGTACACATTTTTTAAAAGAGAAAGTAGATATTTCTAGTTCAAATTTGTGACAGTAGGGTTGCTGACAACTTATTTTTATCTCTTTGCTCTTACACACTTTTAAATATATGTAGATGAAATGATATGGGGATTTACATGAAAATAATCCAGCATATATATGTGTGGGAAGGAAAAGGGTGTGCATTGCAAAGGTGTGGGGGAGTAGGTAACAAACAGGTAAAACAAGATTAGCTATGAATTGATAATTGTTAATTCTTGGTGATGAGTAGTTATATGAGGGTTCATTATATTATTTTCTTTTAGGTTCACTTCACATTTTTAGTTGTAAAATCCACTTGCATTTTTATTGGGATCATGTTAAATTTATAGAATTACTTAGGGGAAAATGATTTTTTTTCCATTCAATAATATTCATTCTGTGTTATGAATAAGAATCCCTGGTGGCTGTGTACCAGTCAGTAAGATGAGTGTACCATAATTTATTTAACCTTTCATTTATTGATAGATATGTGGATTGTTTTCAGTTTTTCTTTGTAACAAATAATAACTACTTTTATTTATTTACTTTTATTTATTTAGTTTATACTGTGAAGTTTTTTTTTTGTTAAATTAATTTATTTATCTTCAGAAAAACAGTATTCATTATTTTTTCATCATACCCAGTGCTCCATGCAATCCGTGCCCTCTATAATACCCACCACCTGGTACCCCAACCTCCCACCCCCCTGCCACTTCAAACCCCTCAGATTGTTTTTCAGAGTCCATAGTCTCTCATGATTCACCTCCCCTTCCAATTTATACTGTGAAGTTTTTAATTTTAATTAGGTGAATAAAACCTGCATGTATTTACCATGTTAATAACTTTTCCCCATACTCCTGCTAGCCTTATATTTTATCTTTTTGGATTTTGTTAGTTGTTACCTTAGTTTACATTTTAAAAGATGTGAAATTTTAGGGACGCCTGGGTGGCCTGTTGAATAAGCATCTACCTTCAGCTCAGGTCATGATCCTGGGGTCCTGGAATCAAGTCCTAGCCCGGGTTCCTTGCTGAGGGGGGAGTCTGCTTTTCCCTCTGCCTGCTCCCCCTGCTTGTGTGCTCTTTCCTTCTTTCTGACAAATAAATAAATAAATAAATAAATAATTTAAAGAGATTAAAAAATAACTGATTTGAAATTTTAGAATCATTACTACTGTCATAAATCAAATTAATTGATTTTCCTTCAAAAGCTTTTATAATGGTGGAAGTTGTTTACAAATAAAGTTCCAGTATTTCTCAGGTATATTTTTAGAAATCAAAATACTGATTTTTGAGAAAAAAATGATTGGAATGCTTGTAAGTTATTAGCTACTCATGGGATTGTAAAACTCATTATTGTAGATTATCACTTATTTTATATTTGGAATTATTGTTCTGGGTACATATGTTTTCTATATTTTCAAATAATCAAGACTATATTTTGTTATGGCATGAAAGACGGAAACATGATGACTCAAAAACATAGTAAGTTCAAAAACTTCTGGTTATTCTTAAATTTCTTTGAAACATTCATGCTAAACCTTAATGGAATCTCTTCTCCGGAATGAGAGGGTCACGATTTGTGTAAAATCCTTGCTCTGTCAGAATTTTTTTTTTTTTAAGATTTTATTTATTTATTTGGCAGAGAGGCAGGCAGAGAGAGAGAGAGGAGGAAGCAGACTCCCTGCCGATCAGAGAGCCCGATGAGGGACTCCATCCCAGGACCCTGAGATCATGACCTGAGCTGAAGGCAGTGGCTTAACCCACTGAGCCACCCAGGCGCCCTGTCAGAAATTTTTTAAAGATTTATTTATTTGAGAGAGAGCATGAGCCAGGGGGTGGGGGGTAGAGGGAGAGAAAGAATCCCAAGCAGAGGCTCTACTGAGTGTGGGTCCTGCGCTGCTCAGGGCTCCATCCCACAACCCCAAGACCATGACCTGAGCGGAAACCAAGACTTGGATGCTCAACCAACTGAGCTACCCAGGTTCCCCTGTCAAGTCATTTTTTTTTTTTTAAAAGATTTTATTTATTTATTGGAGAGCGGGGGAGGGCGAGAACAGGCAGACAGAATGGCAGGGAGAGGCAGAGGGAGAAGCAGGCTCCCGCCGAGCAAGGAGCCCGATGTGGGACTCGATCCCAGGACGCTGGGATCATGACCTGAGCTGAAGGCAGCTGCTTAACCAACTGAGCCACCCAGACGTCCCCCCCTGTCAAGTCATTTTTAATGGTAAACGAATAACTTCCCGCTCTTCTTTTATAGCATAGTACCATATGTGAAAGTGTTTATTTGGTTTACACAGGGTCGGAATCTGGCAGATCTACGTCGTAGCCAGTCCCGGGGCACATTCACCATTAGCACTACTCTTCGGTTGGGTAGACAGATTCTCGAGTCTATTGAGAGCATCCATTCTGTGGGATTCTTGCACCGAGACATCAAACCGGTAAGAGGCCTTTTCAAGTCAGAGCACAGAATGAGTTTGCTTTGTACTCTTAATCTAATGAAGGGACACAATAAATTATGAATGTAGCTTTCTGTATTTGCTTTCTATTATTAAATACAAGGTAATATTTTAATTCTGTAACTAGAAGCAAAATATAACTTGCCTCTTAATTTAAAAAAAAAATTTGAATTACAAACTACAATTTAACATTCAGGAGCTTTTTTCATACAATGAAAATGTTGCTCTCAGCCAAAGTAAAAATTAATAATGCTTGACTATTATTATTATGTGTGTTAACATTCCTACTTAACACCTAAATTGGAAGTCATTCTTTAGATTTCTTTTTCCTGATACTGTGTAAAAATATATACATATGTGGCTTTTATATTCATTGTGTTCTCTGAACTATTTCTCAAGTGACAAATTGTACTTATAAGGAACCATCAATTATGAAAGACCTTATTTTTTCTTCTTAGTGCTACAGTGGCAATATATAGTATTTTTTCTATTCTGTTTTTTCTTAGAAATTGTCATTTCCATAACTGAAATATGCGTTTATTTTTCCTTCTTTGTTTTTTTATTGCTCACAAGGGGAAATGATCCATTTCTGATATACTGTATTTACTATAAATATATCATGTGTTGGTTAGTGCAGTTGAAAATTACATCCATCTGTTGCTACATGATTTCTAAAATTAAATAGTTTACATGAAAATGCCAACTAAAATTAACATTAGTAGAGTCAGGCTTAATGGAATATAGATTTCTCTTGCTCACAATTCTATGCCAAACTAAATGTCACTACTTTAGAAGCATGGTGACTGAAGACTTTCCATTTTCATCTGAAAACTCCCTAAATAGAACACTATTTTAAAATAAAAGCTAACAATTTTTGTAGCAGTTTTGCTTTTTCCTTTATAAATTCTCTTTTTACATACCATCTTTGCAGATTTGTGCTCATTTAACATTACATTTATTTTTTAAGGGAAGAATGCAAAGTGTATTTCATGTAAGTCTGTTTTGAAATGCTTCCTTAAATTGAATTTTAATTTTTATGCTTAATGAAATTTATCTTTATGATGCTTATAGGAAATTCATTTAAATTTTTAGCTGTGTCTTCAATTTTGCTCACTCCTAGTTCCTCCCATTTTAAAAAGGAAGAGTTGGGCTCTCTTTAAAGTGTTGACTTAGACCAGAATTTCAAGGAACATAGAGTTCCACTTAAGTCAGTGTTGTTGTAGATAACTTTGTACCATCACTTAATTCTTTGTTCCTCAAAGTTACCTGCTCCTAGGCATTAATAGAATACACAACAAGATTATGTATTAATATCCAGTAAATATCATGAATTAGAATAGTGTGTTTGAGACATATGTATTATATAGAGTTTAAATAGAAGAATTAAAATATAGGAAGGATATATGTTAGGATTTAGTATTGTAAGAATATGTATATTTTCCTTCTTTGCTTTTCTAGTCGAACTTCGCCATGGGTCGCTTTCCTAGTACATGTAGGAAATGTTACATGCTTGATTTTGGCTTGGCTCGACAATTTACCAATTCCTGTGGTGACGTCAGACCAGTAAGATTTTTCATATTATTATTAAATTTGAGAATTAATCTGTTATTTATAGTATCACTTTTTAAAAAAAGAAATATGAATTATGTATAGAATGGATGTCATCCAAGAAGTAGCATATAGATTTTATGATTAAATTAGTGGATAGAGTTAATTTTATTATTGAAAGTTGTGGCTTTAAAAAAAAAGTACATGAGGGGCAGCTGGGTGGCTTGCTTAAGCATCCGACTTTGTTTCAGGCCATGATCCCAGGATCTTGAGGTCCAGCCCTGCATCAGGCTTACCTGCTCAACCGGGAGCCTGCTTCTCCCTCTCTGTCTGCTACTCCCACTACTTGTGCTTTCTCACTTTCTCTCAGTTGAATAAATAAATACAATCTTTAAAAAAGGAAAAAAAAAAAGGACACTAGACACAGAGTTGGAAGGATGGATTTGGAGAAGAACACACATTGGCCCTTTAGGCTCAAGGGTTTTTTTTGCAGTCTGAGGTTCTTTCTATAACTACAATTCTATTTTCATTTTGTACATTTCATATCCAGAATTTCCATTTGGAAATATGTTTTCTCATTTTTGATATTTTCTATTTGAGAATGAACATTATTTTTCTTTATTGATACTCTCTATTTGACGTGATGTTGTCGTCATGCTTTCCTTATGTCTTTAATCAAGCTCTCCTTTGGTTCTGTGAACATACTTACAATGGCTAATCTGAAATCTTTCCTCTTAAATCTGACATCTTGTCACTGTCACAGGCGGTTTCTGTTGCTTCTCCCACCCCCAAATGTATGGGTCATACTTTCCTGTTTCTTTGATTCCTTATAATTTTTTTTTGTTGGAGACTGGACATTTTAGATAATATAGCTGTTTTAGATACCGGTCCTCCTTTCCAGTACTTTGTTACTGTTATTTGCTTGTTTATTTGTTTAGGGGCTGAACTGGATTTGTTTCTGTGAAGGCTGTTCCTCTGTGACCCTTCTCTCCCTTTCCCCAGCACAGAATATTAAGTCTCTACTGTTGCTCCTGAGGGACAGTCTGCCTATAGTCACCCTGGAATGACTCCTGTACTGGTGGAGCTCTCTTCTATACTTTTCCCTGACTACACCCAGGTTTTAAACTCCACTAATTGCTGGCTGATTGCTTTGTTGTTTACAATAGTGCCCTGGGGTATAAATTCCAGTCGGGGGCATATAAATCTAATCTAATTTTTGAGGCTAGAGTTTGGCTATTTCTGACCTCAAGAGGCCTTCTAGAAGTCTTATTCCTCTGGTTCTCTCTTACTTGGCCAGCCCGTAGTCCAGGCTTTATCTTCATTAGATCTGCAAGCAAATCTCCTCTCAACTCCCTATACCACAACCTTCCCTATTTTTTTTTAATTAATTTTTTATTTTTTATAAACATATATTTTTATCCCCAGGGGTACAGGTGTGTGAATCACCAGGTTTACACACTTCACAGCACTCACCAAAGCACATACCCTCCCCAATGTCCATAATCCCACCCCCTTCTCCCAAATCCCCTCCCCCCAGCAACCCTCAGTTTGTTTTGTGAGACCTTCCCTATTTTTGAGAAATGTTTTAAGTTTAAATTTTACTGTTGCAAACAAGATAAACTCCTGTGGGAAGAGATTAGCAGGTGGTTTGTTGTTGTTGTTGTTGTTGTTGTTGTTGTTGTTTTTTAATGGCCTTTCTCCTGCCCCCAAGCAAAATCTCTGAGCCAAGGCTCTAAAGTTGGGCGGAGAACTGTGGGTAGCTTCTGAATGACATCCTTACTCCTAGGAGCTGAGACAAGGCAGTAAGTGGAGATGTCTCAGTTTGTCTGTCCTGTCAGGGAAGCACTGTCTCCTGAGCCACGGGAAGGGCTCTTGGACTTCAGGATTGTCAACATACACCCAAGGTAGAGATCTGGAAGAACCTCAGAAATGCTGAAGTCCTACTTCTATGGGGAAGAAAGCCCTCCAGCTCGGAACTGGGAAATAAGGGAGTCCTGTATCCATGGTGGCAACAGTCTGGAGTAGAGCCACGTTCTCTGCTCTGGAAGAGAGGAGAGAGGGAATGGTTTTGGTTCAAGTTCCATAGAATTTTCACTTTTCTTGAATAGATGTTTCTTTGTGTTATTTACCCTAAGGACCATTTCCAGGAGCTTTGGTTTTTTAAAATAATTTTCACCAATTTTACTGGGGATTAGGTCAGTAGAACTCCTTATATTGTCATAACCTACAGTTAAGTTCTTCTAATGTCTCCTTTTTACCTTTAGTTTTGTTTTAACTTGGTACTGATTGTGATTTTCATTATCTAGCAAATTAATTTGCACAAAAGCTAAAATACTGATTTTGAATGAGCTAAATATATAATAATGGAGTTATATACATAAATGTAAATTGTATTTAGAATATAGGCACATGAGAATTTAGGTGCCTTAAAAATTACAAGATAATCTTATTGATTCTAGTGAAGATCTTGCATTAATACATAGCAAAGCCCGTAAAGAATTTAGGTTCTATATAGCTTGCTAGATTTGAATTTATTTCTGGAATCCCATTTCTTTTCCAGATATCATTCTTTTTGAAATTTTAGACTGTTACAGGTTATTGTTTATTCTCACACATAACATATATTTGATGAGCACATAATCTGTGTGAGCCATGGATCTAGGTGCTAGGACTGTAGTGGTGAACAAGCAGATCAAAATGAGGCTCTTATGGAAGTTATTTTTTTTTGGAGAAGACAGATAAAAAACATATAGGGGCGCCTGGGTGGCTCAGTGGTTAAGCCGCTGCCTTCGGCTCAGGTCATGATCTCAGGGTCCTGGGATCGAGTCCCGCATCGGGCTCTCTGCTCGGCAGGGAGCCTGCTTCCCTCTCTCTCTCTGCCTGCCTCTCCGTCTACTTGTGATTTCTCTCTGTCAAATAAATAAATAAATAAAATCTTAAAAAAAAAAACAAAACATACATAATTTTAGCTAGTGGTATATGCTATGAATAAACACAAAACAGTGTATTGACAGAGAGAGTGATGGGCAGTAAGAATAAGAGACTATTTTAGTACCAAAAAAGAAAAAAAGGAGACTATTTTAGAAGTAATAGTTAAAAAAGACTTCTGAGGAGGTATTGAGTTGAGAGTTGAATTAAGTGTGAGAGTAGGCCATGTGAGTATCTTGAAAGAGAGTGTTCCAGGCAAAGGGAATAGCAAGTTTAAAGGCCCTAAGGTATAGTAAGTTTGGTGTGCTTGAGAAAAAGCAGGGAGGCCGCTGTGGGTATATATAGCACAACACAGCATAGCATGATGAGGAGTTCAGTGGCAAGAGATTGTATACGATTCTACAAAGAGATTTTATTCTAAATATGATAGGAAGCCTTTGGAAAAATTTGAGTGGGGTTGTTGCGTAATCTGGTACATGATCTGTCAATAAGCTAATTATATAATGGAATTATATACAGAAGCAGATTATATTTAAGACATAGCCTTAGGAGAATTTCAGTGCCTAGAAATTGTAAGGAGCCTATCTTCAGTTTTATCAGTATTCTTCTGTAAATTAGTAGTCTTGCAGAAAAGAACTTAGGTTCTTTGTAGTTTGTTATATTTGAATATATTTCTGGAATCCCATTTCTGTTCTAAGTAACAGTTTTTGAGTTTTAGAACATGTGTTGTTTTTTTAAAGTCACTCTGGCTGTGAAGAAGAGACTATTGAGAGCAAGAGCAAGAGTGGAATCAGAAAGTTACAAGTGAGAAGGCTAATGCCGTTAGTCATTGATAGTGACTGAGATCTAGGGCCTTAGGGAGCTCTAGTGAAGGTGGTGAGAAATGGTCATATTTAAGATATATTTTAAAGATAGACTTAATGATGCTTCCTTTTGGATTTGTTAATATCGAATGTCAAGAAAAAAGAAGAGTCAAGATTGACTTTTAAATTTTTGTCCTGAACTAATGGTCATGCCTTTAACCATGATGGGGAAGAAGGATGAACAGTGGATTTAATAAGGGAAAATGAGGTTCTATTTTCTAGAAGTTAAGTCTGAGATGCTTCTTAGATTCCAGATGGAAATACAACAAGAAGGTGATTTGATATAGTAATATGTAGCTCAAAAGAGAAATCAGGACTGGAGATAATAGAAATTTAAGAATCATTTGATTGGGGATGGGGGTATAGCCAGGGCACAGGGGTGCAAGAGTACCTGGTTTTGGGGGTCCCAAGTAGATGAGCTTTGACTACTTGACACTGAGAAAATCTGAAGGCAGAGAGACAAGTACTGGTGAAACAAGAAAGAAAAGTATTTGAACAGATGCTCAATGGACTGCGCCACCCAGGGCGCCCCAAGAGCTGTTTTTATTTTATTTTATTTTATTTTAGATTTTATTTATTTATTTTAGAGAAAGAGTATGTGAGGGGGAAGGAACAGAGGGAAGAAGGACAAGCAGACTCCATGCTGAGCACAGAGCCCAACAAAAGGCACAATCCCATGGCCTTGAGATCATGACCTGAGCCGAAATTAACAGTTGGATGATTAACCAACTGAGAGATGTTTTATTTTAAAGACTGGTAGGGGCACCTGGGTGGCTCAGTGGGTTCGGCCTCTGCCTTCAGCTTGGGTCATGGTCCTGGGGTCCCGGGATTGGCCCCACATCAGGCTCTCTGCTCAGCGGGGGACCTGCCTCCCCCTTCCCCTCTGTCTGCCTCTCTGCCTACTTGTGATCTCTCTTTGTCAAATAAGTGAATAAAATCTTAAAAAAAAAAAAAAAGAAGAAGAAAAAGACTGGTAAAACAGGGACATAGTTGGGACGCCTGGGTGGCTCAGTTGGTTGGGCAGCTGCCTTCGGCTCAGGTCATGATCCCAGCGTCCTGGGATGGAGTCCCACATCGGGCTCCTTGCTCAGCAGGGAGCCTGCTTCTCCCTCTGCCTCTGCCTGCCATTCTGCCTGCCTGTGCTTGCTCTCTGCCCCTCTCTCTCTCTCTGATAAATAAATAAAAAATCTTTAAAAAACAAACAAACAAACAAACAGGGACATAGTTGAAAGTGAAGTAATAAAATCCTTCCTTAATTTATTCCTTCTCATTTATTTATTTTTAAGAAGATTATTTATTTATTTATTTAACAGGGAGAGAGAGAGAGATATCACAAGTAGGCAGAGAAGCTGGCAGAGAGAGAGGGTAAAGCAGGCTCTCTGCTGAGCAGAGAACCCAATGTGGGCCTTGATCCCAGGACCCTGAGATTATCTGAGTCAAAGGCAGAGGCTTAACCCACTGAGCACCCAGGTGCCCTCATTTTTTTTTTTTTTAAATGGCAGTTATTGCAGCATGCTTGTGTACTGATGGTAATACTCCAGGAGATATGAAAAAATGATAATGTAGACAGAGAAGGAAAAATTTTAGGAGCCACATTCTTGCATATCCAAGGAAAGGAACCTAAGCACAAATGATGAGGTTAGCTCGTTCTCTAAGAGCAAGAACACTCCTTCCATTGTAACTGAGAAAAGGCCGAGTAAATGGACACAGATATAGGTAAACATTTAGATTCGGTAGTGGAAAGTTGAAGTTCTCTCATGGCTTTTATTCTCTTAGAGAAGGTAAGGCCTTTTGCTGAGAGTGCAGAATGGTGCTGGAGGTTGAAGATGGAAGAGGACAAGCGAAATAGTTACCATGGAGAGGGAGAGGTGAACTAGATTCAGAAAATAGATTGCTGACCTGGGCTGAAAACTCATTTGAGTATTATGGTAATATAAGGTGAGATTGTCAGTACAGTTTGTTTTACTCTAAACACCTTAAACTGTTTATTTAGAAGTGCACATTAGTGTGAGAGTTGGGTTTAACCTGGGTAAGGATCAGGTTAGCACTACGGAAGAGTGATGGAAGAGAGCTGAGAGAATGTTATTGTGGTTGAACATAGTTCAGACTGTGTAAGGAATGCTCTTTCCCTTTTTTTAATATATCACCTTCTAGAATTCCAGTAGGATTTTCATAATTTTCTTTAAATCTCTTAAATCTCAGGTAAAATTAATTTCATACTTTTTCAGATCATGATTAAGATTGAAATCCTTTTTTCATATTGCTCCATTAATATAAAATCAAGTTGCCTTTGTAGATTTTTTTCATATTGTACAATTTTGTTTATTTATTCTTTGTAAGAAACTTAAATTGAGTCACTTGAATTGTCTAGGTATGCCATCATGTTATCTGCAAAAATCAATATTTATATTTTGTATTGCTGTATTATGGATTCCAGAAGAGTGTAAAAAATACATATAAAAATTTAAAGGAAGACTATAAAACATCTGTGGCCTCTTTCTAGGTTAAGAAATAGCTCATTACCACTATATATTTCATTCCCTCTTCTTCCTCAAGCAGCACTGTCTAATTGAAGTTACTATAAGGATAAAAATGTCTGGGCACCTGGGAGGCTCAGTGGGTTAAGCCTCTGCCTTCGGTTCAGGTCATGATCTCAGGGTCCTGGGATCGAGTCCTGCATCAGGCTCTCTGCTCAG
This sequence comes from Mustela nivalis, assembly GCF_964662115.1. NCBI lineage: Eukaryota > Metazoa > Chordata > Mammalia > Carnivora > Mustelidae > Mustela > Mustela nivalis. The sequence goes on from NC_139025.1 coordinate 83,809,095, forward strand.
CAGGGAGCCTGCTTTCCCCTCTCTCTCTGCCTGCCTCTCTGCCTACTTGTGATCTCTCTCTGTCAGATAAATAAATAAAATATAAAAAAAAAGAAAGAAATGTTCTGTACCCCTACTCATATGGTAGCCACTAACTACATGGGCTGTTGAGCACTTGAAATGTGACCAGAGCAAATGAGAGACTGTTTTAAATTTCATTTAGATTTAGGTTGCTATTATATTGGTCACTGCAGCTCTGGATATAACCTCCATTCTGAATTTTGCACGAATCAATCTGTCTTCTGTCAACCTGACAGTACTTGTTTTGGAGCATGAAGCAGATTCAGGGAGCTATTGGAAAACAGTACAGTTATCATGTGGCTTCCATCTAGTTTCCCCCAGTGATAATATCTTACATAACCATAGTATATTGTTAAAGCTAGGAAATAGATACTGGTTTACTATTACTAACTCAAGTGCAGGCCTGAGTCAGCTTTTACTATATTTTTAGAAGTCCAATGCGCTATCCATTGCGCGACAGAGCCAGGTAGCTTTTACTATATTTTTATATGTAATTTTTCCTGAGGGAGGGGAGTATATGTAACTTTTTCCCATGTGTAGATTCGTACACCACATTCGTACACCACAATCAGGCTACCAAACTATTTCATCACCACAAAGAAACTCCCTCAAAACATAACATAATTTTAAAAATTGATTTTAAAGATGTAAATTTGGGGGGGGCACCTGGGTGCCTCTGTCTTCAGCTCAGGTCATGATCCCAGGGTCCTGGGATTGAGCCCCGCGTCAGGCTCTCTGCTCGGCAGGGAGCCTGCTTCCTCCTCTCTCTCTGCCTGCCTCTCTGCCTACTTGTGATCTCTGCCTGTCAAATAAATAAATAAAATTTAAAAAAAATAAAAAAAAGTTTAAAGATGTAAATTTATACATATATAAAAATATATATATATATGTATATCACATCTTCTTTATCCATGTGGTTATATGGTGTATACATACATACATACACACACATATACATGTGTATGTGCGAGCACACACTGGAATATTATGCAGCCATCAAAAAATAAAATCTTGCCATTTGCAAGGATGTGGATATACTAGAGGGTATTATGCTAAGTGAAATAAGTCAATCAGAAAAAGACAATTATATGATCTTACTGATATGTGTAATTTGAGAAGCAAGACAGGATCATAAGGGAAGGGAGGGAAAAATGAAACAAGAAACCATAAAGGGAGAAAAACCATAAAAAACTCTTAATCTCAGAAAACAAACTGAGGGTTGCTGGAGTGGAGGGAGGAGGGAGGAATGGGGTGGCTGGGTGGTAGACATTGGGGAGGGTATGTGCTATAGTAAGTGCTGTGAATTGTGTAAGACTGATGATTCACAAAACTGTACCCCTAAAACAAATAATACATTTTATGTTAATTTAAAAAGTATTTTTCTCTGTTACCATTCCACAACTTCACAGCTTTTTTCTTACTTCCACTGGGGGCAATATTACATAGTTCTCTGTGCATCCTGTCCCTTTCCAGAGTCCCTACCTTTGGTTAGCAATAGGCCTGGGTTCATGCTTACAGTCTCTCCCTGCTCCTGCTAGATTTAGTCTCCTGGGAGCTCATTTTGTCTCTGACATTCATCCTCTCCTTCATATTCACACAGCTCTCTGTCTTTGTAGTAGTCTTGTGGCTTCTCATTGGGATTATTAAGAGTTTCCTCCTTGATTTCCCTAAGTCCTCCTTCCAGTCTCTTCTTTTTACCTCCAGAAGAATAAGCATCTCAAGCACTTTCTCACTCATGTCCCTTTCCTACTTAAAAATTTTTGATGAATTCCATTTTTCTGCATGTTATAAACAAAACGCCTTAATATGACATTCAAGGCCATCCTTACTTAACCTGATTCCAACCTCCTTTTCCATTATTTCCTCTCACCATTTGCTCCAACCTTATCAAACACTTTCCCTAGCACACACACAGTACTTTCCTACCATTTTGCATTGTACACAGTGTTCTTTTTACTTAAAGTGCCTTTTCTTCTTCCTGTTGTAATTCTTTCAGTTTTCATTTTAAATATTTATTTATTTGAGAGAGCAGGAAAGAAACCGAGCATGAATGGAGTGAGAGCAGAGGGAGTGGGAGAGAGAATCTCCCACTGATCCTAGAGCCCAACTTGAGGCTTAATTTTACAACCCTGAGATCACGACCTGAGTCAAAATCAAGAGCTGGATGTTCAACCGACTGAGCCACCCAGGCGCTCCTCTTTCAGTGTTTCAAGGTCCAACTTATTTTTTCTTTTTCATTTTCACTTAAATATTTAGGTATTTATTTTAGTAAAATGTGCTCTTAGGCTGTTAACCACTCTCACTTTTTTCTTTTTTATCTTTAAAGATAGTTTTTAAATATAATTCTAGAAGAGATAATGTATTTATGTAGTGTGAACATAAGATTTTTTTTTTTTACATAAGTAAAAATTCATCAAAGTTAAACACTTCCTTGAAAGACACTGTTAAGCAAATGAAAAGACAAATCACAGACTGGGAGAAAAATATTTCAAAACACATGTCTGACAAAGGACTTCTATCCAGAATCTATAAACAATTTTCACAACTCAATAATAAAACAAATGAATAAACATGAGCAAAAGATTTGTATAGGCATTTCATCAAAGAAGAAACACTACAGATGGTAAATAAACACAATAGCAAATGGTGAACATCTTTAGTTATCAGAGAAATGCAAATTAAAACCACAGTGAGACATCACTACACAGCAATAAAGCTAAAAACACAATTCTGAATGCTTGTGAGGCACAAAAATCAGAGGTTGTGAAAGACTGGGAGTTGGAGGGGAAGGGGTTGACTATACAGGACTTTAGGACAACTCTCGGGGAGGGAGGAGAAGGCGAAGCAAGACGACAGAAGAGTAGGACACCTAAATTTCATCTGGTCCCAAGAATTCAGCTAGATAATTATCAAACCATTCTGAAAACCTACAAACTCAACAGGAGATCAAAGAAAAGAATAGCAGCAATCCTCTGAACAAAAAAGCAACCACTTTCTGGGAGGTAGAACGTGCAAAGAAGTGAATGCGAGGCGATATTCAGGAAGGTAGAGTGCAGGGGTAGGGGAGGGAGCCTCCATCAGCTGGCTCCCAGCATGTAATAGAGCAGCGGAGCCCCAAATCAGAACTTGCTCTGTGGAGGGACGTCGCTCCAGTGGCTGAGTGGGGGGTAGGAACCCTCACTGGGACACTGTGGTCTCAGGACCCTCGGGAAAGACAAGGGGTGCCTGAGGGTGGCAGAGCACCCAAGTGTTAGAGCAGGGAAGCTGGCTGTAAAGGCGGAGTGAAGGAGTGGGCTTTGAATTCAGGGTTGTCATAAACTCTGATCTGAGGTACAGTCTGACCACTGCTCTTCGAGCAGAGACCCTGTGAGCAGCAGATCCAGGGAGACGCCTCTTCTTCCCCTGGGAGGAGTGGCATGGCAGCGCACTACAGGAATCTACTGGGTTTGGAAATTTCAAATAGGGTCATGTGTCAGAGATAGAAACATTCAGTTACAAGCTGGTTGAGCACAGAGTGTACAGGAGACCAGGGAGACAGGAGTGATTGACTACTTTTCTCTCAGGGTACAGTGAGGAGTGGGGCCCCAAGCTTTTGGCTCCTCTGGCCCAGAGATTGGAGGGCCACTATTTTCATTCCCATCCTCCAAAGCTCTACAGAAAGCTTTCAAGGAACAAAAGCTACCAAGCACAAACCCAAGCAGATTACTTAGCCTGGCCCCTGGCAAGGGCTGTGCAAGTCCACCTCTGGCAAAGACATTTGAGAATCATTGCAACAGGCCCCTTCCCCAGAAGATCAGCAAGAACATCCAGCCAAGGCCAAATTTACTGATCAGTGAGAACTGTAAAAATCCAGTGCTAGGGAAATACAGCATATAGAATTCGTGGCTTTTTCTCCATGATTCTTGAGTCTTTCAAAGTTAATTTTTAAAATTTTCTTTATTTTTTTCTTTTCCTATTTTTTAAAATTTTCTTCTTTCCTTTTGCAACCAACATCTTATCAATTCATTTTTAAGTCTTTTAAAATTTTCATTTTTATAGTCATATTCTATTCATTTTATTTAATGTTATTTTTTGTATATACATAAATTTTTCTTTCCTTAAAATTTTGGGATACAGTTTCTTCTAATAGACCAAAATATACCCTAATTCTAGTGTATGGTTTTGTTCTAGTCTCCCACCTAATCACATTCTCTCCTTTTTTAAAAAATTAATTATTTTATTTTATCAGCCAACTTCTTATCAATTCCTTTTAAAAAATATTTAAAATTCTTATCTTTACAGTCATATTCCATCCTTTCAATATTTACCCTTATTTTTGTGTATATATAAAAGTTTTTCTTTCTTTAAAATTTTGGGAGGCAGTTTCTTTTAACTGACTACAATACACCCAAAATTTAATGTGTGGCTCTGTTCTGTTCACCAACTTGATCATATTCCTTTTTTTTCTTTCTTTCTTTCTTTCTTTCTTTCTTTCTTTCTTTCTTTCCCCCCAGTTTTGGGTCTCCAAATATTTTCCTGGGGTTGTTCTTACCCTTTTAGCATTTTGTTCTCTCATTCACCTATTCTTCTCTGGACGAAATGACAGAATGGAAAAACTCACCTCAAAAAAAGGAACAAGAGGCAGTACTGACTGCCAGGTACCTAATCAACACAGACATTAATAAGATGTTGGAACTAGAGTTCAGAATGATGATTATAAAGATGTGAGCTGGGCTTGAAAAAAGCATAAATACTAGAAAATCCCTCTCTGGAGAAATAAAAGAACTAAAATCTAATTCAAATCAAAAAAGGTATTAATGAAGTACAGTAAAAAGTAGAGTCTAACTGCTAGGATAAACGAGGATAACAAAGAGAGAATTATTGATATAGAAGACCCATTGATGGAGAATAAAGAAGATGAGGAAAAAGAGAGATAATTACTGGACCACTTGGGGAGAATTCAAGAGATAAGTGGTACCATAAGGTGAAACAATATTAGAATAATTGGGATCCCAGAAGCAGAAGAAAGAGAGAAAGGATCAAAAGGTATATTGGAGCAAATTATGGTGGAGAACATCCCCAGTTTGGGCACAGAAACAAGCATCAAAATCCAGGAGGCACAGAGAATTTCCCCTAAAAATCAATAAAAATAGGTCAATACCCCATCATCTAATAGTAAAACTTACAAGTCTCAGAGACAATGAGAAAATCCTGAAAGCAGCTCCAGACAAGAGGTCAATAACCTACAATGGTAGAAACATTAGATTGGCAGCAGACCTATTCACAGAGGCCTGGCAGACCAGAAAGGACTGGCATGATATATTCAGAGCACTAAATGAGAAAAATATGCAGCCAAGAGTAGTATATCCAGCTAGGCTGTCATTGAAAATAGAGGGAAAGATAAAAGCTTCCAGGACAAACAAAAACTAAAAGAATTTGCAAACACCAAACTAGCCCTAAAGGAAATACCAAGAGGGGTCCTCTAAGCAAAGAGAGAGCCTAAAAGTAACATAGACCAGAAAGAACAGAGACACTGTACAGTAACAGTGACCTTATAGGCAATACAATGGCACTAAATTCATACTTTCAGTAGTTACCCTGAATGTAAATGGGCTAAATACCCCAATCAAAAGACACAAAGTATCAGATTGGATAAAAAAACAAGACACATTGAGGGGCTCCTGGGTGGCTCAGTGGGTTAAAGCCTCTGCCTTTGGCTCAGGTCATGATCCCAGGGTCCTGGGATCGAGCCCCACATCGGGCTCTCTGCTTGGCAGGGAGCCTGCCTCCTCCACCCCCCGCCCTGCCTGCCTCTCTGCTTACTTGTGATCTCTGTCTGTCAAATAAATAAATAAAATTTTTTAAAAAAAGACCCATTGATATGCTATCTGCAAGAGACTCATTTTAGACCCAAGACACCTCCAGATTTAAAGTGAGGGGGTGGAAAACCATTTACCATGCTAATGGACAGCAAAAGAAAGCTGGGTGGCAATCCTTATATCAGACAAATTAAATTTTAAACCAAAGACTGTAATAAGGGATGAGGAAGGACACTATATCATACTTAAAGGGTCTATCCAACAAGAAGATCTAACAATATCTATGCTCCTAAAATGGGAGCAGCTAATTATATAAACCAAATAATAACAAAATCAAAGAAACACATTGACAATAATACAAAAATAGTAGGGGACTTTAAGATGCCCCTCATTGAAATGAACTGATCATGTAAGCAAAAGATCAACAAAGAAATAAAGGCTTTGAATGACACACTATACCAAATGGACTTCACAGATATATTCAGAACATTCCATCCTGAAGCAACAGAATACACATTCTTCTCTAGTGCACATGGAACATTCTCCAGAATAGATCACATCCTGGGTCACAAATCAGTTCTCAACCAGTACCAAAAGATTGGGATCATTCCCTGCATATTTCCAGACCACAGTGCTTTGAAACTGGAACTCAATCACAAAAGGAAAGTTGGAAAGAAGTCAAAGGAGGCTAAACAGCAGCCTACTAAAGAATGAATGGGTCCACCAGAAAATTAAAGAAAAATTTTAAAAAATTCATGGAAACAAATGAAAATGAAAACACAACTGTTCAAAATCTTTGGAATGCAACACAGGCAGTCCTAAGAGGAAAGTATATAGCAACACAAGCCTTTCTCAAACAAGAAAGGTCTCAAGTACACAACCTAAGCCTACATGTAAAGGAGCTAGAGAAAGAACAGCAAAGAAAGCCTAAACCCAGCAGGAGAAGAGAAATAATAAAGATTAGAGCAGAAATCAATAAAATAGAAACCTAAAGAACAGTCAGTAGAATAGGTCAAGGAAACTAGGAGCTGCTTCTTTCTTTGAAAGAATTAATAAGATAAACCCCCTGGGGCACCTGGGTGGCTCATGGGTTAAGCCTCTGCCTTCGGTTCAGGTTATGATCTCAAGGTCCTGGGATCGAGCCCCACATTGGGCTCTCTGCTCAGTGGGGAGCCTGCTTCCCCCTCTCTCTCTGCCTGCCTCTCTGCCTACTTGTGATCTCTGTCTGTCAAATAAATAAATAAAATCTTTAAAAAAAAAAAAAAGAAAGAGGCGAGATCACAACCAACACCAAAGAAATATAATTATGAGAAAATATTATGAGCAACTATATGCCAGCAAATTAGACAATCTGGAAGAAATGGAGGCATTCCTAGAGACATATAAACTACCAAAACTGAACCATGAAGAAATAGCAAACCTGAACAGACCCATAACCAGTAAGGAGATTGGAGCAGTCATCAAAAATCTCCCAACAAACAAGAGCCCAGGACCAGATGGATTCCAAGGGGAATTCTACCAAACATTTAAAGAAGAATATACCTATTCTCCTGAAACTGTTCCAGAAAATAGAAATGTAAGAAAAACTATCAAACTCATTTTATGAGGCCAGCATTACTTTGATCCCCAAACCAGACAAAGACCCCATCAAAAAAGAGAATTACAGACCAATATCCTTGCTGAACACCAATGTGAAAATTCTCACCAAAATACTAGCCAGTAGGATCCAACAATACATTACAAGGATTATTTACCACGACCAAGTGGGATTTATTCCAGGGCTGCAAGGTTGGTTCAACATCTGCCAATAAATCAATGTGATACAGTACATTAATAAAGAAAAGAACAAGAACCATATGATAATCTCAGTAGGTGCAGAAAACGCATTTGACAAAGTGTAGCATCCTTTCTTGATTAAAACTCTTCACAGTGTAGGGATAGAGGGTACATACCTCAATATCGTAAAAGCTATCTATGAAAAACCCACAGCAAATATCATTCTCAATGGGAGAAAACTGAGAACTTTTCCCCTAAGGTCAGGAACACAGCAGGGATGTCCACGATTGCCACTGCTATTCAACATAGTACTAGAAGTCCTAGCCTTAGCAATCAGACAACAAAGAGAAAGAAAAGGTATCTGAATTGGCACAGAGGAAGTCAAACTCTCACTTTTTGCAGATGATATACTTTATAAGAAAAACCCCAAAGACTCCACCCCCAAACTGCTAGAATTCATATAGGAATTCAGTAAAGTGTCAGGATATAAAATCAATGCACAGAAATCAATTACATTTCTATACACCAACAATGAGACAGAAGGAAGAGAAATTAAGAAGTTGATCCCATTTACAATTACACCCAAAGCCATAATATCCCTCGGAATAAATCTTACCAAAGAGGCAAAGAATCTATACTCAGAAAACTGTAGCATACTCATGAAAGAAATTGAGGAAGACACAAAGAAATGGAAAAACGTTCCATGGTCATGGATTGGAAGAACAAATATTATGAAAATATCTATGCTATCTATAGCAATCTACACATTTAATGCAATCGCTATAAAAATATCAACTTTTTTCAAAGAAATGGAGCAAAATCCTAAAATTTATGTGGAACCAGAAGAGGCCCTAAATAGCCAGAGGAATGTTGAAAAAGAAAACCAGAGCTGGCAGTGTCACAATTCCAGACTTCAAGCTCTATCACAATGCTGTAATCATCAAGAAAGTATGGTACCATAGTACAAAAACAGACACATAGATCGGTGGAACAGAATAGAGAGCGCAGAAGTAGAAGCCCTGAACTCTATGCTCAACTAATCTTTGACAAAGCAGGAAAGAACATCCAATCAAAAAAAGATAATCTCGGGGTGCCTGGGTGGCTCAGTGGGTTAAAGCCTCTGTCTTCAGCTCAGGTCATGGTCACAGGGTCCTGGGATCGAGCCCTACGTCCGGCCCTCTGCTCGGCGGGGAGCCTGCTTCCTTCTCTCTCTCTCTCTCTCTGCCTGTCTCTCTGCCTGCTTGTGATCTCTGTCTATCAAATAAATAAATAAAATCTTTTTTTAAAAAAAGATAATCTTTTCAACAAATGGTGTTGGGGAAAATGGACAGCCACATGCAGAATATTGAAACTGGACCATTTCCTTATACCACACACAAAATAGACTCAAAATGGATGAAAGACCTCAATGTGAGACAGGAATCCATCAAAATCCTTGAGGAGAATACAGGTAGCAACATTTTCGACCTCAGCTGCAACCACTTCTTCCTAGACACATCAACAAAGGCAAGGGAAACAAGGGCAAAAATGAACTCTTGGGACTTCATCAAGATAAAAAAACTTTTGCACAGCAAAAGAAGCAGTCGACAAAACTGAAGACAACCGGCAGAATGGGAGAAGATATTTGCAAATGACATATCAGATAAAGGGCTAGTATACAAAACCAATAAAGAAATTATCAAACTCAACACCCAAAGAAAAAATAATCCAGTCAAGAATTGGGCAGAAGACATGCACAGACATTTCTGCAAAGAAGACATCCAAATGGCCAATAGACATATGAAAAAGTGCTCACAATCACTTGGCATCAGGGAAGTGACTCTTAATCTCACAAAACAAACTGAGGGTTGCTGGGGGGAGGGGGATTGAGAGAAGGGGGGTGGAGTTATGGACATTGGGGAGGGTATGTGCTTTGGTGAGTGCTGTGAAATGTGTAACCTGACGATTCACGGACCTGTACCCCTGGGGATAAAAATATATGTTTATTAAAAAAAAAAAACCTCAATGATACAACACCTCACATCAGTCAGTATGGGTAAAATTAATAAGTCAGGAAACAACAGATGTCAGCAAGGATGCGGAGAGAGGGGAACCCTCCTCCACTGTTGGTGGGAATGCAAGCTGGTGCAGCCACTATGGAAAACATTATGGAGGTTCTTCAAAAGGTTGATAATAGAGCTACCCTATGACCCAGGAATTGCACTTCTGGGTATTACCCCAAAGATACAAATGTAGTGATCCAAAGGGGCATGTGCACCTGAATGTTTATAGCAGCAATATCCACAATAGCCAAACTTTGGAAAGAACCTAGATGTCCATTGACAGATGAATGGATAAAGAAGATGTGATGCACGTGCGTGCGCACACACACACACACACACACAGCCATCAAAAACGAAATCTTGCCATTTGTAATGACGTGGATGGAACTAGAGGGTATTAGCTAAGTGAAATAAGTCAGAGAAAGACAATTATCATTTGATCTCACTGATAAGAGGAATTTGAGAAACAAGACAGAGGATCATAGGGGAAGGGAGGGAAAAATGAAACAAGATCAAACCAGAGAGGGTGACAAACTATAGAGACTCTTAACCTTAGGAAACAAATTAAGGGTTGCTACAGTGGAGGGGATGGGGTAGTTGGGTGATGGATATTGGGGAGGGTATGTGCTATGGTGAGTTCTGTGAATTGTGCAACACTGATGAATCGCAGGTTTGTACCCCTGAAACAAATAATATATTATATGTAATTTTAAAAAAAGAGAACTCTTGGGGTGATAGGAATACACTGTACCTTGAAAATTGACTTGAATAAAACTAAATGGTAAGAAGCAATGAAACAAATCTCTCTTTCATCCCTGCTATCCCAAATGCATTCATTTTCTATACTACTCTTATGCCTTCTTCAAACCTTTAGGTTACTATATTTTTATTTTTTCTTTAATGTATTCTTCCAGAATTTCTTCTTGAATATGCAATATAGATGAATGTATATTCTCATTGTTCTTTTTGATTTGAAAGGTGCATGATGTACATTCTGCACTTGTCTTTTTTTCCACGGTGTATGTACAAGATCTTTCCATGTCAGGATAATAGAGCGTCTTCATTCCTTTGTGAAGCTGCAAAGTATATTCTGTTTTAAGGATGTATTGTAATTTATTTCATCAGTCTGTGAACGTATTTGTGAACATATGGGTTACTTTCAGTCTTTTGCTATCACAAACATTAATGTAGTGAGTGAATGTGTTATGTCCGTTATTTTGCATATATGCAAGTATATATGTAATATAAATTTCCAGAAGTGACATGACTTTTTCAAAGAGAATGTGTGCCTTTGAAATTTTGATAGATATTGCCCAATTGCCATTAGTTAGGGAGGTTTCAAGAGATCCTTAGTTTTTTTCTTTTTCAATTTTTTATTTAAATTCTAGTTGGTTAACAGTACAGTGCAGTATTGGTTTTAAGAGTAGAATTCCGTGGTTCATCACTTACATACAACACCCAGTGCTCATCATAACAAGTGCCTTCCTTAATGCCCACCACCCATCTAGCTAATCCCCTACCCACCTCCTTCCATCAACCCGTGGTTTATTATATCTTTAAGAGTTTCTTATGGTTGGGGTGCCTGGGTGGCTCAATCAGTTGAGTGTCCAGCTCTTGGTTTTGGCTCAAGTCATAGTCTTGGGGTCATGTGATCAAGCTCAACTTGAGATTCTCTGCCTCATACACTTCTCAGCCTTTGGGCTAAGATCAAGTGGAGATTCTCTGCCTCTCTTTCTCCTTTTCCACTTCTCATGCACACTCTATTTCTCTCAAATAACTAAATATAATCTTTTAAAAAAGTCTCTATGGTTTGTTTCCCTATCTCTCTTTTTCCCCCATCCAATATGTTGATCTGTTGTGTTTCTTAAATTCCACATATGAGTGAAGTCATGGTATTTGTCTTCCTTTGAGTGACTTATTTCACTTAGCATAATACACTCTACCTCCATCCAAGTTGTTCCAGATGGCAAGATTTCATTCTCTTTGATGGCTAAGTGTAATATTCCACTGTGTATACACACCACATCATCTTTATCCATTCATTAGTCAGTGGACATCTGGGCTGTTTCCATAGTTTGGCTATTGTTGATTGTGTTGCTATAAAAATTGGAGTGCATGTAACCCTTTGAATCTGTGTTTTTGTATCCTTTGTGTAAATACCTAGTAGGGCAATTGCTGGGTCATTGGGTAACTCTTTTTAACTATTTGAAAAACCTCCAAGTGAGATTTATTCTTGGGCTCTAGGGGTGGTTCAGTATTCACAAATCAATCAACATGATACACCACATTAGTAATAGAAAGAATAAGGGGGTGCCTGGATGGCTCAGTTGGTTAAGTGTCTGACTTCCGATTTTGTCTCAGGTCATGATCTCAGGATCCTGGGATTGAGCCCTGATTGGGCTCTGTGCTCGGTGGGGAGTCTGCTTGTGCTTCTCCCTCTGCCCCTCCCCCTGCTTGTGCTCTCTCTCTCAAATAAATAGTATCTTTAAAAAAATAATAGGATAACAACCATGTGGTCCTCTCAATAGATGCAGAAAAAGCATTTGACAATCCACAGTATCTATTCTTGATTAAAAAACCCTCAACAAAGTTATAGCGAAGGGACATACCTCAACATCATGAAGGTCATGTATGAAAGACCCACAGCTAATATTATCCTCAGTGGGGAAGAACTGAGAGCTTTTCCTGGACAGTCAAGAGAACATCTATTTTAAGGCCCCATTAAATGTTGCTTATTCTTTTTTTTTTTTTTAAGATTTTATTTATTTATTTGACAGAGAGAGATCACAAGTAGGCAGAGAGGCAGGCAGAGAGAGAGGAAGGGAAGCAGGCTCCCTGCTGAGCAAAGAGCCCGATGCGGGACTTGATCCCAGGACCCTGAGATCATGACCTGAGCCGAAGGCAGCGGCTTAACCCACTGAGCCACCCAGGTGCCCCAAATGTTGCTTATTCTTAAGATTATTTCTTCTTCAGCAGGACTTTTCCTTCTCCCCTCTCACCAAATGGAACTAATGCTTTCCATTTCTAGGCTTTCATAGCTTATTGTACTTTGCTAATGATCTTAATTGTAATCTGCTTTAAATTAGAAGTAGTTCTATATATGGCTATTTTTCCCAGGTGGGTTGATGCTGAATTTTCTTGACCTGGCATTATTTCTTTGATGAATCACATCAAGATCTTTCTAAACAGCTGATCTCTTTTTCTCTCTGGCCCAACCTTTCCATGACAGAAGCAAAGTCAGGGGTATTCTTAACTGGAAAGAGTCTCCTGGGTTTGTCTTGGCTAGAATCTATCAGGGGGACATCTAGGTGTCCAATTAACTGTGGACTGGATTGCATAGTGTGGTAATAGCTCTGGAGATTTTTATCCTGATAGTTACTGGAGTGAAAATAACTGGAAAAAAGTACATGCTATGAAAACATTTTTGTTAGTGAATGTTCTTGTCAGGTAATGAATAAAAGTAAAACCAGTGAAATGTTATCTACTGAATAGAGTTGACAGTAGGCTTTCGTGTATAATCTTATACATCTTTGTTTGAAAAAGAAATCTCTGATCTCAAAGTTCCATCAGATTGAGAATATTAGCTATTCCTGTTAGTTGTGATATTGTAGGAAAATATTGAGATCTACTGACTATGATTGTCAATGAGTGTCAGGTGAGAAAAGGGATTTAAATATATCACAGGAACTTTTGATTAATGAGCGTTGTCATTAAATACAAAGAATATTTTTTTGAAGATTTTATTTATTTATTTGGCAGAGAGAGATCACAAGTAAGCAGAGCAGTAGGCAGAGGGTGGGGGGAGGGGAGCAGGTTCCCCGCCTAGCAGAGAGCCGGATGGCGGGGCTCCATCCCACGATCCTGGCATCATGACCTGAACTGAAGGCAGAGCCTTAACCCTCTGAGCCACTCAGGTGCCCCAAGAATATTTTTAAAATTGTTAAAT